>NC_057798.1:301169739-301769739 GCF_018294505.1 Triticum aestivum | reverse complement strand
GTGGTGACATGTGCTCGTCTTGTTGTCCATCATCGCTACTGCGACGACGTCCACCTCGACTTGCGTGACCCTAAGATAGACAGGGTGACCCTAGTGTCACGTGCTCCTCTCGGCATCCGTCATCACTACCGCGACGACGTCCGCCTCGACTCGTGTGACTGTAAGATAGACAGGGTGGTAGTGGTGTCACGTGCTTTCCTCGACGTCTGTTATCGCTATCGCAACGACATTCGCCTCGACTCGTGTTATGCTAAGACAGGGTGGCGGTGGTGTCACATGCTGGTCTCGGTGTCCGTCGTCGCTACCGCGATGACGTCTGCCTCGACTTGCGTGACCCTAATATAGATAGGGTGGCAGTGGTGTTACATGCTCGTCTCAGCGTTCGTCACCGCTACCGAAACGACGTCCGCCTCGACTCGCGTAACCCTAAGATAGACAGGGTGGTAGTGGTGTCACGTGCTTGTCTCGGTGTCCGTCGTCACTACCGCGATGACGTCCGCCTCGACTCGCGTAACCCTAAGATAGGCAGGGTGGCAGTGGTGTCACGTGCTCGTCTCGGCATCCGTCATCGCTACCGTGATGACGTCCGCCTCGACTCGCATTACCCTAAGATAGACAGGGTGGCAGTGGTGTCACATGCTCATCTCGGTGTCCATCGTCGCTAATGCGACGAAGTCCGCCTAGACTCGCGTCGGTGCTCGGCTGCAAAAGATATCTCGAGTGCAGTCCGACGTTGGAGCTCGGATGCAAGAGGACACCGCCGCACGGGAACAACTTCAAACCCGAGGTGTGGCGTAAAAAATAACAAGGCATTAATAAAGGACGAGAACTTAAAGGAGCTCCTCGGATACCCGACGTGTAAACTCTTCGAACTCACTTCGGCGATCCTCAAGATATAAGATGAGATGATTTGTTGAACCAGTTTTCAAGACCGACGACCAAAGATGAAGAACAGTTCGGAAGAATCAAGGAGCGTCCCCAACTTGAAGACCGGTTATGACGTCCACCTATACTCGCATAACCCTAAGATAGACAGGGTGGCAGTGGTGTCACGTGCTCGTCTCGGTGTTCGTCGTGGCTACCGCGACTACGTCCACCTCAACTCGCGTAACCCTAATATAGACAGGGTGGCAGTAGTGTCACGTGCTTGTCTCGGCATCTGTTGTCGCTACCACGATGACGTCCGCCTCAACTCGTGTAACCCTAAGATGGACAGGGTGGCAGTGGTGTCACATGCTCGTCTTGGCGTCCATCGTCGCTACCATGACGACGTCCGCCTCGACTCATGTGACCCAAAGATAGAAAGGGTGGAAGTGGTGTCATGTGCTCGTCTTGGCATACGTTGTTGCTACCGCGATGACGTCCACCTCGACTCACGTGACTCTAAGATAGACAGGGTAGCAGTGGTGTCACATGCTCATCTCGGTGTCCGTTGTTGCTACCGTGACGACGTCCGCCTCAACTCGCGTGACCCTAAGATAGACAGGGTGACAGTGGTGTCACGTGCTCGTCTCGGCATCCATCGTTGCTACCGCGATGACTTCCGCCTCGACTCGCGTTACGCTACATAGACACGGTGGTAGTGGTGTCACATGCTCGTCTGGGCGTCCGTCGTCGCTATCGCGACGACGTCCGCCTCCACTCGTGTTACCCTAAGACAGGGTGGCAGTGGTGTCAGGTGCTTGTCTTGGCGTCCGTCGTAGCTACTGCAATGACATCTGCCTCCACTCGCGTAACCCTAAGATAGACAGGGTGGCAGTGGTGTCACGTGCTTGTCTCGGCGTCCGTTGTCGCTACCGCGACGATGTCCGCCTCGACTCTCATAATCCTAAGGTAGACAGGGTGGCAATGGTGTCACGTGCTCATCTTCGCGTCCGTCATTCAAATGGGTTGGTTTGAACCCTAGGTTAAATGGGGTTGGTTTGAACCCTAGGTTCAAATTCAAGCTCCATATGTGAAGGTTTAAATGTCATTCATATAATTTGTCCTACACAATAGACATAAGTTGTTCTAATATGCATGAAAATGGTACAGATGGATAGATTGGATTTTTCTGATCATTTTTCATATATAATTTATTTCATTTGGAGCTATGGTTTCATTTCTATGAATTTTAGAAGTTTTAGCTATTTTCTGGAATTTTCAAAATAAAAATAATCCAGAAAGTCTTTTATTGCGTCAGCATGATGTCGGTATGACATCATAAAGTCAACATGCACGGTCTAGGTCAACTCTGACCTGTGGGTCCCATGTGTCAGTGACTATGGCTAATCCTAATTTAATTTAACCTAAATTGGTTTAGTTAACAGGGCAGGCCCCACGCGTTAGTGACCCAGAGCGGTCAAACCCTAGTCAGACGGGGTCAAACCCAGTCAACCGGGGCTAACCCCACTGGTGACTCGACACCAGCGAGGCCAGACACGGCGGCGGGCCGCAGGATTGCGTCTCCGGCGACCAAATGGGCGGCGGAGACCATCTACGAGGAGCTGGTGCTAGAGCGCTTCCATTGGTGCCCTCTATTTCACCAGAGACGGCCTAAATCAACGGCGGCAACCACTTGGGGCGGCCGGAGTTCAGCGGGGAGGGGAGAAGGGGCTACAGTGCACGCCAGGGGCCGGGGTTGGTCGCGTTCGTCTCCTGGGGACGCACGGACCATGGTGGCATGCTCGGTTGCGGGTTCCCATAGGTGTGGCTTGATACGTCTCCAACGTATCTCTAATTTTTGATTGTTCCATGCTATTATATTACCCATTTTGGATGTTTATGGGCTTTACTTTACACTTTATCATTTTTGGGACTAACCTACTAACCGGAGGCCCAGCCAGTATTGCTGTTTTTTTGCCTATTTCAGTGTTTCGAAGAAAAGGAATATCAAACGGAGTCCAAACAGAATGAAACCTTCAGGAGCGTGATTTTTGGAACGAAGGTGATCCAGAGGACTTGGAGTGGAAGTCAAGAAATAAATGAGGTGGCCACGAGGGTGGAGGGCGCGCCCCCCGCTACTGGGCGCGCCCCCTGTCTCATGGGCCCCTCGGGCGTCCACCGACCTACTTCTTCCTCCTATATACCCATGGACCCCGAAAACATCAGAAGCGACCACAAAAAACTATTTCCGCCACCGTAACCCTCTGTATCTGTGAGATCCCATCTTGGAGCCTTGGTCGACACTCCGTCGGAGGGGGAATTGACCATGGAGGGCCTCTACATCAATACCATAGCCTCTCCGATGAGTTGTGAGTAGTTTACCACAGACCTTCGGGTCCATAGTTATTAGTTAGATGGCTTCTTCTCTCTTTTTGAATCTCAATACCATGTTCTCCTCGATCTTCTTGGACATTTATTCGATATAACTCTTTTTGCAGTGTGTTTGTCGAGATCCGATGAATTGTGGGTTTATGATCAAGTTTATCTATGAGAAATACTTGAATCTCCTCTGAATTCTTTTATGTGTGATTAAGTTATCTTTGCAAGTCTCTTCGAATTATCAGTTTGGTTTGGCCTACTAGATTGATCTTTCCTGCAATGGGAGAAGTGCTTAGCTTTGGGTTCAATCTTGCGGCGTCCTTTCCCAGTGACAGCAGGGGCAGCAAGGCACGTATTGTATTGTTGCCATTGAGGATAAAAAGATGGGGTTTATATCATATTACATGAGTTTATCCCTCTACATCATGTCATCTTTCTTAATGCGTTACTCTGTTCTTTATGAACTTAATACTCTAGATGCATGCTGGATAGCGGTCGATGTGTGGATTAATAGTAGTAGATGCAGGCAAGAATTGGTCTGCTTGTCACGGACGTGATGCCTATATACATGATCGTGCCTAGATAATCTCATAATTGTTCACTTTTCTATCAATTGCTCGACAGTAATTTGTTCACCCACCGTAATACTTATGCTATCTTGAGAGAAGCCACTAGTGAAACCTATGGCCCCCGGGTCTATCCTTTATCATATAAGCTTTCAATCTACTTTTATTTGCATCTTTACTTTTCCAATCTATATTATAAAATACCAAAAATATATAAATATATTTATCTTATCATATTATCTCTATCAGATCTCATTTTCGCAAGTGGCCGTGAAGGGATTGACAACCCCTTTATTGCGTTGGTTGCGAGTTCTTATTTGCTTGTGTAGGTGTGTGGGACTTTTGAGGAGCCTCCTACTGGATTGATACCTTGGTTCTCAAAAACTGATGGAAATACTTACACTACTATTGCTGCATCACCCTTTCCTCTTCAAGGAAAACCAACGCAAGATCAAGACATAGCAAGAAGGATTTCTGGCGCCGTTGCCGGGGAGGTCTTCGCTCAAGTCAAGACATACCAAGTACCCATCACAAACTCATCTCCCTCGCATTTACATTATTTGGCATTTGCCTCTCGTTTTCCTCTCCCCCACTTCATCCTTGCCGTTTTATTCGCCCTCTCTTTCCCAATCTCCTCTCTCTTTCGCTTGTCTTTTTGTTTGCTTGTGTGTTGGATTACTTGTCGCGATGGCGCAAGATAATACCAAATTGTGTGATTTTTCCAAATACCTATAATAATGATTTCCTTAGTACTCCGATTTCTCCTCTTAATGATGTTGAGTCTTGTGAAATCAATGTTGCTTTGCTGAATCTTGTTATGAAAGATCAATTCTCCGGCCTTCCTAGTGAAGATGCCGCTACCCATCTAAACAACTTTTTTGATTTGTGTGAGATGCAAAAGAAGAAAGATACTGATATTGTTAAATTGAAGTTATTTCCGTTTTCACTTAGAGATCATGCTAAAGTTTGGTTTTCATCTTTGCCTAAGAATAGTGATGGTTCGTGGAATAAGTGCAAAGATGCTTTTATCTCTAAGTATTTTCCTCCCGCTAAGATCATCTCTCTTAGGAACGATATTATGAATTTAAAACAACTTGATCATGAGCATGTTGCCCAATCTTGGGAAAGAATGAAATTGATGATTCGCAATTGCCCTACTCATGGTTTGAATTTATGGATGATTATACAAAAAAATTATGCCGGATTGAATTTTGCTTCTAGAAATCTTTTAGATTTGGCCGTGGGAAGCACGTTTATGGAAATCACCTTAGGAGAAGCTACAAAACTCCTTGATAATATTATGGCTAATTATTCTCAATGGCACACTGAAAGACCTACTAGTAAGAAAGTGCATGCTATAGAAGAAATTAATGTTTTGAGTGGAAAGATGGATGAACTTATGAAATTGTTTGCTACTAAGAGTGCTTATATTGATCCCAATGATATGCCTTTGTCTACTTTGATTGAGAATAATAATGAATCTATGGATGTGAATTTTGTTGGTAGGAATAATTTTGGTAACAATGCCTATAGAGGAAACTTTAATCCTAGACCGTTCCCTAGTAATTCCTCTAATAATTATGGAAATTCCTACAATAATTCTTATGGTAATTATAATAAGATGCCCTCTGATTTTGAGAATAGTGTGAAAGAATTTATGATCTCTCAAAAGAATTTTAATGCCATGCTTGAAGAAAAATTGCTTAAAGTTGATGATTTGGCTAGGAACGTTGATAGACTTTCGCTTGATTTTGATTCTTTGAAACTTAGATCTACTCCTCCTAAGCATGATATCAATGATTCTCTCAAAGCTATGAGAATTTCCATTGATGAGTGCAAAGAAAGAACCGCTAGATTGCGTGCTAAGAAAGATTGCTTTGTAAAGGTGTGTTCTTCTACTTTCCATGAAAATAATGATGAAGATATAAAAGTTATTGATGTGTCCCCTATTAAATCTTTGTTTTGCAATATGAATCTTAATAATGATGGGACTGGAGATGAGTCAACTTTAGTTAAAAGGCGTCCCAATGATGCGGAGTTTTTAGATCTTGATGGTAAATTTGGTAAAAGTGGGATTGGAGAGGTCAAGACTTTAAATAGCATTGAACCCACTATCTTGGATTTCAAGTAATTTAATTATGATAATTGTTCTTTAGAAGATTGTATTTCCTTGTTGCAATCCATTGTGAATTATCCTCATGCTTATAGTCAAAATAAAGCTTTTACCAAACATATTGTTGATGCATTGATGCAATCTTTTGATGAAAAACTTAATTTGGAAGTTTCTATACCTAGAAAACTTAACGATGAGTGGGAACCTACTATAAAGATTAAAATTAAAGATCATGAGTGTTATGCTTTGTGTGATTTGGGTGCTAGTGTTTCCACGATTTCGAAAACTTTATGTGATATTCTAGGTTTCCATGATCTTGATGATTGCTCTTTAAATTTGCACCTTGCGGATTCCACCATTAAAAATCCAATGGGAAGGATCAATGATGTTCTCATTGTTGCAAATAGGAATTTGGTGCCCGTAGATTTTATCGTTCTTGATATAGATTGCAATCTTTCTTGTCCTATTATTCTTGGTAGGCCTTTCCTTAGAACGATTGGTGCGATTATTGATATGAAGGAAGGGAATATTAGATTCCAATTTCCATGAAGGAAAGTCATGGAGCACTTTCCAAGAAAGAAAGTCAAATTACCTTATGAATCTATCATGTGATATACTTAT
Organism: Triticum aestivum; assembly: GCF_018294505.1. NCBI lineage: Eukaryota > Viridiplantae > Streptophyta > Magnoliopsida > Poales > Poaceae > Triticum > Triticum aestivum. The sequence continues at coordinate 301,763,196 of NC_057798.1, read as the reverse complement.
GAATTGAGTGCCAAAGATGGCACTACTTAGATCCATCCTCGCTTTTATGCCAAGCTAGGGGCGTTAAACGATAGCGCTAGTTGGGAGGCAACCGAATTTTATTTGTGTTTTTTGTTTTTTCTTATATTTGGTAATAAATTTTTCATCTAACTTCTGTTTAGATGTGTTTTTATGTTTTAATTAGTGTTTGTGCCAAGTAGAACCTATAGGATAACCTATGGTGATAGTTAATTTGATTCTGCCAAAAAACATAAACTTTGTGCGCACGAAAATAATTTTAGTAATTCACAGAAATGTGCTTTTTGCGTTGATTCCTTTTGCTATAGGTCAATAGACAAATTTCCCAGGACTTCCTATTTTGGTAGGATTTTTATAGTTCCAGAAGTATTCGAGAGTTACAGATTGCTACAGACTGTTCTGTTTTCGACAGATTCTATTTTTCGTGTGTTGTTTGCTTATTTTGATGCATCTATGGCTAGTATGTAAGGGTATGAACCATAGAGAACTTGGAATACAGTAGGTTTAACACCAATATAAATAAAGAATGAGTTCATTACAGTACCTTATGTGGTGGTTTTTTTTCTTTCACTAACGGAGCTTATGAGGTTTCCTGTTGAGTTTTGTGTTGTGAAGTTTTCAAGTTTTGGGTAAAGATTTGATGGACTATGGAATAAGGAGTGGCAAGAGCCTAAGCTTGGGGATGCCCAAGGCACCCCAAGATATTCGAGAATAGCCAAAATCCTAACCTTGGGGATGCCCCGGAAGGCATCCCCTCTTTCGTCTTCGTTTATCGGTAACTTTACTTGGAGCTATATTTTTATTCGCCACATGATATGTGTTTTGCTTGGAGCGTATTGAATTATATTAGTCTTTGCTTTTTTTTAGTTTACCACAATCATCCTTTCTGTACACACCTTTTGGGAGAAACCCACTTGATTGGAATTTATTAGAATACTCTATGTGCTTCACTTAAATCTTTTGAGCTAGATAGTTTTTGCTCTAGTGCTTCATTTATATCTTTTACAGCACGGCGGTGGCTGGATTTTGAAGAAATTGTTAGTCTCTCATGCTTCACTTATATTATTTTGAGAGTCTCTTAGAACAGCATGGTATTTGCTATGGTTATAAAATTGGTCCTAGAATGAGGAGCATCCAAGTTGGGTATAATAAAAACTATCATAGGAAGTGAATTGGATGTTATGATCAATTTGATACTTGATAATTATTTTGAGATATGGAGATAGTGATATTAGAGTCATGCTAGTTGGGTGATTATGAATTTAAAGAATGCTTGTGTTGTAGTTAGCAAGTCTCGTAGCATGCACGATGGTGAAAGTTGTGTAACAAATTTGGACATGAGGTGTTCTTAGATTGTGCATCCTTATGAGTGGCGGTCAGGGACGAGCGATGGTCTTTTCCTACCAATCTATCCCCCTAGGAGCATGCGCGTAGTGCTTGGTTTTTGATGACTTGTAGATTTTTGCAATAAGTATATGAGTTCTTTATGACTAATGTTGAGTCCATGGATTATACGCACTCTCACCCTTCCATCATTGCTAGCCTCTTCGGTACCGTGCATTGCCCTTTCTCACCTTGAGAGTTGGTGCAAACTTCGCCGGTGCATCCAAACCCCGTGATACGATACGCTCTATCACACATAAACCTCCTTATATCTTCCTCAAAACAGCCACCATACCTACCTATTATGGCATTTCCATAGCCATTCTGAGATATATTGCCATGCAACTTTCCACCGTTCCGTTCATCATCATGACACGCATCATCATTGTCATATTGCCTTGCATGATCATGTAGTTGACATCGTATTTGTGGCAAATCCACCATGCATAATTTTTCATACATGTCACTCTTGATTCATTGCTCATCCCGGTACACTGTCGGAGGCATTCATATAGAGTCATATCTTGTTCTAGTTTTGGGTTGTAATTCATGAGTTGTAACTAAATATATGTGTGATGATCATCATTATTAGAGCATTGTCCCCAGATAAAAAAAAGGAAAGGCCAAATAAAAAAAGGAAAGGCTAAATAAAAAAAGACAAAAAGAAAGAAAGGCCCAAAAAAAGAAAATAAAAAAGGGGGCAATGTTACTATCTTTTTTCCACACTTGTGCTTCAAAGCATCACCATGTTCTTCATATAAAGAGTCTCATATGTTGTAACTTTCATATACTAGTGGGAATTTTCATTGTAGAACTTGGCTTGTATATTCCTACGATGGGCTTCCTCAAAATGCCCTAGGTCTTCGTGAGCAAGCAAGTTGGATGCACACCCACTAGTTTCTTTTGTTGAGCTTTCATACATTTATAGCTCTAGTGCATCTGTTGCATGGCAATCCCTACTCCTCATGTTGACATCAATTGATGGGCATCTCCATAGCCCGTTGATTATCCTCGTCAATGTGAGACTTTCTCCTTTTTTGTCTTCTCCACACAATCCCCATCATCATATTCTATTCCACCCATAGTGCTATATCCATGGCTCACGCTCATGCATTGCGTGAAAGTTGAAAAAGTTTGAGATGATTTAAGTACGAAATAATTGCTTGGCTTGTCATCGGGGGTGTGCAAGATGGGAGCATTTTTGTGTGACGAAAATGAAGCATGACCTAACTATATGATTTTGTAGGGATGAACTTTCTTTAGCCATGTTATTTTGAGAAGACATGATTGCTTTGATTAGTTGTAACGCCCCGGATCCGATGCGCCAGGTGTCTGCCAGTTATTCGTCTTTGTTGCCATGTCATTTGCTTGCATGTTGCATTTTATCATGTCATCATGTGCATTTCATTTTGCATACGTGTTCGTTTCATGCATCCGAGCCTTTTCCCCGTTGTTCGTTTTGCAATCCGGCGCTTCTATGTCATCCGGCGTCCCCTTCTAGCCTCTCTTCGTGTGCGGGTATTAAACTTTCTCGGAATGGCCCGATGCTTGCCAAGTGGCCTTGGTATACCACCGGTACACCGCCTGTCAAGTTTCGTGCCATTTGGAGGTCGTTTGATACTCCAACGGTTAACCGGGTAACCGTAAAGCCCTCTTCTCCTTGCAGCCCAACACCCCTTCCAAAGTGTCCCAAAACCCACCTAACACCCCTCCATGCTCTCGGTCGTTCGATCACGATCGTGTGGGCGAAAACCGTGCTCCATTTGGACTCTCCTAGCTCCCTCTATCTATAAATAAGTCTCCTCCCCCGAAATTCGCGGATGAAACCCTCCAAACCTAGCAGTTTTCCTCCTCGCGCCGCCGGATGCGTCCGCCCGTGCCGGACACGTCCGCCGGACACGTCACCCGGACCAACCACAGGCCGCCACGTCACCCTGCCACCCCTCTCCTCCACTCCCACACTGACACGTGACTCGCCCGCGCCTGCGCGCCGCCCGCGGCCCGCCAGGCCCGCCGCCGGCCCTCGCGGGGCTCGTCCTCTACAGCCGCGGCCCGTCCGCGCCCCGCCGCCGGTGCCCGCCGCCGCCACGGCCCCGCCCCGGTGCCTCCCGCTGCCGACCGCCGCGGGCGCTGTCCCGGCCGCCCGCCGCCGCCCGCTCCCGCGACCGGAGCTGCACCGTCGCCTCCGCGCCGCCCCGCCGTGGCCCGCCCTGGCTCCGCCCACGCCGCCCGGTGCGGCCCCGTCCGCCCCGCGACTCCGGCGAGCTCCGCCAGAGCTGCGCCGCCCTGCAGCGCCTCTGCCCGGCCACCCTCGTCGTTGGGCCCTGCTCTGCCCCCGCCGGCGTCGGATCCGGTCGGATCCGGGCGGATCCGTCCACCCCGAGCCTCTCCGGTCGTCCCCGTCCTTCTCCGGCGAAGCTCCGGCGAGAACTCCGGCCCTGCATCGATTTCCGTGCAAACCCGAGGTTGCCCCCGTTTTCACTAAGTCCCGGATCTGCAGTAATTTTCATACCATGTTCATGCCATCATATCTCTGCATCCGTAGCTCCGTTTCGTGCGTGTAATATGTCAATTTATTCGCCTCAACGAGTACATTATTTCATTCCATTGCATCATATTCATTTGAGGTCACCTAGATGCCTGAATCATCGTTGTAAAAGTGCTTCATGATGTTTTCTACTGTCTGTTAACAGAATGAGCTCTTTTGTCATTTTTGCCATGATTGATGTGTGCATCCTATGAGGTTGATGTCTACATGCATTTTGAACTATGCTATGTATACTTTACAGAGGTGCTTACCATGTATTTTTGTGATCAATGTGGTGACTAGCACAAGCATGCAAACTAGGCATCGTGATGTTGCTATTTTTAGTCCCTGTTCTGCTGTTATTTTGATGCCATGTAAACTTGATGCTACAGAGAGATCCATGCATATTTAGAGATACTTCAGTAAGGGTGTTTTGAACATGTGATTATTGTATATCCATTCATGCCCTTTGTTGCAATTATGGAGTAGTCTAGCATGTCATTTTCGTGCTCTACTTTTGCTTCAAAATGTTTCTTGGCAGATTGTTTACATGTTATTCAATTTGGCCAAGCTTGCTATAGTTGATCCTTGCATGCTATGGACTTGTTCTTGACTTGGTTTGTTTCACAAACATGTCTTATTGATGATGCTATGCTTATCTTGTCATGCAATGACTTGTGGTGAGTGAATCGAGCTTGTTAAGCAGGGTTCATGATGTTGCTGTTTTGCTAGGCTGAATCTGTTATTTCGTGATGCTATCTAAACATGTTGCCACTATTCATTGTATGCATAATCTGGAGATGTTCTATAAACATGTTTTGATCTACATGTCATCCTCTATCCATCCATGCCCCTGGTAGCATTTATAGCTTGCTGTAGCTTGTTCGTATCTTGCTCCAAAGTTGCTTCATAATGTTGCTGTTAGCCTGTTAACATTAAGTTCAGTTGTTACCATGTGTTTTCCTAGTGATCCATGCACCCTATGACCTTGTTATTGCCATGCTTAGCTTCTAAAACATGCCTTCTTACTGTTGGTTGCCTTGCCATGCCATGTATTCCTCTGTGGTGAGTGGTAAAAGCTTATTTACATGCCTTCATAATTATGTTTCTGCCATGTTTGAATCTGTATAATAACTTGCTATGTTTACGTGGGTGCCATCATATTTTCTGATCCTTTTTGGCTTATGGTCACTAAGAGACTTTTGATCTATGCATTTAGTAGATTCATGCCATGCCTTTGTTTTCCATTATAAGTTCCTATAACATGTTGTTTGATAGCTTTAAACATTGCATCGTGATGTTATTTTCTGCAAAGTCTGAAATTGTTATAACTTGCAATCTTACCATGTGTGTTTGAGCATGTTCTAGTGATTTCTAGAGATAGCTCAGTGTTCATGTTTTGTTATGCTTTACCTGTACATCATGCCCATGCCTTTTGTTATTATGTTGTGGTGCTGTAGCTTATTGTTTTGGTGCTTGCAATATGCCTAGTTACTGTTTTGGACAGATTGTTGCTATAACTTGTATAGTGCGTGTGTGTTGAACCGTTGCTCCGTTTTGAGTGTGCTCTATATGAAACTTGCTTGATTTTGCATGTAGTTTCATATTATCATGTTGCATCCTTGTTTTGAGGTGTTTGCTTGATGTTTGGGTGCATTTTGCATCAATGCCATGTTTAACTTGTTTTGCTCATATCTTCTAGGCCGTAGCTCCGAACTAAATGAACTTTATATGTAACTTGACTAGAATCTCGTGTAGATCATCTTTGTGCATCTTAACTTGATGTTTAACAACTTGAACATAAGGTCTATTCAGATCTGGACCAATTTCGAAATATGCATATGAGGACTTACCGGAATTGTTATATGTTGTTCCCGGCCTCATTTAAACTTGCCTTGATGTGTTACTCTTGTTTGCATCATCTCTTGCCATGAGTAGATTCATGTAGCTTTGTCATGCATCATGCTTGTTGTGCATCATGCCTTGTTCATGTGTGGTGTGTTTACTATGTTGTGTGCTTCTTCTCGATAGTTCCTGTTCCGTTGCGATCGTGAGGATTCGTTCGTCTACGGTTGGTTCGGCTTCATCCGTTCGTATCCTTCATGGACTCGTTCTTCTTCCTTGCGGGATTTCAGGCAAGATGACCGTTACCCTAGATCTCACCACTATCATTGCTATGCTAGTTGTTTCGTTCTATCGCTATGATGCGCTACCTATCACATGTTTATCAAGCCATCCCAAATTGCCATGAACCTCTAACCTTTGACACCTTTCCTATGCAAACCGTTGTTTGGCTATTTTGCCGCTTTTGCTCAGCCCCTCTTATAGCGTTGCTAGTTGCAGGTGAAGTTGAAGATTGCTCCATGGTGGATAGAATTTTGGTTGGGATATCACAATATCTCTTATATTATTAATGCATCTATATATATGGTAAAGGGTGGAAGACTCGGCCTTTTGCCTGGTGTTATGTTCCACTCTTGCCGCCCTAGTTTCCGTCATACCGGTGTTATGTTCCCGGATTTTGCGTTCCTTACGCGGACGGGTGATTTATGGGACCCCCTTGACAGTTCGCTTTGAATAAAACTCCTCCGGCAAGGCCCAACCCTGGTTTTACCATTTGCCTCACCACCACCTACCCTTTCCCTTGGGTCGGCCAACCCGAGGGTCATCTTTATTTTAGCCCCCCCCCGGGCCAGTGCTTGTCTAAGTGTTGGTCCGAACTGAGCTGCCTGCGGGGCCACCTCGGGGCAACTTGAGGGTTGGTTTTACTCGTAGCTAGTCTCATCCGGTGTTGCCCTGAGAACGAGATATGTGCAGATCCTATCGGGATTGTCGGCGCATCGGGCGGCTTTGCTGGTCTTGTTTTACCATTGTCGAAAAGTCTTGTAAACCGGGATTCCGAGTCTGATCGGGTCTTCCTGGGAGAAGGTCTATTCCTTCGTTGATCGCGAGAGCTTGTCATGGGCTAAGTTGGGACACCCCTGCAGGGTATAATCTTTCGAAAGCCGTGCCTGCGGTTATAGGCAGATGGGAATTTGTTAATGTCCGGTTGTAGATAACTTGACACCAGATCCGAATTAAAACGCATCAACCGCGTGTGTAGCCGTGATGGTCTCTTTTCGGCGGAGTCCGGGAAGTGAACACGGTTTTGGGTTATGTTTGACGTAAGTAGGAGTTCAGGATCACTTCTTGATCATTGCTAGCTTCACGACCGTTCCTCTTGCTCTCTTCTCGCTCTTATTTGCGTATGTTAGCCACCATATATGCTTAGTCGCTGCTGCAACCTCACCACTTTACCCCTTCCTTTCCCATTAAGCTTTGCTAGTCTTGATACCCATGGTAATGGGATTGCTGAGTCCTCGTGGCTCACAGATTACTACAACAACAGTTGCAGGTACAGGTTGTGCGATGATCATGACGCGAGAGCGATGCTTGCTTGCGTTGAGTTCTTCTTCTGCTTCTTCGATCAGGGGATAGGTTCCAGGTCGGCAGCCTGGGCTAGCAGGGTGGATGTCGTTTGAGTTTCTGTTTGTGTTTCATCCGTAGTCGGATGATGCTCTGATGTATTGTGATGTTGTATTCATGTGGCATTGTATGCCTTATGTATGTATCCCCATCTATTATGTAATGTTGATGTAATGATATCCACCTTGCAAAAGCGTTTCAATATGCGGGTCTATCCTTGGTGGGACCTTCGAGTTCCTTTTGGATAGGGTCGCATATTGGGCGTGACAAGTTGGTATCAGAGCCTCGACCGACCCTAGGAGCCCCCTTGATTGATCGTGTAGTTTGGCCGTTGTTGAGTCTAGAAAAAAAACTGTTTTTGGAGTCTAGTTATATCGGAGAGTAGGAATTCTTTTTACTCCTCAGCCCCTTCGTCGCTCTGGTAAGGAATCTTGACGTAGGTGTTTTGAATTACTCCTCTTCCCTTTCAAATTTTTCTTTAGGATCACGCAGTTGGTTTTCCGATCGTTGTTCCTCAGCTCTTTCTATCCGGTGCATTTCTCGTCAAGTCGACTCGAGCCTCTTCATCTTTGAGTTCAATCCTCAGTTGTTTTCTTTCCCACCCGCCCACCCTTTTCTTCTCGGAACCGGAGTCCGTAATCGAGTATCCATCCTACTCGTGTGAAGTCTTTGCTTTCTTTCCTCAATGATTTCAACCGGTGTTTTCTCTTCAAGTTATTCGTCGATTTCCCCTTCAAAGTTGCCTTTGTTTTCCCGCCCTCCCATCCTTTTTTCTTCCCGGAGTCTGACTCTCTCTCGACCATCTATCTGATTCGTGTGGAGCCTCTTCAGTCTTTCGTCAATTGTTTCAACCGGTGTATTCTCTTTCGTTTGACATTCTTCATCTCTTTTTCGGTGGATTCAATTCAAGTTTTTCGGTTGATCATATTCTTTCCCTCGGATCAAGTGTTTTCCCTGCTCGTTCGACTTTCACCAATTTATCCTTCCGAAGTGCTCAAGACATCTCAGGAGATTCGTCGGTGTTCGAATTAATTCGAGGTTGTCAACTCGTTTAAATATTTCAATTGTTTCGGTGCTTCATCTATCTGTTCAACATCCTTTCCAACGGTGTTATCTCTTTAGTGGGCCCTAACCCACAGGTCTTTTCCAGGATCTTATCTGACTCTTCTAATTCCCCCGGAGCTATTCTCAAATTCTTTTCAAGCGTGATGTAAGAATGGATCCCATCAGTCACATGCCTTCTCCAAGATTGTTTTCAAACTCTTCTCATCGTTGGCTCAACCTCTTCCCTTTTCATTCTCCCGGAGTATCTCAGCAATTTCGTTGGTATTTCTCGTCGTCATTTGAAGATCAAAGAAGAGTTTTCCTTTAAATCTTGTCCGTTCTCTGAAGATTCGTGGTTCTAGCTTCATGTTTACCCTCTCGAATTATTCCGTTTGTCAAAAATTCTTTTTCTTACCTATCCGGAGCATGTCAGAAGTTGTTTTCCCGTTTCTTTTCACCGGAGGCCATCATTCCAGTCATCATTCTCTATTTATCCCGGCGCATCTGTCAAGTATTCTTTTTTAGCTCGTTGTCTCTTTGTTATTTTGCATCTAAATCCCCTCAAGAATATTTGTTCTTCTAATTCTTCCCGGCGATTCATTCCCTTTCGTCAGTCATTTTCGAATTCTTACGGTGGTTCATTCAAGATTCTTTTTCTTTGATTATCATTTTAATTCATTCATTCTTTCCAATCCTACCGGTGGTTCATGAAGACCTTCTCAAGTTTGCGATATGTCTTGTCTCAATCCTTTTCAAGAAGAATAAGTAGTATGTGAAATCCATTGCTTGTCATCAATTTAATTTGATGAAGGATAAGCATACAGTAAATCTTATTCTTATTTCCTCGAGGCGATTCAATCCTTTCCTTTGGAGTTTGTTCATGATGAATAAATTCTAGTTCCAAGTGTTTTCATCTATTCTTTTTCGGAGTTCAAATTTCCTCGGTCATCTCGTCGGAACCTCCATCTAAATCATCGCAACGCTCATCTTATTCGTTCATCCTTCATTCTATCTCATCATCTTTTGTTACCGGAGTTCTTCATGGTGGTTCTTCTTGATTTAATTCATTCTTTCAAGAGTTCATCAAGATTTTTGTTGGTGGAGTTCAAGTATCTTTCCTTCTCGTGTTTCGAAGTGCAATTAACTCTCCTTTTCTTTTGAAATGGAGTTTTGCATTTCTTCCTTCTTCCTAGTTATTTAATCTTTTCTGCTCGTGGTCGGAGATCACCTCATAATTTTGAGATGTTATCCGTAAGTCCACATCAAGCTCATTCTTTCGTTGTTGATTTTCTCAACAACTTCGTTCAATCCTTCCTTCTAAGTTCTTTTCATTCAACTCTTTAATTCTTTCCGGAGGTTTTGTGTCATGTCTCCATCAAGTATCATTCCATCCTCTCAAGCTCGTGTTCTTTTCCTTCCATTTTCAGCCGGAGTCCTGCCTAAATCTTTTCAGTCTTATTCGTTTCTTATCTCGTTCTAACCAGAGTGCTTTCATAGTCTATCTGATTCCGTGAGCTTTCGATTCTCGTCATTCTCGTCGTTCCTCTCTTCTTCTCGAATGCTCTCGATTCTTTGCTTCTTCTCGAGTTCTTGCTTCACCTCATCCATTTTTCCCTTCCGTCTCGGTCCTAAGATCTCGGGACGAGATCTCTTGTTAGTGGAGGAGTGTTGTAACGCCCCGGATCCGATGCGCCAGGTGTGTGCCAGTTATTCGTCTTTGTTGCCATGTCATTTGCTTGCGTGTTGCATTTTATCATGTCATCATGTGCATTTCATTTTGCATACGTGTTCGTTTCATGCATCCGAGCCTTTTCCCCGTTGTCCGTTTTGCAATCCGGCGCTTCTATGTCATCCGGCGTCCCCTTCTAGCCTCTCTTCGTGTGCGGGTATTAAACTTTCTCGGAATGGCCCGATGCTTGCCAAGTGGCCTTGGTATACCACCGGTAGACCGCCTGTCAAGTTTCGTTCCATTTGGAGGTCGTTTGGTACTCCAACGGTTAACCGGGTAACCGTAAAGCCCTCTTCTCCTTGCAGCCCAACACCCCTTCCAAAGTGGCCCAAAACCCACCTAACTCCCCTCCATTCTCTCGGTCGTTCGATCACGATCGTGTGGGCAAAAACCGTGCTCCATTTGGACTCTCCTAGCTCCCTCTATCTATAAATAAGTCTCCTCCCCCGAAATTCGCGGATGAAACCCTCCAAACCCTAGCAGTTTTCCTCCTCGCGCCGCCGGACGCGTCCGCCCGCGCCGGACACGTCCGCCGGCCACGTCGCCCGGACCAACCATAGGCCGCCACGTCACCCTGCCGCCCCTCTCGTCCACTCCCATGCTGACACGTGACTCGCCCGCGCCCGCGCGCCGCTCGCGGCCCGCTAGGCCCGCCGCCGGCCCCCGCAGGGCCCGTCCTCCGCAGCCGCGGCCTGTCCGCGCCCCGCCGCCGCGGCCCCGCGCCGGCGCCTCCCGCCGCCGACCGCCGCGGGCGCTATCCCGGCCGCCCGCCACCGCCCGCTCCCACGGCCGGAGCTGCGTCGTCGCCTCCGCGCCGCCCCGCCGTGGCCCGCCCTAGCTCCGCCCACGCCGCCCGGCGCGGCCCCGTCCGCCCTGCGACTCCGGCGAGCTCCGCCGGAGCTGCGCCGCCCAGCAACGCCTCTGCCCGGCCGCCCTCGTCGTCCAGCCCTGCTCCGCCCCCGCCGGCGCCGGATCCGGTCAGATCCGGGCGGATCCGTCCACCCCGAGCCTCTCCGGTCGTCCCCGTCCTTCTCCGACGAAGCTCCGGCGAGAACTCCGGCCCTGCATCGATTTCCGTGCGAACCCGAGGTTGGCCCCGTTTTCACCAAGTCCCGGATCTGCAGTAATTTTCATGTCATGTTCATGCCATCATATCTCTGCATCCATAGCTCTGCTTCGTGCGTGTAATATGTCAAATTGTTCGTCTCAACGAGTACATTATTTCATTCCATCGCATAATATTCATTTGAGGTCATCTAGATGCCTGAATCATCGTTGTAAGAGTGCTTCATGATGTTTTCTGCTGTCTGTTAACAGAATGAGCTCTTTTATCATTTTTGCCATGATTGATGTGTGCATCCTATGAGGTTGATGTCTACATGTGTTTTGAACTATGCTATGTCCACTTTACAGAGGTTCTTACCATGTATTTTTGTGATCAATGTGGTGACTAGCACAAGCATGCAAACTAGGCATCGTGATGTTGCTGTTTTTAGTCCCTGTTCTGCTGTTATTTTGATGCCATGTAAACTTGATGCTACAGAGAGATCCATGCATATTTAGAGATACTTCAGTAAGGGTGTTTTGAACATGTGATTATTGTCTATCCATTCATGCCCTTTGTTGCAATTATGGAGTAGTCTAGCATGTCATTTTGTGCTCTACTTTTGCTTCAAAATGTTTCCTGGCAGATTGTTTACATGTTATTCAATTTGGCCAAGCTTGCTATAGTTGATCCTTGCATACTATGGACTTGTTCTTGACTTGGTTTGTTTCACAAACATGTATTCTTGATGATGCTATGTTTATCTTGTCATGTAATGACTTGTGGTGAGTGAATCGAGCTTGTTAAACAGAGTTCATGATGTTGCTGTTTTGCTAGGCTGAATCTGTTATTTCATGATCTATCTAAACATGTTGCCACTAATCATTGTATGCATAATCTGGAGATGTTCTATAAACATGTTTTGATCTACATGTCATCCTCTATCCATCCATGCCCCTGGTAGCATTTATATCTTGCTGTAGCTTGTTCATATCTTGCTCCAAAGTTGCTTCATAATGTTGCTGTCAGCCTGTTAACATTATGTTCAGTTGCTACCATGTGTTTTCCTAGTGATCCATGCACCATATGACCTTGTTATTGCCATGCTTAGCTTCTAAAACATGCCTTATTACTGTTGGTTGCCTTGCCATGCCATGTATTGCTCTGTAGTGAGTGGTACAAGCTCATTTACATGCCTTCATAATTATGTTTCTGCCATGTTTGAATCTGTATAATAACTTGCTATGTTTACGTGGGTGCCATCATATTTTCTGATCCTTTTTGGCTTATGGTCACTAAGGGACTTTTGATCTATGCATTTAGTAGATTCATGTCATGCCTTTGTTTTCCATTATAAGTTCCTGTAACATGTTGTTTGATAGCTTTAAACATTGCATCGTGATGTTATTTTCTGCAAAGTCTGAAATTGTTATAACTTGCAATCTTACCATGTGTGTTTGAGCATGTTCTAGTGATTTCTAGAGATAGCTCAGTGTTCATGTTTTGTTATGCTTTACCTGTACATCATGCCCATGCCTTCTGTTATTATGTTGTGGTGCTGTAGCTTATTGTTTTGGTGCTTGCAATATGCCTAGTTGCTATTTTGGACAGATTGTTGCTATAACTTGTATAGTGGTGTGTGTTGAACCGTTGCTCCGTTTTGAGTGTGCTCTATATGAAACTTGCTTGATTTTGCATGTAGTTTCATATTATCATGTTGCATCCTTGTTTTGAGGTGTTTGCTTGATGTTTTGATGCATTTTGCATCAATGCCATGTTTAACTTGTTTTGCTCATATCTTCTAGGCCGTAGCTCCGAACTAAATGAACTTTATATGTAACTTGACTAGAATCTCGTGTAGATCATCTTTGTGCATCTTAACTTGATGTTTAACATCTTGAACATAAGGTCTATTCAGATCTGGACCAATTTCGAAATATGCATATGAGGACTTACCAGAATTGTTATATGTTGTTTCCGGCCTCATTTAAACTTGCCTTGATGTGTTGCTCTTGTTTGCATCATCTCTTGCCATGAGTAGATTCATGTAGCTTTGTCATGCATCATGCTTGTTGTGCATCATGCCTTGTTCATGTGTGGTGTGTTTACTATGTTGTGTGCTTCTTCTTGATAGTTCCTGTTCCGTTGCGATCGTGAGGATTCGTTCGTCTACGGTTGGTTCGGCTTCATCCGTTCGTCTTCTTCATGGACTCGTTCTTCTTCCTTGTAGGATTTCAGGCAAGATGACCGTTACCCTGGATCTCACTACTATCATTGCTATGCTAGTTGTTTCATTCTATCGCTATGCTGCGCTACCTATCACCTGTTTATCAAGCCATCCCAAATTGCCATGAACCTCTAACCTTTGACACCTTTCCTATGCAAACCATTGTTTGGCTATGTTACCGCTTTTGCTTAGCCCCTCTTATAGCGTTGCTAGTTGCAGGTGAAGTTGAAGATTGCTCCATGGTGGACAGGATTTTGGTTGGGATATCACAATATCTCTTATATTATTAATGCATCTATATATTTGGTAAAGGGTGGAAGACTCGGCCTTTTGCCTGGTGTTTTGTTCCACTCTTGCCGCCCTAGTTTCCGTCATACCGGTGTTATGTTCCCGGATTTTGCAATCCTTACGCGGTCGGGTGATTTATGGGACCCCCTTGACAGTTCGCTTTGAATAAAACTCCTCCAGCAAGGCCCAACCCTGGTTTTACCATTTGCCTCACCACCACCTACCCTTTCCCTTGGGTCGGCCAACCCGAGGGTCATCTTTATTTTAGCTCCCCCCGGGCCAGTGCTTGTCTAAGTGTTGGTCCGAACTGAGCTGCCTGCGGGGCCACCTTGGGGCAACTTGAGGGTTGGTTTTACTCGTAGCTAGTCTCATCCGGTGTTGCCCTCAGAACGAGATATGTGCAGCTCCTATCGGGATTGTCGGTGCATCGGGCGGCTTTGCTGGTCTTGTTTTACCATTGTCGAAAAGTCCTGTAAACCGGGATTCCAAGTCTGATCGGGTCTTCCTAGGAGAAGTTCTATTCCTTCGTTGATCGCGAGAGCTTGTCATGGGCTAAGTTGGGACACCCCTGCAGGGTATAATCTTTCGAAAGCCGTGCCTGCGGTTATAGGCAGATGGGAATTTGTTAATGTCCAGTTGTAGATAACTTGACACCAGATCCGAATTAAAACGCATCAACCGCGTGTGTAGCCATGATGGTCTCTTTTCGGCGGAGTCCGGAAAGTGAACATGGTCTTTGGGTTATGTTTGACGTAAGTAGGAGTTTAGGATCACTTCTTGATCATTGCTAGCTTCACGACCGTTCCGCTTGCTCTCTTCTCGCTCTTATTTGCGTATGTTAGCCACCTTATATGCTTAGTCGCTGCTGCAACCTCACCACTTTACCCCTTCCTTTCCCATTGAGCTTTGCTAGTCTTGATACCCATGGTAATGGGATTGCTGAGTCCTCGTGGCTCACAGATTACTACAACAATAGTTGCAGGTACAGGTTGTGCGATGATCATGATGCGAGAGCGATGCTTGCTTGCGTTGAGTTCTTCTTCTGCTTCTTCGATCAGGGGATAGGTTCCAGGTCGGCAGCCTGGGCTAGCAGGGTGGATGTCGTTTGAGTTTATGTTTGTGTTTCATCTGTAGTCGGATGATGCTCTGATGTATTGTGATGTTGTATTCATGTGGCATTGTTATGTCTTATGTATGTATCCCCATCTATTATGTAATGTTGATGTAATGATATCCACCTTGCAAAAGCGTTTCAATATGCGGGTCTATCCTTGGTGGGACCTTCGAGTTCCTTTTGGATAGGGTCGCATATTGGGCGTAACATTAGTATGCTTAAAGTATTACTATTTCTTATGTCAATATGAACTTTTATTTTGAATCATTTGGATCTGAACATTCATGCCACAATAAAAAAAATTATATTGAGAATTATCCTAGGTAGCATTCCACATCAAAATTTCTGTTTTTATCATTTACCTACTCGAGGACGAGCAGGAATTAAGCTTGGGGATGCTTGATAGTCTCCAACGTATCTATAATTTTTGATTGTTCCATGCTATTATATTACCCGTTATGGATGTTTATGGGCTTTACTTTACACTTTTATATCATTTTTGGGACTAACCTACTAACCGGAGGCCCAGCCCGTATTGCTGTTTTTTTGCCTATTTCAGTGTTTCGAAGAAAAGGAATATCAAACGGACTCCAAACGGAATGAAACCTTCGGGAGCGTGATTTTTGGAACGAACGTGATCCAGAGGACTTGGAGTGGAAGTCAAGAAATAAACGAGGCGGCCACGAGGGTGGAGGGCGCCCCCCCATACTTGGCACGCCCCCTGTCTCGTGGGCCCCTCGGGCGTCCACCGACCTACTTCTTCCTCCTATATATACCCATGTATCCCGAAAACATCAGAAGTGACCACGAAAAACTATTTCCGCCGCCGTAACCTTCTGTATCCGCGAGATCCCATCTTGGAGCCTTCGCCAGCGCTCCGCCGGAGGGGGAATCGACCATGGAGGGCCTCTACATCAACACCATAGCCTCTTCGATGAGTTGTGAGTAGTTTACCACAGACCTTCGGGTCCATAGTTATTAGCTAGATGGCTTTTTCTCTCTCTTTGAATCTCAATACCATGTTCTCCTCGATCTTCTTGGAGATCTATTCGATGTAACTCTTTTTGTGGTGTGTTTGTCAAGATCCGATGAATTGTGGGTTTATGATCAAGTTTATCTATGAGAAATATTTGAATCTCCTCTGAATTCTTTTATGTGTGATTAAGTTATCTTTGCAAGTCTCTTCGAATTATCAGTTTGGGTTTGGCCTACTAGATTGATCTTTCTTGTAATGGGAGAAGTGCTTAGCTTTGGGTTCAATCTTGCGGTGTCCTTTCCCAGTGACAGCAGGGGCAGCAAGGCACGTATTGTATTGTTGCCATCGAGGATAAAAAGATTGGGTTTATATCATATTGCATGAGTTTATCCCTCTACATCATGTCATCTTTCTTAATGGGTTACTCTGTTCTTTATGAACTTAATACTCTAGATGCATGCTGGATAGCGGTCGATGTGTGGAGTAATAGTAGTAGATGCAGGCAGGAGTCGGTCTACTTGTCACGGACGTGATACCTATATACATGATCATGCCTAGATAATCTCATAATTATTCGCTTTTATATCAATTGCTCGACAGTAATTTGTTCACCCACCGTAATGCTTATGCTATCTTGAGAGAAGCCACTAGTGAAACCTATGGCCCCCGGATCTATCCTTTATCATATAAGTTTTCAATCTACTTTTATTTGCATCTTTACTTTTCCAATCTATATTATAAAATACCAAAAATATATTTATCTTATCATATTATCTCTATCAGATCTCACTTCTGCAAGTGGCCGTGAAGGGATTGACAACCCCTTTATTGCGTTGGTTGCGAGTTCTGGTTTGTTTGTGTAGGTGCGTGGGACTTTTGAGGAGCCTCCTACTGGATTGATACCTTGATTCTCAAAAACTGAGGGAAATACTTACGCTACTATTGCTACATCACCCGTTCCTCTTCAAGGAAAACCAACGCAAGCTCAAGACGTAGCATGGCTGCGGTGGAGACATGGCCGGTGGAGCCAAGTTTCTGGCCGGGGTGTTCATCGGCGGTAGGGGGCGCTCGAGCTAGGAGGTTAGGGGGAAGAGAAGGAGGAGCTCATGGCGGAGTTGACAGTGGTCTTGGCGAGCTCGAGGAGGGGCTGATGACGACGGGAGGTCGCCAGCGATCTCGGGGCAGAGGCGGCAAGGATGGCGGTGCAGAGGGTGATGCAGGGCGTTCGGCGTCGTGCGAGTTGACGGAGAGGCGAGAGAGATGGAGGCGGAGCCCGTGGACAGCACGGGGAGACGAGGGGAGCATGGTGGCTGCGGCTTTACGGAGGCGCAGTTGCGGCTGTGTTAGCCATGGAGGGGAGAGGCGAGGGAGAGGAGCAGGGGAGTGAGGACGTCGGCCCGATCCAGACGGCAGGGGGTCGAAGCGGTGTCGACGTGGCCTGGGGAGGCAGGCGGGCAGGTGGCGTGGCAGCACGGCCATGCGCGCGCGCCGGCCACACGCCTGGCCGACTAGCGCCAGGAGGACAACGACACTACTGGGATGGCCCAACAGTGCCAGGCCATGTGGCTGGACTGCCAGGTGGGCTGCACAGGAGGTAAGCCGAGGTATGTTTCCTTTCTCTCTCTCTTTTCTTTTTGCTTCAGTTTTCTATTTTTCTGTAATCTTTGTGGCTTTTCTAAAAATACCTAGACATTTCCAAAAATCATGAAACTACTCATGGCTACTGTTTAGAATATATCCAATAGTAAACATTTTAGTTTATGATTATTTGAGCATTTAAACTATTTTATAGCATTTAAATGCCCAAATGCAAATAGCATATGATTTAATCAAGTGACCTGATGATGTCCTAGAAAATTGTGCAGCATTTTTGTCAGAGGTTCTAGACAAAGGCAAAGATAATGAACATTTTAGAAGGGCATTTCAGGTTCATTGAAAAAGTATTTTAGTAACCCTAGTTGAGTTAGATGGTGCTAGGGGTTTCTGTCATCCCCATTTCAACTTTCTGTGAAAAGTAAACATGATGCAACACCAGAGGCTAGCACTAGGCATTTCCAGAACCAGGGATGTGACAACTCACCCCCACTAAACAAGAATCTCGTCCCGAGATTCAAGACATGAGGTAAGAAGACAGAGGGGACACAAAGCTAACACGATCTTCACGATCCAACTGTCCTTCTCAAAGATGTTGATTCATTGCTTCATATTGATCTTGACATCTTTGCTTTCGAGGTCTTCATCCAACACGATGACGTCAGAAAGAACTCTATCAGAAAGGATCATTGAAACTCTTCATACCAGGCTAAGGCAATTCACAAACGATCATTTGAACGAGTTCCAAGAAATGGCATACCTAGTTTGAAAAGAGAGCTAGGGTTTTGAGACAACTCGGCAATGGAAGGCACATTCCGATTGTTACTGAGGATATAACCCAGTGACTGAGCGTGCTCTCAAGAACTTGAGCATTTTCATATTCATCAAGGTCTTGCCAACAGTCGTGTCGAGGATCCTGGCAACACATCTTACTACCATGATGAATAGTGATGGGCAATGCAGATGCAAAGGAAGTCAACACTTTCTTGGGTTTCACCTTAGCAAGGCCAAGGGAATGAAATCTGGATGATCGACCGAGAGACATTTAGAACTCCGCTTCTAATGTTCTCCTTGATGTGCTAGCCTAACCCATTCATAGATATGGTTTGGTATATAGAACATCAAGTAAAAGGTAAGACTTTTGGAGCACAAGAATCCATAAGGAGTAACTACTGGAGTAAATCCTATGAAATTCTTATGGGGAGGTGGCCAACTTCCTCAATCAAGACACTGCAATAATAGGTCTCCCGGTTGGATGTGTTGGCCACGACATCCACTTTACCAGTTACAAAGAGACCGATACAATAGTTCTTGGAAAACATTCCAACCATCATATCTGCCTAAGATTCAGATCTGGTTGGTGTCAGGATATTCCAGACTCATTAAGTCTAGAAAGAGAAATGAAAGTTTGCAACACAATTCGACGAGATAACGTTGCAAGATTATCAGGAAACATACTATGATAGTAAGCTTCGAAACATGAGCTGGTTCTGCTACATACATGTGAGCACGCTGTCCCAGACAAGCATGACCACGTAGTAGTCTTATAATAAAACACTACCGAGTTCTGATAGGGAAACCATCATTGCGGACAACGAAGTCCTTACATAAGTCATATGATTAGCTCTTATGAAGAAACTTCTTCTCCTTGAACAATTCAATCAGTGGCTTGGTGTGCTAGGGGCACATATAGGATGGAGGTAGCGAGCCTATCAAACCATAGAATACTTCGCACATGCATGACTGACTTGAGATGATTCCAGAGGAGGCAACATTGACTTTCTTGCATTCACGGCGGCCACTTGCATCAAATGCACATGAATTAGAGGAGGTCACTTCTTTCATCCGAACATAGGCTTCATGAACGGAACATGAAGACATTGCTTATAAAGTTTCCACCACTAGATTAATATTCAACAAAATCATGGAGGAGATAAGGATGTTGTTGATGGGCTCAACAACAAGTCATCCTGGTTTCCATGAAGATGGAATTCCATAATTATGAGAACAAGTGATAGCATTGGTCAGACCAAAGGATATAATGGTGTATGCTCGAGGGATCAACCATGAGTAAGACAACATTAAGAACATCATTGGTTCTGATTTGATTTGACAATAGCCCATACTCAAATCAATGATTGGGTAAGATGGTAGGTCCATAAACTGCTCATGGGGTCAATAGATGAAAATACCATCTTTCTTCAACACACATACAAGATATCCCTTAAAATGAACTAAGCTAGGAAAGATTTTATCATCCAACTCTCCAAGTTGTTGTTTAGCTTAACCAACTAGCTCAGGGTATCCAACACAGATTCTTGGAGAAGGGGTGGTTACTAGAAACCAACTTGATCGTGAGTTCAACATAACAGTCAGGGGACAACCTGATGATACTTCCGAGAAGATATTCGGAAAATCACGAACCACTGATATGTTACTAAACTCGAGAACAATCTTGCTTTTCAGGGCAAGATGGTATGATCGGAAGAGCAAGGAATTAACATAATCCAAACTCATTGATCGAAGGTGCACCAGGAAAATGACTAGGTAGCACGATCAATCTTAGAATGATGATTCCATAACCAACACACTAAGAATGAGATTATCGTCCATTAATCACTAAGCAACATGGTTGCTAGGAGTATTGATTTCACGCACCACGATTCACTTGTCGGCAATCTGGTTACAATAACACGGAACCAAGGAATGAACAATGATGGCAAGGAGTATCACTGCGTCAAGGGTTCATAGGATGGTGTGCAATTCCCATGATATTCTTGATATAAAGCTGGTAATACTCCAAGGTAGAACAGAACAAAAGTTGGATTGGCATTTTGAACTGCACAATACAATTGCTTTGTCCAAATCCTAGAAATGGATAAGGTACTGGAGTTTATTTCTCCTGGTCATTCCAAAATAGAATGGCTTGACGGACCACAGGGGTAAAAGGCATCGATGAACAAATGCATGCATACCCTTGACTATCAATTGATAGACGAGGCCCAAAAAACAGCTAAAGAGGGACGACCCAAAAGAACATATGATTTTCTGAGTTGTGGATGCATGGATTAGCATGTCAAATGTTCAACATATTTCTTCCGGATAACCCATGCAGAAAGGTAGAACTGGCAGGGTCACAGCATTGATCGAGAACTCATCAAGAGCACTCTAGTTGTGATCTTTGGGATCAGCGAGGAACTCTTGCCACAAGCAGTTCATGGTATTTGGAAGAAGGATATACCACAGACCTCGAGGACTATTGCAAATGTTACTAATAACCTGAAGGAACAAGCAAACACTATCTACACGAAGTAGGTAGAGTAATTATCGGGTTCAAAAACCCGGTATAGGAATGCCTACTAACTAAATGGCATCACGTGATGCTTTCGAGAATGATGGCCAAAATCATCACACTGGGACACTAAACATGGCTAGATTACTAGATGGTTCTATAAGACACCTAGGGTCATAATAATAGCTCCAACATATATGTCGAGGCAATAGAGTACCTCAACACAGCCATTAGTGTGGTGAATCTGGCCCAAAAGGACATCGGAAATAGAGAGAAAAGATTTGCAAATGCATCAGACTATTTAGAAACCTGGGATGACTCGGACAGCATAACGGCTGCAAATGCTCAAGAGGATTTGAGACATCCTGCAAAATGGTGGCATAACCACTCAACATCATAATATCAAGGTTTCGAGATCAACAGTTAACATACGGAAATAGTAGAGACTGAACTGAGGCTTGAATCCATCAATCCTATAAGGCTATGGATTAGTTACACGTGATCCTGATAGAAAGAAGAGAAAACCTAGTTCCTTAACCCCATAGGAAGATAAGATTACTCGGATCAGAAGGGCATAAGGTAAAGGAGTAAAAAGAGCCTTACGTTCCCATCCACAATCAATTCCCTTATATAACTAAAGCATTTCTAGACTCAACTTCAACCAGTTTGGCTTAGTAATCCTACAGGCAGTCAAGCTCTGATACCAAAGCTGTCAGGACCACGATCCCAAGTCACATCGATCTAGCATGTAACACATCATATCACTTTGCGGCCTCACGCACGGTATTCCCACGGGTGCCACCTTACCTGGCCTAGGACCATTTGCACCTTTTGGCTCATGTATATGATAGTGCCGCTGGCATCCATATGACAAAGAACCCGGACTGACATGACTAGTCATGGGCCCAAAGTGGCGCTAACTTACAGGGACAAGCATACATGACCCAACAACGAACGTGTCGATCAACAACGCATGAACCCAAGTCGTGGCAAGCTACATGGACTTAAAGGAACAACGTGTGACATTTCCCCGAAGGGACAGACACAGGAACAAATAAGGACACATGCCAGCCAGCCTAAGTGTTCCGGAGCAGTAGCAAGCTACCATGGCTCAGTGGAAGCACTAGGAAACATTTCCCGGTAAGAGAGGCTACCAAGGATGAACAACTAGGTTATCAGAGTCGGGCGTCCGGGCGCTGATGAGTGTTTGACGTCCGGTGTCGGGCGGTCGTCTGGGCACTGTAGGTTGCCTTGGCTGGAGTCGATCTGGCTGGTGAAGTCTCTAGGCGTCGGACGTCCGGAGATCGTCGGTCGTCCGGAGGTCGTCGAACGTCCGAGAGCTATAGCTTCCTGACAGCTCTTCCTCTTGTTCCTCACACTTGGTGTCCTCGTCATCTTGTCCAATGCTCGTAGATGTTCCATGGCCTTCCTCTTGGTTCCTGGTCATGCATAGCACATATGTTTGAGGTAGTAGCCATGTCTCACATGTGGAAAATGACGATTCGGAGAGGAGCAAGTTCACCTTGTGTCCAACGGCATATGTTTGAGGTCTCGTCATGTGTCCTCTTGGGGTTTGGAGAGTAGTCGGAGTGTACATGGGGATGAATGTGGGATGCTCCGCATCATCTCCCCCCCCCCTTGGGAAAGATCCAACCTCGGATCGTGATCCTCATCACCATGGAAATGGTTGTCGTGGACGGGCTTGTAGTTCGACGGAGTTGAAGATGTTGCATAATCCAAGTACTCCAAGGTGTCGTCGGATTGGTATACATGCAAAAGGAGCAAACACAAACGACACTCGAAAACACAATGGTTAGCGCACACAAAGTGTCCATCAATTAAGCGTGAGTCCGTGTGAAGAGATAGTGCGTGGCAAGGCACAAGATGCTTATCCAAAAGATGTATAATGATACGTAAAGCATTCATGGGGTAATTAGCATGGTGCACAAAGCGACAAATTCTACCATTGTGCAAAATGATGTCATAATGGGACGGCGTATCAAAAGCATGAACATGGTAATTGGTACTCAATCTGGCTATGTGATCATGCAAATGATAGTGAGCAATATGATCATGATGTATGAATATGCCATCAACAAAGATCACAACAAATTTGCTAAGGAAATGCACAAGCTCATATATCATGGATGACATAGAAATACCAGATGCAACAAGGTCATAATGTGAGTCAATCCATGCATAAGATGCAAACTTGTGGTGAGTATGATATGTCCATCGAGCATGACATGTGTGAGCACAATCAACAAATATGGAGGTGTTGGGGTACCAATGCTCGATGTCGTGGCATGAGTGGAGGTTCAAAGGTGCATCCAATAAGTGCGAGCGCTCCTCAACTTGAAGGTCCAAAGGGTCCATCACCAATGTTGCTCCTCCATCCAATAGATGTAACATGTAGACAAGAAGGAGACAATAATGAAAGAATGAGCCATCCAATATGCATATGTGAGGATGGCTCAAAGGGAAGGAGTTCACCTCATGAATGATCCTGAAGATGTTGGAGTTGCATATCATGTACGCCTTCACATGACCAAGTTGTCTCGTCATGGTACCTTCTCGTGAATCCTTCAAAATGAAAGAACATGGAAAACACTCGGAAAAACAAATGAGGTTAGCGGAAATGCAAAACCTATCATTCGTGTGGTAAGATACCCAACAAGTGTATGCATCATGCTCATCATAAGAAAGGACAAGGGAGCATTTCATAGTATGGAGGCATATGATGCAAGAATAACCAAATACAAGAGGCTCAATCAAACAAGCATGCATCACAAGTAAGGTGTCCAAGTCCCCAAGATCAATAAGCATAGCAAGTTGGCACTCAATACAAGGGGATATGAGAGATGCAACTAGTGGAGACAATAGACAATGATCAAGACAAATCAAGTGAGAGGCATGAACATATATGTCATCAACCCAAGAAAGCGAGTAAGAGTGGAACATGGGTGATGCGACAAAGGAAACAATCATAGTGATCAAGTCAAGCAAGCTGGTAGTGCGAAGATGCAACATACTAGAAGGAATCATGGCAAGCATGTCATGTGTGCAAAAAAAGGTCATGAATAATGCACATGACGTATCACAAGCATGAAAGCAAGATATGAGCAAAATAGCATTAATGTATTGGCGAGAAGCCATATGTAAATAGCAATGGGACATCATGACTCTCCCAACACAACAAGCATCAATATCATGGGGCACAAAGAGATTATGGCAATAGCTACTAGTATCTCCACTAAGCATGCAAATACACATAGGAGTATCATAATGGTGAATCATGGGTAGATGCAAGCAAGGGTCACAATTGCATGGCAAAGGCATAGGAGCAAACATATCATGCAAAGTGAACACGGTAAAATGAGCATAAGGTGACAAGTGATATATAGCCCATAGGAGTGTGAGAGTCAAGTAAAAGAGATGCACGTAGTCACTACGCAAAGAGAACGGTGGGAAGGACAATCCATGGGATCCCAAATCGTCATTGCTCTCAAGAGCTCATTTCATCAACTCTTCGGATTGAGAGGTTGACGAGTATACATGAGTACCTACACAAAACAAAGGCAAAGGAAAAATTGTGTGTGCGTGGTATATGTACACATCATCCATCATGATGCGCATGTGCTTATGTTGGTTAGCACAAAATATTCAATGCTCAAATAAATGAGACGCGTGATATAGAAACATGTCATCCATCATGATAGGTTTGTTGTTATGTATGACATAATGGAGATTTAAATTGTGTAATGCATCAGAGAAATATGTGGAGCATTGTTATTTATGGAATGCATATGGTGTACGCAATTATGGGAATCATGCAAGTTATGGAGTGCATAAAGATCTCCTAGTATGTATAAGGACACTGTGGGGGTCTCCTCATGAGCATTAGTTGAAACATCACATGGAGAATATTGACACCATCCAAAACAATGCATATTTGGTTCTATGTGATCATGGCGTGGTATAGTAGATGAATTGCGCAAATCTTGTAAAGGAAGCATGGAAATATCATCACATGAAAAACAAAAGCCAATGACCATCATCTCGTCATCTATGCCATAAGTGCAAATGGGATTTATTTTAATGGGGCATGCATAGTTACTATGTTGAGATTGAAATGATGCAATATGGGAGATCTCACTCATAGCATATGACATGTTCAAAGGATTGTCAAATATGATGTGACCAATAGAATTTTCACATGATATCCTATGGAGCATAGCATCACAAGTAGGCAATTCAACATGCTCATCATCATATTCATCATAAATGGGTGGCATATTGAAACAAGACATAGTATGTGATGAGTCCATAGGGTGATCAACATCATGGGAGCAATTGATGTCAAGAGAGTCCACTAGTGGGACAAGAGAAGCACCATCACCTATGTTACCTTTGGAGCGTCGCTCATGTGTTGTAGGTGAGGTGTCGAAGATCCACTCGTTGTCGTCTTCATTTTGATGGAACCATGTGGGGGTGCATCATCGTCCACCATGGCCATCGTCGTCTCCATTGGAGGTATGGACTCATCGAGGATAGGCATGTCGTCATGTAGGAGACCTAGCACCAAAGAAGAAAACACACTAGGAGTAGAGGTTAAGTCGTTAGAAATCATAGTGGCCTCACATGCCGTGTCAACTACCTCACTCGCTAAGTGTTGTGGCTCCCTCCCTCCCTCAAGGATTCTCTCACTCATATGGTTGGTGGAGTCACTCAAATGGATCTCAACCTCACACAGGATGTGTGGCATGCTCTCATGTGTGGGGCTAGTGGTGGTCACACTCATCCTCTCATAGGAGATGCTCTCAATGTCACATATTGTGGAGTCACTCATGTCACTCATGTGGTGGTGTCTCTCCTCACATGACAAATGGGGCATCTTGAAATATGTGGGTGTCGGAGAGATGTAGGTGCAAATGTCTCCATGCTTAACTCCTATCGCCGTCTTCGTGTTGTTGATGAAGTTCGTGCTCGTCGCCGTAGCCGAAGGGGATGTCCCTTGCTCGACCGTCTTGTCACCGTCTTGGTGTGGGAGGCCCATATGATGTGGCACCTCGTAGCTCGTCTCCCTGACCAAAGAGGAATTTCCCATGCCCAGTCATCTTCCTTGAGGGGCTTCCGAAGATGGACGTGTCGCCCTCGCTCGTAGGTGGTCACCTCGTTGTTGAAGATGTTGATGTAGGCGAACTCGTGGGAAGTAGGCATAGATGTCGTGCATCCAAAGGTGAAGATGCCTTGATAGCACTTGGCAAATATGTCGAAGTGGTTGTTGTAGTCGTAGCTCCGTCTTGGTGGTGCTCATCTCGCGGTCTTCTCTTTTGCTCATGAAGCTTTGACTTGCCATGAAGTAGGGCTTGTTGGGACTTGTGCATTTGTGCTTGGCGAGCATCTTCATGATGATGTTGTCGTTGTCGTGCTTGAGCTTGTAGTAGATGTCGTTCGTCGTCATCATGCACATGATACTTGGAGGTGACTTGCCCTTCATGACGATGTGGATCACGAACGTGATGGTGGTCACCATGTAAATGTGGACTTGGACGAACTGCGCTTGTATCGCTTGGGAGCTCCAAAGATGATCGACTTGGTCGCCGCCGCCTTGAAGATGACGAAGAGGAAGTAGACTTGATTAAGGCCCAAATCTCCTCCATCTTTGCATCTTGCTCCTCCTTGTGTGCGAAAAGCTTGTTGTCGATGTTGTCCATTTTCTTTGCTTTGGAGTGTCGAATGTCGATGGAGAGGTTCTCGATGCTCTCTCGCAATCTTGATTGTGCGCCTTGCATTTATCGTTGTAGATTGAAGATTGACGATTTGGTGATGTAGTTGCTCACGCTGTTGTTGTTGTCGAAAACCGAAGATGAAATGCCTTTCCTATCCATCACAAGACTCGACCAAATATGAGTGGAAGAAAGGATAGAACTATACCAAATGTACCTTGACCGATGTTGAAAATGGATCAATGATCACTCAATGATGTAACAAGGAAATAGCACAATTGGTACCGATCTCGTCAATTCCTCACACCTACGCAAATAAGGCTTATGGTGGAGCTCAGTGAGGATAGTGGCACAAAAAAATGATGCAAACAAGAGTCAATAATGTTGAAGAAGATTCACAAATTCGAAAGTGAAACAAGTAGACCAATAGCAATATGAGTCACACGGAAACACACACACGGATAGATAAATGGGGTCGTGCAACCAAGGAATGAGCTCAAAATGTGGAATCCAAGGAAAATGCTCTTGTTGCACAACTCTAGAGAGACGCTAGCACGATTGCTCAATAGTCGGATACGACACTTGTGCACAACCTATAGGAGACAAAAATGCAACGACTTCTATCCCAAGTATGCTACGTATGCATGGTTCCCGGTGTTTCACAAGATGATCCAAGATGATCGGATATGACAATCTTATATGCAATGTGGAATGATGCTATGGCACTTGCTTACAAGCTCCTTTGCTCTCTCTTTTTATTTGCTTAAAAGCTTATTCGTTTTTTTGTATGGCCACTTTTGCACAATGCACAAACCAACATAGCAATAGTGTATATGCGGGAACAAACTTGTGACACAAGATATGATATGATAGCAAGAAGATACCAATATGATATGGTATGTATGCAATGGAAGGTGTAGACCAATGAATAACGTTGCCGGCAATACTCAAATGGCTAGTCTCGATAGGCAAGTGACGCAAAATGGGCTAGAGGTTATCAATGCAATGGCAAGGGGAATATACAATGGTGTCGTCGAGGTTACCGTCCTCGGCGATGACGAGAGGCGGTGTTGCCGAAGTCGACCCGTTCCTAGTCAGCCGAAACACCCTAGGAAACGGAAAAACCGCAAACTCAAAATCTCCAAAGGCAAATGTCAAATGGTGGTAGCGGAAAAGCGGGGGTGGTTTGCACTCGGCAATGCGGAGGTGGAATGATGGGCTATACATGTGTCAGAGTTGAAGTTGCCATCCCTAAGTAGCCGAAACACCTTAGGAGACACAAGCCACAACTCAAACAAGCTCAAACAAAATTGGGTTAAGTTGGGTTGTCGGAATGTATGGGGGGTAGGTTATGCGGAAGTGGTGGTGGTGGTTGATGAAGAAGTAACCGTCCCTAAGTAGCCGAGACACCTTAGGAGACTCGAATCACTACTCAAGCAACCACTAATGCTATGGCAAGCAAAATGGGTTAGATTGCGGAAGTCGGTGGTGTGTAGCGGATGATGTGGTGGAAGCCCTAGGCAAAGATGCCAAAACTCAAAAAATTTGATGGAGTCATTGGAAGTATTTTTGTGTGATGGGGGATGTCAATAGCTTCAAAATGAGCTAAAGAATGTCAAAATCAGAGTTCGGATGAATTAGTTATGGCCGAAACAAAAATCAGTTGAAGTCAGTTTTCACAGGGGTCGGACGTCCGATAAGGGTCGGACGACTGGTGGCTGAAGCGCGGGACGGACGTCCGAAAATGGCTGGAAATCCGATGTTTTGGTACTGGATCGGGGGTGTCGGACGTCCGGTAAGTGTCGGTCGTCCGATGGTTCCAGGGGCTCCGAACGTCCGGAAAAACATCGGTCGTCCGGTGGGTCGGGGTCAACTCGAGATCCGAGTTTCGGGACGCAATTTTGGGCGGAAAATAGAGATTTAGGGGTCAAAATTGATGAGATTTCGTGGATGAAAAGTGGGGAAGCTTGGGGAGATGCTATATCCACTCGAAACCAAGCAAATACATGGATCAAAATCAACAAAACTTCATCAAACCAACAAATCACAAAAAGGGGCTATATTTGGTGGGGATTTTCGAATTTAGGACGAAATCAAGCAAAAGAAGGCTAGAAACAAGGGGTAGGGGCTCCAAATTCGTGATCAACCTTGCTCTGATCCAAGATGATGTAGGGTAGAACCCTAGATGCCCGATCTTTCACGATTGGAGGGGATCCTACGAAGAACATGAGGGGAAAAACAAGGGGAAACACAAGAGAAATCACTCAACCAACAAGATCCGGTCACACATATGCTAGATCCTCGGAACACAAAGAGTGATACACGATTCAAGGTCAACAAAGGACGATACAAAAGGTCTTCTCTGTGAGGAGGTCTTGAAGGGTCTTCCCATGATGGGGTCTTGAATCTGCTTGGGGGATCTTCTCCGAAGAGGTCGTGAGCTCCGAGGAGAAGTAACCAAGTGGATGAGCAAAGTTCTATCTCAAATATGAGATATCACAATGCTAACCCTAACTAGGAGGATGTAGGGGGGTATTTATAGTCTAGGTCCATGAAGGGGTAAGTGGGAGAGGGATACATGGGCCTCGGGCCCGATCTCTGTGCGCAGACAGGCGTCAGACGTCCGACGGCTGTCGGTCGTCCGGTCGCTCGCGGGCGTCCGATCGTCTGGAAGTCTTCGAACTTCCGATGTTTTGGCTCTGCTCCGATAGTGTCGGATGTCCGGTCAGGGTCGGTCGTTCGGGTGCTGATGAGTGTCGGACGCCCGGTGTCGGGCGGTCGTCTGGGCGCTATAGGTTGCCTCAGCTGGAGTCGATCTGGCTGGTGAAGTCTCCAGGCGTTGGACGTCCGGAGATCGTCGGTCGCCCGGAGGTCGTCGAACATTCGAGAGTTGTAGCTTCCTGGCAGCTCTTCCTCTTGTTCCTCGCGCTTGGTGTCCTCGCCGTCTTGTCCAATGCTTGTAGATGTTCCATGTCCTTCCTCTTGGTTCCTGGTCATGCATAGCACATATGTTTGAGGTAGTAGCCATGTCTCACATGTGGAAAGTGACAATTCAGAGAGGAGCGAGTTCACCTTGTGTCCAACGGCGTATGTTTGAGGTCTCGTCATATGTCCTCTTGGGGTTTGGAAAGTAGTCGGAGTGTACATGAGGATGAACATGGGATGCTCCGCATCACTTTCCTTTGCTTATCTATTACTATTTAATGACATGTTTGTTCCCTAACGAGTTATTTCCTGTGGAAATCAGGGATATGATAGGGGGCTGTGAGGATGTTGTTTACTGTGAACTGCAACTTTTTTTGTTGGTGGAGTTCCTCGAGCATTGCTTAACTTTAATGATACACTACTCAGCAGGGTGGCTTGAGAGCAGCAGGGTTAGATCTCCAGACGGCTCTTGGTTGCGATAGGAGGAGATGTAGGGGAGGGTGAGGAGGGCAACAACGGGGTGAAGGAGCAGCCCGGCGAGGAGTGCAAGCAGCAAGAGGTTTTGCACATTCTCTTTCCGTGTTCTGCTTCTGCCTTTTTTCTTCATCTCATCATTGACAAATTCATTGTTTATGTGTGTATCTATTCTCTCCCTTTTTATTCTCATGAACTGATTTGTGTACAGGGTAAGCTTATTCTTCTCTCTAGAATTCATGGATGAATTAATGGACTTGATTATATGGTTTATTAAGTCCACCTCAAGGAACAAAGTTTGCACCTGTTGACTGATTTTATTGGAAATCTTACAAAAAAATATATGATGTGATCTGTCTGCTTCCACATGGCCATTATTGGTCCAAGTACTGTATTGTTTCATGTCCTTTGTTGCAGTTTGTAGCTTAGATTTTTAAGACTGGGCACTCGAGTGTTGTCTGTTATGGCTGATTGATGTTGTTGGCGACCTTGAGATCAGACTAATTCATGCATTCAATAGTTCCAGTACAGAGTATGTGTGCAATGAAGTAAATGGGTGAGCACTATATGGTAGTAGAAAGTTTCTCTTGAATTTTGTACCGCATTCAAATTATCATCCAGAAAATGTGTATGTTGTTTCTCGATAGATACATATGCAAATTTGTATTTGTTGGTAGTTTGTTGCTTCTCGCAGCATCCCGAGCACATATGTGAGGCTATGTGAGTCCTTTTTGGTGTAATGAACTGATGATGAGAGGAATATGATAGACCGACCAATTGTACAGTGTGAACACAATTGTTGGTACGTTTTGAAGTTTTTTCTCCAAAGTGGCGTATTAATTAATTGGTCCTGCACACCTTAATTAGGATTGATATTTCATTTTTGTTCACCTTTAGATATACATTTTTTGCTTGGCCTGCTATATTTTCTTGAAGTAAACACTTTATTAGATCTGTTACAGTTAAAAATGCATGCTTGGAATATATAGCTTGCTAATCTGATGCTCCAGTATTTAGTTTGTAGTGTGATGTTCCGTGGTTCCGGATTGGGCACACCTCGTCATCATGGAAAGCATGAGTGGCTGGGTCTTCATGGTGGGGTGGAGCTGCAGGGGAGGGAAGGTTGCTGACAACAGGGTAAGGAGGAGGCTGACGAGGAGGGCAAACAACAGGGGTAAGGGGCACGGCGAGCCCAGTAAGGGGAAAAAGCAGGGCGAGCGACTCCTGCAGGATGAAGGAGTAAGGGCAAGGCCTCGCGCATCTGCATGGTCAGTGGAGATGAAGTTCTTTTGGATTAATGCTTCTGCCTGATGAGTTCCTTTCCTTTTATGTCGCAGGCTGTAGGATCTCCGCAGGTTGCTGCTTGTTTGTTCTGCCAGTGGGTTTGCTCACTTCCTTTTCTATTTAGTTACCGCATTCTTTTCTTTCCTATGTGTCATGGACATTAGCTTAGATTGTGTTAGTATTCAGGTTTTGGCACAGAGTTGTGTTCTATTTTGGCTCATGCTTGCTGCTTGCGTGATTGAACATCTGGTGGTTTGCCTGATTAACCATTTGTGTGTAGTAGTATTCATTTTATCCTTGATCATGTGCGTATGTACTACTGAAGTAGTTTTAATTGATATAAAACATTTCATGTATTGCAGCTATTTGACTTTGACCAACCACATAGTCTACAAGGAACATCACGAGTAAATTACAATTTACCATCTGGAAAGTGCTTCCTATGCAGAATTGGTTAGCATTATCTCTAGATACACCATTTACTATTGAGTAGATAATTTACATGTTGCGGTGGACTGAAGGTGATAATATATACTTATATGCCCATTCACAACTGCTATTATTTAACATGTTTCCTTTATATCCCAAAGGTGTGCATGTATGTTTTGTTCCTTACATACATCCATAAAGATGACAATCATTAAAATAGATGCTTCGGTTATGTAGAACTATGTGAGCTTACTGAGCATGGATGGCAGCTTGTGATATCCAATAAGCTTGGGACTTATGTTAGTGCTCTAGCTGAAATGTAAATTCTATCAAAAAATATGACAAAACAAGCTTTTTGTATGAATTTAAGTATTTGGTTGATGCCCTTAATACTGCTTTGCTTTCATCTTTGGCAGGGTCTACCTAGGAAGGATTATGAGCAGAGAAAGGAGCTTGTGGCAAATGAGATCATACGAGGACTTGAAAAAAGTTTTTTCCTGGTCTTCTAGATTCACAGTCCTCAAGGGTATCCCTCTATGTCGAGATTTAAAAAATATTTTGAGTTATTTCATTTTGACTACTTCATGCTTGAACTTCGAATTGCTGGCTAAGCAGTCCTCGAAATTTAAAGGGAGCATGTGTAAGTCTGTAGTAATTGGCAATGGAAACATGATCAGCCTATTGATGATGCAGTACTTAATATGATGATTATCTGGTTTACTTGTTGTATTTTATTGCGCATAGTAGACCACCATGCATCACCAACCAGGTAAAACTGTTACATCAGGGTGCTTTCATGAGCTAATTGCACAATTCTTTAAGCCATGCTCTGAACGTTAGTGGCCTTATTTAAGCTTTTGTAGGTTGCGGTGTCATGTGATGATTCCAAAGGATATCATGCTTTAAACTAGGATCATTTGCAAAGCGGAAATATAGAGAATGGACATCTGAAGGTAAATAAATTGCTCAGTATGTTTATGTTCATATGATAAGTGAGCCATGTTTCTTGAGTGTAATGGTAGGATAAAGTTTGATTTTCTCTATACTATTCCAACTCGGTCCTGTCTCTAACTACAAAAACTTTATGTACGATTTTAATTCAACCTTGATTACTATTAGAATTTGGTGATGTGTATTGAATATGAAAATAGGGCCAGGTACTGCTATGGTGTATATCCTATTGAGTTTTCAGGGGTCTTTAATGCTCACTATTGATCTCTTTTGTTCAGGGAAGGAACATGCGGAATATAACGGCCAAACAAGGAAGGGACATGAGGCTGTAATATCATTTTTGTTCCCATTTCTTTTAGGAAGTCACAACTAGGAGTGGTGGGTGGAAATATAACTGCCAGTTAGCACTTTTATGTTTTTCTGAAAGAACTGTGAGCTAGCGTTAGTTTCTTTTCCTGGTTCATAATCGGTATGTACAGTTACCACACAATCATGATCACCAATCTTTACAACTGTCTAAATCGTGTGATTCAAAGTAGAACCCATATGATTGCCACTGATGCTTGTAATGCGTTATCTGCAGTATATCTCAATTTCAATGTGACATGTCCTGTATGTATATGTTAACTTAAGATTTTTGTCAACCTCTACGTTATCAGTTTTCATATTTTTTTTGCTTGCTTCGATCCTTCAAATTTCGTGGTTGTTAGCAATACCGACTTTGTTATCTTCACAAAATGTACAATTCCATAGTAAGGCAGAAACTTGAAATTTTCTTATCATAGGTGTACATTCTAACTATGCTAGTGACCTCTTTCATTTGTCTATGTAACAACCATATGCATAAATAGTTGAAAATGGTGTCCAAATGTTGCATTTTCCAGTTGATTCTTACCATGCACCTAAATGATTTCTAAAACTTTAAAAATGTTAAAGAAACCCCAACCGTTTCAAACACTCAGGTTTGAATTTGGACCCGGCACCATTTGGCTCTATATGTTACCCAGATAAGATAAAAAATATGCATGCTTAATCATATTTTTTAAAGATAAATTATCCTTCTTTTTTCCGTCTTAAAGGGTTTGAATTAGTACCCAAATGGTTGCTAAAACCTACTTCTACTAACGAAGTTAAATATTTTTAGAACACTTCAGATTTGTCACACTTACCCAAATATAAAGTTATTGAAAAATATAAATATTTTCAACGTGCACATCGTTTCAAATGGGTCTATTTGTATGTGTTTGCCCATGCATATATTTTGTTTTAAATAGGATTCTATACTATTAAGATATATGTGTATATTCATATCATTGTACACGACAATCCATTGTGTTTCCTATTAAAAGGATTAAGCCATGGAAATTATTTTCATCGTGGGCATAACTTTAGCGTGTCTCTGCGCAATTTGGCGCAACGGGTTTACTAGTATCATTTAAGGCCGACTCACTTGGCCCATTGCCCTCGACTTTTTGGGCCGGGTCAGGGACCCGACGGGCCGACCCGTCCCATTCCCATCTTGACGTCCGAGCTTCCCCTTCGGCTGCCGCCGGGCCGTCACCCCAAACACCTCGATCCTGCCCCCAACCTCCGCACTCCTTGCCCCAACACCCCCGACTCTCGCGCGCGTGGCCGACATCGCCGTTCGTGCTGTCTCCACCCCGCCCGCAATCTTTGGCCATCGGGGTTTGAGGTACGAGCTTGTTTTCATCCGTTGATTAGTTAAATCCCACTGTAGCCTACAGTTTCTTGGTTTGCCGGTGCACGCCCGCGCACCATCTAGTCTAGATCCGCTCTGACCTAGGATTAAATGGTAGCGTGCTGAATAATGTACAGTTATTTGCTTCTTCTTTTTTCCTGTTTGACTTGTGCACTAGTAGTTTGGCGAGATTGTTGCACGCTCATTTGCATATGTTATTTGTTTTTTGGTTCCCAGCTGTAGCTGGTCATGAAACAAAATGTCTTTTTTTCCAGTCCTAGACAAAGAAGAATCCCCTAGAGAGAGCTGTTGTCCTGCGCGAGTAGCAGATGGCGAGGATAAAGCCGAAACAGTTGCTAATTCAGAGCAAGACGAAGAAGGGTCCATCGCGAATCAGTTATTCTAGCATCATCACCTGGAACCTGATCGTCGTCTTGGTTGTGCTATCTCTCTATGCAACTTACAGGCATTGGCATCACAGGTTGGTGCCCCTTTTAAGAAAGAACTTTATTGTAATATACTTGTAGTCTGAGGTGTCCCATAACTCATGGACCTTTTTTGCTTTGGTTGTTCGCTAATTTCTTTCATGTCCCTCTGTTGATAAGCTCTAACGCTTCACAGGCCGGCCTTCGAGGCTGAAATGGATCTTCCTCGGGCTGAGGTACACTAGACAATCTAGTGCATGACACACATGCTCTTGTTGAATCCCCAAGTGGTTACTCTTTTATGCTAATAATAACATGACATCAATCACGACCATGCTATCACTATAATTTCTGTATCACTCTGCTCTTCTTGTCTTATTGAATCTCTTAAGTAGTTTTTTCTTTTTGTCAATAGCATGACATCAGTCACGGGCATGCTGTCTCCATATTTTTCCAATTCATTTCCTAACTTTTAATCCCTTTCCTTTTGATAATAGTTACTGTTGATTTTTTTTCTTTGTTATGTATATCTCCATATTTTTCCGAGGAAGGGGAACCTTGGTGCAGCGGTAAAGCTGTTGCCTTGTGACCGCGAGGTCATGGGTTCAAGTCCTGGAAACAGCCTCTTGCAAAAATGTAGGAAAAGGCTGCGTACAACAGACCTAAAGTGGTCGGACCCTTCCTCGGACCTTGCGCAAGCGGTAGCTACGCGCACCGCGCTGCTCTTTTTTTTTGTGTGTGTATCGCATTCTACTAGCTGAATGCCTATCCAATATCCAATGCCAAATAAGTTGGGTTAGGCTAGAGTTGAAACACATAAGATCTTAACCAAGTCAAGGTTTTGGCACGTTGATAGCTAACTTTCACGCACCCTTATTGTCGGTGCAACAAACATGTTTGTTTGCTGACCTGACTTATGCACCGGCGCGTGATCGCACATACATTAAGTACCAAGACATGACTGAAGATGAGCCAGAGAAACCGCTCTTTGTGAGATCAAGGAATGCATTAAGAAGGCCAAGGTGATTAGAAAATCCCTTAAGAAGGCCTCCCTTGCCGGGCAGGCGAGCCCGGCAGGGTCGAGGCTACGCCTGGGACCAAGTACAGACTGCCCCGGCAAGGGTCCCAGGGCTGCCAAAGCCACAAGACCGAGCCCGGCAGGCTCAGTGCCGACAAACCCCCGCCAATACGCCATTGCTCCACCTCATCGCACGCTAGTAACTAATCAGTGCGGTGCCGAGCTCCTAAGTGGCTAGGTGGATCCCTTCGGGTACGTGGCAACCTGCTAGAGAAGAGGTTAACTTTATTGACACCCGTCCTGATGGCGTGTCACGCTAATAAGAGGCACATGGATAAGCGGCGCGGCAGGCTTGCTGGGCTTCAACCTCAGCACGACAGCTAGCAGTGCATTTAATGCACTTTTGTCCTAACTGTCAGAGTTAGGTATGATAACACTGTTAGCTATCTAATCAAGCCATAATGACTATTTTGGCACTGTGGTCGCCCCTTCAGCTATAAAAGGAGGCCCGAGGCAACCTAGCAAAGGGTTCGAACTTTTGATCCCTCAAGACTTGTACACGCGTAGCTGCTCTCCCCGATGCACACTTGCCGAGCTTGAGCACTCCACGTCTTTGTCTTCCTCCAGTGCAATCCACCATAGCAGGAGTAGGGTTTTACGCTGCAAAGCGGCCCGAACCTGGGTAAAAGAGAGCTGCCCATCGCCGTGCTGCCCGGTTGTTTCTGCTCTTTGTGCAATATGATCATCCCCGTCACCAGACCACAAAGGGGCAACCCTGCCCCATAGGTGATCGTGCTCTCCACACGGCATCTTTGGCGCGCCAGGTAGGGGGGATTGCTTGTGCGAATCTGAGACAGTAGCCAGCGTGTCGATCTTCATCACCTTCTACATCCTCAATGGCTCCCGAGAAGAAAAGCGGCACGGCGCCGCATCCTTCCGCTTCGAAGGCCTCCTCGCCTGCAGCCGCAGGCGCCGTGGACGCCGCAGCCGCGACGGGCAGGGCATACACCACAGGCGGTGCAACCAACACTTCTCTCGCAGCCGGAGCGGGAGCCGGGGCCATAGAAGCTGCCCAACTCCCTCAACCTTCTGGCGAGCATGCTCACGCCGACGCGGGTCTAGGTGATGCTCCGCTCCCGCCTCCTCGCCGCACCAGCGAGCGCAACCAGCGCAGCAACGACGCCCGCTCTGGAGCAAGCCATGACCCTCGGGCTGCTGACCAGAGGGGCGACATCAAGGCACACGCTCCGTCCCAGGACGAGCGTGACAAGACCCCAAGTGGCGCTGTCGATCCACCACGACCGCGTCCACATGGGAAGCGCCCAACCGATCAAGAGCCTGGTGATTGGTCCAAGGTGGCAGGAGCACAACGACGCTCCTTCTGGCTCAACCAGGAGTCGAACGGCGTCGCGCTATGCCTCCCACACCATGCCAGGAACGGTGGCCGAAGCAATGGCGAGAGCTCGGCTATTGCTGTACTTTCCCCCAGCAGCAGACAAGATGGATGAATAGAGAGCTACCATCCAAAGCCTCATCGGGTTTGCTGAAGCCAATAAGTCACAACGTGCGGAGCCTTCGCGACGCCCGCAGGCGACACCGGCAACCCCCGCTGGTGTCCAAGTTGAGAGGACTACGCCCACGGTGCAGTCCCCTCCGCGGCAGCCCACCCAAGGGCAACCACGGCGGGCTCAGCAAGCCCAGGTCGTCGACGAGCCTGACGAGGTGTCAATGGCCTAGTCTGACCCACAACTCCAGCGGGATCAACGCCAAGTGTTGAAAGACAGGAGGAAGACGCCCGCGTCACCATGGAGTGGCGCTTCGAGGCACACAGTCAATCAGACAGGCGTAATGGACCCGATGTTGACGAACCCACGCCCAATGTTGGCGGGTATTTGCCTTACGAGGTAGGGTGCCCCGCCTTCACTCGCGAGCTGGGGCAAGTCCGTTGGCCGTCGTCCGCACCTTCAAACCTGACCTCCCGGAGAAGTATGACGAAAAATTGAACCCGCCAGAGTTTTTGGGCATCTATACGATTACCGTTCAAGCTGCCGAGGGAAGAGATGGGAAAGTGCTTGCCAACTACTTCCCGTTGGCCCTCAAACCTAATGTGAGGTCTTGGCTGATGCACTTGCCGGAAGATTCCATTTCTTCATGGGCTGACTTGTGCAATGATTTCGTTGGCGCCTTTACATGCGGCCATCACGAACCAGGACAGCCCAGTGACTTGCAGGCCCTTCTACAAAAGGAAGGGGAGAGTTTGTGTAAGTATCCGCAGAGATTCAGTCGGGTGCACCGCAACATTCCCAAGATACATCCGGCAGATGTGATTGCCGCATTCCACACGAATGTGCGCAACCGAAGGATGCGTGCCAAGATGAATGTTCGGTTACCAAAGACCGTCAATGAACTCTACACGTTGACGGACAAGTGTGTTCGTGCTGACGAGGGGAGAAGACTTCCAGGGGAGGAGGTTGGTGTCGAAGTCGATTCAGAAGACGACGACGCCACCCCTAGGAAGAGGAACAAAAAGTGCAACAAGAAGCGTGAAGGGAAGGCAGTGATGGCCGTAGAGAGCTCCGGTGATCTTAGCGCCGACAAGAAAGCAAAGACTGAGACACCTGGCAAGGAAGCTGCTACTTGCGTTGATTGCCGGGCGGCAGCGGCAATTGAGAAAACCGGTAAATTTGACGGGCCATACTACAAGATCCATAGACCAAGGGCCACGACCTCCAAGATTGCAAACAAGTCGAACAACTGGTCGAGAAGCAGAAGGCTGAATATGAAAGGCATGATAAGGAGAGAGGCCAGGATGGCGCTGGCGGGAAAGGCCGTGGTGGCCGCAATGGTCGTCGCGGCAAAATTGATCGGTAGAAGGAAAAGCCCGCCAGGGGCCGTGAGAAAAACGAAAGTGAAGATGACAGTGAAGAGGAGGATGATGAAACCAGTGAATAGGAATTTCAGAAGGCTATCGAGGCAATGTGTGTTGACTCAACGGGGGCGCATCCTTGCACTCCTCTCACCGCCAATTCAAGTAGTGGGCGCGTGAAGTCAATGCGGCAGAGCCAGTAGCGAGCGCTCGAGAACCACTCAGGTGGTCCAGCACGACCATCAATCTTGACATTGAGGATCATCTGGATTGCACCACTGCGGTTGGATGCTTGCCACCTCAAGGTTACAAAGATGTTGGTTGACGGCGGAGCGGGGTTGAATTTGATTTCCCCTGATGTGCTTAAGAAACTAAAAATTCCTGACGAAGACCTGAAAAAGACTGGCACTTTCCAGGGGATCAACCAAGGAAGGAGCCAGCCAAAGGGAAAGATTACTTTACCAGTGACGTTTGGCGGGGAACTAAACTTTAGGACTGAGAAGGTTGTGTTCGATGTTGTCGAGCTTCCCCTGCCATTCAACAGAATCCTTGGTCGTCCAGCTTTGGCCAAGTTGATGGCGGCGTCCCATTACGCGTATAACGCCTTGAAGATGTCGGGCCTTATGAAGTCATCTCCATCCCGTCAGATAAGAGGGGATGCAGTTATATGCGTCGACAAGATGTATAGAGATGCGGTAGCAGTTGAGGCCGTCAAGGCCCCAACTCCCGCCAGGGAGGAAAGAAGGTTAAGAAAGCTGGCAAGGACACTGACAAGGACCCCGGGAAGCGTGCCTCTTCGGAGTGCGCCGCACCCGGCAGCGGCTTGCCGAAAAGTTCGACTAGCAAGAAATCCAAGGTTGCTCCTCCTGCAACGAAGAAGGTTCCGGCGAGGCAGGATGGCATTGATGGTACCTTCACCATTAGTGCCACCCTTGATGACAGATAGGAAAGCGCACTTGTTGCCTTCCTGCGGGCGAATGTCGATGTGTTTGCATGGCAACCATCTGACATCCCCAGTGTTCCTAGGGAGGTAATCGAGCACCACCTTGCTGTCTGTCCTCATGCTCGTCCCGTCAAGCAGAAGATCAGAAAGCAAGCCTTGGAGCGGCAACAGTTCATTGCTGAAGAGATTAAGAAACTTGAAGCAGCAGGCTTGGTCAGAGGAGTGTTGCACCCAACTTGGTTAGCAAATCTAGTGGTGGTGTGCAAGGCAAATGGGAAGTGGAGACTTTGTATTGACTTCACTGACTTGAACAAAGCATGTCCAAAAGATCCCTTCCCCTTACTGCGCATCGATCATATCGTCGACTCCACTTCGGGATGTGATTTGCTCTCCTTCCTTGATACATACTTCGGCTACCATAAGATCTTCATGGCTAAGGAAGACGAAGAGAAAACCCTGTTTATTACCCCATGTGGCACATACTGCTTTGTACGTATGCCTTTCGGGCTAAAAAGCGCCGGTTCTACGTTTGCGAGGGCTGTGGAGATTGGTTTTGAGCCTCAGCTACACAGAAACATAGAAGCCTACATGGATGATATAGTGGTCAAAACCAAGGACAAGTCCACGCTTATTGAAGATTTGGAAGAAACCTTAGCGAACCTGCGCAAGATCAATTTGAAGCTCAACCCAAAGAAATGTGTGTTTGGCGTTCCGTCCGGCAAGCTCCTTGTGTTCTTTGTGTCTCAGCGAGGGATAGAAGCCAACCCCAACAAGATCAAAGCAATAGAGCAGATCCAAGCCCCGAAAATCGTCAAGGATGTGAGGCGTCTGGCTGGCTGTGTTGCCGCACTGAGTAGGTTCATTTCAAAATCCGCCGAACGTGCCTTGCCGTTCTTCAAAATCTTGAAGAAGGCTGGCGTCGGTGTCAAAACCAGCAGATCTCAGGTAGGGGGGCCCAAGCTGTGCGTCTGAAGATCAATGGTAACAATGGAGAAGGGGCACAGTATTTACCCAGGTTCGGGCCCTCTTAATGGAGATAAAACCCTACTCTTGCTTGAATATATTTGAGGGTATAGGGGTTACAAGAGTCGACCTACCTTGAGATCGATTCGGCTAACCCTAAATAGCCAGCCTAGCAATGCTGTGATCCTGCCTCCGATCTAACCCTCTGGTTTATATAGACAGCGGAGGGGCTTAGGGTTGTACAAAGGCGGTTTTACAGAAAGGAATAGAATATCCGGACACATATACTTGCCATCCACGCATGTGAGAGTCCCAACCGGACATGAGAGATAATCTTCTGTCTTGTATCTTGACGGCCCATCAGTCCGGCCCACATCAATAGACCGGACGCTTGAGGACCCCCTAGTCCAGGACTCCCACTGTAGCCCCTGAACCTGTCTTCAATGATGATATATTCGGCGTTCAAATTGTCTTCGACATTGCAAGGCGGGGTTCCTTAAAAAATATACATCGGCTTTCCTCTGTAAAAGAATTGTATTCGGCTTTTCGCAATAAACACAACCCTTAGCCGCGAAGGTAGGATATGCAAAAAGTGAGAATAGTGTCTTTTACCGACAACTTTTTCGACGAAGTGTCAGACTCGACCTTTCGGCATTTTGAACCGTTTTCACACCCCGCGTTCCGTGTTTTGAGGCCACGCCTCATTGGCACGTCCCGTCAAAACAGAGATCGCGCCCACTTAATATGGGATTGCATATCAATGATATTTGGGTAATCCAATCGTTTGCGGCGCACGCCTTCATCGGGAATAGGCGAGATTCAAGGCACGAGTGGGGGGTGGTTGGTATTTTTACTGCCTATAAGAGGGCCAGGGACCCCTACTTTCCCCCCACGCCTTCACATCTCCTCAGCCTTCCAATCTCCCAAGCTCTCTGCGCCCGCAAAGTCTCCGTCTTTCTCACCACCACCACCACCCACTCCGACCATGGCCGGAGCCGGCTCCAAAGGCAAGTGGGAGGCCTCCTGCGTGACGGAGGAGAACATAGTAGATCTCTGAGTGCGGGGTACCTCGCCGTTGATATCTGTTAGAGTTATAATATAAGTCATGTACCCCTTTGTATTTATCCCGTTGTGTAAGGGGTTTCCTGCATATGTTCCACACCTGTGTATATATATATCGGCCTATGGCCTCATGGGAATACAAGTTGCTTATTCCTAACATGGTATTAGAGCTAGGTCAATCTTTTGCATGCTGCAACTCGTGTGATTGATCCTTCTCTCATGCTCCCGACCGAAGTCTTCCTTGATCTCTTTCTCCTCCCCGTTCCGCTGTAGATCGAAGCCGTCTCCAACCGCTTTTGGTTCCCGTGGGATCGAAGCGCTGCAGGCCCCGCTCCAGATAGGTTGTTCCTATGAGATTGAAGCGCTCCAGGCCCCGCTCCAGATCGAAGACCACGACCTCCCGTGATCTAAGCGATGTAGGCCCACCAAAATCGCCTCCAACCGCCGGGCCTCCAGTTGACCCAGTCGCCGGATCCCGTCGCCCAGCTGCTCGATTCTGCATCGCCGGCTTCAAGTGACGAGGCGGCCGACCCGCTTGACTTCCAGGACGAATCCTGCTGCCGAGCTGCTCCTCTTCCTGCTCGCCTCCGCCTTCCAAATCGGATCCTGCCGCCCAGCTGCTCGATTCTGCCCTTCAGATCGGATCGGGCTTACACGTAGTCGTTGACAAAAAAAATGTCTACTGCATCGGGCTATGTTGCTGTCCCTCGTTGTTCGGTGATCTTCGATGGTACTAACTACACCGAGTTCATTGGCTTCATGCGCATTCACATGCGTGGCATCCGTCTCTGGGGTGTTCTTTCTGGCGAGGTCTGCTGTCCGCCACGTCCAGTTCCTCCTGTGGCTCCCACTCCGCCGATCCCTCCGGCTCTTCCTGTGGATGCTAATCAGGCAAGGATGCGGCTAAGCTTGCTGATGAGGCTGCTGATCGTGCTTATGATGAGAAGTTTTTGGCTTATGAGGAGGCTCTTCAGACGTATCATGGTGCTCTGTCTGCTTACACCCAGTGGCTTGATGATGATGCTCGTGCTGCAGCTGTTCTCACTGCTAGTGTTCTGCCTCAGTTTGCCTCTGAGTTTCTGGGCCTTCCTACTGTCTTCGAGATGTGGACTCGCCTTCGTCAGCGCTGTGAGCCCTCTGGTGATGCCTTATACCTCTCTGTGGTCCGTCAGGAGCATGCTCTTCAGCAGGGTGACTCTACTGTTGATGACTTCTATGCACAGAGTTCTGCTATCTGGCGCCAGCTTGATTCTCTCCGCAGTGCTGGTTGTCGTACTTGTCACTGTTGCCAGGCTGTCCAGGCTGATTTGGAGTTTCATCGCGTCTACGAGTTCCTGTCTAGGCCCCGTAAGGAGTTTGAGCCTCGGCGTGCTCAGTTGTTTGCTCGTGGCCGTATTTCTCTCATGGAGGCGCTTTCTGAGATTCGTGCTGAGAAGACTCGCTTACGTGGTGCTGGTTTGCTGGAGGTTCCCTTTGTGCTTGCTGCTCGGGCTCCTTCTACGCCACCTGCTGCACCGACCCCTTCTCGCTCGAGTGCTCCGCCGCTCTTGCCCACTCCTTCTGAAGGCCCAGGTCGCCCCCGTCCACATTGCGACTACTGCAACAATGATGGTCATATTGAGTCCCAGTGCTAAATGAAGAAGAAACATCTACGCAAGGCGCGATCATCTTCAGGGACTTTGTCCTCTACCTCGACAGCTTCAGCCATCGCTTTGACTAAGCAGGATATTCTGAGACTTAAGCGTCTGCTTGCTGCTTCGGGTTCTTCCTCGACGGGTACTGCTGGCTCTGTGACTGATGCTTCCCGCACTGAGCAACCACCTTCTACACAGTCAGGTACATCCCCATGGGTTCTGGACTCTGGAGCTTCTTTTCATATGTCTTCTCATTCTTCCACTCTGTCCTCTCTTCGATCGCTTGATTCTCCTGTTCATGTGCTCACTGCTGATGGTACTCCTCTTTCTGTCGTTAGTAGAGGCAATCTTACCACTCCTTATTCTATTCCTGATGTTGCTCATGTTCCTCGACTTACCATGAATCTGTTTTCTGTTGGTCAACTTACTGATTCTGGTTGTCGCGTCATCCTTGACGATGACTCTTGTTCTGTCCAGGACCGTCGCACGCACACTCTGGTTGGGGCTGGCCCTCGCCACCGTGATTCTCAGGGTCTTTGGGAGTTGGACTGGCTTCATGTTCCTTCTGCTGCCACCACTATCGCCAGTTCCTCCGCTTCGGTCGCCTCAGCTACTAGTTCCTTCCAGCAGTGGCATCATCGACTTGGTCATCTGTGTGGTTCTCGTTTGTCGTCTTTAGGTCATCGAGGTCTTCTGGGGTCTGTCTCAGGAGATGTCTCTTTAGAGTGTCAGGGTTGTCGTCTTGGCAAGCAGATTCAGTTACCATATTCACATAGTGAGTCAGTGTCTAAGCGTCCTTTCGATTTAGTCCATTCTGATGTATGGGGTCCGGCTCCCTTCGCTTCGAAAGGGGGTCATAAATACTATAATATTTTCATAGATGACTTCTCTCGTTACACATGGCTTTATTTCATGACTTCTCGTAGTGAGGTGTTGTCTATTTATAAGTGTTTTGCTGCCATGGTTCATACTCGGTTCTCTTCACCCATTCGTGTGTTTCGTGCTGACTCCGCTAGCGA
This sequence comes from Triticum aestivum, assembly GCF_018294505.1. Taxonomy (NCBI): domain Eukaryota; kingdom Viridiplantae; phylum Streptophyta; class Magnoliopsida; order Poales; family Poaceae; genus Triticum; species Triticum aestivum. Next base: position 301,719,074 of record NC_057798.1, on the reverse strand, counting down.
GTATATCTCTAAGATGTTGCGTGGTGTTCTTGCTGAGCAAGGAACTCTCTCTCAATTCTCTTGTCCTGGTGCTCATGCTCAGAATGGTGTGGCTGAGCGAAAGCATCGTCATCTTCTTGAGACGGCTCGTGCATTGATGATTGCTGCCTCTCTCCCGCCTCATTTTTGGGCTGAGGCCGTTTCCACCTCCACCTATCTCATCAATCTACAGCCTTCCGCTGCTCTACAGGGTGGTGTTCCTTTCGAGCGTCTTTTTGATCGTTCTCCCGATTATTCAATGCTTCACTTGTTTGGTTGTGTCTGCTATGTTCTTCTTGCCCCTCGTGAACGCACCAAACTGACCGCTCAGTCTGTTGAGTGTGTCTTCTTAGGCTACAGTGATGAGCATAAGGGCTATCGTTGTTGGGATCCTATCGGTCGTCGGATGCGTATCTCTCGAGACGTGACTTTTGATGAGTCTCGTCCCTTCTACCCACGCCCATCTTCCTCGACCTTTTCAGTGGAGGATATCTCTTTCCTCACCTTCCCTGATTCACCTATCACCCCCATTGATCCTTTGCCTACATTTCGCTCCCTCTGCTTCTCCACCTCTAGTCGATTTGCCGCCACCATCTTCCACGATCCCCTCGCCTAGCATGTCACCGGATTCTACACTTCATCTCCGGCAACTTCTTCGTCGCCACCCCCCGATTCTACCTTGGCGATTCCTCCTCCCATTGTTCCATCTTTTCCTCAGTGTTACACTCGTCGTTCACGTCCTGTGGATGCCTCTGTTGATGTGTCGTCATCCTCGTCTCAGCCTACTTATGGCTTGCGTTCTCGTCCTCGTCCACTTGTTGATCGCTTTGGATTTCCCACCGCTGGTGCTGCTGTTCTTGAGCCGACTTCTTATCGTCAGGCTGTTGTCCATCCTGAATGGCAGTTTACGATGGCAGAGGAGATTGCTGCTCTTGAATGCACTGGTACGTGGGATCTTGTTTCCCTTCCTCCCAGAGTCCGTCCCATCACTTGTAAGTGGGTCTACAAGGTTAAGACTCGCTCCGATGGTTCTCTTGAGCGTCACAAAGCTTGTCTTGTGGCTCGTGGTTTTCAGCAGGAGCATGGTCGTGATTATGACGAGACTTTTGCTCCTGTGGCCCATATGACCATTGTTCGTACACTTCTTGCCGTCGCCTCTGCACGCCACTGGTCTATATCTCAGCTTGATGTTAAGAATGCCTTTCTTAATGGTGAGCTGCGTGAGGAGGTGTACATGCAGCCACCACCTGGGTATTCTGTTCCTGATGGCATGGTATGTCGTCTTCGTCGCTCTCTCTATGGCCTTAAGCAAGCCCCTCGCGCCTGGTTTGAGCGTTTTGCCTCTATGGTGACTGTCGCTGGTTTTTCAGCCAGTGCTCATGATCCAGCATTGTTTATTCACCTTTCTCCTCGTGGTCGGACTCTTCTTCTCTATGTTGATGACATGATCATCACTGGGGATGACCCCGAGTATATTGCCTTTGTAAAGGCCCGTCTTAGTGAGCAGTTTCTTATGTCTGATCTTGGACCTCTTCGCTACTTTCTTGGGATTGAAGTCTCTTCTACCTTTGATGGCTTTTTTATATCCCAGGAAAAGTATATCCAGGATCTTCTTGCTCGTGCTGCTCTTACTGACGAGCGCATTGTTGAGACTCCTATGGAGCTCAATGTTCACCTCCGTGCTACTGATGGTGATCCCCTGCCTGACCCGACGCGTTATCGTCATCTTGTTGGCAGTCTTGTCTATCTAGCTGTCACTCGTCCGGACATCTCTTATCCGGTTCATATTTTGAGTCAGTTCGTCTCCGCTCCCACATCGGTTCACTATAGTCATCTCCTTCGTGTTCTCCCATATCTTCGGGGCATGATCTCTCACCGTCTATTCTTTCCCCGCTCCAGTTCTTTACAGCTTCAAGCCTATTCGGATGCTACGTGGGCTAGTGATCCTTCAGATCGCCGTTCACTTTCTGCTTACTGTGTTTTTTTGGTGGTTCTCTCATTGCCTGGAAGACGAAGAAACAGATTGCAGTTTCCCGTTCGAGTGCAGAGGCTGAGTTGCGAGCGATGGCTCTTTTGACGGCAGAGGTGACTTGGTTATGGTGGTTACTTCAAGATTTTGGTGTTTCTGTCACTACACCGACTCTACTCTTATCTGACAGTACAAGTGCTATTAGCATTGCGCGTGATCCTGTGAAGCATGAGCTCACCAAGCATATTGGTATTAATGCTTTCTATGTGCGCGCTGATGTGCAGGATCAGGTTATTGCTCTTCAATATGTGCCTTCCGAGTTACAGTTGGCGGATTTCCTGACGAAGGCCCAGACTAGAGCACAACATGGCTTTTATCTCTCCAAACTCAGTGTTGTTCATCCACCATGAGTTTGAGGGGGGGGGGTTAGAGTTATAATATAAGTCATGTACCCCTTTGTATTTATCCCGTTGTATAAGGGGTTTCCTACATATGTTCCACACCTGTACATGTATATATATATCTGCCTATGGCCTCATGGGAATACAAGTTGCTTATTCTTAACAATATCAAGCACCGGCTTCCCTCTGAAGGTCAAGTCCTTCCCACTCCGGAGGCCGGCGAACGGGTCGTCTTCCTTCCCCATTTCCTTAGAGGGTTAGGTTTTCCACTCCTCTCGTTCGTCCGTGGACTTATGTATTACTACGGGCTAGATTTCCATGATCTAGCCCCGAACTCATTTCTCCACATATTGGCGTTCATAGTCGTGTGTGAGGCTCTCCTCCGCGTCCGCCCACACTTTGGCTTATGGCTCAAGGTTTTCAACGTGAAGCCGAAGATGGTCGACGGGCAACATGCGGACTACGGCGGAGCTATGATTAGCAAGCTGCCGAGCACCATTTGGCCAAAGGGGGCCTTCGTGGAGACCGTGAAGATCTGGCAACAGGAGTGGTTCTACATCACCGAGCCGCGATGCCCTAACTGGGCGGCCATTCCGGAGTTCAGATCCAGACCCCCCATGAGGCTCACCTGCTGGAACGAGAAGGGCCTCGACTGGGGGTCTCAGACGGAGGTGCTGGCGGCTGCAGACGCGCATCACCAACGTGCTGGGAAAGAACGTTGGTCTAACCAACGTGGTTCAGATCATGCTTTTTCGCCGCATTCTCCCCTGCCAGCGCCGAGCTTCCCCCATGTGGTAATTCAAGCCGGAGGATGGGCGGACGCTACAACACTTCTTCGGTGCTACGCACGAGGGAATGTGGAAGCTGCTTTTTAAGGCGCAGAAGAGCAGCTGGCCCATGGAGACCGAGGACATCGGCATCAGATTCGCGTATCTGGCCTCTCCAATAAGTATTCGATATCTCCGAGGACATATCTAGTCACATGTATATATGTATTCGGTCTACGCCGAACTCATCAACCCGTTTTTTGTTGCAGGGTTGGACCAAGAAGTCGGAGCGGATCAAGTGTTCGGCTCCACCGACCGAAAATCCAGTCACTCCTCAGCTGGAGAAGATGCTGGTTTTGGCGCCTTATCAGCCGCCGGAGAAGAAGGCCAAGAAGAAGAGCAAGGAGCCCCAGAACGGGCCCCGCCGCAAGGGCCCTCCGACAGCTATGTCCGGAGAGGCCGAACCTGTCTCCTCCTGCGAGGAAGACGAGGACGAAGAAGAGGAGGAGGATGATGACGAGGAGGTGGAGAGCAACTCCCCCCTTAGGATGAGGAGGGGGAAAAGGAGAAACCCCCGAGAACCTAGAGGGCGCGACGCCGAAGAAAGGGCGAGTGGTCCTCTCGGACAGTTCGGACACAGAGTCCGAACACAGTCCGGGGTGGGTCCAAAGGGAGAAGCCCCTAGCCGAGACGCAAATATCAGAAACTCGCTCGTTCAATTATCTTTTTAATCTAATTTTATCATGCTTAACTTCCTTCGTACTTTTTAGCCCTCTGCGTGAGATCCCGATCCCCTCTTCTTCGACGGGGAACTCTCTAGCCCCTAGGGAGGCGGAGAGTGACGGCCCATTTCGCGCCCTCTACCCCCCCGCCATGGAGGACACCGAGGTGTCATCCCAAAGGCCATCTCCTGGCCTGGGAGGGGCGGACGAGACCGTCCGGAAGGCGCCGGAGGACAACACCTCAGGCGTTGTAGAACGAGGCACGGCGATCCCCACAGCAATCGAGGGTGGAGGACTTCAACAGTCCGGGCCCTCGCCGAACACCGTCCCGGAGACCAGTATGGTACCAGGTTCGGATCAACATCCTCCTTCGAAGGAGGGCGGAGCAAGAGCTCCGTCGGCGGCCTCTGTCAATCCGGAGGCCGCTGATAGTATGCGGGAGGCACTGGAACGTGCCTCCATTGTAGAGGAACACCGCACCCTTATGGGTGCGGCTATGAAGAAAGTTCAGTCCACGAAAAGCGGACTGACCGAAGCCTTCCATAGCCTACTGACAGGCTTCGAGGTAAGCGGCTTAATATTCTCCATGAGTATTCTGTATATGTATATGTGGCGACACCCATGTGCAGACAGTAGCCCCTGAGACTCTGTCCGGATTAGAGCAATCCGAACAAAGGATCATTAAGAAGTATATCATGAAATGTTTACAGTTGACAGGCTTCACAGCTGGCGGCTACTGCTCAGGCCGCGGAAATTGCCGAGCTCAATCGGAAGCTCCGGCTAGCCGATGAGGAACTCGACCGTACCAACAAGCTGTTCGACGAAACCCAAGGTATGAGGTTTTTCAGTATATCCAAGAATGTTATGAATATACTCGCAGTTGGCACAGCCAAGGTCGAGTCCCTCAAGAGCGCTTGCCAAAGCCAAGGAGGCAGAGGCGAGCAAAGTGGCCGCGGACAGGGCGGCCAAGGCTCTGGAGGAAGAGCAAACCATCCGCCGAAAACATGAGGCGCGGGTGGAGGAAATAGAGCAGGAGCTCAAGGACGCCATCGCAAGGTGCAAGTCCTTGGAGCAGAAGAGTTCGGAGGCTTGCACCGAACTCACCAAAGCTCTTGAGAGTCCGAAAGAGGCCCGGGTTGATGCCCAGGGCGCTCGCCAGGAGATACAAGAGGCGAAGCAGATTGCGGCTGGTAAAGCCTTTTATCATGCAGAGTAGATATAGTAGTAAGAGGTATATTTTACTGACCAGAGTTTGGAGTTCTCCAAGCGCCTTTGCTGATCTGCCGAGGAGTATTGCGGATGCCGCCGCATTCTTCCGAGCCGAAGAGGGGAGCTCGATGGAGAAGTTGTTCTGGTCGCAGTACCTTGCGCCGGAACTTCCCGTGGCCCTGAGCGACCAGCTGAAGTAGCTGTCCGAGCTGCACAGGGTGGCCGGACTGGCCATGAAGGATGTTATAATCTGCTTGTGGCCGGCCGATCCCATCCCTAATAGTCACTTCGGACTCGTGCAGCGGCTAGTGGAGGCGCTTCCTCGGATCGATGCCTTCAAGCGGTCGTCCTGCATTGAAGGTGCCCGGATGGCCTTTGCCCGTGTCAAGGTGCAGTGGGCAAAGATGAAGGCCGCCGGCATTGCTACCGTAGGGCCGCCTGAAGGGAAAGAGCATCGGCGGCCGGAGAAGTACTTTGACGAGGTCCTCGAGGGAGCCTACATTGTGGAGGGGCAGTGTTCGAAGGATGTCATCTTTGAGTAGTTGAGTCCGGTTTGTAAGAGTCATGTAATAAACTCATTGTGTATGATATTTATGATTTAGTTTATCCTCCTATTTTGCTGTTTATATGTCTGAAAGTTACCAGTCGTCGGCTTCAGTCCCCATGTAAATATTACAGGGGTGTTCGTGATCGCATGACCGCACTTAATCCAACGTCTTGGTCCAATGTAGGAGGCGTCTTGCGAAGTGAACTAAGCAATCAGACTATGCGGCTTTAGTACTTTCACTTAGCCATAAGAGTCCATTGGTGGCGCTAAGTACTAGCCCCTTGTTGCGTGATCGGCGAGCCGGAGTACGGCGCCTTTGCAAGGCGGCTAGTCAAAAACCTAGCCCCTTGTATGACATGGCATAAATCGCGAGCGATTCGTAGTGTAACACTAAGTCGCCGGATCGCTGACCCGCTCTCGCTTATCATGACAGTCAGTTTTCGGCTTTCTCTAGTGAGGTACTTGACCGGACGGACCGGAAATACAATCGCAGTAGTTCTCCCTTTACTACCTTAGTCGAACTTGCGGAACGTAAGGTGGCAAATACAGGAGCCGAGCAACCCAACTATAGACCAAAGACATGATTCGGAGCAGATGCATATAATGCAATATCCAGGACGCCGAAGAGTTCCCTACGGGTGTTCGGACTTAACAATTTTGCGGGGCCGGATACAACCCCTAGTATGAAGACCGTGTCGAGCCACGTGTCAGTCGAACATAAGGAATAGCGTAGATGACAAGGAAAAAAATCTAACACCCAACCAAAAAGGTGGTAATCATTTGTGCCCTTTGTATCTTTATTGATATTTCGATGGCAGACAATGTCGTTCAATACTAAAGTTATATTACATGCCCAAAAAAGAGAAGATTTTACATAAGGGAAAGTCTAACACAGAGCCTAAAAAACCATAGTTCGGAAAAGAAACTCGAATGATGCCCTGCCGCACGTCTGCGCCTTTCCACCTTAGTAGTTAGTCCTTTGAGAGCGTTTGATGGTTGGGACATGCTAGCCTTAAAAGGATCTCCTGCGACAACCATCTTATAAGTAGGGCTCTTGATGAACCTGCGTTAAAAGAAAAAAGGTGTATGCGGTCCATTTATGGTTAAGCCGTGTAATGAACCTATTCCGTAGCGTGCCTCCAGCGTCGCCCAGGGTATTTTTAGTGCGTAATTATGTACGCGCGGTACATGAGCATCAACCTGGTGGGGCGATCGGCGGAGGCGGAACTGCTAATCAGTGTCTGGATCCGCTGATTTATGCGCGGACCGGACTCGTTTGGATACGTTATTGGCTTTATTGGCCCGTGAACTGTTTGGCTTGATAAGGCCGTTATACACTTAGCTGCAAGGGCCGCGATGTGTTCTTCAGTACGGAGTGAGCGCTCGGTATTACCATTGACTGTAATAACGCCACGAGGTCCAAGCATTTTGAGCTTCAAGTAAGCATAATGTGGGATTGCGTTGAAGCGGGCGAAGGCAGTTCGTCCGAGCAGCGCATGGTAACCGCTGCGGAAAGGGACGATATCGAAGATTAACTCTTCGCTGCGAAAGTTATCTGGGGAGCCGTACTACCTCCAGTGTGATTGAGCCCGTACAACGGGCCTCCACTCCTGGTATCACACCTTTAAAGGTAGTGTTACTAGGCTTGATTCGTGATGGGTCGATCCCCATCTTACGAACGGTATCTTGATAGATCAAGTTGAGACTGCTTCCTCCATCCATAACGACTCTAGTGAGGTGGTATCCGTCAATGATTGGATCAAGAACCAGGGCGGCCGAACCCCTGTGACGGATACTAGTTGGGTGGTCCCTACGATCAAAGGTGATCGGACAGGCTGACCATGGGTTAAACTTGGGAGCGACTGACTCTATGGCATAGACGTCCCGTAATGCGCGTTTGCGCTTCCTTTTGGGGATATGAGTGACATATATCATGTTCACTGTCTTCACGTCGGGGGGAAACTGCTTCTGACCCCCGGTATTCGGCTGACGGGGCTCGTCATCGTCTTCGCTTGGAGGCCCTTTTCCCTTGTGTCCGGTATTTAGCTTACCGGCCTGTTTGAAAACCCAACAGTTCCTGTTAGTATGATTTGCGGGCTTATCGGGTGTGCCATGAATTTGACAGGGCCTCTCAAGGATTTTATCTAAGTTGGATGGCCCGTCTTTGTTGCCTTTGAAAGGTTTCTTCCGCTGACCGGACTTGGGACCGCTAAATCTGGCATTGACTGCCGTATTGTCTGCGTCGTCGTTGTTGTTATTCCGACATTTGTTTTTATTGCGGCGAAGTTTACCGTTGCCGTCCCGCACCTCAGAGGTGCCGGGGTCACCTGAGCTATTGCTTCTACGAGCCAACCAACTGTCTTCGCCCGCACAGAAGCGGGTCATAAGTGCTGTTAAGGCTGCCATGGTCTTCGGCTTTTCCTGCCCAAGGTGCCGGGCGAGCCATTCGTCACGGACGCTGTGCTTAAAGGCCGCTAAGGCTTCGGCATCTGGACAGTCTACGATCTGGTTCTTTTTAGTTAAGAACCGATTCCAAAGCTTGCAAGCTGATTTGCCTGGCTGCTGAATTATGTGACTCAAGTCGTCAGCATCCGGTGGCCGGACATAAGTGCCCTGAAAGTTAGCCCTAAAAGCATCTTCCAAGTCTTCCCAAGTTCCAATGGAGTTTTCTGGGAGACTATTTAGCCAGTGTCGTGCTGGTCCCTTTAGTTTTAGAGGGAGATATTTAATGGCATGGAGATCATCTCCTCGAGCCATGTGAATGTGGAGAAGAAAATCCTCAATCCAAACGGCCGGATCCGTCGTACCATCGTACGGTTCGATGTTTACGGGTTTAAACCCTTGCGGAAACTGATGTTCCATAACCTCATTAGTGAAGCATAGGGGGTGTGCGGCCCCTCTGTATCTCGCAATGTCGCATAGTTAAAAAAGGCGCGCCTAAGCGAGCGCTTAAGCGCGCCTAGGCTCTAGGCGTTGGCAAAACGCATTGTGCATAACTACGCTTAATCTATGCATAACTGCGCATAAGCATGCGCTTTGGTCAGTAAAGCGCAAGGCGGTGGCAAAACGCACAATTAACGCCTAGCGCTTTTTTGAACTATGCAATGTCGTGGCGAAGATCGGCTGACATCTGAGGTCGGTATTGATCCCGAACATAGTAACGGTCGTCACGCCGGGATTCGTAGCCATTCTTGCGCTGGGGCACGGCCCCTTGATCCGTAGATTGACCTGGTTTGACCAGCTTTATTGGCTAGGTCACGTTGCAAGTCGTATGTATATCCCGCGGCTGCGGTCTCCGTGCCTCTTCGGTGAGGGGGTGCGGGTTGGTGTTCGGCTTGATATGCCGCTTTATCCCGTCCACTTGGTGGTCGGTCTGGTTGATCTGCCTGATTGTATTTCGACGGTATTGGTTCAAGGACTTCATCGTCGAATTGAGGCAGCAGCTTGCGCCTAGGGTAGCTTTTGACAGGTCGCTCTTGGCCGTATTCCTCAACGGCCAGCACCTTAGTCCACCTTTCATTGAGCGTATCTTGTTCTTCTTTGAGCTGCTGCTGCCGCTTCTTCTTCAGGCTCCGGGCTGTAGCAATGAGCTGTCGCTTAAAGCGTTCTTGGTCGAGGGGTTCCTTTGGTACAATGGATTCCTCGTCACTGAGGCTGACCTCCTCTTCGGATTCTGGCATATAGTTGCTGTCCTCCTCATCTTCGTTGTCAGCGCGTTCGGGACTATGTTCACCCTCTTCCCGCTCGTCCTGTTCAGATGTGGGCTCGATAGGGTATTCGGGATCTTCGCCAATGTCCGGAGTCTCGTTGTCTGTGGTGCCTGTATTACTATCCTTCGCCCGACGCGATCGTGAGCGGCGCCGCTGACGTCGGCGCTTTGGTGGTTTATCGACGGGTCTATCCTCATCTGGGCTTGGGTTCTCCTCGTCGTTCTTCGGGGTGTCCACCATGTACACATCGTAGGTTGAGGTGGCTGTCCAACGCCCCGCGACAGGTGGGACTTGGCTTGGTTCAGCGTCGGCATCGTCGTCCATGCCGTCGATGTCTTCAGACGCATAATCTAGCATGTCGGTTAAGTCCTCGACAGTGGCTATCAAGTGGGTGGTGGGTGGGGCGTAAAATTCCCTTCTCTCAGCCCCCAGTCCGAGCTGGGTGCAGTTCGGAGGAAAAGGCTCGTGATGGCGAGAGACTGCATCAATCCCAATGTTTCATCTAAGAGCGGGAGTGGGACCGGAAACCGCGGGTCTGCCGCGCTGTGTTCGACATGGAGCGCCTGATCGGATCCGCTAAGTGCAGACCTCGGCGGTTCGGAATAGCTGCCTAGAGCCTAGTCTAAGCCTGTGCTTGGGTCTTCGGTAGGAAGTTCGGTAAGGGGAAGAAGTCCGGCGGGGCTTATGCTCCCGTCTTTGGACGATGAGACCTGCCCTGGATCTAAGGCCGAGGTGGGTGTTGACCCCTGGGTGGGATCTGACAGGGGATCCAAAGAGTCTTCTTGGATGGGAAGCAGAGTGGCGGCCGAGGCCACAAACCCATCGAAGACTAGGTCTCCTCGGATGTCAGCGACGTAATTCAGGTTTCCAAACCTGATTTGGTGGCCGGGGGCGTAACTATCGACCTGCTCGAGGCGGCCGATCGAGTTGGCCCGAAGCACAAAGTCACCGAACACAAAAATCTGTCCAGGAAGAAAAATCTCCCTAGACGAAGCGTCACTGTTGACGAAGAGGTGAGCCATTGATCCTTCTGTCAACGATACAACGGAGCCCTCAATGAAAGCACCAATGTCGGTGTCAAAACCGGCAGATCTCGGGTAGGGGGGCCCAAGCTGTGAGTCTGAAGATCAATGGTAACAATGGAGAAGGGACACAGTATTTACCCAGGTTCGGGCCCTCTTAATGGAGGTAAAACCCTACTCCTGCTTGATTATATTTGAGGCCAGGGTATAGGGGTTACAAGAGTTGATCTACCTCGAGATCGATTCGGCTAACCCTAAATAGCTAGCCTAGCAATGTTGTGATCCTGCCTCCGATCTAACCCTCCGGTTTATATAGACACCAGAGGGGCTTAGGGTTGTACAAAGGCGGTTATAGAGAAAGGAATAAAATATCCGGACACTTATACTTGCCATCCACGCATGTGAGAGTCCCCACCGGACACGAGAGATAATCTTGTGTCTTGTATCTTGACGGCCCATCAGTCCGGCTCACATCAATAGACCGGACGCTCGAGGACCCCCTAGTCCAGGACTCCCACAACTGGCCCCATGAAATGGACCCCGGAAACAGAGGCTGCACTGCGGGATTTGAAAAGCTACCTTTCATCTGCACCAACTTTGGTCATGCCTAGGCCACAAGAACCCCTGTTGCTGTACCTAGCAGCAACAAATCAAGTGGTTAGCGTTGCGTTGGTGGCGCAGAGGGAAGTGGGTAGTGAAGAAGCCGAGGCAGCAGAGCCAGCCAGTGATGAACCAACCTATCCCCGGCAAGGCCTGACATTCATAGCGAAAGGGGGCCACAAGCAGATGCTGATAATCAGGTGTTAGCAAGGAAGAAGATGGTGCAGTGTCCAGTTTACTTTGTCAGCTCCCTCCTGCAGGGGGGCTAGGTCAAGGTACTCTCGGGTGCAAAAATTGATCTTCGGCCTTCTCATGGCCTCGAGGAAGCTGCGCATTACTTCCAAGTTTACGAGATCACAGTTGTGACTCGGCTGCGTATTCTGAGGAACCTAGAGTCTACCGGCAGGATAGTGGAGTGGGCACTAGAATTGTCGAGTTTTGCTTTGAAGTTCAAGAGCACGACAACTATCCAAAGCATGGCACTGGCAGGATTCATTGCGGAATGGACGCTAACACCTGATGAAGAAGTGCTGGAAACAACTCTCCCCGGCAAGGAGACCCCCAAGGAGTGGGTAATGTACCTTGATGGAGCCTTTTCGCTTCAAGGCGCCGGAGCTGGAGTGCTGCTTGTCGCACCCACCGGAGAGCACCTCAAGTTTGTTATCCAGATGCACATCCCCAGGGCAGATGCTACCAATAACACAATAGAGTATGAGGGACTGCTTGCCGGCCTCAGGATTGCGATAGAGTTGGGGATAAAGAAGCTAGTCATTCGTGGTGATTCTCAACTCGTTGTAAAGCAAGTAAATAAGGATTATCAGGGCTCGCTGATGGAAGCGTATGTGGAAGAAGTGAGGAAGTTGGAGGAGCACTTTGACGGGCTGCAAACAGAGCACGTGCCCCGTGCGGAGAACAGCATTGCTGACCACCTATCAAAGTGCGTTGCTCAGAAGCTTCATGTGGAGCCAGGAACTTTTGTACTCCCATCTAACTCAACCATCAGTTTCCCCGTCAGCGTTGGCCAGAAAAAGAAGGAAGCTAAACACCGGCAAGCATTTCCCGGCAGAGCTCCCTGGAGCCGCTGGTGAGACGGTTGCCGGGGGAACCCTATGTTGGTTGGTGAGCTACACCCTCTAGCAGAACAGCAAGTTCTCGCTGTTGAGGCTAGCGCTCCCACAACAGAGGAGATGCCTTTGGTCCTCGTCGTCGAGCCACAAGCTCCGGCATGGGCGCAACATATAGTCCAATTCCTGTAGACAGGAGAACTTCCCGATGATCCAGAGGAATCTGAACAGGTGGCCCCGACTATGTATCAGTTCGTGGATGGCACTCTGTATAGAAAGAGGCCAAATGGTGTGAAGTTGAAATGTATTGGCCGGGAAGATGGACTAATGTTGTTGGCAGAAATATAATAAGGTATGTGTGGCTCGCATCTAGGGTCAAGATCACTTGTCGGGAAAGCTTTCCGGCAAGGATTCTACTGGCCCACAGCCCTCCAGGATGCAACTGAGCTCGTCACCAAGTGTGAAGCTTGTCAGTTCCATTCCAAGAACATTCATGAACCTGCTCAAGCCCTTCAAACAATCCCTTTATCCTGACGTTTCGTGTTCTGGGGGTTCAACATCTTGGCCCCTTTCCCCGTGCTACCGGAGGCTTTGAATTCTTGTACGTAGCAATCGACAAGTTTACAAAGTGGCCCGAGGTGGAGCCAGTGAGGAAGGTGACTGCGTAATCAGCTATCAAGTTCTTTAAAGGATTGGTGTGCCGTTTTGGAGTACCCAACAGGGTGATCACCGACAATGGCACATAGTTCACAAGCCGCGCCTTCACGCAGTAGATCCAAAGCCTTGGAAGCAAGGCCTCTTTCGCCTCTGTTGCCCACCCTAGGAGCAACGGACAGGCCGAAAGGTTGAACGCTGAAGTGCTGCGAGGGCTCAAGACAAGAACTTTCGATAAGTTGCGAAGATGCGGCAAGCGCTGGGTTGATGAGTTGCCGGTGGTTCTTTGGTCAATCAGGACGACACCAAATTGAGCTACTGGCCAGACCCCTTTCTCCCTAGTATATGGTGCAGAAGCAGTGCTCCCCACGGAACTCACATACGGGTCACCTCGAGTACTTGCCTACGATGAAGTAACGCAAGAGCAACTGCGACATGACGATGCCGCGCTCCTTGACGAAGATCGTCTCCGGGCAGCTGTACGTGCTGCACGATATCAGCAAGCCCTGTGCCGCTATCACAGCCACATGGTTCATGCCCGGAGCCTTGAGGAAGATGACCTTGTCTGTAGGCGCGTTTAGTCCGCCAAGGGTACAAACAAGTTGAGACCGAAGTGGGAAGGCCCTTACCGGGTAGTACGTGTCATCAAACCTGGCGCAGTCCGTCTGGAGACCGAAGATGGCATCCCAATGCAAAACTCATGGAATATTGAGCATCTTCGCAAGTTCTACCCGTAAGGCGCGGTTGCCCGGCAACCTGTTTTGTACAAGCATAGTCCCCGGGACTTGTAACCCTTTGTGCAAAGCCAGGCGCAAACCCTGTGCATATAGTTGAATAAATTCACAAAACTTGCATGCATATTTCCTGTTTGCTTAAGTATGATCTTATTGTGATTGCACTAATCTTAAGATAAGATGACTAACATACTGTGAAAGGTCATGTGCTATCATCTTTTCTCTTTTCCTTTGATGACAACAGAAGGATTTCATCACGGATAATTTCCCCAGGAAGAAGAATAAATACAAGCCCATGCACCTGGTCCCCGACAACCTCTCCTTATCTAAGACGATAAGAAGGACAACAAAGAGAGATAAGTGCACTTCATTACATCCCATCATTTCATGCTATACTTACGTATGAGGAACTTGCGCATAAGGAAACCTTGTCACCTCTGCCATTCGCGCTCCTATCTTTGGCTTGAGTCCACTCGACAAGTTTGGTTGTAGCTGCGTATGGAGAGGTTGGCGAGGGGCTGGCCTCCGTTCGCGCTCCTAACCCGTATTTTGAGCTCACTAAACATGGTTTTAGTAGCAGCTGCACCGAAGGCCGGCAAGATGTCTTGCTAGAAAACTTTGTTTACTCAGAGTATTGAAGGCTCGTCCTTCAGTATGTTTAAATACATACACAAATATCCGGCAAGTTCTTTTCAAAAATACGTGGCCAAACAAGTACAGATCATACGAATACTAACATGGATGAAGGATTACATAATTTTGATTAAAATTTGGCATGTGCCTACATTTTTTGATTTGAAAAAAGATAAGTGCAACGTGATGCCTTTCTTGTCCCTCTCCTCCTAGGAGTTACATTGAGAAGGGAAGAGGGCAAAAAGGAGCGCTTGAGCAGAAGCCCAGCCTGACCCCGTCAGGATCAGTGGGACTCAGTCTGACAAGATCGGGAGGGCGCCTCCCCAGCAAGGAAGAAGAGGCCGGGGATGGGGAGAGCGGCTAGGCGATGCCCTGGTCACTCGCCAGGACCAGAGGAACGCGACTCAGCAGGGACGCCGACGGGGAAGACGAAGCCGGAGTCCATGAGGAAGCCTGCCGGGGTCCAGCTAGAGGTGGCGGTGACGAACAGGCCAAGCACCCCTGGCAAATTGCTCTGCCGGGGTCCAGCTGCAGATGATGGTGCTGCCGGTGCCTAGCTGACGGTGACAGTGCGTCAGGTGCTCAACCGAAGTCCGAGTCGTCGTCTTCATGCTTGACAACCGGGGGCTCGCCATCGCCGTCTTCGCCATCGGTGTGCTTTCGCAATCGCTCGAGCTTTCCGCGTAGCACCCTAGGCGAGCACCTGAACGCCCGAAGACCTTGATGGAGAGCAGATCAGCCTCCACCAACTTGAAGCGGAGAACGTGCCCTTCTGCCAGATAAGGCATGGGCGAAGGTTTTTCAACCACGCCTGAGGAGCATGACGTGCGGTGCGGGGAACTCAACGTTCGCTCACACAGCGCCGTTACAGCAGCCGCTCATGCGCAACCCTAGCCTGGGCGGCTGGTCAACCTCCATCACCCTGGCAAAGGGACGAGGGAGCCGCAGGCGACTGTTGGGAGGATCGCGCAGCTTGACGATGAACTCTAGCGCTGTATCCCCCAGATGGCCTTCCGCTGGTGTGGGAGGAGCTGGAGGAGGCGCGACGAGTGCACCACTTCGCCCATCTCGATCGCGGGCGCATTGTTGACCCCTACCGCGCCCTGCAGCTTCACCTTGTGCGCTGGATCCGGCCTCTGCGGCTGCCACAGAAGCAAGGGCGAGGTGCTGAGAGGAAGTTCTCGTCGCTACTGTCGAAGCAAGGGCTCGGCCCCTTCCTCTCGCCATAGTGGAAGCGGAAGCAAGGAAGAGGAAGGAAGAGATGATGGATAAGCATCGCCACCCCCTCATGTCTCCTTTTATAGCGGAGCAGAGAGGGAGGCTGGCTCTCCACTACTCTGGGGCGGCCGCCCCCACTCCTCCAATCCAGCCTCCTGCGTCCCTGACGGCGTCCTGATTCATCGGCCGCCCCACTACACCAATCCAGGGCGTTGTGTATTCTTCCAACGGCACACGTTCCCGTGCCCTACGCATCCGCCATCAACCCCGCACAATGCATGCGGCACGCTGGCGGAAATGGCAGGCGTGGTGGTGAACTTAAGGTAAAATGGCAGTTACCACCATTCACACACAAGTGCCATAATGGGATCCCCATGGGCGTGAGCACCCCTGGGTTGCAAAAGGGGAGACGCACGCCGTATGGATATGAAGGTACCACGAGACCCCTAGAAACTGACCAAGTCCAGGCTAATGAAGAAGCAAAGAAGATCTCAAAAAGTACAAGTGCCAGCCCCGGTAAGATTTGTGTGTACGCCTATGCATTGGTTGGGGCTACCCCAACGATGCCCGGCGGCATGTGTGCACCAGGCCCGGGGGCTCCTGTCAGTGCAACAAACATGTGTGGTTGCTGACCTGACTTATGCACCGGCGTACGACCGCACATACATTAAGTACCAAGACATGACTGAAGATGAGCTAGAGAAACCGCTCTTCGTGAGATCTAGGAATGCATTAAGAAGGCCAAGGTGATCAGAAAATCCCTTAAGAAGGCCTCCCTTGCTGGGCAGGCGAGCCCGACAGGGTCGAGGCTACGCCCGGGACCAAGTACAGATCGCCCCGGCAAGGGTCCCGGGGCCGCCAAAGCCACAAGACCGAGCTCAACAGGCTCCATGACGACAAACCCCCACCAATACGCCACCGCTCCACCTCATCGCATGCCACTCACTAATCAGTGCGGTGTCGAGCTCCTAAGTGGCTAGGTGGATCCCGTCGGGTAGGTGGCAACCTGCTAGAGAAGAGGTTAACTTTATTGACACCCGTCCCGATGGCGTATCACACTAATAAGAAGCATATGGATAAGCGGCGCCGCAGGCTTGCCGGGCTTCAACCTCATAACGACACCTAGCAGTGCATTTAATGCACTTTAGTCCTAAATGCCAGAGTTAGGTATGATAACAATGTTAGCTATCTAATCAAGCCATAATGACTATTTTGGCACCGTGGTCGCCCCTTCAGCTATAAAAGGAGGCCCGAGGCAACCTAGCAAAGGGTTCGAACTTTTGATCCCTCAAGACTTGTACACGCGTAGCTGCTCTCCCCGATGCACACTTGCCGGGCTTGAGCACTCCATGTCTTCGTCTTCCTCCAGTGCAATCCACCATAGCAGGAGTAGGGTTTTACGCTGCAAAGCGGCCTGAACCTGGGTAAAAGAGAGCTGTCCATCGCCGTGCTGCCCTGTTGTTTTTGCTCTTTGTGCAATGTGATCATCCCCCTCACTAAACCACAAAGGGGCAACCCTGCTCCATAGGTGATCGTGCTCTCCCCACGATACTTATCCATGGCTAGTTCTTTGGTCATATTCCAGCCCTTCAGATCTCTCTTTATGGATTCCTCCCATGTCAAGTTTGGTCTACCCCGGCCTGCGTTTTATATGACCAAACCATCCGACTAACATTGAGTAGCACCACATCATCCACAAAGAGAATACACCATTTTGGATATCTCCTTGTATATCGTCTGCGACCTCATCCATCATCGAACCAAAAAGGTAAGGGCTCAAAGGTGACCCTTGGTGCAGTCCTATTTTAATTGAAAAGTCATCAATGTTGACATCACTTGTTCGAACACTTGTCACAACATTGTCGTACATGTCCTTGATGATGGTAATGTACTTTGTTGGGGCTCCGTGTTTCTTCAAGGCACATCACATGACATTCTGTGGTATCTTATCGTAGGCCTTCTCCAAGACAATGAACACCATATGCAGGTCCTTCTTTTGCTCCCTTTATCTCTACATAAGTTCTCATACCAAGAAAATGGCTTTCATGGTCGACCCCCCAGGCATGAAACCAAACTGTTTTTTGGTCATGCTTGTCATTCTTCTTAAGCAGTGCTAAATGGCACTCTCCCATAGCTTCATTGTAATCAAACAATACTGTGGGTGAACTGAATCATATTGCGTGTTATAAAATTGCAAAACAAATGAAATGGAGCCTTCTAAAGAGAATGGAAGCGACATATCTCGGTTCACTGTGTGTACTTTTACATCAGAACATGATTAAGTTGTCTCTGTTTTCTTTCAAGAAGCATTTGAATATTGTTAGCTTCTTTGGATAGTAGTAGCGTAATGTTTAATTCAAAATATGAATTATAGTTCCCACAGTTGAATGAAATTGTACATCTCAAGCACTGATTATGAGTCGAAATACTAGTCGAGACTAGTCGATGGACTAGTCTATGAGTCGCAACTGTGGTGTCGACTGCGAATCTCGTGTAGACTAATTTGATGAGTCGAGCGGTCGAGAGACTAGTCTACGACTAGTCTGGACTAGTCCTGCTGTCTGAGTCGCTCGCCTCAAATTTGGAAGGGGAAAATTGGAGAGCAAGCTATGAGAACGAGCCGCCTGGACGAGGCCACTGCCAGCACCCACTGATTCGCCGCCGGGACGGCGGATGGAGAAGCAAGGTGCTGCACCCGGCCGGAGCTCGTGCTCGTGCGGCGGCCATGGCCATGCCCCGTAGGCGCGTGTGGCCCTGTGACGAGCACGACGGTGGTCGGCGGCGGTGGCCGAAGGCGCGGGTCGTGCGCGCGCGTGCTTTTGTGCGTGATGGCGCAGGCGGTGGCGACGGGATCGATCAGGAGCTAGGGTTACAGAGGCTGGGATGGGAAGTAGGCTAAGTAGGCTGGCTACTTGGGCCCAAATGGGCCAGCTGGGGGTGGCGTGCTGAGCGGCACTGGGCTGGGCCTGGCGAGCGTTGGCTAGCACTGCTGGTTTTATTGTATATACTGTAATGTGCTGTACAGTTTACTACATACTACTCCTACTACATACTGCTACTAGGTAGTTGACTACTACAGTACTTTGTCGACTAGTCTAGCACTAGTCTAAGACTAGTCCGATTAGTCTATGAGTCTCAACCTCGGAACGACTCAACGACTCGTCGACTCGTAATCATTGATCTCAAGGAATAAACCTTATGAGTAAAAGAATCACACATTTGGTAGCATGTTGAAGTGACTATTTACGTTCTTTCCATTTGGTTCTCCTAACTTATAGTAGAAATTATGATATATCTTCTGTGTAAAGAATGGGCATAAGAAACCTTTTGTTTCTTGTCCTAAATTTTCTATCATCTAGTTCATTTTCACATTAAAATGCAGAAAAATAAAAAAATAAAATCAAAATGATTTATATCCTTATAAACTGCTTTTAGAATTATTATTTTTTCTGATGTGAACGCCCCTGCGTGCTTCCTTATTATGAATTTAAGGTATAGTAGACATCAAACTCTGAATTATGTCCTTTTAAGCTGCTTTCGGAATTACCACACTCTCTTATGTGCAGGCCCTTGCTTTCTTACTTATTGTCAATTGAAATGATATTAGACATCAAGCTCACGAGTGCGGCTAATCTGCACCCGGGCTCATCTGCACCCACGTTTAGAAAAAAATTAAAAAAAAATACTAGAAAAATTCAAAAAATTCTAAATTTTTTTGTGGTGGTAGATAATTTGACGCGTGAGGTGCGCCCCAAAATTCATCTCATTTGAGCATCTGAGAAGCTCTCGGCAAAAAAGACAAAATCAGGGTCTGTAAAATGTTCACTGTTCACGCACTGTTTTGACCCGATTTGTCTTTTTTGCCGAGAGCTGCTCAGATGTCCAAATAAGTTGAATTTTGGGGCGCACCTCACGCGTCAAATTATCTACCACCACAAAAAAATTTGAATTTTTTTGAATTTTTCTAGTATTTTTTTTGAATTTTTTTATGAGAGGGAGCAGATGAGCCCGGGCACCGTTTTGAGTTTTCCTCAAGCTCACTGCTTATTTTCTTTTGTGTATTTCCATCCTGACTTGAAGAATATAGAAAGATCTGAGGATTCAACAAAAATAAGTACCCCAAGCTACGTGGTAAGTTCTTTGATAACTGAAGTTGTTTCCAGTCAATTTGGTTAGATTTGTTGGTATTTTATTATGTGTATAACTATATATCGGATTGATGTAGAATATATGTTTATATCTTGCTGTGGTTGTGTTGCTACTGACAGCTAAACCATGTTAATACTTCCAAAGAAAATTGAAGCATAATATGATGATCAGCTTAAAGTAGAGCATGTTGGCATGCTTTGAAATTTCATATGTGCTTTTCAGTGAGCACACTATTTTAATTCTATTTCGAACATGATGATTTCGATTTGCCAACTCCATTATGCAGCGTATTTTTTCTCTTTAGGAGATGCATATAGTAGGTGGGCCACATACTTAATTAGACACCTGAATACCTGATCCATACGTACCAAAAGAAATAAAAAGACCGAGACAGCCTATCAGGCTCTTTAGAGATAAAAACCTAATCTGTTGGGTTCACGCCCAGGCATCCTAGTCCTTGCGGTCCCTGCCACCACACACGCACACATCTTCTTCTACCTTGCTGCTGTAGGCACATAATCTTTCATCTGTTCTTCTGCGCTACCTCACCTCCTCTTTAATACGCATCCACCTCCCTTCCTGCTCTGTCCCGTGGTGCTCGTGCATCTGGTGGATGAAAGAGAGGAGCCTTCCCCAGGTATGTATCAGCGCTGTACAGGAGGAGCTGTGATGACCAGCGGCCATGTCCCCGCAGCCATCATCACCCAGATAGCCCTGGGTACCAGAGGAGAGCTGGGCGGTGCCTGTAATATGTGCCACAGCGATCACTTTTTTGGGTTCACTTGTGATCCATGAATCGGAAGTGAACTCCCATCAATCCATACCGATCTCAAAGCCCGATCTAGACTGATCGATCTGGATCAGGGTTCGAAGCCCATTCCAACGAATCCGGTAACTATGGTTGCTGTAGTTACAGTTCTGAAGACATGACATGTATCAGCAAATGTGGTTGACATTTGATAGTGAATACTGAAATATCCTGTACACAGTGCTTGTAAGTAGTTCTGAACTTGCTCACACAATGTTTATATTTTATCTTGGAATCCTGTGCTGTGTAGATGTTTATTTGGTACCCTGATCCACTTATTATTTGCCATAGAATTAGCACAAGAAGCAGTATATGCTATCGCATGCATGTAGAAGTTCACATCATAAAACCTGGCAATATAAATTCTGAACTAATCCATACATTCTGCACATGGTGAAGTGGTTTAATCAAATATATAATCACCCTTTGTATTGCATAAAGCATCTGTGACGTGCAAAGAATATAATGCTGCTGTTTTCTTGTTGTCAGATAATGGACACTTTGAAAGGCTCAATTACCATAGAAATATCCAAAGATGCTTCTGCTGGTGTTGTGGACAGATTTATCAACTTATGGTGAGCATTCAAATTACTTACTGCGACTAGATTATGTGATTTACATAGCATTACATGCAATGGTGAGGACACTTAGTGTATAATTTATTCATTTAGCAAAAGGAGATGCACTTCTATGGTTCAACCTTCAGTGCAACTCTTCTATTTGTGAGATACCGTTGTATACCCTGTTCCTTCTCTTTGCAAAGATGCTTCTCTGTCTATGACCCTTCCCCTGGGGTGTGTCTGTCTCCATAGCGCCACCACAATATTTTGCTCCAGGGCCAACTACAACGGCATGTTGACTATGTGGATTAAAATCCTTGTGAAATTTATATCTAGTTACCTGACGAACTGAAATTTCTACCACAAACTCCTTTATTTTTGTGTCCTAAGAAGACTGCATTTACCTTAATGCAGTTAATTCGCAATTAATGAGCTCATTTGCACCATTAGTTAGTAAATATAGATGTTTCATTTTCAATATGTTCATCCTTTTGAACAAAGAAACATAGCTTTGTTCTTAAGTAATAAAAATATATTGGTTGTGATGTACTCCCTCCGTCCTGAAATACTTGTCGGATGAATGG
Organism: Triticum aestivum; assembly: GCF_018294505.1. NCBI lineage: Eukaryota > Viridiplantae > Streptophyta > Magnoliopsida > Poales > Poaceae > Triticum > Triticum aestivum. The sequence continues at coordinate 301,697,705 of NC_057798.1, read as the reverse complement.
ATGGATCTAGACGTATTTTAGTTCTATATACATCCATTTTTATGCATTTCTCCGACAAGTATTTCCGGACAGAGGGAGTATAACTTTACTGCCATGGGACTGTAAGTACTAAACATGCCGCAGTGAGTTCTTAGTGCAAAAATATTGCTATCATGGTTGAATACTAGATTATCTACTAGAACTTTGCCAGCATTGAATAAGTTGATGGGAGGAAAATACTTCATAGTCTGCTAAGAATTCTTCAAGATGAACAATCCATTGTTTACTTATTTATCATCTGATATTTCTTCTATGGCACAGCAAGAGTGATTATTTTAAAGGAATGCCATTTCGTCATGTCATAAAAAACTTGGTAATCTATGGTGGTGATTTTGATTTGAATGGAGCTGCCCATGAATGGATACTGAAAGCCAAAGCCAGTGGAGAAAATGCTCTCAGGTTTTACTCCTGAATAGTGCAATTATTGAATTCCCTTTGCACCCATTGTGATGGCAGACCTGATTTTGTTCTCAAAACCGTACTGGATTTACATGATTTTTGCAGTCCAAAGCATGAGGCCTTCATGATCGGGACTACAAGGAGTCCTAATAATAAAGGATTTGATCTATTTATCACGACTGCTCCAATTCCTGACTTGAATGGCAAGATCATTTTGTTTGGGAGAGTTATTAAGGGAGAAGATATTGTTCAGGTATTTTATCTGGACTAGAGATGATACCCCGCGCGTTACTGCAGGAATTGATGCAGCTGTTTCTATGAGAATTGGCAATATGAATAGTATTTGGATTAGCAATGTGAGATTGAAACTAAAGTATATACTCCCTCCGATCCGAGTTAATTGACGCAGCCTCTATACAATTTTCCATTTACATTGTATAGAGGCTGCCTAAATTAATTCAGATCGGAGGGAGTATAATTTATTATATTTGATTATTATATAGTTGTAAAATATTTATTGAATATGAGTAGCATGCATGGTGCATATTAGGTTGTGTCTTTTCCCATGCATAGTGCCATGGTGAGTTGGTATAGTTGCATGAGGAGATAATTAAGTTTAGTGGATGCATGGTAGCATGATGAGTTGGCTTATTTAAGATAATTGAGTAAGTGGGGATCAACTATTTAGGTATATAGGATTCTCTCTCAACCTTGTACACTAGTTAGATTTTTCATACACACTCAAATGCAGCTTTCTATTTATTTTGTCTTTTCTATTTATTTCTTGTATTTATATATGTGAAACCTCTGAGCCATATATTCACTAGATGCCCGTTTATGTCAATGGGAGATATTCAAGTTATATAGGAGTTTAACTCCGTGCATAAATGAAAATGAATAAATGAATACCGTAGAACTATCTATGGTCTAGTAGCCATTCCTTAAATTTGGGGGATCCCTGGGTAGCTCAGTGGTACTGTCGGAGGTATTAGTTCCCCTGGGCCTCATCTAGTTTTGAATTTGTGTAATGTTCAATCAAATTATTACCATTGTTCACGAAATCGATAACTGGTAGCTGCTCGGTCGGCTTGGGAGCAGTGATTAACCCGTGAATTGGCCTATTAACTGGATTAATCGGTCGATCATTAATCGGTAGATTAAATAGGAATTGCCAACATATATCTAGTTTTTTTAATTATATTTTATACCATATTCTCATGCCCTTAGTTATGTAATATACCAAAATATGCTACTGTTTGGTAAAACCTTAGCTATTGAGGAGCGAGAGGGGAAATTTTTGGGCTTTGTTTGCCCACAAGTTAATGGGTCAACAGCGGTTAATCGGCCTAACAAGTTAACACGATGAATATGTGCTATTCGATTCGGTCACCCTGTGAGTAGCGATTAACTGGCCCGTTGACTGATTAGTTGGACGAATTCTTGAACAATGATTATTACTCCCTCTGTAAACTAATATAAGAGCGTTTAGATCACTAGTGATCTAAACGCTCTTATATTAGTTTACAGAGGGAATACCAATCTAATGAGATCAAGGTCACATCTTTATCTGTTCGGCTTTTTTGTTTACACAAACAGGAGATTGAAGAAATCGATACTGATGAGCATTACCAGCCCAAAACCCCTATCGGCATAATTAACATCAGCCTTATACAGGAGCTTTGAGCTGATCCTGCTGCTGTCCTTGTATCAACCGTCACCTGTCCGTATACTCTTTAAGAAGGCAACTCCTGGCACTTCGTCCCAGTTCATGCAGCAGCTGTGTATAAATTTATACCTTTGTTTTATTTTCAAGCGGAGTTCATGTGTTCAGTTGTTCCAATGTAAATTTCAACCACTTTTATAAGCATGAATATGGCCGTGACCATATCTAACTTGTGCGTTGAACACTGAAATGAGTCTGCTGGTGATGGGTGCGATGCTAATGAACACGCACATATGTAATGTCACTAGACCATAATAGCGAGCGATGCCGGGCTCGTCAATTTAACCCATAATAAGGGCAAGAAGAGTGCACATCTGTGGTATCTAAATATTAGAAATTTTAGTAAATACGTACTCCCTCCGTTCCAAATTTCTTGTCTTAAATTTGTCTAGACATGGATGTATCTAATACTAAAATGTGACTTGATACGTCCCTATTTAGACAAATTTAACACAAGAATTTTGGGACGGAGGGAATACTATATAGTAGCAGGAAATATAAAAATTAATAAGAATGAGATATTTTGAATTTTAAATACAACAAACTGAACTTATTGGATTAACAAAGAACATGTTCATCTAACGAACGTTTGCTACGGACAAATTGCCATGTTTAAGCGACGAAGTGTATTCTTTAAAAATATTGCCATGCGTTTGATGAGGACCAAATGGCTTTAAGGTCGTTCGCTAGCAGCTCCCTCCAAGCGAATATTTGCCAATTAATATTTCCGTTAACGAAATATAGCACCAATATTTAGTTCTTCACTAGCAGAAATGTTTGTGCGTTGCAACAGGAGAAAAGAAAGTTATATGCTCAAATGCCCTAGTAGAATAAGCATGCCTCAAGAACCCCACCCACACGAACCTTCTCCACGAGTGTTATATGCACACGTATCCATCCACACATGTGCCTCCTTCATCTGCACTTTGTGCACGCCCCAAGGCAACCGCCACTTCGTCCTTGTCAACCACGGGGACCGGTGTCGCTGGACTCAACCGGGATGACGTAAACTACAGTAGCTAGTAGCTAGACGTGAACACCCATGTGTCCACATGTCTTCGCGCCGGCAGAAGACAACATGGACATGGCTAAGTTCCCTCATCCTCTTCTTCGGTGCCATATCCGCCGGGGCTGAAAGAGTCCTAGACTAGGTGGTCCTATCTCACATGGACCGGACTGTTGGACCGCACTTTATCTGGACCGAAGACCTTTTGTGCCTTAGTGTGTACTCAAGTCAAGGTGGAAGATCTGACATTCCTTGATGTAACCGACTATATGTAAACCCTGATACCCCTGATGTCTATATAAACAAGGGGGTTTAGTCCGTGGAGGCTAGAGGAACAACCGCCATCCTATTAGTTTAGGGTTTAGTTCATCTAATCTCGTGGTAAATCAACTCTGTAATCCCTATATACACAAGCAATATAACGAGCAGGACGTAGGGTATTACCTCTTAGAGAGGGCCCGAACCTGGGTAAATATCGTGTCCCGCGTCCCTTGTTCCCCATCGATCCAAGATCCATAGTTCGGGACCCCCTACCCAAGATCCGCCGGTTTTAACACCGACATTGGTGTTTTTATTGAGAATTCCGATGTTGGGTCGCCGAAGGATCGATGGCTCGCCTGAATATCGAAGACGGCGCCAGCGCCAGGGCGTCTTTGTCCCCAGGCAACTTTTTGCGTTCGACAACATCGTCCTGCATGTTGACTCGACCGATCATCTCAACCAGGTCGACATTTTCGCCTCTGAGCATCAGATCAGGTTTGGTAACTTTGAGTACGTCATCGACGCTCGGGGCGATCTGATCTTCACTAGCTTCTCAGCCTTACCTGCAACAACCATGATCTCCAAAGCATTGACTCCGGGGTCTCTCCCCGATCTGATCTCCGGATCGGCCCTTACCGCATTACCGGCTTCGAGCTCGGAAGCAACTCCTACGTCGAAGACCAGGAATCAACCCTGTCCGGACCTTCTCTCCTCACCGTGGAACCGACCTTGAGCCTTAATGGGAGTTCCACGTCAGAAGACGGGGAGTCAACCCCTGCCGGACTCGCCATCCCTTCTCCAGATCTAGCTCCAAGCCGTCATACATCCTTGGCATCCGAAGACCAGGAGTTGGTCTTGCGTATCAACGCCGAATATGTGAGGAGCATGGACCCTGCGGATCTCTCGTCATTAAACAACCTACTAGTCCAGATTCGTGCCATGGGCTCTCCAATGGCCAGCCCTCGGTTTACGAATAGATTGGGATCAAGCCCGACAGCAGGGAAATTGTTACCCACCCATCACACACCTTCTCGCCACCATTGAAGAGTTGAGCGAAGGCTCACCGTCCCCAAAACTTAAAACAAAAAATGTTCGGGTCAGCGACGACCTTGTCCAGGCCTCGAGCTGGGAATCTGGTTTTCATCCCGAAGAAAGCTTGGGGCTAGACCTCGATTCAGAGCACGATCCTGAACCTACGTCGCATTACCCGGACAATTCGGCATCCGCACTTGGTGTACCGGGTGCCCTCGGGATACCCAACTTCGCCGCTAAAACCCCGGATACGCCACCGGCCGCAGCATGCAGTTTTTTTCCCACCCACCCACCACACGGCACACACCCCAGATTCCTGAAGCCATGTCGCATGGGATTTGATGTACGTTAAGCAGCAGCCCGGAGAAACAGTCCATCACTACTGGGCCAGATTTCTCCTGGTGAAGAACAAGATGACAGATTGGTGCGATCAAGAAGCAATAGCAGCCTTTCGGTTCAACTGCCAGGATAAGGCTGTCTTGAACGCCTTAACCCACCGCCATGTGGAAATCTTTTCCGAGTTGTCGGACCTGATTCATAAATATTGCGCCATGGAAAGCACCTGGAAGGCACAACAAATGCGGAATGAGTCAACCCACACCAAGCAACCAAGAAAATCTCAGGCAAAGCGCATATACTCACGACGGTCGCCCGAACACGAGCTCGCCGAAAAGAAGACTCGATCTCTCACAAGACCTAGAACAGTCTTGGAAGAGCTACTGGACAAATGATGCCCCATACACTCGGCCTTACTTAATACAAACGCAACCCACATGCTTCAAGCTTGTTGGGTGGTCAGGCAGGTGGCAAAGAGCGGTGAATCTATCCTCGGACTCATACCCCCAGTAGAAGATCACCCTCATACGGCGAGGATGATGTCTCGGTGATCTACAAAACTTTCTCCTCAAACAATTAGAGAAAAAGGGCCCTTTGAGAGCTCGGCCAAGTCCACCAAGTCACAACCGCAAACTCCTGGACTGACACATCAATGACTTTCGACGAGCAAGACGAACCAAGGGGCCGCTCCATCCGAGCACTTGCCGCACTAGTCCTCGACCCTATAGTGGACGACTTTAGACTCAAGGTGCTTATGGATGGAGGTAGCGGTTTAAACCTCATTTATGAGAATACCCTTGATAAAATGCAATTCAATAGATCCTGAGTCGAGCAGAGCCGAACTACCTTTCGAGGAATTATCCCAGACCGAGAGGCACGCTGCCCTGGACGCGTCACCTCGGATGTAGTATTCGGCACTTCGGAGAACTACAGGTCCGAAGAGTTGCTCTTCCACATTGTGCCCTTCCATAGCGGATACCACGCCCTGTTAGGACGTGAGGCATTCTCAAGATTTCAGGCTGTACCACATTACGGGTACATGTAACTAAAAATGCCAGGGTCCAATGGCATGATTACAATCACGACCGATCTGAATAGAGCCCTTCGGGCAGAGAACAAAACAACATCTCCCGCCCTAGAAATGTTGTCTGAGGCCCTGGCAGCCGAGGAACTAACCACACTCCGCACAATGGTGGATCGGCATGATGCCACCCTCAGCAAGAGGCCCAAGTCCACATCCTTTAAGCCAGCTAACGAGACCATTAAATTCCAAGTGCATCCAACGGACCCCAACAAAACAGCAACCATTGGAGCCCAGCTAGACCCCAGGATCAATGAGGTGTTATGTGCATTCCTATGTGAGAATTGGGACATATTCGCCTGGCATCCTTCGGATATGCCGGGAATCCCACGAAGACTGGTGGAGCACAACCTAAACATAACTAAAGGCTTCAAGCTAGTCAAACAAGCGTTTAACGATTCTCCGAACCCAAGCGTCAAGCTATGGGAGAAGAGCTAGCCAAATTAATTGAAGCCAGACTCATCAGAGAAATAAAACACCCCGAGTGGTTGGCAAACCTGGTCATGGTGCCCAAAAAGGACAAATCCTGGCGGCTATGCGTCGACTTTAAAGACCTCAATAAAGCCTTCTCGAATGATCCCTTCCCTCTGCCTCGGATAGACCAGATTATCGACGCCACTGCCTGACATGACTCACTGTGCTTCTTCGATGCATACTCTGGATACCATCAAATCAAGATGAAGGACTCCGACCATGCAGCAAATGCCTTCATCACCCCCTACGGTCCCTACTTCAACACAATGCCTTTTGGATTGAAAAACACAGGTGCCACATACCAACGCATGATTCAAACATGCCTAGAAAACCAAAATCGGCAAGACAGTTGAAGCATACGTCGACGACGTGGTCATCAAAACCAAACTCGTCACCCAGCTGGTAAACGACCTCCGCCAGACCATCGAGAATTTGCGAGCCTACGATATACAGATCAACCGGGATAAATGCGTCTTCGGAGTTCCCGCCGAAAAACTGCCTGGATTCATTGTCTCCCATAGAGGAATAGAGGCCAATACGGCTAAAATCCGAGCCTTATCCCAGCTGGCAATACCCACAGAGCTTAAACACATCCAGAAGCTGGTAGGTTGCGTTGCGGCTTTGAGCCGCTTCATCTCCCGTCTTGGAGAAAAAGCCTTGTCGCTCTACAGATTGCTCAAAAAGACCAAAAATTTCGAATGGACAGATGAGGCAACTGCCACACTAGAGGAGATAAAAACACTACTAGCAAGCAATCCCATATTCATAACACCCTGCATCGGCGAACCTATGCTACTATACATCTCGGCCACGAATCAGGTCGTGAGCGGGGTGCTCATGGTGCAGCGAGAGGCAGAAGGTCACAATTTCCGGGTCCAGAAACCCGTCTACTATGTATCGGAAGTACTTACTCCGTGCAAATCCCGATATCCACACTATCAAAAATAGCCTACACAGTCTTTATGGCGTCCCGAAAACTTTGACACTACTTTCAAGACTGTTCGGTCACGGTCGCATCCGAGGTACCCCTGAACGACATTATCAATAACAGGGATGCCACAGGCCGTATCGCCAAATGGGCCATCGAGCTCCTTCCCTTCGAAATCGTGTACAAGCAACGCCGAGCTGTTAAATCTCAGGTACTCGCCGATTTTCTGGCTGAATGGATGGAGTCTGAACTCCCCCGGGCATATAGTACGTACACACACTGGACAATGTACTTTGACGGCTCCAAAATGTTAGCCAGACTGGGTGCTGGGGTAATCCTCATCTCCCCCACGGACGACACTATCTGGTACGTACTGCAGATTATGTACACAAACTCCAACAACACCATCGAATATGAAGCCCTTTTGCATGGTCTTCGGATGGAGACGTCGGTGGGCGTACAGTGTCTCGAGGTACGGGGAGACTCCAACCTTGCTATCTCTCAGGTCAGTGGCGAGTTCGACGCCAAACACCCAAAAATGGCACCATACCAAAACATCATCTTAAAAATATCAGCTCGGTTCGAAGGGTTAGAATTCCACCATGTCTCTAGAGACAACAACCAAGCTGCGGACGTCCTTGCCCGCATGGGCGCCAAGCGCGACCCAGTGCCAAAGACCACCTTTTTAGAACGGCTCTTCAAGCCATCCGTTGTATGGCAGGATGGGAATAAGGATTCGGCCACCGATGACCCCACTCAAATCACCACTCCGGCCATTGAGCCAGACAAGGGCATCATCGGCGGCCCGGCATAGGAGGAAACACCTTTGGGTCATGAAGTCATGGCAGTATTTGCACCATGGACTGAGCCCTTCCTGGCCTACCTTTTACAAAAGGAACTCCTTGACGATCAAACCGGGGCGCGACGCATAGTTCGACCCTCTAAAGCCTATAAGGCCCACAACGGTGAGCTGTACAGGAAGAGCACTACTGGAGTTCTACAGAGGTGCATATCGAAAGCAGAGTGGCAACAACTTTTGGACGAAATACACGCTAGCATGAGCGGCCATCACGCGGCAGCTTGGGCCCTGTTAAGCAAGGCTTTCCGAGCAGGGTTTTTCTAGCCCACCTCTCACGCGGACGCCCATAGCTTAGTCTAACATTGTGTGGGATGCCAGTTTTTTGCAAATCAAAGCCATATGCCCACACGGCTCTCCGGACTATACCAATCACCTGGCCCTTCGCATTTTGGGGGCTGGATATGGTCGGACCACTTAAAAGGGGGACCAAGGAAAAGAAATACCTACTGGTCATGGTCGACAAGTTCACTAAATGGATTGAAGTAAAACCGGTAACTTCAGCGAAGTCCAGACTAGTCATCTACTTCGTATCTGGCGTGGTGCATAGTTATGGTGTCCCCCACATTATAATCACGGATAAAAGATCTAATTTTACGACCCAGGAAGTTAGACTAGTGAGCTAACATGGGCATCAAGCTCGACTACGCCTCAGTGTATCACCCACAGAGCAATGGACAAGTCGAACGGGCCAACAGACTAATCATGAGCGGCATTAAGCCCTACCTAGTCCGTTCCCTGCAGCAATCTAATTGTCACTGGGTGGAGGAGCTTGACTCCATATTATGGGGATTGCGTACTACCCCTAAACGATCAACATGATATACACCTTTCTTCATGGTGTATGGCGCAGAGGCAGTCCTCCCATGTGATATCATTCACGACACTCCTAGAATTCACATGTATGAGGGAAAGAAAGCCGAATTGGATCGGCGGGACGACCTGGACACCTTAGAAGAAGAGCGCGATGTGGCTCGGGCTCGCTCTACATTCTACCAGCAGCAGCCTCGATGCTACTATAGCAGGGAGGTTCGAGCGAAGGCATACAACATCGATGACCTTGTCCTTCGTCTCCATGAGAAGCAAAAGAACAAGCTCTTGCCGAAATGGGAAGGCCCTTTCATAATCGATGAAGTACTAGCAGGAGGGACATATCATATTCGCAATCCAGCCGATGATCGCGTCGAACCAAATCCCCAGAACGTAGCTCAGCTTCACCGCTTCTATGGCTAGTATGGCCACGTCAGTCCCACTAGCCTTTTTTTCTTTACTATATCTTTCCTTTTCCTTTACTTCTGTGGAGGCAGCACCTCTCGGGCTCTGTCCGGATAAACCGAACTGTGTTTAGGCCCCTTTTGCCATACATTTTAAAATGTAGTGCCCAGGCTTACCTGGGGGCTCCTATCAATCAGCCAATCAATATAACCTTTTTTTGCATATAATTATTCTTGCATTTTCCTGAATAATCTTACGCCATCATATGCACCGATTTGACTTAAGATTTTGCCAAGATGGGTTGCCTGGATCCTGTGTTTACCCCCTACATTCCTGATTGTTCGGCTAGGGAGTAAAGGGGGAACCTCTGCGATTGCTACAGCCAGGTCAACCGAGTACGTACCTCAGCCGATTGCTATTGACCATTATCCGCATACTCTAGGTATTCGAGCACTACATTTCTTTTTTACAAGACGAACCCGAAGAAAGGAACCTCTAAAGGAACTATTTTCTTCGGTAGATGTTTCTTACATGAAAAAGTAATATAACATAACTCTCCGCACACGTTTTTGTTTGTTCGAACCAAATGGTCGGATTGCCTAGTTACCGAAAGTGATTTCCTGTTACCTCAGGTCACATAGTACAGAACACTCCTCGGCTGCTGGCCGGGGAGACTAAAGCCGATGGCCGTTTAAGACATCATTTTACAGTACGGATCAAGAAAGTTTGATGTAAGGTACATAGTTACATAGAATCAAACACCTCACTCTTTTTCCACATCGTCTATTAGGCTATCTAGGACACAGTACTGTTGGGAGTATCGAGCCGCGAGCATCACTTGTTCGTACACCAAATGAAGTGGAATTTCTTGCCCATCCAGTCCTACCGGTCCCACAGGTGCCATCCGCTCCGGCACAAGTTTGATGAATCAGGTCTTCACCATAGCCCATGCTTCTCACGCCCCTCACAACAGGCTGATATCTTCCATAACTCAAAGCGTCACGGAGCTCCTTTGAAACGATCAGCCAATTCGGCCATATTTTCTGGTGCCACCTCGGTCGGCCATATGCCTTGACCATGTTCTTCATGGCTTTTCAAGCCTTCTCATGAATAACAGACAACTCCTTTACGAGATTACTGCCAAAGAACTGGTCATCTCCGGCCCGACCTGTCAAGAGACCTATCAGAGAGAAGGGATGTCCGTTACACTCAGACATCACGACCGTATACATACCAAAGCTTATAAATTACTTACTAACCATGCCACTTTTCAATTTCTGGTTCTCTTCCAACGCCTGTTTTAATTGAATCTTCATACTCTCCAGTTCTTTGGCCTATTGTTGGTTTTCCACCTTCAGCTTGTTGTTCTCTTCATGGCTTCATTTCCGAACCTGAGTACCAGCTTCATATTGTGACTCGGCATACCGCTGGGACTCTTTAGAGGCATCCAGGTCCTTTTGTAGTTGACCTATGTATTCGGCTGGTATAAAGAAGGCTGGTGTTAAACATGGCACACTGGTTTACTAATGCTTGTTTAAAGTTGTCCCTCACCATGGGCCTCGCTGGTGAACTTCTTCACCACCTCTAATTTGGCTCTCACATTAGCCAATTGTGTTCGGCTCAAGACAAGGTCTTCGGACAGTTTCTTGTGCTGGTCCTTTAAAGCCTGCCGACAACAAGAAAAATCTATATTCACAGACCCTTAACTCTGCTGTCCCGCCCGAATCAAGGCTCGGGGGCTACTAGTTTATCATTTATATTCGGTTGTCAGAACCCATTTCTTACCTGCATATTGACCGACAGAAGGTTGGCAATCCCCTCAAGACCTGTTCGAGCCGCTCCGAGGTATGCGTCAACTGAATTTAAAGCGTTAAACTCTCGGTCGGAAAGGGCGGCATGGCGCAGGGATTCCTTCCATCGCCGATGATTTATCACGCTTTCACCTTCAAAATTTGGTGACCAAGACATCATCAGGATCTTCTAAAGGCTGTCCTATAGTGGAATTCCCTGCATCGACCTCTGCCCATACTTAGCGTCATCAAGTGCCCCCGGACACCCCCTCGATGTCTTAGGATGGTTGAGGTGGTACTTTTTCCTACAAACACAGATTGAATGTCAATGGAGCCCTGCAGTGATGAGGCCACTGATAAACTGATGGAAATTATGCTACCTTTTCCCCGAAGACATGTTTGGCGTAGCTCCCGTGGTCGCTTTTTGCTTGGAGGCCCCTTTGTCGGATGGAATTGATGCCGCCCCTGTCGGTGTTCAGCGCGAGGTACGACGACCCTTGGGAGTAGAAGCGTGAGTCGAACACCTTGTTTGAGAGGAGGCCTTCTTGCTACTTATGATGGAAGAGGGGAGAAGCCCAGGGTGATCAGCTATAGTAGCCATCTTGGAACCATCAAGGCTTTCCAGAAAGAAAACCCCGTCCTCAAATTCGATGGACACCTCTGGGTCCTAGTGAAATCCCGGGTCATCGTCACGGGAGTGGTCCTCTGGTTGAGGAGAAGGGCAGCTGATGCCTTCAACCTGGCGTCTCCAGCTCTGTTTGAAAAAATAGTTGAGCCAATCAATATTCCGACATAATATCCGAACTATGTATGCAAGTTTAAACTTACCCATTCGACGTGGTTATAGCTCGAGTAGCCTTCCCAGTTTCTCGGGCAGACCAACTCTTCTTCCTCGCCTTTGAATAGGTCCGCTAATATGTCAGACATTGCTTTTGAGCTGTCCGGCCCCGCCGCTTGTAGCAGGATGCGTCACTCGTCCCATTGTAGCACCATAGAGGGAGCACCCTTTGCTGGAGAGGTTGCACGCATTGAGTGATTGCTGCAGCCATTACGTCAACATGGTTAATCTACTGTAGGCCAGCACCCTTACATTTGCGGCTAGGCACCGCACCTCGGAAGACTCTCCTTGAGAAGGACTTTTGAGCCGCCAGTTAAGTTGCTTCTTTAACGAAGCGCCCGAATACTCGGGCAGACCTCTCCGAGCGGGTTATAACAGGAGGACATCTTTGATATAAAACCACTCCGAAGACTATTCTTCCGAATCTTTCTTTGGAGTTCCAATGGGATATCCAGTGCCAGCTATATGACACACTTCGGCTCCGCCTACTTCAAACATTGACCTCCCGTGGATGCAAGGAACGAGGCAGAAGTACTTCCTCCATAACTCAAAATGGGCCTCGCAACCCAGAAACATCTCGCAGAGGGCGACAAAGCCAGAAATATGAAGAATTGATCCAGGGGTAAGGTGGTGGATTTGGATCCCGTAAAACTCTAGCAGGCTGTCGACGTTCTGGGAACGGGGGTCCCCAGACTTGCTGTCGGATATCGGGATCCGGCAAAACCCTTAAGGTTCGAACTCTGGGGTGCGCACGAAGATCTTCTCCCTACCAAAATACGCCCACAACCTCGCCGCGATTCTAAGCTAGCACAATGAACAACACAAGAGACACGAGGTTTATACTGGTTCGGGCCACCATTGTGGTGTAATACCCTAATCCAGTGTGTGGTGTGGTGGATTGCCTCTTGGGCTGATGATGAACATTACAGAGGAAGAACAGCCTCGCGAGGGTTGTTCTTGTGGTGGTGCGGTGTTCTGCTTAGGAAGGATTCCATCCCCTCCTATTGTGGTGGCTAGCTCTATTTATAGAGGCCTTGGTCCTCTTCCCAAATATTGAGCGGGCAGGAAGCCAACAACAACCATTTTGAAAGGGGACAACTAGTACAAGCTATCCTGACTAAAGGTGGTCTTCGACTGCCAAAGGCACTGGCGACGACGCCGTCTTGGGCTCCACGGTGACCTCCGTCCTACCGTCCTGCTAGTCTTGGTCTCGTTGCATAGATATGGAAACCTTTGCTTGATGCCTCGGTACTCCGCGCCTGCGCTTGCACCCTTTGCACCAAAGAGGAAATGAGGACAGTGCGCAAGCTGGCTCTCGCCTGGTCTTGATCGTCATGGCTTGTGTCATGAGCACCTCGCGAGGTACCCCTTGCCTTGATCTCTCCGCCTCCTCGCGAGCCTACCTGGTGAGGCCGCCCCTGAGGAGGCCTTGTGTCGTCCGTCCCGCGAGGCTTGGCCCCTCGCGAGGGTCTTGAGCTTGGGTTGATGAAGACAGTCCGTACTTGGCCGCTGGTGATCCACGCTGCAGGCCGCAGGCAGGCAAGTTTGGGGACCCCCGTTCCCAGGACACCGACAGTAGCCCCCGGGCCCAAGGCGTGCTCGAACTTGGCTTAGCAGCGAAGCCAAAGGGCAAGTGCGGAGCGCCACGGGCCCCAGCAGCCTGCGGCCTTGGTCAACGCATGGCGACTGATTGGACGTGGGCATCTCCGCTTCCCCACACTCCCCCAATATCCGCCTGGCTAGGCAGCCACGAAGCTTTACACAATTATTTCCCCTTCGCTGCCCGCGTGCTTCCTGTTCCCCTTTCTTCCTCGAGCCTCTGTTTTCGCTCCCAATCTGATTTGAGCTCTTCTCCCACCATTGTCATGGCGCCAACTAGCAAGGAGAAAGGGAAGAAGCTCCTTCCCTCGTCCAGTTCGCCTCCGGCAATTGAGCCCGCCGTCGGCCGGTCGCCGGTGCTCAATCTGGAAGCCTTGGGCAAGGTCCGCTCCGCGCTTGCCTCCAGCTTTAACGAGCGCGGAAAGACGATGGCTTGGCCTGCGTCCCATGCCTCCGTCGACATGATCATCGTGGAGGTTCGATTCTTCGCCGACGCCCCGTGGGCCGGCCTGGTTCCTCCTTTATCCGCCTTTTTCAATGTGGTGCTTTCCCACTATCAGATCCATATGATGCATCTTGACCCTCAATCCGTTACCCTTCTTGCTGTCTTCGCCTTTGTCTGTGAAGCCATGGTGGGCATTGCTCCTGACCGACCCCTTGCAGTGCTCGGGGTGCGTGAGCTTCCAGGCCGTGGCAGAGATGGCCGCCTCAGGGATTGATTTTGGCCTTCCGCCTTCCTCGAGTGGGTTCTGGACGCGGTGGCTGTATGTGGATGTCGGAGTGCCCAGCCCCCTGCTCTTGCCTCCGACATTGCCTGCTATCCCCAATCCGGGCTGGGGCCACGAGAGGCTCGTGAGCCCCCGGCTCTCCTTTGTTTGGCGCCAACTGGAGAGGTTGAGAGAGCTCGACGTGACCGTGCCCCGGGTGGTGAAGGAGTTCCTCCAGTGTCGCATTGCTCCTCTCCAGCGCCACTCCCGACCGATGTGGGCCCTGACTAGATACCAGGACCGCATGAGGCTCCAGGAGACAGAGCTGGCGCCCGAAACGCTGAAGAAGGTGCTTGTGGTCTTGACTGGCGACCCCTCCCCGGGAGACATTCGGCACGGGGGTAGCCTCCTGTATCTCAGCTCGGGCGAGGCTGAGTTCGCGAGACAGATGCCTCACTTCGACGAATGGGGGTTGCGCCTGGCTGGTCTTGTGGGGCCTCACGAGAATCCTATCGCCATGGCTCCCTTCCCCGTCGCCAACACCGATCTTGCCCCAGGAGCGGGTGCAGGGAGGCAAGCATCGCTTGAGGCGGGAGGCTCTGGTATCGCGGTGCAGATGCCACACGGGGCTCCCGAAGCGTCATCCTTCGGAGCTTGTGAAGCCCGCCCTGAGGCGCTCGTTGATGGGGGGATGCAACCCGCGGCTCCCGAGGCCGGAGCCCCCGAGGCCTCGGCAGGCAATCAGGAAGTGGTGCCTGATCGCTCCTCCCAGCTTGGCACCCCTGAGGTTGGCTGCCTGGGCGCTTCTTCATCCGTGCCACACCCTGGTCCTCATGTTGAGCGCCTGTGTCGGTTCCGCGTGGACTTCGCCGCCCTCCGCAAGAGGAAGGAGTCTTCGAGATGCAGTGGGCGCCCCTTCCGACCGTTGAAGCACAGGAAGTACTTTGCCATAGACGAGTAAGTACCTCGTTTTTGCAATTCCTCAATCGCTGCTCCCTTTCCTGACCGTGGCCTTTCAGGATCCCTCCTGCCAAGCCTGCGGAGTCTCCCAAGAAGCAACTTCATTCGGCCTCGCCTTCATCGCTGGCCTTGAGCGTCCCGAGATTGTGTGCTACTCCTGATGCGGGCTCAGCTGGAGAAGCAGGGCTGCCCGCAGGGTGTCTGGAGCCTGCGCCCTTGCCGCCTTTCCTTTGCGACCTTGCTTGGGGTGTGACTAGCCTGCCCCGGGCTCCTCCTATGATCATGGACGGTGAGTAGTTGGCGTCGGTCCTTGGCTCTTCTTATGGAGATGTATCTGCGCTGGTCAGGGTCCCCTGCGGGGCCTGTCCGGCACTCGTGGGGGTGCCAGCCCCCAGTCCACTGCCGAGAGGGGGTGAACCGCTTCAGGGCCCGCCGATAGCGCCAGTGACGGAGGATGACATCGATAGCGTGCTCGAGCGCACGAGGGAGCGAAGTGCCGTTCGCCGAGAGTTCCTTTGGAGGGCGATGGACGTGATGGGCCAGCTTGGTGGAGAGCTCGCGGACGTGGACGCGTGTCTTGAAGCTGAAGGCCTGCGGCTGATTGAGGAGCAACGCAAGCTGAAGGTGGCAGTCAACCTTGCGTGTCACCAGCGCGAGCTTGACAACGCAAAGGCCGAAGCATCCCTTGCAGCCTCGCGAAAGGCCTGCTCCCGAGTTATTGAGGAGGCTCGGGAAGCAGATCGTCGACGTGAGGTCGCGGAGAAGCGCTCGTGGGAGCTCCAAACCTGGAGCGCTTCCTTGGAGCAGCAGGTGGAGCTGCATCAGGCCGCCCTTGCATCACTGAAGGGGACACCTATCGAGGAGGAGGAGCTCCGGAGGCGCGAGGAAGTGCTGATGCTAGAGGTCGCTGAGCACAATCTTGACCTTGAGCGGTTGGAGACGAGGGAGCTCCAGGTTACCCAAGCGGAGGACGAGGTTGGCGCACGCGAGGCTCGAATCCAGGAGGAGGTCGACCGCCGCGTGGCGGAAGCCCGCACAGATCTTGAGCGCAGGTATAACCAGAGGCTGGAGCTGATTAAAACCGAGGCTGAAGGCAGGACTGCCGCTCTCAGGTCCAAGCTGACTGAAACAACGCAGCGCGCGGAGGCCACCACAGCCGCCCTGGTTTCAGCGCAAACTGAGTTGGCCTCCACCCGTGCCAAGCTGCTTCTTCTTCAACAGCGGGTCGACGATGCCGAGTCCATTGCGCGGCAGAACAGAGAAGAATTTCTTCAACGGCAGACGCTGGAGCACATGCACGGCCCCATGCTCCAAGAGCTCAGGAACAGGGCCAACACGGCCCTAGGCAATATCTGCGATGCGGATGCTCCGCATCCTCACGTGACCAACTATGCCGGCCATCTCCAATTCTTCACTGATGTGGTGACGCACTTGGAGAACTGCTCCGAGAGAGCTCGCCAGCTTGTCGAGGAGAGGAGCCGCAGCCTGCTCGGGCGTGCATTCTCCCGCGTCTTCAGCCATCTGCAGATCCCCACTTCGACTTCGACGCCGCCATCGCCCCAGTGCCCGAGGCCATCCGGGGCGACCTGGCACGATGGGTGGAGGACAACGTGGATGCGCTTGTTAGGGCCTTTGCTTCTGACAACAACGGGGTGATAGTTGTCGTGGATGAAGGTGATGTAGTGAATGGTGGTGAAGATGACGCCAATGATGGCGATGGTGGCGCCAATGACAGCAACAGCGGCGCTAGTGATGCCTCCGGAGGCGACAAAGAGGATGCGGTAAGTGATATGTCTGACTGATCCTGTGTCCCCCTGCTGTTTATCCTGCACACAAAAAACTCGGGCGCGGCCCTAAAGGTTGTAAGAGCATTTTGGGAGGGGGAGCCCCTCATGTAAAAAGGATTGTTGTCCACAAGTTTTTAGGAGCGACGCTGAATGCGCGCCTGCATGATGTTACGGGTCCTGCGATGAGTTAGTTGCTGTGGTTTACCTTTTTCCTGGGCAAGCCTTGAGTAGGTTTGCGAGGCTGTGATCCTCTGAGGGTCCTCTAGGGGACCTGCTGACCATGTGGTGAGAGCCTTGTGAGAGCGAGTGCTGGCTGCGGGACGTCATGCACGCGTGCGCTTGGCCCAGCCCTGCCCGGGAGAGGCTTGCGAGGGGGAGGCAGTCGGTGCAAATTCCAAACCAGGGCAGAAACCAGAACACAAGAAATCACATGAACGAGACAAGACACCCCCCCGCACATACGCAAATGCAAATTCAATTCAACTTAAATCTGAAGCAAGGAAGCTCGACCACTGAAAGGGAGGCAAAAAGCAAAAGGCCGCATCTGGCACCTAGTCTAGTCTTCGACGTCTTCTCACCAACCCTGAGGCCCGAGGGCGGCTCTCCGGAGACTTCAGGGCGTGTACAGCCCCAACTCATTATTACGTGAGAGTGTCATGGGCGATGAGCTTCACAGGCAATAGGCCTTCTTCACAAGTACCGGCCTTGCTTCATATTGCCAGATGAGGGCCCCGCCTTGCGCCACCCTCGACCGCCATTGACGGCGACCAGAAACCAAGGACAACGTCAATGGGGTAAAGGGGACGCGAGCGGTTCCCTCGACGACCACGGGTCCTCTGCCGGGGGCAAGCTTTGCAGCACCCCCAGCAGAGGGCCTACCTCCGGGAAACACCTTGCTCCGTGCACCGCGGGAAGGGGCCTGGCTCCCGACCCCTCTCCTGCAGCCCCCAGTGCGCTCCTCCTGGCGGAAGGGAGGCTGCCGAGCTGGGGCAGCCTTCCGCTGCAGTGACCTGGACTTCCCGCGACCCATGGTTAGCATAAGCTTGCTCCTGAGGAATTAGCGGTACCCGATAGCTGCTGCCGCCAGCGCGGTTGGTGAGGCTTCCTTGAGGCTCCTGAAGAGGCTCGGCTTCCGGTGTCTCTTCCTCCCAGCCTGGCCCGAGAAATGCCCTTGTTTTAAAATGCCCCTATTTCATTTCATGTTGATCAGTAGTGGAGCCCAGTTGGGACGATCGGGGATCTAGCAGTTGGGTTATCTTCTTTTCTTTTTTGCTTCATCCGTAGTCGGACTATGTGTGTACTTTAAATGATGTATGAATTATATGTTCATTGTGTGAAGTGGCGATTGTAAGCCAATTCTTTATCCCATTCTTGTTCATTACATGGGATTGTGTGAAGATGACCCTTCTTGCGACAGAACCGCCATGCGGTTGTGCCTCTAAGTCGTGCTTCGACACGTGGGAGATATAGCCACATCGTGGGTGTTACAAGTTGGTAATCAGAGCCATCCCCGACTTAGGAGCCCCCTGCTTGATCGAACCGCTGACGTTGTTGAGTCTAGAACAAAATGTTTTGAGTCTTAGGATTATATATATCGGAGAGTAGGATTCTTTTTACTCCTCAGTCCCTTCGTCGCTCTGGTGAGGACTCCTGACGTAGATGTTTTGACTTTCCTCTAATTTCACTATTTTTTTAGGATCACGCGGGTATCTTGGGATCGTTCCGATAGTTTTGTGACGAGAACATTGTTCTTGGTGCCTCCTAACATTTAGGGGTTGTGGCAGTGTCCCGGGAGTTGAGCTCCGAAGTGTTGTCGTCACAATTTTATCGTTGCAGTTCTGGAATACCTGAGTTTTTCGCCGACATCGAAAATCTTTTTTATGCAGTTGTTGGTGAGATAACCTCGACGCCACCCAGTACTGGGTCGGGAGTTCGGGAGTATTGCCATAGCTCGTATAACGGATGCTTTTCGAAGGTTGAGGTACACGATTTCCAGAGTTTTCTTGGTTATGTGTTGACGGATGGATACAACTGGATGTAGGGATTGTTAGTTTGGGTGAGATATATTGCTTCCCCTGTATCCCCAACACCAGATTGCATAACCAGAAAGTTTCAGGAGTTTTATAGGTGGGAATTCAAGTAGCTCCTAGAATATCTTTCCGACAGATGCATGACATGGGATTGGGTAAATCTCTATCATATGTATTTGTTCCGGCTTATTCTACAAGACAATCCTTTGTTTTGTTTTATTTGTGGTATTCAAGTTGCTTCGATGTCAAGTGTTGATTCCATACCTTTTCTAAACGGTGTTCTCATATTTCTATGGGAGTACTAATCCTTTTGATCATCGAGATTGTCATGTTAATTCTTTCCAACCGGTGTGCTTCTCTTCAAGTGGATCCGATCATTTCAACATTTGTGAGATCAATTCTATTTTTTCTCAATAGTATCCATTCCATCTGTCCCAAGTTGTCTTTGTGTTCCTGCCCTCCCACCCTTTTCTTCAAGGACTTGTATATTTTAATCAAGTATCCTTTTATTGATGGGAAGTTTCTCCATTCTTTTCCGTCAATGTTCTTATCCGGTGTTTCTCAGGAAGATACTAACGGAGCTTCAAGTTTATTATTATTTGTTCTCTTTTCTTCCCCGATGGACTCAATTCAAGCTTTGTCGATCATATCCTTTCCTCGTTTCAAATGTTTCCCATGCTGGTGCACCTCTCAATCACTCACCTCTTGCTATTCATTTGTTCCAGAGTGTTGAAGATATCTCAGAAGATTTGTGTTTCCATTCTTAATCCGTTCAAGCTATTTGGAGATTGTTATCCCATTCAAGCCATTTAATTCAACTGGTGCAATCTCTTTGTAAAATCATTTCAAAGGTGTTTCTCTTGAGTGGGCCCTAACCCACATGTCTTTTCCCAAGATCTTACCCGACTCTTCTAATTTTCCCGGAGCCATTCTCAAATTCATTTCCAAGTTTGACGTAAAAATGAATTTTCATCACTCACATGCCTTCTCCAAGGTCGCTTTCAAATTCTTTTAAGCTTTGGCTCAACCTTTCCTCTTTTAATCCTTCCGGAGTGTCTCAACAATTGGGTGTTGTTTCTCCTCGTCATTCTCAGCTTTGAAGACCGAAGAAGAGTTCCTCTTAAATCCTTACCCGTTCTTCCAAAGATGCTAGTTCAAGCTTGATGCCATCCTTCCATAATTGTTTTTGATTGTGAGAATTCTTTTCACCCATCCGGAGCATTTCATGAGTTGTTTCCATTTCTTTCCTCCGAAGGCCATCATGTCATAATTCTTCATTCTCAGCGTGTAGCTATCGTTCTCCAAATCTTCTGGTGCATCGTTCAAATATCCTCTAATCAATTCATGACCTCTTCGTTCTTCATTCGTTTTTCAATTCTTCCTGGTGAATTGTGCCTTTGCTACTTTTATTTTCGATCCTTACGGTGGTTATTTCAACATTCCTCTTCCTTTGTTACCATATCATTTCATTCGTTCTTTCCAATCCCACCGGTGGTTCCATCAATACCTTCTCAAGTTTGTGCTATATCTCTCTTAATCCTTTCTATGGGAATAAGTAGTATGCCAAATCCATTGCTTGCCATCAATTTAATTTGATGAAGGATAAGCATACAATAAATCCTATTCTTATTTCCTCGGGGTGATTCAATTCTTTTCTTTCGGAGATTGTTCATGATGAAGTAATTCTCGGTTCTAGTGTTTCATCTTTTCCTTTTCCGGAGTTCCAAGTTTTCTGCATTATCTCGTCATGAAGCTCCATCTAAATCATCGAAGGCTTCATCTTGTGTTTTCAACTTCTCTTTCTTTTTATCATCCTTTTATTTTTTTGACTATGTACTGCAAGGCAACAGCCTCACAGCCCTTTAGTAATTAATTAAAAGTAGAAGTTACAACTTTATAAATGTACAGAGAAAAGAAAAGATACTTACAATAAAAGACTAAGTAAGGTTAGCTATCCAAGACATAAAACTATCTTTACATTTACATCTAATCTTGTGAGACAGAAGAGAGATGTCATGTATAAAGTTTCTTCTCCAAGCTCTAAATGAGGATTGTTCATTTCTGAAGATCTTCCCATTCCTTTGTATCCAAATACTCCAAGAAGTAGTGAAAGCAACCTCAGAGAAGAAAGGGTGACCAAAATCCTTCCTAACTGCTTGAGCCATATCATATGTGGTTTGGTTTGGTTGAACAGTCCAAGAAATCCCAAGATAGTTCCAAACCCTTTGGCTAAAATTGCAAGCAAAGAAAAGATGAGCCCGATCCTCATGTTGTGCAAGGTTACATAGCACACAAGTATCATCCTGGATGACCCACTGCCGACATTGCATCATATCCCTGGTGTTCAAACGATCCATTAACAGAAGCCAACCAAAAACTTTTAGCTTTAGCGTGCATGCACACTTCCAAATCCACTTGAATATGGGATCAACCACTAGGTGTGAGAAGCAAGAGTCTTAGTATATCTTTGCCATAAAGACTCCAGACTTTGAAGGCCACTTCCAAATGTCCTTGCTCTCACCATACAGATTTTATCATCCTTTTATTACCGGAGTTCTTCATGGAGGCTCTACATGGTGGTTCGTCAAGGATTATTTTCATTCTTCAATTGTTCTTCAAGATTTCTCTCAAAGTTATGACCCGCCAAGCTATACTCAAAATTAAACATGGTGCTCAACACATGTTTTGTTTTGAGGCGTTCAAGCATTCTTCATCTTGCATTCCGAAGTGCAATTCCTTCTATCTTATCTTTCGAGATGGTGTTATGTCATCCTTGACAATTTCTCTTCATGTTTCATGATTCACAAGTTGTCAAGAATGAGATATTTTAAAACAGTCATTTTCTCTTCGATCATGAGTTGTTTCAACCCATCATAATTGCTTCATTGGAAGTTATCTTGTGTCATATTTCACCTAAAGCTTACTATAAGGAATGTTGCTATTACGGTGATTATCAATGGTCCAAGTTATCTCTCTATCATCTTGGTGGAAGAAGTTTTTCATCCCGTTGGTGTTATCAATTATATTATTTGTTTCCGTAGTGGCAGAATTTCGCCTCAATTTTGAGAAGTTTTCCATAAGACCACTACAAGCTTATTCGTTTCGTTGTGGGTTTTCCAACAACTCAGTTATAACCTTCTTGGAAGGGTGCTTTCCAAGTTCTTTTGTGGCAGAAGTTGGCATTTTCTTCTCCATGCTGTTATTCCAATGATCTATCTTCTATTCTTTCTTCTGGAGGCATTGTGATGTTTCTCTTTTCACTCATCATCTCGAATTGTGAGGATTGTGTTCTTTTCCTTGCTTATCCGTTTAACCAGAGTGTTGTGTTCTCATTCAAGTTCCTTCATGTTATCAAGCCTTGCATCTCTTTTCAACCGGAGTGCTGCCCAAATTCTTTATTCATATTCCTTGTCAAAATCTATCTTGTCTCCTAAGCTCTTGGTTCTCATCATATTTATTGTTCCTCTTGTCCAACATACTATTTGCAATCTTGTTCGTCTCTGTTGTATTTGTTCTTTCAAGTTTTTGCAATCTCTAAGGTTCTTTAGTTTCGCTCATTAGTCGAAGAAGCAACTTAGTTTTACCTCTTCTCTTCCTCTTCCGTTTCTCTCCGGTGCCATCCTAGATCTCGAGACGAGATCCTCTTGTAGTGGTGGAGTGTTGTAACACCCCGGATGTAACTTTCCATAACTGTAACTCCAACTCTTGCCATTTCCGGCTATGTGATATGTTATTTCCTTCGTGGTTGGGTTTTTGTCTTTCGTTTTGCATTTTGTTCATGTCATGCATCTCATCTCATAGCATCATGCGCATTGCATCTGCATGTTTTCATAAAGCTTGCATCCACTCGTAGTTTCCGCGTCCCCCCTTGGTTTCGTTCGATCGTTCCCAGACCAACCTTGTTCTACGTTTTCCCTCTTGTCTAAACCGGAATCTCTCCGTACAATGCATAGACCCCCTCGTGTGCGTGTCCGAAACTCCCTCGGACTCGACCTGGGCAGTTGTTACCGATGGGTCCGGATCATTTCCAAACATCCGTAAAATATCGTTGTTTCTTTGTTGGACTCTCCTAGCGTTTTATTATTAACCGTCTGATTACGATCGGACGGTCCAATTGCCCTCATTTTTGACGTCCTTCTATATATAGACCAATCCCTTAGGAAGCACCTCTAGAAAATCCTCCCCCTTGTCCTATCGCGCCGCCGCCACTAGCTCCACCCGGTCGCCTCCCTCCTCGGGATCTCCTCCCGCAGCAACCATCGCTCCACCTCGTCTTCAGCGCCGGGCCAACCAGCGCTCGCCCTGCCACCATCGGCTCCATCCAGCCAGCAGCCTCCACCTCCTCCCTTTGAACCATCCTCGCGCCCGCCTCCAGATCGAGCAGGAGGCTCATTCCCGGCCTCCTCCTCCCGTAGCATGCCCGTCCTCAAGCCCCTGCCCCGAGCCTCCCCGTGCTCCTCCTCCTTCCCTCGTCGTTCGGCGCCGCCGCTGGCGACCAAACCAGCTAGCAAGATGAGCCCCATCGCGCCTGCCCTATCCTTCCTTCCCTCCTGCCTCATTTCTCACCTTCCCCAATCTCTCTTTTCTTGGACAGTAGAGCCACCATGGGAGCCTCACAGAAGCTTCCCGCGGGTTGCCTCCTCGCCAAGTCCCACCACGGCCACCCACCAGATCCGGCCGGTCTCTGCCGCCCTTGCCCGTTCATGGCCGGATCCCGCCGGCAGGGCCCCGTCCCCGCCGCTGGTGCCCCTCCTGTTCGCTGGCCGCCGTCCCCTGCTTTGCCCGCTCGTCTTCCTGGAACGCACGCAGCGCCAAGTCCCTGTGCCCGTTGATCCTACCTCGTGGGCCTCATCCCTGTCCTGCCCAGCCAGCGCCCTCCTCACCGAGCTGGGCCTTGGCTCATGGTGAGAAACCCCCCCAGCGCCCATGTCCTGTTTCGGCCTCTAATTTGGCCCGTGACTTGTTTTTTCCTGTGCTGTGAATTTTTCATTAAATCCTGGACATGCTTATTACAGAAATGCCCCTGTTTTAAAATGCTAATAACTATTTAACCATGCATCTAAATAAAACATGTCATATATGTAACATGCTTAGAATTTCATCTAGTTTCACAATATCCCACTTTCATCCATGTTTAAAATGTTTAAAATGCTATTTGTTGAAATTTGCTCAAATGCCATGCTAAAATGATTTATTTCATAACTAAATAACCGTATCTCTGAATTAAATAAACTATATATGTAAATGGGGTGGAAAAATTCATAGATTAACTTGGTGCACTTGATTTTCCTGTGTAATAACAATAAAATATGTTTTAGGGCAGAACAGTACCAAATTTGAAATATGGACATGAGGATTTTTCGGAATTGTTGTTTGTTATTCCAGCCTCATTTAAACTTGCCTAGATAGGTAGTTCTATTATGTTTCACCTCTTGCCATGTTGCATCCTTTAATATTGTTGGGTAGCATAAAGGGGAGTGAACTAAATAATTGTATGTGGTGTTTCGTCAATATGCAACCCGTTGCATATTGAGCTCCACTTAACTTGTAGTGTTGTTTGTGCACTTTGCCATGCCATGCCTCATTAAACCGGACATGCATCATACTTGATTTTGCATCATGCCATGCTTATGTGATGGTTATTTACCATGTTGTTTGCTCCTTTCTGGTTGCGCTTCTCCTTGATAGTTCCGGTAACATTGCGTTTGTGAGGATTCGTTCAACTATGTTGGTTCATCTACTTCATGGACTCATTCTTCTTCCTAGCAGAATTTCAGGCAAGATGACCATTACCCTCGATATCACTTCTATATTTTCTTGCTAGTTGCTTCATTCTATCGCTTTGCTGCGCTACCTATAACTTGTTTACCATGCCTCCCATATTGCCATGTCAAGCCTCTAACCCACCTTCCTAGCAAACCATTGTTTGGCTATGTTACCGCTTTTGCTCAGCCCCTCTTATAACGTTGTTAGTTGCAGGTGAAGTTGAAGATTGCTCCATGTTGGAACATGTTTATGTTGGGATATCACAATATCTCTTATTTTAATTAATGCATCTATATATTTGGTAAAGGGTGGAAGGCTCGGCCTTATGCCTGGTGTTTTGTTCCACTCTTCCCGCCTTAGTTTCTGTCATACCGGTGTTATGTTCCTTGATTTTGCGTTCCTTACGCGGTCGGGTTTATGGGAACCCCTTGACAGTTTGCTTTGAATAAAACTCCTCCAGCAAGGCCCAACCTTGGTTTTACATTTGCCTAACAACCTACTAACTTTCCCTTGGGTTTTCGCGAGCCCGAGGGTCATCTTTATTTTAACCCCCCTGGGCCAGTGCTTCTCCAAGTGTTGGTCGATGTCCGGCGCCCCCTGGCAACCAGGGTCTATGCCAACCCGATGTCTTGCCCATCCGGTGTGCCCTGAGAACGAGATACGTGCGACTCCTATCGGGATTTGACGGCACATTCGGGCGGTCTTGCTGGTCTTGTTTTACCATTGTCGAAATGTCTTGTAACTGTGATTCCGAGGCTGATCGGGTCTTTCCGGGAGAAGGAATATCCTTCGCTGATCATGAGAGATTGTGATGGGCTAAGTAGGGACACCCCTGCAGGGTTTAAACTTTCGAAAGCCGTGCCCGCGGTTATGTGGCAGATGGGAATTTGTTAATATCCGGTTGTAGAGAACTTGACACTTGACTTAATTAAAACGCATCAACCGCGTGTGTAGCCATGATGGTCTCTTCTCGGTGGAGTCCGGGAAGTGAACACGGTTTGGGTTATGATTGAACGTAAGTAGTCTTCAGGATCACTTCTTGATCACTTCTAGATGACGACCGTTGCGTAACTTCTCATCTTACTCTTCTTTGCGTATGTTAGCCACCATATTTGCTTAGCGCTTCCTACAACTCCACCTCATCACCTTATCCTACCCATAAGCTTAAATAGTCTTGATCTTGTGGGTTTTGAGATTGCTGAGTCCTCGTGACTCACCAGATACTATCAGAATAGTTGCAGGTGCCGATGATACCAGTGCAGGTGATGCAACCGAGCGTAGATGGGAGCTCAACAAAGATCTTGGTCGTTGCTATGTTTCATTTCATGTTGATCAGTAGTGGACCCTAGTTGGGACGATCGGGGATCTAGCAGTTGGGTTATCTTCTTTTCTTTTGGCTTCGTCCGTAGTCGGACTATGTGTGTACTCTGAATGATGTATGAATTATATGTTCATTGTGTGAAGTGGCGATTGTAAGCCAACTCTTTATCCCATTCTTGGTCATTACATGGGATTGTGTGAATATGACCCTTCTTGCGACAAAACCACCATGACGTTATGCCTCTAAGTCGTGCTTCGACATGTGGGAGATATAGCCACATCGTGGGTGTTACAAAAAATCTTGACAGAAAATGGGCTTTTCGTCCTGGGCGGGCCGGGGACGCACCTGCATGACATTCTTTGGGCCGTCTATGACGGAAAAAATCATGGTAGAAGCGAGGGCGAGGAAAATATCGGGGAGTTCCCGGTTATGGTGGTGGTCGGGGCCGAGCGATTCACGGAGAGATTGCGCATTTCTCTCGCACGCGTACGCGCGTGTGTGCGAGGCGTTGAGCTCTAATTGAACCCGAGTGAGGCATTCACTTACTGAACCCGAACGACTACACTAGCTACATTACTGAACCTGAGCGATCGATCCCTTGGCTGTTAACTTAACCTGAACTGAAGCCGATCGAACCTGCTGTTGCCTCTTGATGAAGAATGATCGTTGTTGGGGGTTCGATGAATAGTTCCTGATGGGTGTTGGATGAACATGACCCCGTGGTAGTAGAGGCCGTTGCCGCTGGATGAACAGGACCCCGATCGAGAGGAGGCCGCCACACACCACCTGATTGAGCCGGTTGGGGGTGGATGAACAGGACCCCATGGAGGGCTGGTTGAATAGTAGCTAGTGGAGGGTGGATGAATAGGGCCCTGTGGAGGGCTGGTTGAATAGTATTAGGTGGAGGATGGATGAACATGACCCCGTGGATGAACAGTAGATGGTGGAGGTAGGAGGAAGTTGACGGTGGATGAACAGTAGCAGGTGGAGGCTAGACGAAGTCGACGGTGGATGAACAATAGCCCGTGGAGGCTGGAGTGAGGCAGTACACGGTGGATGAATAGTAGGCCATGGAGTCCCGTTTTGCGGTACGCCACACCCCTCCCGATGAATAGAACCTCGTTTCGACCGTAGGCGCTCCAACAAGTCTCTTTCCACCGTTTTGCGGTATGCCACACCCCTCCCGATCAACAGGACCCCGTTTCGACTGTAGGCACTCGAATAGAAGGCTGTTTCCTTTGTTCTGCGGTACGCAAGACCCTTCCTGATGAACAGGACCACGTTTCGATCGTACGCGGTCGAACAGAAGGCCGTTTTCCTCCATTTTGCGGTATGCCAGACCCTGTTCCGGCTATTCCATCCATGCCGGTTGGCTCCCGGTGAACAGGATGTGTTCCGACCTAGTGGCTTTGCTCTCGATGAACATGACGACGCTGTTTCCTCCGGTTTGACCCAGCCGGTTAGCTGCCGATGAACAAGATGTTGCTGCCGTCCATTGCCTCTCCATGTACACGAGCCCTGGCCGTAAGTGTCGGCGTTCTGGGAACGGGGGTCCCTAGACTTGCCTGCCTGCGGCCCGCGGCGTGGCTCGAGTGGTGGCCCAGTACGACCCATCTTCATCAACGCAAAACTCAAGACCCTGGCGGGGGGCCAAGCCTCGCGGGGCGGACGACACGAGGCTTCCTCAGGAGTAGCCTCGCTAGGCAGGCTTGCGAGGAGGCAGAGAGATCAAGGTAGGGTACCTCATGAGGCACTCGTGACGCAAGCCATGACGATCGAGACCAGGCGGGCGCCGACCTGTGCAGTGTCCTTGTTTCCTCTTTGGTGCAAAGGGGGCAAGCACAGGCATGGAGTACCGAGGCATCAGGCAAAGGTTACCATTTCAGTGCAACAAGACCAATACCAGCAGAGCGGCAGGATGGAGGTCACCATGGAGCCCAAGACGGTGTCATCACCAGTGCCTTTGGCAGCCAAAGACCAACTTTAGTCAGGATAACTTGTACTAGATGTTCCCCTTCAAAATGGCCGTTGTTGGCGCCCTTCCCGCTCAATATTTGGGAAGAGGACCAGGGCCTCTATAAATAGGGCTAGCCACCACAGAATAGGGATCGGATCGAGTGCTCATTAGATCCATAGGCGATCGAGCTCATCCAAGTAGTTCATCGCACCAGCTCAAGAACACCTCTCGCGAGGCAGTTCATCCTTTGTACTGTTCATCATCAACCCCTGAGGCAATCCACCACACCACACACTAGAGTAGGGTATTACACCACAACGGTGGCCCGAACCAGTATAAATCTTGTGTCCCTTGTGTTGTTCATCGTTTAGCTTAGATTCTCGCAAGGTGATCGGACGTGGATCGGTAGGGGGAAGATATTTGTGCGCACCCCAGAGTTCGAGCCTTAAGGGTCTGCCGGAACCTAACATCCGACATTTGGCGCGCCAAGTAGGGGTGCGCGGGAATCTTTCTTCCGCTATTTCACGTTCGATCTTCCGTCGTGTCCATGGCTGACGCACGCCGGGCTCGAGCCGAGCGTCGGGCTACCCTCGCCGCCCGTGTTGCCCAGACGACTCTCGTCGATGGGTGTCCCCGTCGTTCCTTGTCGCCTGCCTCCAACACCGCCACTGGCCCGGCGGGGAACGAGCAGCAGGCCTCGTTGCTGCATCCTTCAGTGCGGCGGGAAGGCCGCACCGCCACCCCGTCGCTGACTCCAGCTGGCTCGTCGTCCCACGCCCGTCGCGCTCCCACAGACGCGCACGCCGCATTGCTCCTGGCGCGTGAGCTCCTGCACTACCGTCCCGTCGACGATCTCTACGAGGTGTGTCTCGCTCGCATCACGTAGCTTGTCAGCGCCGCAGGGGGCTCCCCTGCGCCGTCCCTCTTGCTGCCTCACCCTCCGTCCTGCGTGGGTGGTGCAGCCCAGGAGGTACCTCCGCCACCTCCTCCCCAATAAGGCGCCCTGGCTCCAAGGCGCGCGGCCCCAGGACGAGATCCACCACGTCTGACGCCCGCACGACAAGAAAGGAGCTGCCAAGAAATCCCCCGTCCCCAGGAAGGTGCTCGTGTGCTCCCGGCACCAGTGCGCCATGACCGGATCCCTGCGCCAGCACGTCAAGACCCCCGCGCTGCTCCAGGAAGCGGCGCATGGAAACCTCCAGGAGCAAGCCCTGCATCAGCAGAGAGCTCCGGTGGCCACCGCAGGCTGTCGCGTCTTCACCATCGAGCTACGCAGTGTCGCCTGGCCGGGCAAGTTCAAACCTGACCTGCCCCCTCGCTACGACGGCACTGCCGACCCCGCGGAGTTCCTAAAGCTCTACGAGCTAGGCATCGAAGCCGCCAATGGGGACGAGAAGGTCATGGCGAACTGGTTTCCCATGGCCCTCAAGGACAGTGCCCGCACCTGGCTCCTGAACCTGCCTCCTAGAACGATCTCCTCCTGGGACGAGATGCGCACTTGCTTCATCGCCAACTTCCAGGGCACTCGCGACCGTCCGCCGGCCGTGGGTGACCCGCGCCGCATCAAGGAGCAACCCGGAGAGACCCTACAGAAGTATATCCAACGCTTCAACAATGCTCGCCTCAAGATTCCCAAGGTGACCGAGGAGGCCATCATCTTGGCGTTCTTTGACGGCGTCCGCAACGTCAAGATGAAGGAGGAGCTGGCAATCCACGAAGATCTGTGTATGTCTCTGGAGTTGTTCAACCTGGCGACCAAGTGCGCAAGGGCTGAGGAGGGACACATTTCCCTTCTCGAGCTCCCGGCTGCGGACCCACAAGAGAAGAAAGCCAGGGCCAAGGACGTGAAGCGCAAGGGAGCAGCTGTGCTCGCAGCAGAGCCGGACATGAAGCGCGGCAGGGACCAGCCAGAGTCGTCCAAGGGCAGCCGGTACTGTGTGTACCATGATCTCCATACCCACAACACCAACGAATGCCAAGAGCTCAGGGCCGTGCGAGAAGGCCGCGTCGGTCGATGTCCCGAGTGCAACAATCGGGGCTATGACCGAGGCGGAGCAAGAGGTGGAGGACGATGGTACAACCGTGGCCCTTGCCAAGGGTGGCGTGACCGGCCTCGTGAGGACCGCTAGTAGGACCAGCCTCGCGAGGGGGCTTGGAGAGATCAGCCTCGTGAGGATCGCCCGCAAGGCAACGCAGGACTTCCTCCTCTACCACCACCACCAAGAAGGAATGCTGACCATCATCAGGACGAGGGGGTTGGGGGCTTCCAGGAGCCGCGTGCAATCACTTGCATCTTGGGCGGTGCCCAGGCCCCAGCCTCTCAGCGCATCTTCAAGCAGTTTGCTCGCGAGGTGAATGCAGTCCTCCCCAAGCTTGAGGACACGCACCCTCTCAGATGGTCTGCGTGCGCCATCACATTCAGCTCAGCGGATCAACTCAAGTGTGCGGCAACGGCCGGTGTCCTCCTGATGCTCTGTTCCCCAGTCATCAGCAATGTGCAAGTCACCAGGACCCTCATCAACGGAGGAGCAGGGCTCAACGTCCTGTCCGTCGAGACGTTCAACAATCTCCAAGTGCCATATGATCAGCTTCAACCAACCAAGCCTTTCTCAGGAGTCACTGATGGCTCCACTGCCCCGATAGGGTAGGTCCGCCTCCCTGTCACCTTTGGGCGGTGCAACAACTATCGTACCGAGCTCATTGACTTTGACGTTGCCCACATTCGCCTGCTATACAATGCCATCCTAGGGTATCCCGCCCTGGCCAAGTTTATGGCAGTGACTCACCATGGCTACACCGTCCTCAAGATGCCAGGAAGTGGCGGAGTCATCATGGTCCCCTGTGAAGAGAAGGATGCGGTGTGCTCTCTCGAGCGCGTCTTCCAAGTCGCGTCAATCGAGGACCTAGACAGCAAGAGTAGAAACCTTCCTGAAGCAACTCCCAAGAAGAAGAAGACATCACCTGACTCAAGGCCTCAGGAGGCAGGCACCTCCGAAGGTGCCACATCCGGATCTGTGCCCGTCCAAGGGGCGCCACCCTCCATCGCATAGGAAGGCTCGCCTGGTGCCCTCTTCGGGCAAGGCTCGGGGTCTCTCTCATGGGGAGCCACTGACTTTGCCAAGATCATGAGTGAGGCGCTTGGGCACCACTTGGAGGCATGCTTCGCGGCACATTTCCCTCAGGAAGGCGTAAGGCAGGGAGGGCCCAACCTCAGGAGTTCATCACCAAGGTTGCTCAGGAGTTGCAGGAATCGAGAGTCATGCGTGGCAACCGCCGCCTGCCCAGTGTGGCTGCCCATCCAGGTGAGGATGGCGGGCTGCGCGTCTGCATCGACTACCCGGGGCTCAATCGAGTCGCGTCTCAGGAGTGCTTCTGGCCTTCGCACGCAGGATGTTGCGAGGGTCCACCGCACAACTACGTTCGCATGCCCTTCGGCCTGCTAAACGTGGCTGCTGCTCACCAGCGCCTGATGAGAAGCATTCTGGAAGCTCAGGTGGCCAAGCACCGCGCGCTCCTGGTGGAAATGGAGGTGGACCTCGCCGAGCCGCCCGGACCTCCTGAGCCTCCCGAGGCTCGGAGGCCCAAGGGCTCGTCAGGGCTGGCTTCTTCACCACGCACTGTCAGCTACTCCGACACTCGCTTTGCAATGGTATTAGGTGACTTATCTCAAGTTTCGCTTCAGCTGGGAGCGCCCTCAGGGCTTCATCATTCCTAGGCCGCGTGGGTCTGTCCCCGCGGCATGTATCCGTTTTGCTTATGTCTTCAGCTTACCTTGTTGGGGGCGCCCCTCGGGCTGCATCATCCCCAAGCCGCTCGGGCCTGGCCCAGTGGCGTATGCCTTTCTCTGCATCTATCTAAGTTGATTTGCTTGTTCATGCTTAACCTACCTATGATCATCGCCCGTCGCCTACCACGGGCCTATCTTTCCTCATGCAAATCGCTTGCACGTTAAAAGGGGGGCACCTGAGCATCGTGACTCAGGAGCTCTTACTGGCTCTCCAGCCCTCATCCCCTGGCCTTGTCCACGGCATCGCGACCTGGCATACCAGCGGCGGCTGAGCTTGCTCGAGGGCCGGGAACTGAGGACGTAGAGCATTTGCATCTTTACCATCTTGCAGGAACGTACCACCGACAAAGGCCCAAAGCTAGGTGCAACCCGCCTCGAGGTAGGGCCTCGTGAGTCCTGCGCTGGCTCACAGGTGCCCAGATACAACTCTCCTAGCCCTACCGTGCCGACCACGTGTCAGGGCGGGGCTGTACACGCCCCGGGGGCTCCTCCCGGATGGGAGCCCCCCTCCCACGTACCAGTGGAAGCACCATGCTCCGCACTGGCTGACGACACTTCGGAGGAGCGGCTATGCCCGTACATGTACGGAAGCGCTATGATCCACGCTGGTGATAATCAACTGAGGGCAGCCCACGGCTGTAGCAACCTCAAGGAGCCAGAGCTCAGTGTCTGGCCTCATCGCAAAGCCTCCCCTCGGGAGCGTCGCGTGAGGGGGTTGGGCACGGGGGCTGCGCCCGGGCCATGCCCGAGCACACGCCATCCATCCAGGTCCCTCGGACCTGGCCGTCGCACGCCCCTCCCCGAGCGGAGCCAAGGTATGAAGACCCCTTTGAGCGTCAAGGGGGACTCCCGAGCATCGTGACTCAGGAGCCTAACTAGTCATGTTGCCCCTGACTCCTTAGTTCCGAAAGGCTAACGGCGGTCGAGGTATGCGCGGGGCCGGGCCCTGCCGACGTAGAACGGCAGATCCTCTCTTCCACCCCCTCCATATTTGCTGTTTGCGCGTCAAGGGGGACTCCTGAGCATCGCGACTCAGGAGCCTAACTTGTCACGTAGCCCCTCACTCCTTAGTCCCATCCTGGTGATCCGGTCGGGGCTAACGGCGGCTGAGGTATGCGTGGGGCCGGGCCCTGTCGACGTAGAACACGAGCAAATAGGAAGGAAACCGCAAAATCTAGCAAATCCAGAAGCAAATATTACAGATCATAGATTGTTCTCACAATACCAAACACAAATTTAAACGCCTCCACGAGGCATGGTGCATGTTGCAAGAATCAAAGCAGGAAAGAGGCCGCGAGAAGATCACCCCTAGGCTATGCCACCGCTCGTGGTGGAGTCGCGCTTGTCAGCTCCATCCCCCGGGGCCGCAGAGCCGGCAGCGCCTTGCTTGGGCGCGGTGTTGAAGGCGCGGAACTTCCCCAGCAAGGCCTCCGCTCGACCCTTGACGGCTTCGGCAGCAGCGGCGGAGCGGTTGGAGTCCACGGGCTCCAGTAGGTCGTCAAGGTTGGCTTCGGGGTTGCGGAGGTAGACGTGGCTGAGGATCCGCGTCAGCGCTGCGGAGGAAAGGATGCGGGCCTCAACTTCGGCCATGGGGCCGATGCCAATCACGACTTCCTCAAGCGCCTCGACAAGGAAGGGAACCAGCTTAGCTGGGCCTTCCTTGGCTCCGGCCATCGGTTTCTCCAGGCCCCCGTCATAAAGCGTTTTCAGCGCTATGCGAGCCCTCTCCTCATTGCGCGCGAAGGCCGCGCGGTCCTCGGCCAAGACCTTCGCCTCGGCATCTAGTTCGACCCTCTCCATCTTCAGCGGCTGCTCTAGCGTCTTCAGCCGGTCGCGGTCGGCTAAGAGTTCAGCGTCGCAGTCCTTGACAGCAGCCTCACGAGCCTTCATCTCCTCCTCCTTCACCTGGTGGTCGTGAATCTCCTTGGCGAGCTCATCATGCAGCCCTTGCAACTCGCTG
The DNA here is from genome assembly GCF_018294505.1 of Triticum aestivum. Taxonomy (NCBI): domain Eukaryota; kingdom Viridiplantae; phylum Streptophyta; class Magnoliopsida; order Poales; family Poaceae; genus Triticum; species Triticum aestivum. The sequence goes on along the minus strand of NC_057798.1, from coordinate 301,663,853 downwards.
TCTAGCGTCTTGCAGTGGCCCTTGACGATTGAAGCATCCTTCAACGCTGCATCGCGAGCGGCCATGGCCTGGGAGGTGGCTTGCTTCCCCTCCTCGGAAGCCGTCACAGCCTGGCTCAACGCCGCTCAGACAGAGGCATCAGAGCGAACCCAGCCATAGACCAACTCTAGGCGCCTGGCCACCGGCAGGGGCCCGCGCTCCAGAGATCCTCCCGCAGCCGACTCAGCTTGTCGGCGTCTTGGTCCAAGGCGACGGAGGAGGTAGAGGAGACGGGAGCCGGCGGAGTAGGAGGAGAAGACGACAGCGTGATCACAACTTGGGAGGCAGGGACCTCCTAAGCCTTGGCCACTTCAGTGACAACATCAAGCGCAGGCGCCTCCAGAGTTAGCGGGGTCACGGGGGCTGACTCCTCGCCGGAGCGTCCCTGCTGGCCTCGTGAGGATGACCGGGCAGAGGACATGCGGGCCCTGCTGCCTCCCTTCCCCGCGAGGGAAGACGCGTCCACGGTTGACGATCCCGTTCTAGGCGTGGTCGCCGCGTCTCCCTTCAGCCTCTTCGCTGCAGGTAGCAGCCATCCCAATGAAGATGTCAGGCCTCGACAGCGAAAGACAGGAGCAAGGCAAAGTATGAGTACTTACTGGTTGACTGCCGCGGGATCCCACGGACTCCGGCCAAGCTTGAAGCCCGAAAGCCTCTTGCGGGGCTCAGCCTCGGGAGGCCCAGCCGCAGAGGAAGGTGCACCTGAAGGGCTAGAGTTGGCTTCGGCCAACGCGAGGGTCAAGGTGGACCCTCGGGAGATCAGCCCGGACCTGTCCTTCTTCGGGACCATGGGCGGGTCCTCCCCTCCTCGCCTGGCACCGGCCTCATCGTCATAAGGCATGGAGCGGAGGGCGCTGGACCTGCGCCAGGGGGAAGTCTCCCTCGTCCCCTCGAAGGTCGCCTCCGAGTCACGCTCCTCATCCTCGTCGTCATCTTCCTCCTCTCCCCCGCTGGAGTAACCGGAGGACAAGTTCACTGTCGTCGTCGCCGCCTGGCCCTCAGGATCCTCTGCTGGCACCAGACCGACCCCGCCGAAGGTGGACATGGTGTCCACCACCCGTTCCCAATCATCACAAAGGAACAAAGGGACCAAAGCATCCACCGGGCCTGCCACATCCTCTCCGACCAAGAAGCGGAGGGCCGCGGTCAGATCCTCGTCATTCAGGGCGTCCAAGCTCAGGCGGAGGATGACGTCCGCATCCATGAGCCTCCACAGCGGGCGCGAGTGCGCCTGAAGAGGGGCCACCCGGTGCGACAGGAACTCCCTCAGGAGTGAGGCCCCGGTCAGCTTCGCTGCCCTCAGATTGCCCGGCCTCAGGTTGGCGTTCATCTTCTCCAGCACCAGCTTCGCCAGCCGGTTGTGAAGCTTCATGCGGGACCACGCCTCAACGGCCTTGGGCTGCTCTGTGGGCAGCTTCAACAGGGGGTTGTGGCACCTGGCGTCCACCATGATCCACTTGCTCCGGAAGCCGTCGGCCCTCTTCTCGGCCTTTGAGATGGCGTTGGACTTGGAATACGCGACAAAGCTCACGCACGCCAAGAGGTTGGCGCCAGTAACCAGAAGGGAGAAGAAGTGGCGTAGCAAGGCCACGGAGGGCATCACCCCGACGTGCGCCTCACAATAGTAGGCGAAAATCGACAGAAGTAGAACGGAGTTGGGGTGGAGATGCAGAGCATGCAACTGATACTGGCGAAGGACGGCATGGAAGAACTCAGAGAAAGGAGGAACCAGACCAGCCGGGCGGAGGGGGTAGAAGGTGCTCCCCTTGTCCTCCGGCAGGGCGGAGCCAAGCCGGAGAGCAGTCTCCCCCATCTTGTTGATCTGCGATGCCGCCATCTGGCGTGTGAGGGCGAGATTCTTCTCCGTCACGTTGGGGGAGACCAGAGCCGGCGAGTACCAGGCTGATGCAGCCCCGGCCGAGGTCTTGCAGGGTGCAATTGCTCGCCGGAGGAGAAAGGATGCGGCAAATCTGGAGATTTCGGAAGCAGGAGGGCGAAGAGCAAGAAAGGGGATCTGAAGCAAGGAGAACGAGAGTAATGCAGGTAAGGCTAACCCCGGGCCAGCCTTTTGTCAGTCGAGCAGTTGCGGAGGTGGCGTGGGGAAGCGGAGACGCCCACGTCCAATCAATCGCCACACGGCGCCCAAGGCCGCATGCTGATGGGGCCCGTGGCGCTCCGCACTTGCCCCTTCGCTTCTCTGCCAAGCCAAGTCCAAGCGCGCCTTGGGCCCGGGGGCTACTGTCGGTGTTCTGGGAACGGGGGTCCCCAAACTTGCCTGCCTGCGGCTTGCAGCGTGGCTCGAGTGGTGGCCCAGTACGGCCCATCTTCATCAATGCAAAAAACAAGACCCTCGCGAGGGGCCAAGCCTCGCGGGGCAGACAACACGAGGCTTCCTCAGGAGTGGCCTTGCCAGGCAGGCTCGCGAGGAGGCAGAGAGATCAAGGCAGGGTACCTCGTGAGGTACTCGCGACGCAAGCCATGATGATCGAGACCAGGCGGGCGCCAGCCTGCGCAGTGTCCTTGTTTCCTCTTTGGTGCAAAGGGGGCAAGCACAGGCATGGAGTACCGAGGCATTAGGCAAAGGTTGCCATTTTAGTGCAACGAGACCAAGAGCGGCAGAGCGGCAGGATGGAGGTTACCGTGGAGCCCAAGACGGCGTTATCACGAGTGCCTTTGGCAGTCGAAGACCAACTTTAGTCAGGATAACCTGTATTAGATGTTCCCCTTCAAAATGGCCGTTGTTGGCGCCCTTCCCGCTCAATATTTGGGAAGAGGACTAGGGCCTCTATAAATAGGGCTAGCCACCATAGAATAGGGATCGGATCGAGTGCTCATTAGATCCATAGGCGATGATGGGCGAATAAGCCACGACGACGAAGCCGGGGACGTCGAGCGCGGGTATGGGCGTGCGCTAGACTTGCTGGGCGCGTCGGGTCCGGGGACTAGGGCGTGCGCGTGTGCGTGCGTTGGGTGCACGGGCATGTCCGTGCACCAGGGTGTGTGTGTGTGTGCATTTGTTGGCGAGCCTAGGTGGCCTGGTCAGGCGCGAGCCGTTGGAGCTGGCCGTGTGACGCGGGCGTCGGGCACAGCGTGGGCGCGGTCAGTGCGCGGAGAGCGCGGGGAGGATCAGGGGCGAGTGGAGGCGTGGGTGCGTGCCCGGTGCGCCGGCTCGGGGGTATAAAGCCACCTGATGGCATTGTAACAAACTGACAAGGTCGAGTTCGTGCTCGAGGTAACAAGGGGGCGTTTGAGCGCCGGAAAAACTATTGTGTCCACTATCTTTTCTGAACTTCTCTGAATCTCTTCTTCCTCCTTTCGTTGAAGGAGCCACGGCAAGCCAGAGCGAGCTGAGTGAGAGGGAGAGGAGAGCTGCGGCAAGGAGTTGGCGGTTCCAACAATTGGCATCAGAGCCACGTGGTGATCAGGGCGCGCCGGCGATGTCGATTGTCCCGTATAGCGGCGGATTGGGCGGCGCGGTGGCGCATCCAGCGCCTCTGCTCACCGAGGACAACTACACCACCTGGGCCATCAAGGTGGAGGCGGACGTTGATGCCGCGGGGCTGTGGGAGGCGGTGGTGCCGCCGGAGGACGCGGCATCAACGGTGATCGCCAAGAAGGATAAGCCGACGAGGGCTTATTTGCTCTGGGCGCTCGCCGACGACCTCCTGCTGCAGGTGGCCACGAAGAAGACGGCGGCGGAGATATGGGCCAGACTCAAGGCACGCTTCGTTGGCGTGGACAGTGTGCGCGCGGCACGGCTCGGCATGCTCTGGGGGGAGTTCGAGCTCCTGCGCATGGCGAGTGACGAGTCGCTGGATGCGTCCGCGGGAAAGGTCAGCGGGATGGCGGCGCGTTTTGCAGGACTCGAAGCGATGCTGGAGGACGCGGCAATGGTGAAAAAGCCGCTCGACTGTGTTCCCGATCGCCTGTACGCGGCAGTGGCGGGGATGGAGCAGTTCTGCGATCTCTCAACGTTGCTCCTCGATGACGCGCTCGGGCGCCTGAAGGCATTCGACGAGCGGCTGCGTCGGCGTGGACAGGCAGGTGGCGAGGGCGCGGACGGTCAGCTGTTGTACACTGCAGCACAGTGGCGTGCGCACGAGCGGCGTCGAGGCGATGCGCGTGAAGAAGAGGAGGACGACGGCACGGCGAGCACAACATCGGCCGACGGGGACAATCATCGTGGGAAATGCTACAAGTGCAGCGTCAGGGGGCATTTCAAGCGGGAGTGCCCCCTCCTGCGGAAGGAGCTGGCCGCGGGGCGTGCGCTGATGGTGGACGCCGACGTCGAGGATGCCGGGCTGCTCTGAGCCGCGGCTTAGGGCATGAATGATGGGCGAATAAGCCACGGCGACGAAGCCGGGCACGTCGAGCGTGGGTATGGGCGCGCGTTGGACTTGCTGGGCGCGTCAGGTCCGGGGACTAGGGCGTGCGTGTGTGCGTGCGTTGGGTGCACGGGCGTGTCCCTGCACCAGGGTGTGTGTGTGCGTTTGTTGGCGAGCCTAGGTGGCCTGGTCAGGCGCGAGCCGTTGGAGCTGGCCGTGTGACGAGGGCGTCGGGCGCAGCGTGGGCGCGGTCAGTGCGTGGAGAGCGCGGGGAGGATCAGGGGCGAGTGGAGGCGTGGGTGCGTGCCCGATGCGCCGGCTCGGGGTATAAAGCCACCCGATGGCATTGTAACAAACTGACAAGGTCGAGTTCGTGCTCGAGGTAACAAGGGGGCGTTTGAGCGCCGGAAAAACTACTGTGTCCACTATCTTTTCTGAACTTCTCTGAATCTCTTCTTCCTCCTTTCGCTGACGGAGCCACGGCAAGCCAGAGCGAGCTGAGTGAGAGGGAGAGGAGAGCTGCGGCGAGGAGTTGGCGGTTCCAACAGGTGATCGAGCTCATCCAAGTAGTTCATCGCACCAACTCAAGAACACCTCTCGCGAGGCAGTTCATCCTTTGTACTATTCATCATCAGCCCCTGAGGCAATCCACCACACCACACACTAGAGTAGGGTATTACACCACAACGGTGGCCCGAACCAGTATAAATCTTGTGTCCCTTGTGTTGTTCATCGTTTAGCTAGATTCTCGCAAGGCGATCGGACGTGGATCGGTAGGGGGAAGATCTTCGTGCGCACCCTAGAGTTCGAACCTTAAGGGTCTGCCGGAACCCAACATCCGACAGTAAGTATGTGCGCGTACACGTTCAAGACCCTGCTCGTGTGTACGTACGTAGCCATATTTACTTTCTTGTAGTGTGGCTGTACGTACATGTACACGATATACATAGATGGGACTGTGTGACATGCTACGTCCGTGCCTCTACTATGACACATGCATCTCCTTACTCGGCCACGGTTCATCGCTGCAGAGAGAGAGTGATCAACCAGTATGTACGTACACATTCACGACCAGACAGACAACCCTACGTACGGTTCGACCCGGTGGGTTCCAGCTGTCAAGGAGGATAAGGAGGCACTTCCTTGCGTGCGAAGGTATAGCTGGTGGGTCCGAGCTGTCAGGGGGAAACATTTTATTCGCTAAATGCGGTGGCCCTTCCAGTGGGTCCCTGCTGTCAGGTGGAGGAATCATTATTTTGCATGTAATAAGGAGGCACTTCCTTGCTGCTGCCATGGACCCAACTGTCAGCCTCTCCACGTACAGTCCTCTTTCGATGGAAGTCGTTCCTTGACCATGTTGACCTCGCCGCACCAAGAGGACCAAGGAAGTGGACGATAGCGAGGCCTAGGAATGGAATGACCCAGAGTGGGGAAGACTCGACAGTTGTTTCCCACGCGGACGGGAGTACGAGGGTTTACTGGTTCTGTTGTAGTGTGAGGCTGCCGTCGAGAATAGGAGGAGGTCTGGATGAGTACAAGGATGGCTAGCAAAGAGATGGGAGTAGGGTGGAGCGGTGAGGCCTATGCGGCAGCGCAGCTAGCCACGGGACGCAGGAGTAGGCGGCACGGCCAGCGATGGTTTTGGCAGCTGGAGCAAGAAGACAAGAGGTTGAAGAAACACGACGGCCGTTGGATGGACATCGTACGGTCATTGCAACTAGAATCATTTATATTGACTAAGTTGACAAATCCCGTGTCCACGCCAACTTAGTAAGCCCACAAGCTAGCCTCCAAATATGGTGGGTCCTAGCTAGCAGGGGGAGTATTCATTTTTTTGTGTGTAATAAGGAGGCACTTCCTTGTGTGCGAAGATATAGCTGGTGGGTCCGAGCTATCAGCGGGAGGAATTTTTTTCGCAAAATATAGAGGCGCTTCTGGTGGGTCCCTGCTGTTAGGTGGAGGAATCATTATTTTGCATGTAATAAGGCGGCACTTCCTTGCGTGCGGCTGTGGACCCAGCTGTCATCCTCTCCACGTACAATCCTCTTCCGATGGATGTCATTCAGTTACCACATTGACCACGCCGTGCCGAGAGCACCAGGGCGGTGGACGAGGATGAGGCCTAGGAAGGGAACGACCCGGAGCCGGAGAAGACTCAATAGTTGTTTCCCACACGAAGGGGAGTACGACGGTTTATTGGTTTTCTGCCCTCGCCAAAGAATAAGAAGAACTATGGGTGCGTAGAGGGATGACCAGGCCAGCGATGGGAGAAGTGTGGGGCGGTTAGGCCTGCACGGCAGCACAACCGGCCACGGGAGGCATGAGCAGGCAGTACTGCCGGCGCTGGTTTGGGAGGCTTGAGCAAGAAGACCAGAGGTTGAAGAAGCAGCACGGCCATTGGATTAACAATCCAATGGTCATTGCTGCTAGAATCATTTGTGGACTAAGTTGACAAAGCCTTTCGTACACGTCAAACTTGTAGACCCACAAGTCAGCCTCCAAATATGTCCCAAACAACATACAACTCGAAATTTCTAGCCAGATTTAAATTAATTAAAAAAAATAAACATACCTTAATGTAAAATTCAATGAAATTTTACCCGCAAAAAACAATGAAATTAAAAATATAAAAATCAGAAAGAAAATGTAATTTGGAACTAATTGCCTGTTTGTTGTATTTTTCATTTTACAACCCATTTCTTATTACTTATACCCCATTTTCTGGGCAAGCCGGATGCATCCCTCCTCGTCTTGAAAGATTTCAGGCCCAGCAGGGCGTAGAAAAGCAAGTAGGCCTCCGTTGGTTATTCTGCAAAAAAACAAATAGCTGGGCTAGCCATTTTCAGAAAAAAAACAAAGCTGGGCTGGTCATGTGGTAAACATATGAAATAAAAGCCTGGGCTAGACAGGACACAGCTCCCGCACAACCCATTTGATACCCTGCGCCGTCCCGAAACAAAAAAATAATACAACGCGAGCTGCTGGGTCCCGGGTGTCAGCCGCTGCTTGTGCAGTTATCTTGCTTATTGACTACGTTGACAGTAGCATGCGACCCAGATGGCAGGAAACCATCAGGAGGAACTGCTACCTCTTGAGCACTGCGTTGGATTTCCCCAAAGAGGAGAGGATGATGCAGCAAAGTAGCGTAAGTATTTCCCTCAGTTTTTGAGAACCAAGGTATCAATCCAGTAGGAGACCACGCACAAGTCCCTCGTACCTACACAAAACGATAGCTCCTCGCAACTAACGCGATTAGGGGTTGTCAATCCCTTCATGGTCACTTACGAGAGTGAGATCTGATAGAGATGATAAATAATATTTTTGGTAATTTTTGGTATAGAGATGCAAAGTAAAAGGTAAAATGCAAAGTAAAAACAAAGCAAGTAATAAAGTAATGGAGATTGATATGATGAGAATAGACCCGAGGGCCATAGGTTTCACTAGTGGCTTCTCTCAAGAGCATAGGTTTTCTACGGTGGGTGAACAAATTACTGTTGAGCAATTGACAGAATTGAGCATAGTTATGAGCATATCTAGAGAATGATCATGTATATAGGCATCACGTCCGAGACAAGTAGATCGAAACGATTCTGCATCTACTACTATTACTCCACTCATCAACCACTATCCAGCATGCATCTAGAGTATTAAGTTAAAAACAGAGTAACACCTTAAGCAAGATGACATGATGTAGAGGGATAAATTCATGCAATATGATAAAAAACCATCTTGTTATCCTCGATGGCAACAATACAATACGTGCCCTGCTGCCCCTTCTGTCACTGGGAAAGGACACCACAAGATTGAACCCAAAGCTAAGCACTTCTCCCATTGCAAGAACTACCAATCTAGTTGGCCAAACCAAAAGGATAATTCGAAGAGACTTGCAAAGATAACTCAATCATACGTAAAAGAATTCAAAGAAGATTCGAATATTATTCATAGATAAGCTAGATCATAAACCCACAATTCATCGGTCTCAACAAACACACTGCAAAAAGAAGATTACATCGAATAGATCTCCACGAGAGAGGGGGAGAACATTGTATTGAGATCCAAAAAGAGAGAAGAAGCCATCTAGCTACTAGCTATGGACCCGAAGGTCTAAAGTAAACTATTCACACTTCATCGGAGATGTCGGCGTTCTGGGAACGGGGGTACCCAGACTTGCCTGCCTGCGGCCTGCGGCGTGGCTCAGGGACTGGCCCAGTACGTCCCATCTTCATAAACACATTCTCAAGACCCTCGCGAGGGGCCAAGCCTCGCGGGGCGGACGACAAGAGGCTTCCTTGGGCACAACCTCGTCAGGCTGGCTCGTGAGGGGGCGGAGAGATCAAGGCGGGGTACCTCACGAGGTGCCCATGATGCAAGCCATGACGACCGAGGCTAGGCGGGCGCCGGCCTGCATAGAGTCTTTGTTTCCTCTTTGGTGCAAAGGGGGCAAGCGCAGGCAAGAGTATCAAGCAAAGGCAACCATTTCGATGCAACAAGACCAAGACCAGCAGAGCGGTAGGATGGAGGTCATCGTGGAGCCCAAGTCGGCGTCATCGTCAGGGTCTTTGGCAGGCGAGGATTGACTTTAGTTAGGATAACTGTACTAGATGTTCCCCTTCAAAATGGCCAATTGTTGGTGCCCTTCCCACTCAATATTTGGGAAGAGGCCTAGGGCCTCCCTCTATAAATAGAGCTAGCCACCGTAGAGTAGAGGGGAGGAGATTTTTGGTAGACTAGTGAGAGAGAGAGAGGCGACTGAACTCACCCAGGCAGTTCATCGCACCAGCCAAGAATAACCCCTCGCGAGGCTGTTCTTCCTTGTACTATACATTATTAGCCTCTGAGGCAATCCACCACACCACAAACTGGAGTAGGGTATTACACCACAATGGTTGCCTGAACCAGTGTAAATCTCGTGTCCCTTGTGTTGTTCTTCGTGTAGTTTAGATCCTTGCGAGGCGACAAGACGTGGGTAGGCAGGAGGTGTGATCTCCGAGTGCACCCCAGAGTTCGAACCTTGAGGGTCTACCGGAACCCGAAATCCGATATTTGGCGCGCCAGGTAGGGGTGCGCCGGAATCCTTCTCCCGCCGCCTCGCGTACCGTCGCATCATCGTCGTCATGTCCGGCGACCCAACGGGCAATCCTGATCCCTGGGTGGCCTGGCCCGCCCGCGCAGAGCTGCTTGCCCAGGGCGACCTCAACCCTGTGCCCCAGGCAGCCCGCGGTCCGCAGGGCGCTGCGGGCCGCGGGCGACGCGGTCAGGCGGCGCCAGCTCTCACACCGCGGCAGGTGCGGTCGGTAGCAAGGGCCTCAAGCCACACCGCGGCCACGGCGCCGTACACCCGGCGGGAGCAGGCAACCTCAAGGGCCGCGCTCACGGTAGCCCGAGAGCTACTACAATGCAGGCTGCTGGAGGGCGGCCGCGACGTGCTACTGGAGCGGGTGACAGAGCTCCTGGGCTCCGCTGCCTCGGGGGCTCACCACTTTTGCGCCCAACCACTGCCTCAGGCCCAAGGCGGACCGCACGGAGGCCCCACGCGTGCCCGCACAGCTCCGAGCGGATTCCAGGGCCACTCCAACGCCAACCTGGCCGTCGGCGCCTGGCTGCCAATAGTGCCGCCTCCGCCTCCGACCAGCGAAGGGGGATCCACTACAGCCCACGGTCCCGATGGGCTGCCACGCTACCACTCCTAGGTGGGCATCTCGAGCAGGACTATGTGGCACACGGGGCACTACAGTGAGGCATTCGGGGCGGTGGCCCCGGAAGCGTATGTGCCCCACATGGTGGATCAAGGACACGCGCAGGAGGAAGATCATGGCTCGTTCCTCTACCCAGGCTGGGGGGAAGAGACACCCGAAGCTAAGCTCTTTCAGGAGCCCAGGGAAGGCCTCGTCGACCGCGCTGGAGGCAGCGACTATCGGGTACCGCTAATCCCTCAGGAACAGGCATACGCTAACCATGGATCACAGGAGGTACAGGTCATCGCAGCGGATAGCCGCCCCAATCCAGCAGCTTCCTACCCCTCAGGAGGAGGGCACCGGGGGCTGCAGGAGGGGGGCCGAGATTCGGCCTCACCCTCGCGGCGCTCGGAGCAAGGCGTCCTTAGGAGGTAGGCCCTCTGACGGGGAGGTGCCTCAGGGCCTACCGCCGGCAGAGGACCCGTGGTCGTCGAGGGAACCGCTGGCGACCGCTCTATCCCATCGGTGGCGTCCTCGGTCTCCGGCCGTCGTTGATGGCAATAGAGTGTGGCGCAAGGCGGGCCCCTCGTCTGGCGATATGAAGCAAGGCCGATACCTGTGAAGAAGGCCCAGTGCCTGTGAAGCTCGCTGCCCCGTGACACTCTCACGTAATAATGAGTGGGGCTGTACACGCCTCGGAGTCTCCGGAGAGCCGCCCTCGGGCCTTGGGGGCTCCCGCCCACGCCCAGTGGCAACACTTAGCTCCGCGCTGGTGAGAAGACGTCGAAGACTAGACTAGGTGCCAGACGCGGCCTTTCTGCTTTTGTTTGCCTTTCCTTTGGTTGTCGTTTCCCCCTGTTTGGATTTAAGTTGGATTTGAGTTTGAGACTTGCGTGTGTTCGGGGAAGGGGTGTTTAGTCTCGTTCAAGCAATCTCTCGCGTTTTGGTTACCGCTTTGCGTCCATCCAGCTTCAGCTGCCTCCCCTCGTGAGCCCCTCGCGAGCCGGGCCAGGCCCAGCATGCGCGCAGCCTGGACTGCCATCGCCACGCCCTCTTAGGAGGTTCTCACTACAGGTTCAATGGGCTCGTTCAGGAGGCACTCAGGACACCACGGCCCTCTGGAGGCTCGCTCAGGGCCCACACGTGTCGAAGGTAAACAAGCTAGTCGACTCGTCACAAGACCAGCCGCTTGGCGTAGGCATGCGGGTGATATCATGTCTACAAATGCGCTAACTGCAAGTTTTTACACGAGGGGCTCCCCCTCCCAAAATGCTCTTACAACCCTTAGGGTCAAGCCCGAACTCTCTCTGCGCAGGGTAAAAAGCAGGAACTGCGCGCGGTCAATCAGATAAATCCCCCAATGCATCCTCAGGGGCACCTCCGGAGTCGCCACTGGCATCGCCGGCCTCACCGCCGCCTTCTACTCTACCATCATCAGCACCTGGGCCATTCACCACTCCGCCCTCATCAGCAGCTATGACCACACCGTCGTCATCAGCAGTGAAGGCCCTAACAAGGGCGTCCACGTTGTCTTCCACCCAATGCGCCAGATCGCCCCGGATTGCCAGGGGTACCGGTGCGATGGCGGCATCGAAGTCAAAATGGGGGTCCATGTTCTGGAGATGACTGAAGACGCGAGAAAAAGCACGCCCAAGCAGGGCACGACTCCTCTCCTCCACCAACCTGTCGGCTCTACCCGACCGAGTCTCCAGCTGCGTCACCACATTGGTGAAGAACTGAAGGTTGCCAGCATAGTTAACCACATGAGGCTCCCCAACGGCTGCCTCGCAGATGTTGCCCAAGGCCGTGTTAGCTCTTTCCCGGAGCGTGCGGAGCATAGGGCCATGCATGTGCTCCAAGGTCTGCCGCTGGCGTATCTCATCCTTGCTCCGCCGCGCGACGGCCTCAGCCGCGTCCACCCTTTGACGGAGAAGAAGCACCTCGGCGCGGGAGGAAGCCAGCTCCACCTGTGTCGCGCCAAGGGCGGCCCCGGCAGCGTCCGCATGCCGCATGACTTCATCTAGCTTGGCATTCAGGGCGGCGGTCCTGCCCTCTGCTTCGACCCTGATCAACTCCAGCCTCTCCTCGAACTCGCGCTTGAGGTTCGAGCGAGCCACCGCCACCCTGCGATCAACCTCTTCTGAGGCTCGGGCTTCCATCGCGGCAACGTAATCCTCCGCCTGCGCCACCAGGCGCTCCCTCGTCTCCAACCGCTCGAGGTCCAGGGTGCACTCGGTGGCCTCCAACGTCAGTGCCTCCTCACGTCTCTGGAGCTCTGCCCGGTCGACCGAGGCTCCCTTCATCGACACAAGGGCCACCTCACGCAACTCCACCTGCTGCTCTAGGGAGCTACTCCAGGCCCGGAGCTCCCACGCCCGCTCCTCTGTAGCCCTGCGCCACTGGTCAGCCTCCTGGGCCTCCTCGACGGCCCGGGAGCAGGCCTCCCGAGAAGCCACCAGCGACACCTTGGCCTTCTCATTGTCGAGGTCACGCTGGTGGCGCGCAAGGGCAACGGCCACCTTCAGCTTGTGCCTCTCCTCAGCTAGGCGCAGGCCCTCGGCCTCGAGGCACGCATCCTCGCTAGCAAGCTCTACACCGAGCTGGCTCACTGCGTTAGCCGCCCTTCGGAGAAACCCTTGGCGAAGGGCGCGGCGCTCCCGAGCGCGCTCAAGCACGTCTTCCGCGTCATCCTCCGCCCCAGGCGCGCACGGAGGGCCACGAACCAACACTCCCCCTCTAAGCAGGGGGCTGGGGGCTGGCGCCCTCGCGGTGGCCGGGCGCGCCCCGCCAGAAGCCTGGCCCAGAGACGGTTCGTCCTCCAAGGAAGAATGCAAGACCGACCTCGGCCAGTCGCCGTCCACGACGAATCGAAGAGCCCAGGGCAGGCTGGCTATGCCCCGGGAGGGCTCGCGAAGGAGGGTCGCGAGGTGCACAGAATCATGATGCATCACAGGACGGCTCACCTCTCCAACCGGCCTCACCACAAGGGCAGTGCTTGAGCTCGGGGCGCTTGGGGACGGTGGAAAGGGCGAGGCCTGGAGGGATGGCTCCTCAGCCATCTCTATGAACTCGGCAGGAAGGGCCCTGCAGGGAAATGATCAGCTGAAGCAACGGGAAAGTAAGGGACTAAGAAAGGGGAAGGCTTACTCATCAATGGCGAAGTACTTCCTACGCTTCAATAGGCGGCAAGGGTAATCATCACCCAAGGCCTCCTTTCTCTTTAGGAGAGCCTCGAAGTCCACGTGGAAGCAGCCTAGGAGCTCGGTGCAAGGGTCAGCCTGCGACGAGGAAGAAGCGCCAATGTGACCGGCGTCGGGGGCGTCGCCCTGGCGCACGCCGCCAGACGTCGCCCCGTGAAGGGTGGCCGGGGCCTCAGGAGCCTCTGCCACGGGAGGCGCGGGCCGCGGCTCAACACCTTCAGCCGCCATAGGGCAGGCCTCAGAAGCTGCCACCTCAGGAGTACCGCATGGCGTCATCATCCCGACGGTGGCCCCCTCAGCCCCCGGCGGCCCTTGCCTCCCAGCTCCACCACTCGAGGAAGGACCGCCGCGGGCAACCGGAAGGGCAACCACCACAACTGGGTTCTCACGAGGTCCCATGAGGCCTGTGGGGCGCAACCCCCATTCGTCGAAGCTGGGCATCTGCTTCACAAAATTAGCCCTACTTGAGCAAAGGTACAGCAGGGCACCCCCTTGCCGGAGGCTGCCAGGGGAAGGGTCCCTAGTCAGAATCATCAGAACCTTCCTCAGCACTTCAGGCGCTAGATCTTCCTCCTGGAGCCTCATGCGGTCTTCACGCCCCCCAAAGGCCCACATCCAGCGAGAATGGCACTGGAGAGGGGCAATGCGGCACTGGAGGAACTCCTTCACCACCTTGGGTGCCGTCACACCGAGCGCCCTCAAGTTCGCAAAGCGATGCCAGACGAAAACGAGCCGGGCGCTCGTGAGTGCCTCCTGGCCCCATCCCGAATTGGGGATAGCGGGCAAGGTTGGCTCCGAGAGCAGGGGGCTGGGCACTCCGACATCCGCGTATAGCCACCACTCTCGGAACCCAGTCGCAGGCGGAGGAAGGCTGAATGAATTCCCGAGGCCGCCGTTTCTGGCGCGGCGAGGAAGTTCACGCACCCCGAGCATTGGGTGGGGTCGCTGAGGCGCAAAGAGAAGAAGTGGCGCAGCAAGGCGACTGAAGGTGGAATGCCCACCATTGCCTCGCAAACAAAGGCGAAAACGGCAAGGAGAGCAATGGATTCGGGACCCAAATGCATCATGTGGATCTGGTAATGGGAAAGTACGGCGTTGAAGTAATCAGAGAAGGGGGGAACCAGTCCCGCCCACAGGGCGTCGGCGAAGTACCGGACCTCGGTGACTATTCTGTCAATGGAGAAGGGAGACGCAGGCCAGACCGACGTCCTCCCGCACTCGTTGAAGATGGTGGCAAGGGTGTAACTGACCTTGTCCAAGGCTTCCAGGTTGAGTATGATCGTCTAATCGACAGCGGGAGCCGTCGACGGCAGCGAGCGGGGCGAGGGCACATGATTCTTCCCTTTCCCCTTATTCGTCGGTGCCATGGCGGGAGGAAGGGGGAGGTTCGAGATTGGATTGGAGCCGGAGGTTGGAGCTCAAGGAGAGGAAGAGCATGGGACGCACCAGCGGCAAGAAGAGGGATGACTGTGTGCAAACAGGTGTCCGCCTAGCTAGGCACAAAATAAGGAGGCATGGGGAAATAAGGACGCCCACGTCCAATCAACCGCCATGCAGCGCCCAAGGCCTCTGGCTGATGGGGCCCGTGGCGCTTCGCACTTGCCCCTTAGCTTCTCTGCTAAGCCAAGTCCGGGCACGCCTTGGGCCCGGGGGCTACAGTCGGCGTTCTGGGAATGGGGGTACCCAGACTTGCCTGCCTGCGGCCTGCGGCGTGGCTCAGGGAGTGGCCCAGTACGGCCCATCTTCATCAACACATTCTCAAGACCCTCACGAGGGGCCAAGCCTCGCGGGGCGGACGACAAGAGGCTTCCTCGGGCACAGCCTCGTTAGGCTGGCTCGCGAGGGGGCAGAGAGATCAAGGCGGGGTACCTCACGAGGTGCCCATGACGCAAGCCATGACGACCGAGGCCAGGCGGGCGCCAGGCGGGCGCCGGCCTGCGTAGAGTCCTTGTTTCCTCTTTGGTGCAAAGGGGGCAAGCGCATGCAAGAGTATCAAGCAAAGGCAACCATTTCGGTGCAACAAGACCAAGACCAGCAAAGCGGCAGGATGGAGGTCATCGTGGATCCCAAGCCGGTGTCATCATCAGGGTCTTTGGCAGGCGAGGACTGACTTTAGTCAGGATAAGTGTACTAGATGTTCCCCTTCAAAATGGCCAATTGTTGGTGCCCTTCTCGCTCAATATTTGGGAAGAGGCCTAGGGCCTCCCTCTATAAATAGAGCTAGCCACCGCAGAGTAGAGGGGAGGAGATTTTGGGTAGACTAGTGAGACAAAGAGAGAGGCGACTGAACTCACCCAGGCAGTTCATCGCACCAGCCAAGAACAGCCCCTCGCGAGGCTGTTCTTCCTTGTACTATTCATCATCAGCCCCCGAGGCAATCCACCACACCACAAACTGGAGTAGGGTATTACACCACAATGGTGGCCTGAACCAGTATAAATCTTGTGTCCCTTGTGTTGTTCTTCGTGTAGTTTAGATCCTTGCGAGGCGACGAGACATGGGTAGGCAGGAGGTGTGATCTCCGAGTGCACTGTCACGCCCAATATGCGACCCTATCCAAAAGGAACTCGAAGGTCCCACCAAGGATAGACCCGCATATTGAAACGCTTTTGCAAGGTGATATCATTACATCAACATTACATAATAGATGGGGATACATACATAAGGCATACAATGCCACACGAATACATCATCACAATACATAAGAGCATCATCCGACTACGGATGAAACATAAACAGAAACTCAAACAACATCCACCCTGCTAGCCCAGGCTGCCGACCTGGAACCTATCCCCTGATCGAAGAAGAAGCAGAAGAAGAACTCCAAGACAAGCAAACATCGCTCTCGCGTCATGATCATCGCAAAACCTGTACCTGCAACTGTTGTTGTAGTAATATGTGAGCCACGAGGACTCAGCAATCCCATTACCATGGGTATCAAGACTAGCAAAGCTTAAAGGGAAAGGAAGGGGTAAAGTGGTGAGGCTGCAGCAGCGACTAAGCATATATGGTGGCTAACATACGCAAATAAGAGTGAGAAGAGAGCAAGCAGAATGGTCGTGAAGCTAGCAATGATCAAGAAGTGATCCTGAACTCCTACTTACGTCAAACATAACCCAGAAACCGTGTTCACTTCCCGGACTCCGCCGAAAAGAGACCATCACGGCTACACACACGGTTGATGCGTTTTAATTCGGATCTGGTGTCAAGTTATCTACAACCGAACATTAACAAATTCCCATCTGCCTATAACCGCAGGCACGGCTTTCGAAAGATTATACCCTGCAGGGGTGTCCCAACTTAGCCCATGATAAGCTCTCGCGATCAACGAAGGATATTCCTTCTCCCAGGAAGACCCGACCAGACTCGGAATCCCGGTTTACAAGACATTTCTACAATGGTAAAACAAAACCAGCAAGACCGCCCGATGCGCCGACAATCCCGATAGGAGCTGCACATATCTCGTTCTCAGGGCAACACCGGATGAGCAATCAGTACAACTAAAACCAGACCTCAAGTTTCCCTGAGGGGGCACTACAAAGGGCTCTGGTTCGGACCAACACTTAGACAAGCACTGGCCCGGGGGGGGGGGCTATAATTAAGATGACCCTTGGGTTAATTACTCCCAAGGGAAAAGTAGATGGTGGTGAAGCAAATGGTAAAACCAATGTTGGGCCTTGCTGGAGGAGTTTTATTCAAAGCGAACTGTCAAGGGGGTCCCATAAATCACCCGACCGTGTAAGGAACGCAAAATCCGGGAACATAACACCGGTATGACGGAAACTAGGGCGGCAAGAGTGGAACAAAACACCAGGCATAAGGCCGAGCCTTCCACCCTTTACCAAATATATAGATGCATTAATAATATAAGAGATATTGTGATATCCCAACCAAAATCCTGTCCACCATGGAGCAATCTTCAACTTCACCTGCAACTAACAACGCTATAAGAGGGGCTGAGCAAAGCGGTAACATAGCCAAGCAATGGTTTGCTAGGAAGGGTGTCAAAGGTTAGAGGTTCATGGCAATTTGGGAAGGCTTGAAGAACAAGTGATAGGTAACGCAGCATAGCGATAGAACGAAGCAACTAGCATAGCAATGATAGTAGTGAGATCCAGGGTAGCGGTCATCTTGCCTGAAATCCCGCAAGGAAGAAGAACGAGTCCATGAAGAAGACGAACGGATGAAACCGAACCAAGCGTAGACGAACGAATCCTCACGATCGCAACATTACCGGAACTAAGAAGCAACACCACAAAGAAACAAACAACATGATAAACACAGAAGCATAATCATGGCATGATGCACAATCAAGTATGATGCATGTCCGGTTTAATGAGGCATGGCATGTCAAAATGCAACAAACACTACTACAAGTTAAGTGGAGCTCAATATGCAACGAGTTGCGTATTGACAAAACACCACATCAATTATTTAGTTCACTCCCGGTTTTGTACCCAACAATATTAAATGTTGTTAAACATGGCAAGAGGTGAAACATAATGAAACTACCTATCTAGGCAAGTTTAAATGAGGCCGGAAACAACAAACAATAATTCCGGAAAATCCCCATGTGCATATTTTAGATTTGGTCCTGTTCTGCCCTAAATACAATTTTATGTTTGTTAAACAGGAAAATAAAGTGGACCATGTTAAACTAGGCATTTTTCCACCCCATTTACATATAAAGTTTATTTAAAACCGAGCTACGGTTATTTAGTTATGAAATAAATCATTTTAACATGGCATTATGGGAAACAAATGCAAACAATAATTTAAACATGTTTAACATGGATGAAAGTGGCATAGTATGAAACTAGATGAAATTCTAAGCATTTTACATATATAAATTATTATAATCCGATGCACAGTTTGAGAGATATTATATGCATGAAGTTAAGGGTCCAATCTGAAAAACTGGTAAATCACAGGATAATAGCTAAACTCGCAGGCAGGAAAAAAACACTATACTAGCCGAAACTGACTAGCCCAGTAGAGGAAAGGCCAGGGTGCTGCTCACCCTGGGCCTTGGGCCGGTTCGGTGGAGGAGGCCTGGCAGGCCGGCTTGGGCCGATGGAGAGGCGACGCGGGCCTGGAGGTCAGCGCGCTGGGCCGGGGCGCTGGGGAGGCCCACGCGGACGCGGGGCGCTCGTTGGGGTCGGAGTCCTCCCGAGCGAGGAGGCTGGCGGCGCTGCGGTGAAGAGGGGCGCCGGAGCTGGGGTCTTCGGCTGCCGGAGCGGCGAGGGGGCAAGGGAAAAGGCCGGATCCAGCGCCGATGGGCGAGCACCAACCAGATCCAGGATGGGGACGGCGACCCCAACCAGATCGACGACGGTGGAGCTCCTGGCTGGCGATGGGAGGCTCCGACTAGGCGCGGGGAGGAGAAGGGTGGCGGCACCGGGAGCCGGAAGGACGGAGGGAGAGGGAGGCGCGGCGCCGGCGACGACCTGGAGCCGCGGCGGCGAGGTTGACGAGGTGGCGGGACGATGCGGTCGGCGGCGAGGCGAATGGGAGGAGCTCCTCTCCTCCCTGGATCGGGGCGAGGCACTGGGGCACGGGCGGCGGCACGGGGTCGGGCTGACCCGGGCCCAGATGGGCTTGCGCGGGCCGTGCGTAGGCTCGGGCGGATGGGGGCGCTGGAGGGAGGCGCAGGGGACGCGTGGAAGGCGGGGAGTGGGCGCGGGGGCGGCGCGGCTGACTTGGCGGCGGTGCTGGGTGGTGGCTGGCGGCGGGGGCAGCGCCAAGTGGCGGGCAGGAGGTGGCCGGGCACGGAAAATGTGGTGCCGGCAGCTGGGAGGTTAGGGGAGGATGCTAGGGGTAGGTTTAGCCCAAAAATGGCAAGGGGAGGGGGTTTATATAGCAGTTTTTGGCTAGGGTTTGGTCTAGGGGGGTTTTGAGACCGTTTTGGAGCCTCCGATCGTAATCCGACGGATCTGATCGCGAGGGGGGTTTGGCATGCCTAGGTGGGATGCAGGAGGGCTGAGAGAAGAGAAGAGGAAAGCAGCCCGGCAGGGTTTTCGGAGACCGAAAACGTCCGACGATAGACCGGCTATATTGCGGTTGTAGGTTTAACGGTTGGGCAGTCAAACGGACTCCGAATGCGACGAAACTTGACAGGCGGCCTGTCTACACTATAATAAGACCACACGACAAGTTGCAACCCATTCTGAGAACATTTTTATGCCGCTTATAAAACAATATTTCGGAGGTGCCGCGGGCGCGTGCGAGTGTGTCTGGCTCAGAACGGACAACGGAGAGAACCGGCGGAACACGAGCGGATGCAAGTTTTATGAAAACGATGCCGATGCAATGCGCATGATGACATGAGATGAGATGCATAACAAGAACAAAATGCAAAACAACAGATAAAACCCAACCACGGAGGAAATAAAAAATCACATAGCCGGAAATGGCAAGAGTTGGAGTTACGAATATGGAAAGTTGTATCCGGGGCGTTACAACACTCCACTACTACAAGAGGATCTCGTCCCGAGATCTAGGATGGCACCAGGGAGAAACGGAAGAGGACGAGAAGAGGTAAAACTAAGTTGCTTCTTCGACAACTGAGTGAAACCACGAACCTTGAGAGGTTGAGCAATTAGAGATGAACGAGATTGCAAACAATCCGTTAGAAAAGAGGAACAAGGAACATTACGATAACTTGAAGGTTGCAAAGACGTGAATGAAGAGTTTAATTGACAAGATAGGGTTCAAAACCACTCCGGTTACAACAAGATGAGAGAGGAAGAATTCGGGCAGCACTCCGGTTGAACATGGAAGGAATAGAACATGAACTTGACAAGATGAGAGGATACTTGATGAAATCAACAACACACTGCCTCCGGAACTATTGAAGAAAATGGCACAAGGGGTAAGAAAGATTTCAGACAGCACTCCGGTTGAAAATAGAAGCAAAACTTGATAAGATGAAAGAGCTTGAAGAGATGACACAACACTCCGGTTAAATGGAGAAGCAATGAGAAGAACATGATCTTGCCAAAGCAAGATGATGAGTGAAAAGAGCAACATCACAATGCCTCCGGAATGAAAGAATAGAAGCTAGATTGTTGGGATAAAGGGGCGGAGAAGAAAATGACAATTTCTGCCACAAATGAACTAGGAAAGCACCCTTCCAAGAAGGTTATAACAGAGTTGTTGGAAAACCAACAACGAAAAGAATAAGCTTGTAGTGGGCTTATGGAAACATCTCAACACTTGAGGTGAAATTCTGCCACTAACGAAAACAATTGCTTGCTTGAGATCAACGAAGAGATGAACACTTCTTCCACAAAGATGATAAAGAGATAACTTGGATCATTGATAAGCACCACAAATAGCAACATTCCCAATGGAAGGCTTTAGGTGAAATATGACACAAGATAACTCCAATGGAGGGATTGATGGATTTAAAATACCTCATGATCAAAGAGAAAAAATGATGGTTTTTAGAATATCTCATTCTTGACAACATGTGAATCATGAAACACGAACTCAAATTGTCAAGAATGACATAACACCACCTCAAGAGATAAGGTAGAAGGAATTGCACTTCGAAATGCAAAATAAGAATACTTGAACTCCTCAAAACAAAACATGTATTGAGCACCATGTTTATTTTGAAGTATGGCTTGACGGATCATAACTTCGAGAGAAATCTTGAAGAACAATCGAAGAATGACAAGAATCCTTGACGAACCACCATGTAGAGCCTCCATGAAGAACTCCGGTAATGAAAGGATGATAACAAAGAAAGAGAAGTTGAAAACACAAGGTGAAGCCTTGCGATGATTTAGATGGAGCTTTGCGACGATATAGCCGAGAAATCTTGGAACTCCGGAAACGAAAAGATCAAACATCTCGAACCGGGAAATGTGACATGATGAACAACTCCAGAAAGAAGAAACTAGATTACTTGGATGAAACAATAATAAGAATTACGTTATGCCTATCCTTCACCAATTTAAATTGATGACAAACAACGGATTTGGCATACTACTTATTCTCGTAGAAAGGATTAAGAGGGATATAGCGCAAGCTTGAGAAGGTATTGATGGAACCACTGGTGGGATTTGGAAACAACGAATGAATGAATGAATTGATACGATGACGAATGAAGAGAAATCTTGAACGAACCACCGTAAGAATTGAAAATGAACATAGCAAAGGCACAATTCACCGGGAAGAATTGGAAAACGAATGAAGATACTTGAGGGGATTTAAATACAAGAGAACAAAGAGATCACGAGCTGATTAGAGGCCACTTGAGCGATGCACCGGTAAGATATGGAGAAGGAGAGCTAAAAGCTGAGAATGAATAAACCCGAAATGATGGCCTTCGTAGGAATAAAATGGAAAGAACTCACGAAATGCTCCGGATGGGTGAAAAGAATTCCCACACTCGAAAACAATTATGAGAGGATGTCATCAAGCTTGAACTATGCATCTTTGGAAGAACGGGTAAGGATTTAAGAGGAACTCTTGTTCGGTCTTCACCTGCTGAAAATGATGATGAAAACCTCCAAAATTACTGAGATACTCCGGGAGAATGAAAAAGAGGAAGGGTTGAACCAAAGATGAAAATAATTTGAAAACGACCTTGGAGAAGGCATGCGACTGATGAAAATTCATTCCTATGTCACACTTAAAAAGGAATTAGAGAATAACTCCGGGAGAATTAGAAGAGTCAGGTAAGATCCTGGGAAAAGACCTGTGGGTTAGGGCCCACTCAAAAGAAAACACCATTGAACAATTTTAAAGAGAGGTTGCACCAGTTGAATTAAATGGCTTGAATGAGATAATAATGTCCAAATAGCTTGAATGGATTGAGAATGGAAACATGAGTCTTCTGAGATATCTTCAGCACTCCAGAACAAATGAATAGCGAGAAGTGAAAGATTAAGAGGTGCACCGGTATGAAAAAGCATTTGAAACAAGGAAAAGAGTATGATCAAACCGCAAGCTTGAATTGGATCCACCGGAGAAGAAAAGAGAACGGAGGATGATGAACTTGAAACTGTTGAGCATCTTCATGGGAAATCACCGGATAAGAACATTGAAAGAAAAGAATGAAGAGACTTCCCACAAATAAAAGGATACATGATTAAGAAATCTGAGTCCTTGAAGAAAAAGGGTGGGAGGGCGGGAAAACAAAGGCAACTTGGGGAGATGGAATGGATACCGTTGAGAAAACTTAGAAGTGATCTTGCGGATGTTGAAAATGATCGGATCCACTTGAAGAGAAGCACGCCGGTTGGAAAAGAATTAACATGACAACCTCAATGATCAAGAAGGATTAGCACTCCCATAGAAATATGATAACACAATTTAGGAAAGGTATGGATTCAACACTTGACATCGAAGCAACTCGAATACCACAAATAAAACAAAACAAAGAATTGGCTTGCAGAATAAGCCGGAACAAATACATATGATAGAGATTTACCCAATCCCATATCATGTATCTGTCGGAAAGATATTCTAGGAGCTACTTGAATTCCCACCTATAAAACTCCCAAAAGTTTCTGGTTATGCCATCTGGTGTTGGGGATATAGGGGAAGCAATATATCTCACCCAAACTAACAATACCTACATCCAACTGTATCCATCCGTCAACACATAACCAAGAAACCTCCGGAAATCATGTACCTCAACCTTTGAAAAGCATCCGTTATACGAGCTATGGCAATACTCTCGAACTCCCCAGTCCTGGGTGACGTCGAGGTTATCTCACCAACAACTACATAAAAGAGATTTTCGATGTCGGCAAAACTCAGGTATTCCAGAACTGCAACGATAAAATTATGACGACAACACCTTGAAGCTCAACTCCCGGGACACTGCCACAACCCCTAAATGTCAGGAGGCACCAAGAACAATGTTCTCGTCATAAGACTATCGGAACGATTCCAAGATACCCGCGTGATCCTAAAAAATATTTAGTGAAATTTGAGGAGAGGAAAGTCAAAACATCTACGTCAGAAGACCTCACCAGAGCGACGAAGGGGGCTGAGGAGTAAAAAGAATCCTACTCTCTGATATATTTAATCCTAAGACTCAAAATAGTTTTCTTCTAGACTCAACAACGGCCAACAATCAAGGGGGCTCCTATGGTCGGTCGAGGCTCTGATTACCAACTTGTCACGCCCAATATGTGACCCTATCCAAAAGGAACTCGAAGGTCCCACCAAGGATAGACCCGCATATTGAAACGCTTTTGCAAGGTGGATATCATTACATCAACATTACATAATAGATGGCGATACATACATAAGGCATACAATGCCACACGAATACATCATCACAATACATAAGAGCATCATCTAACTACGAATGAAACATAAACAGAAACTCAAATGACATCCACCCTGCTAGCCTAGGCTGCCGACCTGGAACCTATCCCCTGATCAAAGAAGAAGCAGAAGAAGAACTCCAAGACAAGCAAACATCGCTCTCGCGTCATGATCATCGCAAAACCTGTACCTGCAACTGTTGTTGTAGTAATATGTGAGCCACGAGGACTCAGCAATCCCATTACCATGGGTATCAAGACTAGCAAAGCTTAAAGGGAAAGGAAGGGGTAAAGTGGTGAGGCTGAAGCAGCGACTAAGCATATATGGTGGCTAACATACGCAAATAAGAGTGAGAAGAGAGCAAGCAGAATGGCCGTGAAGCTAGCAATGATCAAGAAGTGATCCTGAACTCCTACTTACGTCAAACATAACCCAGAAACCGTGTTCACTTCCCGGACTCCGCCGAAAAGAGACCATCACGGCTACACACACGGTTGATGCGTTTTAATTCGGATCTGGTGTCAAGTTATCTACAACCGAACATTAACAAATTCCCATCTGCCTATAACCGCAGGCACGGCTTTCGAAAGATTATACCTTGCAGGGGTGTCCCAACTTAGCCCATGATAAGCTCTCGCGATCAACGAAGGATATTCCTTCTCCCAGGAAGACCCGATCAGACTCGGAATCCCGGTTTACAAGACATTTCGACAATGGTAAAACAAAACCAGCAAGACCGCCCGATGCGCCGACAATCCCGATAGGAGCTGCACATATCTCGTTCTCAGGGCAACACCGGATGAGCAATTCGTACAACTAAAACCAGACCTCAAGTTTCCCTGAGGGGGCGCTGCAAAGGGCTCTGGTTCGAACCAACACTTAGACAAGCACTGGCCCGGGGGGGGGGGCTATAATTAAGATGACCCTTGGGTTAATTACTCCCAAGGGAAAAGTAGGTGGTGGTGAGGCAAATGGTAAAACCAATGTTGGGCCTTGCTGGAGGAGTTTTATTCAAAGCGAACTGTCAAGGGGGTCCCATAAATCACCCGACCACGTAAGGAACGCAAAATCCGGGAACATAACACCGGTATGACGGAAACTAGGGCGGCAAGAGTGGAACAGAACATCAGGCATAAGGCCGAGCCTTCCACCCTTTACCAAATATATAGATGCATTAAATAATATAAGAGATATTGTGATATCCCAACAAAATCCTGTCCACCATGGAGCAATCTTCAACTTCACCTGCAACTAACAACGCTATAAGAGGGGCTGAGCAAAGCGGTAACATAGCCAAGCAATGGTTTGCTAGGAAGGGTGTCAAAGGTTAGAGGTTCATGGCAATTTGGGAAGGCTTGAAGAACAAGTGATAGGTAGCGCAGCATAGCGATAGAACGAAGCAACTAGCATAGCAATGATAGTAGTGAGATCCAGGGTAGCGGTCATCTTGTCTGAAATCCCGCAAGGAAGAAGAACGAGTCCATGAAGAAGACGAACGGATGAAACCGAACCAAGCGTAGACGAACGAATCCTCACGATCGCAACATTACCGGAACTAAGAAGCAACACCAGAAAGAAACAAAAAACATGATAAACACACAAGCATAATCATGGCATGATGCACAATCAAGTATGATGCATGTCCGGTTTAATGAGGCATGGCATGGCAAAATGCAACAAACACTACTACAAGTTAAGTGGAGCTCAATATGCAACGAGTTGCGTATTGACAAAACACCACATCAATTATTTAGTTCACTCCCGGTTTTGTACCCAACAATATTAAATGTTGTTAAACATGGCAAGAGGTGAAACATAATGAAACTACCTATCTAGGCAAGTTTAAATGAGGCCGGAAACAACAAACAATAATTCCGGAAAATCCCCATCTGCATATTTTAGATTTGGTCCTGTTCTGCCCTAAACTCAATTTTATGTTTGTTAAACAGGAAAATAAAGTGGACCATGTTAAACTAGGCATTTTTCCACCCCATTTACATATAAAGTTTATTTAAAACCGAGCTACGGTTATTTAGTTATGAAATAAATCATTTTAACATGGCATTATGGGAAACAAATGCAAACAATAATTTAAACATGTTTAACATGGATGAAAGTGGCATAGTATGAAACTAGATGAAATTCTAAGCATTTTACATATATAAATTATTTTAATCCGATGCACAGTTTGAGAGATATTATATGCATGAAGTTAAGGGTCCAATCTGAAAAACTGGTAAATCACAGGATAATAGCTAAACTCGCAGGCAGGAAAAAAACACTATACTAGCCGAAACTGACTAGCCCAGTAGAGGAAAGGCCAAGGTGCTGCTCACCCTGGGCCTTGGGCCGGTTCGGTGGAGGAGGCCTGGCAGGCCGGCTTGGGCCGATGGAGAGGCGACGCGGGCCTGGAGGTCAGCGCGCTGGGCCGGGGCGCTGGGGAGGCCCACGCGGACGCGGGGCGCTCGTTGGGGTCGGAGTCCTCCCGAGCGAGGAGGCTGGCGGCGCTGCGGTGAAGAGGGGCGCCGGAGCTGGGGTCTTCGGCTGCCGGAGCGGCGAGGGGGCAAGGGAAAAGGCCGGATCCAGCGCCGATGGGCGAGCACCAACCAGATCCAGGATGGGGACGGCGACCCCAACCAGATCGACGACGGTGGAGCTCCTGGCTGGCGATGGGAGGCTCCGACTAGGCGCGGGGAGGAGAAGGGTGGCGGCACCGGGAGCCGGAAGGACGGAGGGAGAGGGAGGCGCGGCGCCGGCGACGACCTGGAGCCGCGGCGGCGAGGTTGACGAGGTGGCGGGACGATGCAGTCGGCGGCGAGGCGAATGGGAGGAGCTCCTCTCCTCCCTGGATCGGGGCGAGGCACAGGGGAACGGGCGGCGGCGCGGGGTCGGGCCGACCCGGGCCCATATGGGCTTGCGTGGGCCACGCGCGGGCTCAGGCGGATGAGGGCGCTGGAGGGAGGCGCAGGGGACGCGTGGAAGGCGGGGAGTGGGCGCGGGGGCGGCGCGACTGACTTGGCGGCGGCGCTGGGTGGTGGCTGGCGGCGGGGGCAGCGCCAAGTGGCGGGCAGGAGGTGGCCAGGCACGGGAAATGAGGCGCC
Source organism: Triticum aestivum (assembly GCF_018294505.1). Lineage (NCBI taxonomy): Eukaryota > Viridiplantae > Streptophyta > Magnoliopsida > Poales > Poaceae > Triticum > Triticum aestivum. The sequence goes on along the minus strand of NC_057798.1, from coordinate 301,637,223 downwards.
GGCGGCTGGGAGGTTAGGGGAGGATGCTAGGGGTAGGTTTAGCCCAAAATGGCAAGGGGAGGGGGTTTATATAGCAGTTTTTGGCTAGGGTTTGGTCTAGGGGGGTTTTGAGACCGTTTCGGAGCCTCCGATCGTAATCCGACGGATCTGATCGCGAGGGGGGTTTGGCAGGCCTAGGTGGGCTGCAGGAGGGCTGAGAGAAGAGAAGAGGAAAGCAGCCTGGCAAGGTTTTCGGAGACCGAAAACGTCCGACGATAGACTGGCTATATTGCGGTTGTAGGTTTAACGGTTGGGCAGTCAAACGGACTCCGAATGCGACGAAACTTGACAGGCGGCCTGTCTACACTATAATAAGACCGCACGACAAGTTGCAACCCATTCCGAGAACATTTTTATGCCGCTTATAAAATAATATTTCGGAGGTGCCGCGTGCGCGTGCGAGTGTGTCTGGCTCAGAACGGACAATGGAGAGAACCGGCGGAACACGAACGGATGCAAGTTTTATGAAAACGATTCCGATGCAATGCGCATGATGACATGAGATGAGATGCATAACAAGAACAAAATGCAAAACAACAGATAAAACCCAACCACGGAGGAAATAAAAAATCACATAGCCGGAAATGGCAAGAGTTGGAGTTACGAATATGGAAAGTTGTATCCAGGGCGTTACATGCACCCCAGAGTTTGAACCTTGAGGGTCTGCCGGAACCCGAAATCCGACAGGAGGGGCTATGGTGTTGATGTAGAAGCCCTCCATGGTGGATGCCCCCACCGGCGGAGCTCCGGAACAGGCCCCAAGATGGGATCTCGCGGATACAGAAGGTTGCGGCGGTGGAATTAGGTTTTTGTTCCTGTTCTAATCGTTTGGGGATACGTAGGTATATATAGGAGGAAGGAGTACGTCGGTGGAGCAACAGGGGGCCCATGAGGCAAGGGGGGCGCCCTAGGGGGGCGCCCCCACCCACTTGACCGCCTCTTTTCTTCCTTTGGAGCAGGGTCCAAGTCTCCTGGATCACGTTCGGTGAGAAAATCACGTTCCTGAAGGTTTCATTCCGTTTGGACTCCGTTTGATATTCCGTTTCTTCGAAACACTGAAATAGGCAAAAAACAGCAATTCTGGGCTGGGCCTCCAGTTAATAGGTTAGTCCCAAAAATAATATAAATGTGGAAAATAAAGCCCAATATAGTCCAAAACAGTATATAAAGTAGCATGGAGCAATAAAAAATTATAGATACATTGGAGACGTATCAGGCATCCCCAAGCTTAGTTCTTGCTCGTCCTCGAGTAGGTAAATGATAAAAAGAGAATTTTTGATGCGGAGTGATACTTTGGCATAATTTCAATGTAAATCTTCTTAATTGTGATATGAATATTCACATTCAAAAGATTCAAGACAAAAGTTCATATTGACATAAGAAATAATAATACTTCAAGCATACTAATCAAAGTAATCATGTCTTCTCAAAATAACATGGCAAAAGAAAGTTCATCCCTACAAAATCATATAGTTAGGCTATGCTTCATTTTCGTCACACAAAGATGTTCCGAACTTCTATACCCCCGATGACAAGCCAAGCAATTGTTTCATACTTAAATAATCTCAAACTTTTTCAACCTTCACGCAATACATGAGTGTGAGCCATGGATATAGCACTATGGGTGGAATAGAATATGATGATGGGGATTGTGTGGAGAAGACAAAAAAGGAGAAAGTCTCACATTGACGAGGATAATCAATGGGCTATGGAGATGCCCATTAATTGATGTCAACATGAGGTGTAGGGATTGCCATGCAATGGATGCACTAGAGCTATGAATGCTCAAAAAAAGAAAACTAGTGGGTGTGCATCCAACTCGCTTGCTCATGAAGACCTAGGGCATTTGAGGAAGCCCATTGTAGGAATATAGAAGCCAAGTTCTATAATGAAAAATTCCCACTAGTATAAAAAGACAACTTTATGAGACTCACTACATGAAGAACAAGGTGCTACTTTGAAGCACAATATATGAGACTCACTACATGAGGAACAAGGTGCTACTTTGAAGCACAAGCGTGGAAAAAGAGATAGTAGCATTGCCCCTTTTTTTCCTTTTTTTTCTTTTTTTCTTATTTTTTTGGCCCTTTTTTTCTTTTCTTTTGGCCTTTCTTCTTCTTCTTCTTCTTTTTTTCTTTTTGGGCAATGCTCTAACAATGATGATCGCCACACTTCTATTGATTACAACATAAGGATTACAACTCGAAACCTAGAACAAGATATGACTCTATATGAATGCCTCCGGCGGTGTACCGGGATGGTGCAATGAATCAAGAGTGACATGTATGAAAAATAATGCATGGTGGCTTTGCCATAAATACGATGTCAACTACATGATCATGCAATGGCAATATGACAAAAGTAATGTATGTCATGATGATGATGATGGAAGTTGCATGGCAATATATCTCGAAATGGCTATGGAAATGCCATGATAGGTAGGTATGGTGGATGTTTTGAGGAAGATATAAGGAGGTTTATGTGTGATAGAGCGTATCGTATCACGGGGTTTGGATGCACCGGCGAAGTTTGCACCAACTCTCAAGGTGAGAAAGGGCAATGCACGGTACCGAAGAGGCTAGCAAAGGCGGAAAGGTGAGAGTGCGTATAATCCATGGACTCAACATTAGTCAAAAGAACTCATATACTTATTGCAAAATTTTTAGAAGTCATCAAAAATCAAGTACTACGCGCATGCTCCTAGGGGGATAGATTGGTAGGAAAAGACCATCGCTCGTCCCCGACCGCCACTCATAAGGATGCACAAGCCAGGTACACTTCATGTTTCAAATTTGTTACACAACTTTAACCATACGTGCATGCTACGGGACTTGCAAACTTCAACACAAGCATTTCTCAAATTCACAATTACTCAACTAGCACGACTTTGATATTATCACCTCCATATCTCAAAACAATTATCAAGCATCAAACTTATCTTAGTATTTAATTCACTCAAAAGAAAGTTTCACATATCTTGAACACCAAGTATTAATATTAAGCAAATTACCATGCTATTAACAACTCTCAAAATAATCTAAGTGAAGCATGAGAGATCAATAGTTTCTTTAAAACAAATCCACCACCGTGCTCTAAAAGATCTAAGTGAAGTACTAGAGCAAAAATTATCACGCTCAAAAGATATAAGTGAAGCACTGTGAGCAAAACTATCAAGCTCAAAAGATATAAGTGAAGCACATAGAGTATTCTAACAAATTCCAGTTTATGTATGGCTCTCTCAAAAGGTGTGTACAGCAAGGATGATTGTGGTAAACTAACAAGAAAAGATGCAAATAATACAAGACGCTTCAAGCAAAACACATATCATGTGGTGAATAAACATATAGCTCCAAGTAAATTACCGATGGAAGTGGACGAAAGAGGGGATGCCTTCCGGGGCATCCCCGATCTTTGACTTTTTGGTGTCCTTGGATTATCTTGGGGGTGCCATGGGCATCCCCAATCTTAGGCTCTTGCCACTCCTTGTTCCATAATCCATCAAAAGAATTCATCCAAAACTTGAAAACTTCACAACACAAAACTCAATAGAAATCTCGTGAGCTCCGTTAGAGAAAGAAAACAAAAGACTACTTCAAGGTACTGTAATGAACTCATTCTTTATTTATATTGCTGTTAAACCTACTGTATTCCAACTTCTCTATGGATTATAAACTATTTTACTAGCCATAGATTCATCAAAATAAGCAAACAACACACGCAAAACAGAATCTGTCAAAAACAGAACAGTCTATAGCAATCTGTAACTAACGCAAACTTCTGGAACTCTAAAAATTCTACCAAAATAGGAAGTCCTGGACAATTTGTTTATTGAACAGAAGCAAAAATAATCGACGCAAAAGCACGTTCCTGTGATTAACAAAATTATATTCGTGCGTGCAAAGTTTCTGTTTTTCAGCAGAATCAAATCAACTATCATCGTAGGTTATCCTATAGGTTCTACTTGGCACAAACACTAATTAAAAGATAAAACCACATCCAAACAGAAGCTAGATGGATTATTTATTCCTAAACAGAAGCAAAAACAAAAAACACAAATAAAATTGGGTTGCCTCCCAACAAGCGCTATCATTTAACGCCCCTAGCTAGGCATAAAAGCAAGGATAGATCTAGGTATTGCCATCTTTGGTAGGCAATCCACAAGTGGCTCTCATGATAGATTCATATGGTAATCTTATTTTCTTTCTAGGGAAGTGTTCCATGCCCTTCTTTAAGGGAAATTGGAATCTAATATTCCCTTCTTTCATATCAATAATTGCACCAATCGTTCTAAGGAAAGGTCTACCAAGAATAATAGGACATGAAGGATTGCAATCTATATCAAGAACGATAAAATCTACGGGCACATAATTCCTATTTGCAACAATAAGAACATCACTAATTCTTCCTGTGGGCTTTTTAATAGTGGAATCCGCAAGATGCAAGTTTAGAGAGCAATCATCAAAGTCACGGAAATCTAGCAAATCACACAAAGTTTTGGGAATAGTAGAGACACTAGCACCCAAATCACACAAAGCATGAAACTTATAATCTTTAATTTTAATTTTAATAGTTGGTTCCCACTCATCATAGAGTTTTCTAGGGATAGAAACTTTCAACTCAAGTTTTTCTTCATAAGATTGCATCAGGGCATTAACAATGTGTTCGGTAAATGCCTTATTTTGACTATAAGCATGAGGAGAATCTAGCACGGATTGCAACAAGGAAATACAACCAATCAAAGAGCAATTTTCATAATTAAATTCCTTGAGATCCAAAATAGTGGGTTTAGCAACATCTAGGTTTTTATTTCTTTCAATCCCACTTTCATCAATTTCATCATCAAGATCTAGAAACTCCGAATTCTTAGAACGCCTTCTAGGTAAAGGAAGATCATATTCAGTTTCATCAAGATTCATATTGCAAAACAAAGATTTAATGGGGGACACATCAATAACTTTTAGATCTTCATCTTGATTTTCATAGGAATTAGAAGAACACACTTTAATAAAGGCATCTTTGGAAGCACGCATCCTAGCGGTTCTTTCTTTGCACTCATCAATGTAAATTCTCATGGATTTGAGAGACTCGTTGATATCATGCTTAGGAGGAATAGATCTAAGCTTTAAAGAATCAATTTCAAGAGAAATTCTATCAATGTTCCTAGACAAATCATCAACTTTAAGCAATTTATCTTCAAGCAAAGCATTAAAATTCTTTTGTGAATTCATAAACTCCTTAACACTACTCTCAAATTCAGAGGGCATCTTATTAAAATTTCCATAAGAGTTGTTGTAGGAATTTCCATAATTGTTAGATGGATTACTACGATAAGGCCTAGGATTAAAATTCCCTCTATACACGTTGTTTCCAAAACTATTCCTACAAACAAAATTCACATCCATAGATTCATTATTATTCTCAATAAAAGTAGACAAAGGCATATTACTGGGATCAAGAGAAGTATTTTTAGTAGCAAAAATCTTCATAAGTTCATCCATCTTTTCACTCAAAACATTGATTTCTTCTATAGCACGCACTTTTTTACTAGAAGATCTTTCGGTGTGCCATTGAGAATAATTAGCCATAATATTATCAAGCAATTTTGTAGCATCTCCAAACGTAATTTCTATAAACGTGCCTCCCGTGGCCGAATCTAAAAGATTTCTAGAAGAAAAATTCAATCTGGCATAAATTTTTTGTATGATCATCCATAAATTCAAACCATGAGTAGGGCAATTGCGAAGCATCAATTCATTCTTTCACAAGATTGGGCAACATGCTCATGATCAAGTTGTTTAAAATTCATAATATCGTTCCTAAGAGTGATGATCTTAGTGGGAGGAAAATACTTAGAGATAAAAGCATCTTTGCACTTATTCCAAGAATCAATACTATTTTTAGGCAAAGACAAAAACCAAACTTTAGCACGATCTCTAAGTGAAAATGGAAATAACTTCAATTTGACAATATTGTTATCCGTATCTTTCTTCTTTTGCATATCACACAAATCAACAAAAAAATTTAGATGAGCGGCGACATCTTCACTAGGAAGGCCGGCGAATTGATCTTTCATAACAAGATTCAGCAAAGCTGTATTGATTTCACAAGACTCATCATTATCAAGAGGAGCAATCGAAGTACTAAGGAAATCATTATTATTGGTATTCGAGAGGTCACACAACTTGGTATTATCTTGCGCCATGGCAACAAGTAATCCAACACACAAGCAAATAGAAAGGCAACGGAAAAAGGCAAACGGGAAAAAGAGGGGGAGATTGGGAAAGAGAGGGCGAATAAAACGGCAAGGGTGAAGTGAGGGAGAGGAAAACGAGAGGCAAATGGCAAATAATGTAATGCGAGATATAGGGATTGCGATGGGTACTTGGTATGGTTGACTTGCTTGCGTGAGCCTCCCCGGCAACGGCGCCAGAAATTCTTCTTGCTACCTCTTGAGCACTGTGTTGGATTTCCCCGAACAGGAGAGGATGATGCAGCAAAGTAGCGTAAGTATTTCCCTCAGTTTTTGAGAACCAAGGTATCAATCCAGTAGGAGACCACGCACAAGTCCCTCGTACCTACACAAAACGATAGCTCCTCACAACCAACGCGATTAGGGGTTGTCAATCCCTTCACGGTCACTTACGAGAGTGAGATCTAATAGAGATGATAAATAATATTTTTGGTAATTTTTGGTATAGAGATGCAAAGTAAAAAGTAAAAGGCAAAGTAAAAACAAAGCAAGTAATAAAGTAATGGAGATTGATATGATGAGAATAGACCCGGGGGCCATAGGTTTCACTAGTGGCTTCTCTCAAGAGCATAGATTTTCTACGGTGGGTGAACAAATTACTGTTGAGCAATTGACAGAATTGAGCATAGTTATGAGCATATCTAGAGAATGATCATGTATATAGGCATCACGTCCAAGACAAGTAGATCGAAACGATTCTGCATCTACTACTATTACTCCACTCATCGACCGCTATCCAGCATGCATCTAGAGTATTAAGTTAAAAACAGAATAACGCCTTAAGCAAGATGACATGATGTAGAGGGATAAATTCATGCAATATGATAAAAAACCCATCTTGTTATCCTCGATGGCAACAATACAATACGTGCCTTGCTGCCCCTTCTGTCACCGGGAAAGGACACCGCAAGATTGAACCCAAAGCTAAGCACTTCTCCCATTGCAAGAACTACCAATCTAGTTGGCCAAACCAAAAGGATAATTCGAAGAGACTTGCAAAGATAACTCAATCATACATAAAAGAACTCAGAGAAGATTCGAATATTGTTCATAGATAAGCTGGATCATAAACCCACAATTCATCAGTCTCAACAAACACATCGCAAAAAGAAGATTACATCGAATAGATCTCCACGAGAGAGGGGGAGAACATTGTATCGAGATCCAAAAAGAGAGAAGAAGCCATCTAGCTACTAGATATGGACCCGAAGATCTGAAGTAAACTACTCACACATCATCGGAGGGGCTATGGTGTTGATGTAGAAGCCCTCCGTGGTGGATGCCCCCTCCGACGGAGCTCCGGAACAGGCCCCAAGATGGGATCTCGTGGATACAGAAGGTTGCGGCGGTGGAATTAGGTTTTTGGCTCCTGTTCTGATCATTTGGGGATACGTAGGTATATATAGGAGGAAGGAGTACGTCGGTGGAGCAACAGGGGGCCCACGAGGCAGGGGGCGCGCCCTAGGGGGGGGGGGCGCCCCCCACCCTCGTGACCGCCTCTTTTGTTCCTTGGAGCAGGGTCCAAGTCTCCTGGATCACGTTCGGTGAGAAAATCACATTCCCGAAGGTTTCATTCCCTTTGGACTCCGTTTGATATTCCATTTCTTCAAAACACTGAAATATGCAAAATACAACAATTCTGGGCTGGGCCTCCGGTTAATAGGTTAGTCCCAAAAATAATATAAAAGTGGAAAATAAAACCCAATATAGTCCAAAATAGTAGATAAAGTAGCATGGAGCAATCAAAAATTATAGATACGTTGGAGACGTATCAGGAACCGTTTTTTCTTGTAATAAAGGAGGCACCTGCTTGCCTACAGCCATGATCCTGGTGGGTCCCTACTTTCATCCTCACCATGTACAATTATATCCTTATTCCTCTCGGTTGTTGACCATCACTACTGCAGGATGCTGCTAACACGACACTACGATCAGAGACCCTTCGATGAAACTGTGCACGATGCAATAATCGCAAACGGTGGTGTAAAAACCCCATCAAAAAAGGTGCAAAATGTTTGTGATGGCAGGGACATCAAACATAGTTCAGATTTTACTTGCGTGTGTGATGCTGGGCATACGGTTGATCCAGCAGAACTGTTTGTGATGAGGAAGAACAACAGAAACAAGAAGCCATATTAATGTAACATAAACGGTCAGCCATATCAAGGTGTGTGTGATATACATCATACGGTTCACTCGGACAAACTGTTTTCGATTAGGCAAGAGAACCGAAATGGTTGATCTTAACAAGATGTGTGTGATATGCAACATTTGCGATCAGCCAAAAGAACACAAACTATTCGTGTAAACCAGACGTGTGTGATACGCAGCAAACAACCTAGCAAACAGCCCACTCAGATGAACTGTTTGCGATGAGAAATTATAACACAGACGGTTACTATAGTAAGTTCGTGTGCGATTCTGTTCGTACAAAAAACTTTGAAGAATGCAAACTAGTTGCTTGCGGTGGCTAGGAGTGTCGCACACGATGCGCCCACGAGTACTCCGGTGTGATGATTAGTAAGGTACACATAATGAACGACCGCAAGGGTGATATGCTAATCATGGAGTCCGAGAAGACCGTGGTCGGAAGGCCACCGGCTCAGCTTTTTAGCCTATATTTTATTAGAATTGTATGCATAAGTAGGTTGTGAGTGTTTTGTGCCCTGCCGCATGTGGCATTTTAAATTATCCTTAATATGTAAGGCAATTATTAACCATTGCGATTGTAAATTTTCCTCAACGGCGAGAAGAGCGCACGCAAGGACGCCACGCAAGCAACCACGTGGTCAACCTTCTGGCACCCTGTGGGAGACGCGACGGCGCATCCATAGGACATGATGGTGATATCAAGACCGTGTGTGATAGTGGGCAGACACGTACACGTACATCCGAGAACAAGGGCCCATGTTTCGGGCTTCTGATGCGTGACATATGGTTGATCCAAAAGAACTATTTGTGATGAGGCAGAACAGCAGAAACGGGGCTTTTTAGGCCCAGAACCATCAATAAATTTTGATTTTGTTTCTCATCACATTGCATATTACAACGTAATAAGTAATTGCAAGTCTGTTCACACCGATCTAACTAGTGTGTGTTCACACTTAGCACTGGGCTATAAAAACTACCCACTTGAAAATTACTTCATAGTTCCTCCCCCCATCACCCACAAAATTGGTCTTTCCTGTCAAGTCGTTTCGCCATGACCGGTAGGAGGAGTTTTCGGTGGGCATATAACCAGGCAGCAAAGACCAAGGCTGCATAAGCACTAGAGAGGTCCTACCGCAAAGCGGCAGCCGTAGCCGCAGCAGAGATGTCCCGACACGCCGTGGAGCCCTCGAACGAGCTCTCACGAGCACGCGAGGGCTCTCACAAGCGCACTCGCCACATCGGCGATCGCAACGAGCTGACATTACTAAAGTCCTTGGCCGGCGACGATGACATTCTCGCTGACCTCAAGCAGCAGGAGCTGGTCGACGGTTTGATGAAGTTGCTTGAGATCAGCGATGCTTTGGTTGACAAGGCGACCGGCCTCGTCGAGCAACTCATGGGTGACAATGCGAAGCTCCTCAAGGCGTTCGCCGAGAAGGAGGAGGAGGCCGCCGGCTAGAAGATGTTGTACGAGTAGAGTAGTGCCTCGGGGATGACGCTGATAGCGGTCGTCGAGGAACTGATGGGTGACTTGAGGAAGCTCTGGATCAAGCGCGAGCAGGAGGTGGAGGAATCCGTGGCTGTTTTCAGGCAATGTCGTCAGGAATTGAAGAAGGAACCGGGGGATGTCATCGCCCGACCATCCATAGAAGAGTAGATACAGTAGCGATCCAGATCATTGTCTGCGATTTTCTTCTCTTGCCCCTGTGTCTTCGGGGCTTTGCCGCATGTGGCATTTTAATTTATCCAAAATATGTAAGACAATTATTATCTGCGCCATTGTAAATTTGTCATCGTACTATCCATTGCCATTTCATTTGTCGTCGTATTATCTGTTGCCCTATGTGGCAATTTAAATTAGGCCGGAATACGAGTTGGAAACACGAACAAAGAAAATGCTGCCATGAGATCACAAGCAAACACCAGAGGCGGGCGCTTTAATTAACCCATTAATGGAGAAGTTGTGAGCAAGGCGAGCGGCGACTGGTGCATGGAGGTCAAAGAGCTCGATTCCCGGCGGGCATGGGCGACCTTGCTGCTCGCACATGTCCAGTCCAGCTTGCGAGGTGGACAGGATGCATGCGTCCCATCGAGCCTATGCAGAGGACTCTTTCAGTGTCAAAACCGGCAGATCTCGGGTAGGGGGTCCCGAACTATGCGTCTAAGGATCGAAGGTAACATGAGGCAGGGGACACGATGTTTACCCAGGTTCGGGCCCTCTTGATGGAGGTAATACCCTACTTCCTGCTTGATTGACTTTGATGAGTATAGGGGCCCTGAGGGTAGACCCAACAATTTGTCAATCTATTACAAGAGTTGATCTACCTCAAGATCGCCCTAGATGTCTAGCCTGCATGATTATGATTATCTCTACGGACTAAACCCTCCGGTTTATGTAGAGACCGGAGGAACCTAGGGTTGTACAGAGTCGGTTTGCAGAGAAAGGAAGATGCATGAGCTGAATGCCAAGCTTGCCATCCATGCAAAGGAGAGTCACATCCAGACATGGGGAAGGTCTTTGATCTCATGTCTTCACGGACCATTAGTCTGGCCCATATCACATAGCCCGGACGCCCGAGGACCCCCTAGTCCAGGGCTCCCTCAATAGCCCCTGAAGAGGGCTTCAATGATGATGTATCCGGTGTGCAGATTGTCTTCGGCATTGCAAGGCAGGTTCCTTCTCCGAATACTCCAAAGCAGTCTTCCGCACATAAGAGTTGTATCCGGCCCGAAGACTGTCTTCAGCATGGGAAGGCGGGTTGCTTCTCCGAATACTCCAAAGAAGTCTTCCGCACATAAGAGTTGCATTCGGCCCTACTTAACACTTACAACCCTAAGCTGTAAAGGCAACAACACTTAAAATAAGTTACGTCCACAGGTAAGTTTTTTGGTGAGACGTTATGTTCTGGCCTTGTTATTATTTTGAACCATTTTACAGCCCCCGCTTCGCGTTTTGAGGCACAACCATTGACACGTCTTGTCAAAGCAGAGATCGTGTCCCCTTATCACTGGATCTTCATCAATGCGGGTTTGGGTAATCCAACCGTGCCGTTCGCATGTCTCCTTGGGAATAGGCGAGGTTTAAGGCTTATGAGGGGGTGCTTGATGTTCTCTACCTCTATAAGAGGACAAGGACCCATCTGTTCACCTCACGCCTTCTTCTTCCTCTGCCCTTCCGTCCCTGTGCTCCAGCGCCCAAGTTCTAGACTTTCCCTTCTCCCTAACTTCTCCAGCAATGGCCGGATCCAGTTTCCAGGGCAAGTGGATGGCCTCCTTCGTAACGGAGAAGGACATCAAGGATCTACGCGAGGCAAGGTACCTGACGACGGAGAATAAACATAGGCTTCCTACCCCGGGGCAGGTCATCCCCACCCCGGAGCTTGGTGAGAGGGTGGTATTTATCCCCCACTTCCTTCGAGGACTTGGGTTCACCCTCCATCCCTTCGTCTGAGGTCTCATGTTCTACTATGGGCTGGATTTCCATGATCTGGCCCTGAATTCCTTCCACCACATTTTGGCATTCATCGTGATGTGTGAGGCATTTCTCCATGTCCCCCACACTTTGTCTTGTGGCTTAAGGTCTTAAATGTGAAGCCGAAGGTGGTCGAGGGACAACACGCTGAGTGCAGCAGCGCCATGGTGAGCAAGCTCAACCATGTTACCTGGCCCAAAGGGAGATTCGTGGATACTGTCAAGGTATGGCAGCAGGAGGGGTTCTACATCACCGAACCCCGCGGCACCAAGTGGGCGGCCACTCCTGCTTTCACATTTGGACCTCCACCGCGGTCGCGTCCTGGACCAACAAGGGTCTAGACTGGGGATCCCCTGACGAAGTATTGCTGTTGCAAGAGCGCATCAAGAGCATGATAGCAAAGGACATCACCCTTGCTGATGTGATCCAGGTGATGCTTATCCGCCGAGCTCTTCCCTGCCAACGATGGCCTCTCAAAATGTGGGAGTTTAATCTGGAAGGGCCACAGACCCTGCAGCGATTCTTTTGCACAACGCACAAAGGGATCTGGAAGCTGCTCTTCAAGAAGCAGAAGACATAGCCAAGGACGTCTGACGACATCGGCCTCGACTACAACAATCCGGCATCCCTAGTAAGTATCATATTTCCGAACATTATTTAACTCATCAATCATAGGGAGGGGTACTGAAAATTCCATCTCCTGAATAGGGCTGGATAAAGAAAGGGGAGTGGATTAAGTGTCCGTCCCCGCTCCCTGAAAACCCAGCCGAGCGAAGAAGGACAAGAAGAAGAAGAGCAAGGAGGCCGAAGGTGGCCTCCATCACATAGATACTTCAAGCGCTATGTCCAGAGGAACCGAGGCTCCTTCCTCTCAAGAGGGAGACGAAGATGAGGACGAGGAGGAGGAGGAGGAGGAGGAAGAGAACCATCCTCCCAAAGGGAAAAAGAGGGCAGCCTCCGTAGATCTGGAGGAGGGGGCGTCCAAGAGGGGGAAGATATCCCTCTCGGACAATTCCGATTCGAACACTGAAGCAGTCCCAAAGCACCACCCCTGAGCCAAGCCCCTTTCCGAATCGTCAGTACCTTAGGATGCCTTACGTACATCCAATCTTTTACAAATTGTAAGGATAATATCAAATCATGTGTTTTCAGTCCGGCCCGCGATATCCCTCAAGAATCATCGTCATCGGGGGATCTTCTATTGGAGATGATGGAGAGCGAAATGCCTCCATAAGCTTCCCCGCCTCCTAGGGCGGACGACACCGAGGTGTCATCTCAAAGGGTCTCTCTGGTCTTCAGAGAAGTGCGGGAGAGGACCAAGAAGGCGCTAGAGGATAACACCTCGACTGCCGAAAACATGAGGGGTGCAACCCTCATGGGGACCGACGACCGGGGTCTTGGATCATCCGACCCCCGGCCAGATACTGTTCTGGAGATAGAAATGGCTCCGGAGTTGAATTAGCAGCCTCCTTCGAGGGAGGAGAAAGCGGTTGTTCCGACGGCGACCTCTACTAATGCGGAGGCGCCGAACATGCTGGACACTCTACAAAGTGCGTCCGTCTTGGAGGAGCACCGTACCTTGATGGGTATGGTGGTTGAGAAGATTCAGTCTGCTAAAAGCGGGCTGACTGAAGCCTTCACGAGCCTACTAACAGGATTCGAGGTATGCGATGTTATGTCTTTAGCCGCTTTCCATATGAAAAATATGCCTGTATATAGATAGTAGCCCCTGAGACTCTGTTTGACCCATGAAGGAGGGCAAACAGAGGATCTATAGACATCCACAAGAAATAACATACTTATCTTTTTGGTAAAAAACATGCTTCACTATTAGTGGCGACCGCTCAGGCCGCCAAAGTTTCTGAACTGGAGCGGAAACTACAGCTGGCCAATGAGGACAATATCCTTATTAACAAGCGGCTCGACGAGGCGCAAGGTATGTTTCAAGTATGCCATACATGATTCTATTAGTTTGCAAATGCTAAGTTGAAGCTTACGCGCTGCTATATGCATAATTGCAGATGGCGCTGCTGAGGTCGAGGCCCTCAGGAGTGACCTCCCCGTGCGAAGGAGCAGGCAAGGGTGAGGAATGCGGCCGCTGAGAAAACGGCCGTGGATTTGAAGGCGAACAGGCCACCTGTCGCCAGTTTGAGGAGCGGTTATCGAAAGTTGAGCAAGAGCTCAAGGACGCCACTTGCAAGTGCGATCTTCTTCAGGAGGAGAATAAAGCTAAGGCAGCCGAACTCGCCAAGGCCCTTCAGAAACCCAAGAGGCGAGGTCCGAATCTCGAGCAGCTCACGAGGAGATCTGACAGGCTGGATAGATAGCAGCTGGTAAGCCCTTTCTTTACAGTCTAAGTTTGGTGATCAAAGGTATGCCTTGCTTAATTGACAATGGAGTTCTCTAGATGCTTTTGTGGATCTTTCGAAGAGTACCGCCGACGCTGCGGAAATCTACTGAGCCTAGGAGGGGCATGCGACGGAGAAGCTGTTCTGGTCGCAGTTCGCAACACAGGAGCGCTCGACGCCGCGGAACGACCAAATGGCGCAGTGGGCCGAGCTGCATAAGATGTCTGAAGCGGCCATGAAGGATGTCATAGTCTGGCTGTGGCCAGCTGAACCCGTTCAGAGCAGCTATTTTGGCTTGGTGCGGCGACTCATCGATGCCGTGCCCTGAATTGATGTAATCAAGCGGTCAGTGTGCATAGAAGGTGCACGGATGGCCTTCGCCCGTGTCAAGATGCACTAGGAGAAGATGAAGGCAGCCGTTATCGCAGTCGCGGGTCCTCCAGGAGGCAAGGACCACCGCACGCTGGAGCGCTATTTAGAAGACGTCCTAGAGGGCGCTCGCTTGATAGAGGGTCAATGCTCAAAAGACATTATGTTCGAATGAATGTATCCGAATGACCCAGACGTGTTTATTATATATATTAAGGCTTTGTGATATATTTGTGCCATTGTCTAAAAGTTCTTTCCTCCTGTGCGGCCGTTTTTGTATTCCTGAGAGTTTTCCAGTCGTCGGCTTCGGCCCCCATGTAGATACTACGGGGGTGTTCGGGATGGCACATGAGCACACTTGACCCAACGTCTTGTTCCGTAAAGGAGGTGTTAGTGCGGCGAACCAGGCAATCGGACTATATGGCTTTACCACTCTCACTTAGCCATAGGAGTTTGATGATGGGGCTATAAAATAGCCCCTGGTACGTACATAGCTCTCCGAATGCGGATGCGTTACGTATGTGACCGGAAAAACAATCCTTCGTTTAATACGGGAAAATCATTAAAGATTTAGTAAGTCGCCGAGTGGCTGGCCAGCTCTCGCCGCATCATGTCAGTCAGTTTTCAGCTTTCTCTACTGAGGTGCTTGACCGGACGAACCAGAAACACAATCGCAGTAGTTTTCCCTTTACTACCCTAGCCGAACAAACTGAACGTAAGGTAGCAAACACAGGAGCCGAGCAACCCAACTATTGACCAAAGACATGATTCAGAGCCGATGCATATAATGCCAAGTTCGGGATGCCGAAGTGTGCTACAAAGCTATTCGTGTTTTTGTTTGGCGACACATATGTGGCCGTATAGAGCCCCTGACAATGGGTGTTGAGGTATGTGATTGAGACAACTGGGGAGACGGAGTACAATTTTATAAATAAAGTCGATACCAAAAAATTGTCCTCACTAGAATCTGATTGATACGTCAAAACACGATCTTACAGAGGGTACCATAAGCTCCAAAGCCATTTTACATGCTGGGGGTCTAAGAATAAGGAGAAAAGCTCAATACAGGTCCTTTGAATAAGGTTAGGTCTGAAGAATCCTTTGGATATCCTGCCGCACGTCTGCACCGCTTTCGCTTGTAGAGAGGGGTTCCTTAAAAGGAATGGTCTTCGGTTATCCGCATGAAATCGAGCTCGAAGAGAGTCCTTGTAAGTCCATAGGATATATAGGTCCGAATGCACCCGTGGTAGGAGAGAAAAAGTAATCGAAGAAAAAGGTGGAAGGTCATACAGGGTCGAACCTTACTATAGACCTGTCCGTATTGTGCCTCCGTTGATGCCCAAGGTATTTTGAGTGCATAATGATGCATGCGCGGTAAGGATTCCGCGGGTGTGTGCGGCGATCGACGGAGGCGAAATTGCTAGTCGAGCTCTGGAATAACCGAGCTATCATCATGCGGAACTGACCGGACTCGTTTAACAATGTCCGACGGTTTGATGGCCGATGAGGTGTGCGGCTTGATAGGGCCGCTTTGTCCTTCGGCCGCGAGGGCCACGGTGTGCTCCTCCGTATGGAGGGAGTGTTCTGTGTTTCCATTGATTGTTATGGCACCACGTGGACCAGACATCTTAATCTTTAAATAAGCATAGTGTGGGACTGCGTTGAATCGCGCAAAAGCGGTTCGTCCAAGCAGTGCGTGATAACCACTGCGGAAGGGGACGATATCGAAGATCAAGTCTTCACTACGGAAGTTGTCTCGCGAGCCAAAGACGACCTCCAATGTTATTGATCCCGAGCAATGGGCTTCTACACCAGGTATTACTCCTTTAAAGGTAGTTTTAGTGGGCTTGATTCTTGACGGATCAATACCCATTTTGCGGACAGTGTCCTGGTAAAGCAGGTTAAGACTACTGCCACCGTCCATGAGGACTCGCGTGAGGTGGAATCCTTCGATGATTGGGTTGAGGATCAAAGCTGCCGAACCTCCATGACGGATACTGGTCAGGTGGTCCTTTCGATCGAAGGTGATCGGATAAGCCGACCATGGGTTGAATTTTGGGGCGACCAGCTCTACGGCGTACACATCCCATAGTGCGCGCGTGCGCTCCCGCTTGGGGATGTGGATGACATAGATCATATTCACTGTTTTGACCTCGGGGGGAAATTTCTTTTGTCCCCCTGTGTTCGGTGGGCGAGGCTCTTCATTGTCGTCCTCGCTGGGAGGCCTTTTCCCCTTGTGTTCGGTGTTGAGCTTGCCGGCCTGTTTAAAGACCCAACAGTTTGTGTTGGTGTGATTGGCAGGTTTATCGGGGGTGCCATGAATCTGGCAAGGTCGATCAAGTAGTCTGTCCAAACTGGATGGGCCATCTTTGTTTCCTTTGAATGGCCTCTTTCATTGACCAGATTTGGAGCCACTGAATCCGGTGTTGACCTACGTGTCTTCATTATTGTTTCGACGCTTGTGCTTGTCGCGTCATGGCTTGCCATTGCCGTCCCTGGCTTCAGAGGTGCCTAGGTCACTGGTGCTATTGCTTCTACGAGCTAGCCAACTATCTTCTCCTGCGCAAAAGTGGGTCATCAGTGTGGTAAGGGCTGCCATGGACTTCGGATTCTCTTGGCCGAGGTGTCGTGCAGGCCACTCATCTCGGACATTGTGTTTGACGACCGCGAGGGCTTCGGCGTCCGACAATCCACAATATGGTTCTTTTTGATTAAGAACCTGGTCCAGAGCTTCCGGGCTGATTTGTCGGGTTGCTGGATTATGTGACTAAGGTCATCGGTGTCTGGGGGCCGAACATAGATACCTTGGAAGTTGTCTCTGAAGGCGTCCTCCAAGTCTTCCCATCTACCAACAGAATTTTCTGGGAGGCTGTTCAGCCAATGCCGTGCTGGTCCCTTAAGTTTTAGGGGGAGGTACTTGATGGCATGTAAGTCATCACCGCGGGCCATGTGGATGTGGAGAAGAAAATCTTCAATGCATACTGTAGGATCTGTTGTGCCATCGTATGATTCAATGTTAACATGTTTAAACACTTCTAGGAACTGGTGCTCCATTACCTCATCGGTGAAGCATAGGGGGTGTGCGGCGCCTCTGTATCGGGCGATGTCATGACACAGTTCGGATGGAGTTCGTATGTGGTTTTCGGCCTGGGTGAGGTTGTGCTTGTCGCGCTAGGCTTGATGGACATTTTGTCGCGCTGGTGCACGCCCCCTTGATCCATAGATTGATCTGGTGTGATCTACTTTATTGTCCAGGTCCTGTCGCAGGTCGTACGTGTATCCTGCAGCCGTTGTCTCTCTATCTCCAGGGCGAGGTGGTGCGGTCTGGTGTTCGGCTTGAGTTGCCGTTCTGTCCCGGCCACAAGGTGGTCGGTCAGGTCTGTCAGCAGCGTCACATGCTGTGGTATAGGTTCTAGGACCTCGTCGTTGAATTGGGATAGTAGTCTACGCTTGGGTAACTCTTAGTTGGGCGCTCAAGGCTGTATTCCTCGGCTGCCAGGACATTAGTCCATCTGTCATTGAGTAAATCCTGATCAGCTTGAAGTTGCTACCGCTTATTTTTCATGCTTCTTGCAGTGGCTATTAGTCGGCTCTTAAAGCGCTCTTGTTCGAGGGGTTCCTCCGGCACGATGAAATCTTCGTCATCAAGGCTCTCGTCCTCCTCGGAGAATGGTAGGTAGTTACTATCCTCCGAGCCCTCGTTCCTGGCAGGATCATCGGGGTTGACTTGCCCATCCTCCCAATCATCTTGTTGGGATGTTGGCTCGACAGGGGCTTCTTGGTCTTCGGCGTTCTCCAGAGTATTATTGTCTATGGTGTCGGTATTGCTGTCTTTTTCGTGATGCGATTTTGATCGGCGCCGCTGACATTGACGCTTCGGAGGTGCTTCAAAAGACTTGACCTATAGATTCTTCCCACCATCACCATCATTCTCTTTGGGGGTGTCCACCATTTACACGTCACATGAGGAAGTGGCCGTCCAACGTCAGATGATCGACGGGTTCTGGCTCTTCTCATCTCCAGTATCGCTGCCCATACCGTCGATGTCTTCAAAATCATAGTCGAGCATGCTGGTTAAATCTTCGACAGTGGCTATGAAGTGGGTGGTGGGTGGGATGTAAAATTTCCCCGTTCTTAGCCCCTAGTGTGGGATGGGCGTAGTTCGGCAGTGATTCTTCCGCAATGGCAAGCGATTGCATTAGATCCAGGGCATCGTTTAAGAGCAAAGTTTGGACGGGGAAGCGAGAGTCCATAGAGTCGGGCAGGACAGAAGTTCCCTGGTGGAGCTCACATGATGCGGACCTCGAGAGTTTGGAGCTAGTGTTCGGAGGGGAGTCTGGCTTCATGGTGAAAGAGGGAACCTAACGTAACTCCGAGCCTGTCGAAGATGCGATCTCATCTGGTTTTCCGGTGTCAGTCTCTATAGCTACAAAGAGTCCGGCGGGCTCTAACTCCTGTCTTCGGACCTAGTGATGTGCTCCGGATCTAAGGCCAGAGCGGTGGTTGGGGCCACGAACCCATGGAAGATCAAGACTCCTCGGATACCAACGACATAGTTCAGATTTCCAAAGCTGTTCTGATGACCAGGGGCGTAGCCGTCGATCTGCTCCAGATGGCCACTCGAGCTGGCACGCAGTGCGAAGCCGCCGAATATGAAAATTTGGCCGGGGAGAAAAGTCTTCCTTAAGGCGGTACTGTTGTAGATGATCGATGAAGCCATCGAGCCTTCTAGCAACGACACAGTGGAACTCTCAATGAAAGCACCAATGTCGGTGTCAAAACCGGCAGATCTTGGGTAGGGGGTCCCGAACTGTGCGTATAAGAATCGAAGGTAACAGGAGGCAGGGGACACGATGTTTACCCAGGTTCGGGCCCACTTGATGGAGGTAATACCCTACTTCCTGCTTGATTGAATTTGATGAGTATAGGGGTTACAAGAGTTGATCTAACTCGAGATCGTAATGACTGAACCCTAGATGTCTAGCCTTTGTGATTATGATTATCTCTACGGACAAAACCCTCTGGTTTATATAGACACTGGAGGGACCTAGGGTTGTACAGAGTCGGTTTGCAGATAAAGGAAGATGCATGATCCGAATGCCAAGCTTGCCATCCACGTAAAGGAGAGTCCCATCCGGACACGGGGGAAGGTCTTTGATCTCATGTCTTCACAACCCATTAGTCTGGCCCATATCACATAGCCCGGACACCCGAGGACCCCCTAGTCCAGGACTCCCTCAGACTCCTCGCACGCGTCCCGTCGAGCCTACATGACGGACTTCTCGCGCTCATCCTGTCTAATCAAACAGCTGCATGCACGCCACTGAGTATGGTTAAATTTTGACACGGTTCATATAATACAACCGTTTGATATTAACGTGTCAGCTTTTAGTTTCAAAAAGGACTCCATTGGATACTAATGTGTGCGCCTCTTCTCAAACTGGACGATTTTTTTTACCACGACATATATGTGCCATGTCATGAAACCATGCCAAGTTTCATGTTTTTTGGCTGAGTTTTTGATTTACCAGGATTTAAAAACCAAGATTCTCAATGTTTCAGGATGACGACAAGTTTGTAATCATTCTCATTCCTTAAATGAGACCTAAACATGCACCCAATGACACATGTAAGATTTCCCACCCATTTTGCTTCACTTGAGCATGTGCTTGTAGTTCAAATTTGAATTATGGACGACATTAAATGCGTAGAAAACTTAACTATTAGCAATAATATATACAATGGCCAAACAAACCCTAAACAGTTTCAAATTTCGGCACAACACTCCTGTTATTCTATGTTGCCGGTAGAAAACAAAATTCAAGGCTTGAAGAGGCAACAATTATTGTTTCGCCCTCCGAAACCATGAGGGTTGCGAGAAGCTTCAGTTTGTAAGAGGCTTGTAATATAGCTTCGCCCAAATTGGACAATTATATGTACCATGTAGTGACACCCTGCCAAGTTTCATGATTTCCTGGTGAGTTTTGGATTTACAGAGATTTATAAACCGAGATACGCAATGTTTGTGGACAAGGTAAGATGGCGGGACGGTTGAATTCATTCCCATTTCACTCCATGGGACCTAAACATGCTCCCCAAGGACACATGTACGTTTTTTCTAGCTATTTTGGTGCACTAGAGCATGTATTTGTAGTTCGGATTTGAATTATGGACATTAAATGCCTAGAAAACTCAATTAATGAATAAAAAGGGACAAATGAACCCTGAATAATTTCAAAGTTCAGCGTGAATCGCCCGTTGTTCCGTACGTGTTGTGTGTAGAAAAAAACGAGGCTAGAAGAGGGAGCAGTTATCGTTTGGCCCACAAGGGGACATGTTTCCCTATCGAAACCACGAGGGTTCTTGCGACAGGCTCCGGTTTGTAAGAGGTTTGTAATAAAGCTTGGCCCAAATTGGTAATGTTTTTACCACAACATATATGTGCCATGACATGACACCATGGCACCTTTAATGACTTTCTGGTGAGTTTTGAATTTATATGGGGATTTAAAAACCAAGATTCCAAATGTTTGAGGACATGCCAAGACGTCAGTTAGGTTGTAATTCATTCCCATTCCTTGCATGGGACCTAAACATGCACCCAAGGACACATGCATGTATAATTTTTATAGCCATTTTGGTGAACTGGAGCATGTATTTGTACTTCACGTTTTAATTATGGACATTAAATGCCTAGGAAACTCAATTAGTGTATAAAAAGGCCAAATGAACCCTGAATAAGTTTAAATTTCAGCATGGATATCATGTCATTCCATCTTGCCCGTAGAAGAAAATACAAGGCAAAAACAGGGAGCAACTACGTTTCGCCACAAGGGGAACACATTTCCCTATCGGAACCATCAGGCTTCCTTGAGAGAAGCTCCGGTTTGTAATAAAGCTCAGCCCAAGTTGACAATGTTTTACCACGACATATATGTGCCGTGACGTGACACCATGCCACCTTTGAAGACTTTATGGTGAGTTTGGGATTTTATGGGGATTTAAAAACCGAGATTCCAAATGTTTGAGGACGAGCCAGGATGACAGTACAGATGTAATTCGTTTCCATTCCTGGCATGAGACCTAATTAAACATGCACCCAAGGACACATGCATGTTTATTTTTTCTAGCCATTTTGGTGAACTTGAGCATGTATTTGTAGTTCAGATTTGAATTATGGACATGAAATGCCTAGGGAACTCAATTAGTGTATAAAAAGGCCAAACGAACCCTGAATAAGTTTAAATTTCACCATTGATATCATGTTGTTCCATGTTGCTCGTAGAAGAAAATACAAGGCGAAAAGAGGGAGTGATTACGTTTCGACAACAAGGGGAACACGTTTCCCTATCAGAACCACAAGGCTTCTTGTTGAGAGAAGCTCCGATTTGTAAGAGGTTCGTAATAAAGCTTGGCCCAAATTGGACAATGTTTTTACCATGACATATATGTGCCATGACGTGACACCATGCCTACTTTCATGACTTTCTGGTGAGTTTTGGATTTACGGGGATTTAAAAGCCGAGATTCCAAATGTTTGAGGATGAGCCAGGACGCTAGTACGGTTGTAATTCGTTCCCATTCCTAGCATGCATGGGACCTAAACATGCTCCCAAGGACACATGCATGTATATTTTTTCTAGCCATTTTGGTGAACTGGAGCATGTATTTGAGGTTCAGATTTGAATTATGGGCATTAAATGCCTATGAAACTCAGTTAGTGTATAAAAAGGCCAAACAAACCCTGAATAACTTTAAATTTCAGCATGGATATCCTATCGTTCCATGTTGACCGTAGAAGAAAATACAAGGTGAAAATAGGCAGTGATTACGTTTCACCACAAGGGGAATACGTTTCCCTATCGGAACCACGTGGCTTCTTTGAGAGAAGCTTCGGTTTGTAAGAGGTTTGTAATAAAGCTTGGCCCAAATTGGACAATGTTTTTATCACGACATATATGCGCCATGAGGTGACATCATGCCAACTTTCATGAGTTTCTGGTGAGTTTAGGATTTACGGGGATTTAGAAACCGAGTTTATAAATGTTTGAGGACGAGCCAGGACACCAGTACGGTTGTAATTCGTTCCCATTCCTGGCATGGGACCTAAACATGCACCCAAGGACACATGTAAATTTGTCTAGCCATTTTGGTGAACTAGAGCATGTATTTGAAGTTCAGATTTGAATTATGGACATTAAATGCCTAGGAAATTCAATTAGTGTATAAAAAGGCCAAACGAAAGCCGTGTGCCTACCAAACCATGACCTATGCCGCGCGCGATATGAGTCGTGCATTCTGATTGGCGAGAACCCAAACCCCACGGATCGTACGTCTGCACCATTGGATGCTCCCAGATCGAACTGCAACCCTCAGCCCTTTCGACAACACATGCAATACATGGGTAAGCACTATGCGCATGCGTCGTGCTAGCTCACGCTTCCTTCTCTTGTAAATTTTCTAAACAGGCTACCGTTTCCCGCCACTCCTCTCATCGGTTTCCCGCCTCTTATCCCATTGGTTTCCCGCTACCAGTGTAAGTGCTAATTGAAGGCTAGGCGGTGACACACCAGCCATCGCACACCGTTTCTAAAAGAACAAATGTGCATGATAGGAGGGAGTAGGTCCCATAGGGTGACTAGCGTGAAACGCCTTAAAGGCAAGGAGGCAATTCCTATCAGCAAGGTGCTACTTCCCATCCGCTAGCCTAGTCTAATAGAACGCAGAAGTTAAGCGTGCTCGGGCCGGAGTAGACCAAGGATGGGTTACCCTGTGGGAAGTTGCATATTATATAAACCTTGGGATAATCCTTGTTTTTGCTAATTTATAGATTATGTTTTTATAGGTTATTTTTTGCTGTAAAATCACCATGACTGCGCAAGCGCGAGCAAAATGGTGCAGGTACTGGCTTAACCGTGTGCGATGCAAGTGCGCTGTAAAATCACCATGACTGCACAAGCGCGAGCAAATGGTGGAGGTACTAGTTTAACCGTGTGCGATGCAGGTGCGCTGTAAAATCACCACGATTGCACAAGTGCGACAAAAATGGTGCAGGTACTGGCTTAACCGTGTGCGATGCAAGTGCGTTGTAAAATCACCACGACTTTGCAAGCGCGAGCAAATGGTGGAGGTACTGGCTTAACCGTGTGCGATGCAAGTGCGCTGTAAAATCAGACGACTGCGCAAGCTAAAGGCGGGTGAGTTTATTTAGAAATTAGGATGAACCGTGTGCGATAGACCAGCTAGCTAGAAATATAAAAACAAACTACCCGCCTTTAGCGTTGCAAAAATCAGCGGTTCCGCCACTTTTCCTTATTATCATACACGCATATTCTTATTGGACCGTGCACAATCTTGGGCACTCCTGCCCCACATCAATTCCTTTACCCCAATTTTAGTAGCCGTTGTGCTTCAACCGTCAGCCACACTCCTCCAGCACCGACCTTATAGTAAAATTGCAGTAGCCGAGGCATTTGAACCGTCGCCCTCCCTCGTCCACCACCATCTCCGCCCACCATTACTAAAATTTTCAGTAGCCGTGGCGTATCCTCAAACACCACACCCCCCCACCACAGTCCCCCACCTACCCCCTTCCCCCCTCGAATCCTAGCTCGCGACCGCCGCCACCGCCAACCCATGCTGGTCTCCCCGCTCCTCGTAGCTTAGATAATAAAGTTTAGGTTACCTAGCAATTCCCATACCGTTGCCCCACTCCCCTGAGTTTTTAGATGAGACCTGCGGTGTCCCTCCCCGCAAGATCCACATCCCGTGCTCCAGAATGTCGCAGCCTAAGCTTGACCACATATCCCGGGGAGCCCTACGAGCATTTGGCCAAGAAGTGGTTTATCATGGCCTCTCCGGCGGACATTGCCGAGGTGGCCGCCGTTCGCCCCGAACTATCAATCCCGGGGCAACACGTCACCACGGAAGCCAGCAAAGATGTTGACTATGTTGCTATGTCGAAGGCTTTATGTCAGTGGGCTTGCATATTACTGTATCTCGGGAAAGCTGGCTACAACATCAAACTCATCGACAGTGACGGCTTCACGCAGGCCATGTCACAGGTTACATGGTCCATCCCCAACCCCTCTGGTTAAACCGCTGTCGATCTCTTCGACAGCCCTGCTGCTGATCTCCTCCGCCAAGCGGTCAAGGATTTGCGATCCTTATACGCCATCAAGCCCATTTTGTCATTTCTGAAGGACACGTTCTACGGCGGCGGCTTGGAATCCTCAATTGCCAAGTCAGATCTCATCAACCACGACCACGATCACGAGGAGGGCACCCACAAAGGTTCTTCCACCATGGGTTTGTGCTCTTCCAACTGGAAGGATCCCGTCGATGAAATGTGAGGCAACATCCTATCAGTAAATCTTACCTTTTCTAGCTTGCCAACCCGTACCCTTTGTTGTAGTAGCATTTGTCGTGCGGTGCTATAACTGTGTCGTGTTTAGTTATTTCAGTTGTGCAAAAATTTATTGTTCAATGGGGCTATGCGATGCTTAAGTATGAATTGTCCGCTTCAGTTTCATGAAAATGGCTATATTTGGTTGGTTGCAGTGAGTAGATGCCTTGTTTATCTGTGTTTGGTTGTTAGGTTGGTTGAAGTGAGCATTTTTCCAGTTATCGAGCCGATGCCTTGTTTATCTGTATTTTGTCTTAGTTTGGTTGCAGTGAGCATTTGTCCAGTTATCAAGCAGATGCCTTGTTTATCTGTATTTGGTTGTTAGGTTGCTTTTTTTAGCGTTTGTCCAGTTTTCAAGCAGATGCCTTGTTTATCTGTATTTGCTTGTTAGGTTGGTTGTAGTGAGCATTTGTCCAGTTTTCAAGCATATGCCCTGTTTATCTTTATTTGCTTGTTAGGTTGGTTCCAGTGAGACTTTGTCCAGTTTTGAATGGCTACATTTGGTTGTTATACTGATCATTTATGCCTTGTTTATTTCAGTCATTCACAATGTGTTGTTCATTTTGTGCAAGTCGGAAGTGTGCCGCTTGACTGCATCAATACAAGTTTGAACGGCTATATTTGGTTCCAGTTATGCCTGGTGTAGTTAACACATGCCCTTTATTTCAGTTTTACACATTTATCCAGTGATGTTTAAGCATTACCTATGTTCTATTCATTTTCAACAATACGAGTTTGAATTGCAATATTTGATGGCTGTTAAGCCTGCTGTCCGTAACATTGCCTTCCATTTTATATATGCTTTAACAGCATGCTGAAACCAACACATTCAAGCTATCATTTGGAGATGATATTGTATACCTTTGCTATATTTGTTTGATGTTAAGGTTGCCGTACTATCATGCCTTTCCACTACTTATGCAGGATAACAACGGGAGTAGCCACCATTTTCCGCCGAGGTTAGCTTCATCCCTCGGCTTGTACTCCCCCCGTCGTTCCATAATGTAGTGCATATAGATCTAGGCCTGGACACTTGTTAGGTTCTAATATTGACTTGTTGCTTGTAGGTACATATGCCCTTGGCAAGGATCCACGCATCGACCCTTTTTGCGTATGTGGCAATGAGATATTCATGAACAAGCATCAAGTGAGGAAACTGATAAGGATTATTAGCAAAAAGATACAAACGGTGGAAAATAAATTATTTTTTATGCTCTATCCAACACAACAGTGAGGTGTAGGATGGTAACTACAAACTCTGCAGCCTTCTCTATTTATTGCCCATAATGAGTTGTTAGACAACAATGTCTGAATCTTTTTCGTTCGCAGTGGTTCCCGAAGCAGTTCACTCAAGATTACCTTGCAAAGTACATGATTGGTGGACACGCAATGAAGGTTAAAGTATTTCATCCATACTACAATGAGCATCGAGAAGTCGTAATGAAGACAGTGAAGGATGGACGAGCAGCCATCACAAGGGCTTGGCCTAGAGTCGTGCGCGCATTACGCATGGAGGAGGGCACAATATGGGCATTCCGCTTCAGCTTCTCTAGCAACTAGAATGTCTTCTCCTCTCTCTATTTACAGTCTTTAGTACAACTATGGTTCATCATTCTTTACTTGGTGCTTCTGTAGTTCTTCAGTATATGTACCCGTGCATCGAATTATGCATTCGTGGTTGAACCTATATTTGTAATAAACCTGGTTGGATATGAAATAAGTGATTGCCTACTTTCAAATTCAAAAATGTTATTTTTAAATTAGGGATTACACTGCACATGGTTTGCAAAAGCGAAACCTCTGCAATAGATGTGGAGATCAAACACGTTTCTAGGATCCACTACTTGTGCGATCAATCTCCATCGCACACACGGTCAGCCAGGAAAAAATCGTGTGCGATCAATCTCCACTACACACACGATCAGGCAAGAAAAAACGTGTGCGATTAACAACAGCATCACACATAGTTCTTTCTTATTAAATATTTGCAATAGTCACCTTATCACACACGCTCCAAAATTATTGACTGTTTTTGATGTTGTGCGCATTGCAAACATTTGGTACTTCTTGGATTAACTGTGTGGGATGTACATACTAACGGAAACGTATTCCTTGGATGGAGTGTGTGGAATGTACATACGAACGGAAACATTTAGCGGGGGCTGACTGTGTGGGATGTACTAACGACCGGAAATGATTTCGCCTATATAATTGTATTTTTGGAGCACTACTATATGTATAACTGTATTTGCTTGCTCGCCGGTCGCACACGACCTCATTTTGCCAAGCGTGTGTGCCAGGAGGGCATATCCCCGACGGTTTCTGGGTCGTGTGGGAAGGACCCCCTATCGCCCACACTCACTTTGGCGATGGATCCAAATGTCGTCACGGAAAGGGGTTAAAAACTGTTTGTATAGCACCGACGCGTACTAGTGCATGTTAACAACACCACAGGGTGGCGCCACAGTGAGAGAACCAAGGCGGAGGACGATGGTGAGGCCTTAGACGGGAATGATTAGGAGACAGGGAAGATGCGCAAAGTTTTAGGGTGCGATGTGGCCGCGATGCGTGTGTGGAAGCACAGCCAACCGTGGGAGGCGGGAGCAGGTGGTCCCGCCGGTGTTGGTTTGGCTTTGGCGGCTGGAGGAAGAAGAGACTGAAGAAACACGATAGACGTTGAATGTCAACCCAACCATCAAGGTGTGCACAATCGTTTTTTGATTAAGTCGACACCACGTAGCATACTTTTTTATAGGAAGAAAAGAAAAACTGGGCTCGATCACCAGATGACATTCCCGAAACTGCCACCGTTTGATCTTGCATTGCAACTAAAACTGCCAGGAAAATTCATTTGTTTACCATCCTCCTCCCAGGGAACGTTCGCCACATAACATTCCCAAAAATCAAAGACTTGAGAAGGCGTACAGAACAAGCTAGTGTACCAGTAAAGAGACGTTGCTGAGTTTTACAAAAAAGGGAGACGTGCTCCTATAGCTGGTTCGAATCCAAACCTAGACTTTGACTATATATAGTGCTGTGCTACTCTTAAAGTAATGAAACTGACATATCCAACGTTCCCTTCTCCTCCTCTCTAGTTACTCTGCCTAGCATCAGAAGCTCCAGCCGCAGCAACCATGTCTGCTGGCGGCTCGTCCACCTGCTCTTCAGTAGGCAGCAACCAGATATGCGCCAAGTCGCCACCCGTACCATCCCCCGTGGGTCTCATCACACCCCCACCGGCACACTCACCGCAGCCGATTGCTCACCGCAACCCGCTGCCGTTGGTGTGGTCCCACTACTGCAAATCACGGAGAGTCATCCATCGCGTCTCAACTACAATCCTCAACCCTAGCCGAGTCTTCTACAAATGCCCGAATCATGGGGTAATAATATGTTTAAGTGTTGTTCGCCTGCTTTTAGTTGCTGATTTTTTAATAGTTTCGTTGATGATCTTCCAATTTGATTCATGCATAAAAGGGAAGATTCGTGTGATTTGTATTTCTGGGAAGTTGCTGATGTGGGGGAATGGAACTACGCTGATTATTTGGTTAGCCTAGGAATCCCAATACTAGCAGGTTGGGGTGTTGGACAAATAACTGAAGGAACGACTGATAAGGAAGATGCAAAGCAGAAGGTTAAAGATGTAGTTCATCTGATCATGGCCAAGCAACAGCTACTGAACGGCCTTGACAACAATGAGGAGATGAAAGAGCTTGTGAAGATAATGGGCAAGATCGTTGTGCTATGTAGGATGACTGTCTCTTTATTTGAAGTGTTGTAGCACTCGTGATGTATTCAGTGGCTATGGCATGAGCACTTTGCTGAAACTAGTAATGAATGAAACATGTTTAGCAGGCACTACTAGGAAAATGCTTATACACAGGAGCTCACCAGTAGCGCTTTTAAAAAGGAAGCGTTGCTGCTAAATAGCAGCAGGGCTTTGTCATTAAGAGCGCTGCTACTATGCACATAACAGTAGCTCTATAGATATATAACACGCTACTATAATTGCCAGACCGTTGCAGGCAGGCTAGGTATACTAGTAGCGCTCATACAGAAAGACGCTACTGCTATTGAAGTTAGCAATAGCGCTTTCCTCTAACCAGCACCACTGCTAAATTCAGTCCCCTCCTAAGACCAAAGTTTAGTCCCACCTCGCTCCGTGAACAGAATGTTTACCGCCTTTAATATGGTGGTTCTCAAACTATCACAACCACTCAGTCTTCATTGTACTCTATGTGTAGGATCTGTGCCAATATGAATCTTCGCAAGTTCCTAAAGAGGCGAAAATTCATAGTGACAATTTAGATTCTACACGAAAAGATCAATGATGACCAGTGCTTTTTTTTTAATTTTATGCTTTTCTTACATGCTAATGATCATAACCTTAGTAGTAGCGTTGGTTCCGCAAAAACGCTACTGCTAATGATCATAGCAGTAGCGCTTGTTCCACCTAAGCACTACTGCTATCTATCTCAGCAGTAGCGGTGGTTACGGGCGAGCGCTACTACTATGGGTACCTTATCCACACGTCCCGGCCCGCGCGCATCCTCACTCTCCCCTCACACTCTCACTCGCCCACTCCGTCGCGGCCGTCGTCGCCGTCGCCCACCAGCGCCCCCAAGGTAACTCCCTCCCTCCCTATCCGCCCTCCTCTCCCCTCCCTCTCGCTGCCCTCCTCCTCTCGCCGCCCTCCTCTCCCCTCCCGCCGCCCCACCTCCATCCGCCGCCCCTCCTCCATCCTCCTCCTCCCTCCTTCCTCCACCTCCATCTGCCGCCATCTCGGCCTCCTCCCTCTCTCCTCCTCCCTCCCTCCCGCCTCCCTCCCTTCCTCCCTCC
Organism: Triticum aestivum; assembly: GCF_018294505.1. NCBI lineage: Eukaryota > Viridiplantae > Streptophyta > Magnoliopsida > Poales > Poaceae > Triticum > Triticum aestivum. The sequence continues at coordinate 301,607,350 of NC_057798.1, read as the reverse complement.
CTCCCTCCTGCCTCTCTCCCTTTCCCCTCCTACCTTCCTCCCTCCCCCATCTATGTTAATTATTTTGAGTAAAATAGAACATATAATTTATATGAGCAGAATGTAGATATTTTGAATAGAATAAAATAGAAAATATAGGTAGAATGTAGGTATTTTGAATAGGATAGAAGACTAACGAATAGGTTTTTTGAATATAAAAAAGTTTTAGTAATTGAAAATTTTAGTAATATAACTTTTTAGGTGGAAATTTTTTTCAATTATAGAAATCTATTGGAATGATACATAAGACATTTTTAGTATATAATTTTTTTTGTAATTTTCATTTTCAATATAGAAATGTATTGGCAAATTTAATTATTTTTATGTCATTATCATTTTGTCATCAAAGAATGCTAAATGAGATTTGATGATCTAAAATTTTGACTCAGTGGAATATGCAGGCTTTGTAGGTCGTGTCTCCTTGGAGTGATCATCATCCGAGCTAGCTCTACTTCCTCTACTCCCAAGTCGGTGAGCTAAAAGTCCACCTCCTCCTTCTCCACTCCTCGGTGTTGAATAGAGTAGAACTAGATTAGAAATATATTGAGATGTTTTTGTCAATATTGAACCATTGAAATGCGATGAGCACCAGTTTATGCTCATGTGCGAATGTGGGAAAATACGAGTGGCCTATGTTTTGCCGGAGTGTTGATTCATTTTCATTCCGGCAAATTTCAAGTGCTCGATATGTCCTATTTTAGCAAAGGTCATGCCGGATTTTTCCGTGATTTTAAGCATGACTTGTGCTAGAATATGTAGGAAATATCGAGTGCCCCAGATTTGTTAGAAAGAGAACTAAATGACATTTAGAGTTGACTTTAAGTCTGTCGGGGCTCCATACATGACAGTAAAATCAGCGAGGGAGAGTCTTCACCATATATGAGAGAAGAAGAATGCCGACTTTTGTCATGGGAGTCGCTTCTCCTTCTTCTCTTTGTGCTAGACCTTTGTTATGCACTAGGCGAAGAAGGAGTAGCGACCATCATCGGCGGTCAAAAAATCAGTGAGGGAGTGTCCACCATATATGAGAGAAGAAGAATGCCGACTATTGTCATGGGGGTCGCTTCTCCTTCTTTTCCTTCTGCTAGATATTTGTAATGCACTAGGGAAAGGAGGAGTAGCGACCATCACCGACGGTCGCACTATCAGAGAGGGAGTGCCCACCATATATGTGAGATAAGAGTTTAGGAAGGAAAACTCCACAAACCTAAAGTCAACCTATTGAATATTGAGTAATAGTGATCTATGTGTTGAGCTTCCTGGTAGTTGCCTTCGACTGATTTTCAATGTTTCAAATATGAACATAGGAAATGTCTGACGACGAAAGGGAATCCGTTATGTGCGAATACTGTGAAGACGAGTGCGGCCTGTGCGACAGGCCTCACCTAGTTGGTGGTAGGCGCTTCAACGTCATGCTGGATGAGACCTTCGAAGTGGATATAGTAAGGCACAACGACAAGTATTTTTTCGTAATTAAGCATGACTTCTGCTACTTCTACTTCTTTTGCTTGAACTTATACTTTTAAATTTTTACAATTCTACTAGCGTATCCCCTGCCATGCAAGAATGTATGTCTTAGATATGATTGGTTTCAGTACTATGGAAAGTATGGAGGTAAAGAGAGTTAACTTGAGGACCGAGCATGGTTATACTTTTGCCGTAAAATTATACAATGTAGACACCTACTTCTATTTTGAATGCAAAAATTGGAGAGCACTATGCAAGGCTTATGCATTTGAGCCTAATATGCTTATCACCTTTGATATTTGTCCGGAAGAAGAAATTGAAGGTAATATCAACATCTGGGTCGATGTGCAGACGCCTCCAGTTCTACCGTGGTGTGAGTTTCTCAACCATATTTATTAAGTAATTTATATTGTTTATTTAAAAATAGTTGACAACTAATTTCTATTGACAACTTATTTCCATTCAAGCAAACATGTCCGGCGTTTGGTAGACAACACCTACTACTGTCCCGGGGCTGGACTGAACTGCGAGGAGATAGGTCATTATGTTTCATGGATTGAGGGTCTTGATACTGTCAAGACAAGTTATTTTCCTGGACTTCGAAATATTAGTACTCAATACATGCGACCACTAGTGTGCGTATTGAACTATGATCTCATCTATTTAGGAAAGATAGTAAGATTTTTACTATTTGTCCTCACTGCATCTTTTGCATGCATTATTTTTAAGCTAAACTTCATTGCTAAGTATGTTAATACGATGTTCTTCAACATGGACTCCCGATGAATGCAGTGCCTCATTGGATCGAGCCTAAAGGTCGCATGACAATGGTTAGCTTATAGACAAGATATCCTGCATTGCACATGAGTGCATTCATGATTTCTAAAAGCGAGCAAGTAGTCAAATACTGGAGCAAAATTGTGAAGGATCACAACAGAGAAGTACTAGGGGCAACAATCAGAAGCGCATCCCACAATTAGGAGACAAGTTCATCTGCATTCTCCAATATGATGGAGGAGTGCTACACATGTTTTATGCTATTTTACCTGAGAGAGAGAGCAGCAGGAGTGATTAGCTGGCTAGAATGAGTTTGAAGATGATGCTGTGCTACACTATGACTATGATAATTAAATACCTAGTGTTGGTGGTAATGACTATGATGATTATTATTAGCTAGTGTTGGTGGTGATTAGATAGCTACACTATGACCATGATGATTAAATAATGTTGGTGGTAATGACTATGATGATTATTAACTAGTGTTGTTGGTGATGATATGATGCACACTAAGAGTTTTTATATTAATATGATGATGTTGTTGATCATGATTATCATGATGATTTGTTATTATGATCATGATTAGTTATTATATCATTGGTGGAAGGAACACAAATTAGATTCGTGTGGATGGATCAAAAGTGAACAAAAGTTGAATTAGTAGGACCGTCGTCCTAATTCAACCTTTGATTCATCCAAATGAATCTAATCCATGTTTCTTCCTCACACGAGCCTGTATAAATACATAAAAAATACATAGATGGGGTATAAATATGTGAAAGCAGGAATACTAGCAGTAGCGCTGGAAAGCATCTACTAGCAGCGCTGGATTAGCAACAGCGTTTCATCTGCTCAAGCGCTACTGAGAGTTAGTAGTAGCACTGGTCAGAGCAGCGCTACTGCTAACCATACTTACCAGTAGCGCTGCCCTGACCAGCACTACTTCTACAACTTAGCTGTAGCGCGTTAGCAGTAGCGCTGGACCCAACACTACTGCTATATGTATTTCAAGCGCTACTAGTAGGGTTTCCCCTAGTAATGAGGCTGTGCATAGTGTTGTGAGCATTTAATGGTTTCTATTAACGGAAATTGGGGGGGTCCCCTTTTCCTCATAAATAAATAAATATCAGAGGCCCTTTTGCTAATAAATAAATAAATTAGCAGAGGCCATGTTGGGTCAGCTTTGTTCCCATTCGAAGACGTCGAGCAAATTGCAGTCCAACAGCAAACTATGTCATCAAATACAAGTTTCACAGCCAAATATGAGTACAACAAAACAACAATGTCATCATGTTCTACTTGTCATACAATTACCAAAGACAAATCAACATACATAATAAGTGATGTTCTCATAATAAAATACTAAATAACAACTTCATCAGGTTTCAGTTTTCATAGCAAACACAATTTCACATAGTAGATAAAAATTCGTATTCACATAGGCAAATATGACAAAAGCAATCTAATCATCATCCACAGCAGCAGCATCAACATCGTCGCTATGTGTATCAGTCTGAATTGTAATTCCCCCCAGTGTCAACATCTTCTTCATCCTCAATGTCCTCGAACATTGGCGTCTTATTGATCAACTCTCCTATGTCCATAGCCCGACAGGGAATCTTTTTGCCAACGTTATTGACGTGATGGTTCTCAAAGATATTAGGAACATCTATGGAAGCTTCTACATCAGGGGAAGTGTAAGCATCATCTTGTTGTGTGATACATCTCCAACGTATCTATAATTTATGAAGCATTCATGCTATTTTATTATCTGTTTTGAATGATTACGGGCTTTATTATACACTTTTATATTACTTTTGGGACTAACCTATTAACCAGAGGCCCAACCCATATTGCTGTTTTATTGCCTGTTTCAGTATTTCAAAGAAAAGGAATATCAAACGGAGTCCAAAAGGAATGAAACCTTCGGCAACGTGATTTTTGGAAAGATTATGATCCAGGAGACTTGGAGTTGAAGTAAAGGAAGCGTCGAGGAAGCCACGAGACAGGGGGGCGCGCCCTACCCTCTTGTGGGCCCCTCGAGGCTCCCCCGATCGACTTCTTTCACCTATATATTCCCTTATACCCTTAAAACATCGAAAAGAAGATAGATCGGGAGTTCCGCCGCCGCAAGCCTCTGTAGCCAACAAAAACCTCTCGGGAGCCCGTTCCGGCACCCAGCCGGAGGGGGAACCCATCACCGGTGGCCATCTTCATCATCCCGGCGCTCTCCATGACAAGGAGGGAGTAGTTCACCCTCGGGGCTGAGGGTATGTACCAGTAGCTATGTGTTTGATCTCTCTCTCTCTCGTGTTCTCTCTATGGCACGATCTTGATGTATCGCGAGCTTTGCTACTATAGTTGGATCTTATGATGTTTCTCCCCCTATACTCTCTTGTGATGAATTGGGTTTTCCTCTTGAAGTTATCTTGTCGGATTGAGTCTTTAAGGATTTGAGAACACTTGATGTATGTCTTGCCGTGCTTATCTGTGGTGACAATGGGATATCACGTGCCACTTGATGTATGTTTTGGTGACCAACTTGCGGGTTCTGCCCATGAACCTATGCATAGGGGTTGGCACACGTTTTTGTCTTGACTTTCCGGTACAGACTTTGGGGCACTCTTTGAAGTACTTTGTGTTGGTGGAATAGATGAATCTGAGATTGTGTGATGCATATCGTATAATCATGCCCACGGATACTTGATGTGACAATGGAGTATCTAGGTGACATTAGGGTTTTGGTTGATTTGTGTCTTAAGGTGTTATTCTAGTACGAACTCTTGAATAGATCGATCCGAAAGAATAACTTTGAGGTGGTTTCGTACCCTACCATAATCTCTTCGTTTGTTCTCCGCTATTAGTGACTTTGGAGTGACTCTTTGTTGCATGTTGAGGGACTGTTATATGATCTATCTATGTTATTATTGTTGAGAGAACTTGATCTAGTGAAAGTATGAACCCTATGCCTTGTTTCCTATCATTGCAATACCGTTTACGCTCACTTTTATCATTAGTTACCTTGCTGTTTTTATAATTTCAGATTATAAAAACCTATATCCACTATCCATATTGCACTTGTATCACCTTCTCTTCGCCGAACTAGTGCACCTATACAATTTGCCATTGTATTGGGTGTGTTGGGGACACAAGAGACTTTTTGTTATTTGGTTGCAGGGTTGTTTGAAAGAGACCATCTTCATCCTATGCCTCCTACGGATTGATAAACCTTAGGTCATCCACTTGAGGGAAATTTGCTACTGTCCTACAAACCTGTGCACTTGCAGGCCCAACAATGTCTACAAGAAGAAGGTTGTGTAGTATACATCAAGCTCTTTTCTGGTGCCGTTGCCGGGGAGGTGAGTGCTTGAAGGTATATCTTTAGATCTTGCAATCGAATCTTTTTGTTTCTTGTTTTATCACTAGTTTAATTTATAAAAGAAAACTACAAAAAATGGAGTTGAGTTTGTCTCATACGCTTCGTCTTTTTAATATCTTTCATGAGTATGATGAAAAGGAAAATTGTGCTCAAGTGCTAGAAGAAGAAATTTATAGAATGTTTGATACTAAATATTTGAATGATGAGCATGATTGCAATGTTGTTAGTATGAAATCCTTGAATATCCATGATGCTAATGATATGCAAAGCCACAAGCTTGCGGAAGTTATGTTTGATGAATATGATATTTTTTGTCCCCCAAGTTTTGATGAGAAAATTTATTATGACGAAAGCATGCCTCCTATTTATGATGATTATATTGATGAAAGTGGGTTTGGAAGAGTGTCGACTTTAGGAAGTAGTGATCCCACTATTTTGGAGGATGTTGAATCTTATTGTGATGAATATGAAAGTGGATTTGGAAGAGTGTCAACTTTATTTAGTGATGATTCCACTATTTCGGAAGAGATTCCAATTGATTATGAGAACGAAGTTGCTATTTATGATAATTATTGTTATGACTTGTATGCTATTAGGAATAATGATAACCATGAAACTTGTCATCATGATTTTAGTTTTCAATTGGATTATGCCTCACATGATAATTATTTTGTTGAGTTTGCTCCCACTACTATTCATGAGAAGAAATTTGCTTATGTGGAGAGTAGTAAATTTTCTATGCTTGTAGATCATGAAAAGAATGCTTTAGGTGCTGGTTATATTTTTGAATTCATTCATGATGCTACTGAAAATTATTATGAGGGAGGAATATATGCTTGTAGGAATTGCAATAATGTCAAGTTTCCTCCCTATGTGTTGAAAATTTTGAAGCTATGCTTGTTTTACCTTCCTATGCTAGTTGATTATTGTTCCCATAAGTTGTTTGCTCACAAAATCCCTATGCATAGATAGTGGGTTAGAATTAAATGTGCTAGTCATATGCTTCATTATGCTCCCGTTATATTTCAATTCTTATCTTTTATGTGAGCATCATTGTCATCATCATGCCTAGCTAGAAATGCATTAAAGAAAAGTGCTTGTTGGAAGACAACCCAATATTTACCTTTACTGTTTTTGTGTGTCCACATTATTATGCTACTGTAGTAATCATGTTTTATATCTTTTGTTTCAATAAAGTGCCAAGTAAGACCTTTAGGATAGCTTACGGTGATAGTTGTGTTGATCCTACTGAGAATCAGAAACTTTTGCACCCAGTAAATTAGTTTTTTTAGTTCACAGAAAAGTGATCTTGATCTGATTCTTTTTTCTCTGCATTTGTACACGAATTTATTAGGACTTCCTAATTTGGTAGGATTTTTGGAGTTACAGAAGTATACGTTTGATACAGATTACTACAGACTGTTCTATTTTTGACAGATTCTGGTTTCGATGTGTTGTTTGCTTATTTTGATGAATCTATGAGTAGTATCGAAGGGTATGAACCATAGATAAGTTGGAGTACAGTAGATATTACACCAATATGAATTTAGAATGAGTTCATTACAGTACCTAAGTGGTGGTTTTATTTTCTTATACTAACGGAGCTTATGAGTTTTCTGTTGAGTTTTGTGTTGTGAAGTTTTCAAGTTTTGGGTAAAGATTCGATGGACTATGGAATAAGGAGTGGCAAGAGCCTAATCTTGGGGATGAACAAGGAACATCAAGGTAATATTCAAGGACAACCAAGAGCCTAAGCTTGGGGATGCCCCGGAAGGCACCCCCTCTTTCGTCTTCGTTCATCGGTAACTTTACTTGGAGCTATATTTTTATTCACCACACGATATGTGTTTTGCTTGGAGCGTCATTTTATTTTTTTAGTATTTGCTTGATTTTATTTAGAATAATTTTTTGCATCTTTAGTTTCAATAAAAAAGTCAAGGATAGCCTTTACCATGCTTATTTTGCTAGTATACATGTTGCTGTTTGAAAACAGAAAGTTTACCGCTGTTGAAAAAATTCCCTAGAAAAGTCAGAGAATGATATAATGATGAAACATTTTGCATAATGACCTATGATAAATTTAATACAGTGGGAATTTTCTCTCATAATTTTTGGAGTTAGGGAAGTATTGATACTCTTGCATTCTTTACAGACTATACTGTTTTGGCAGATTGCTGTTATGGTTGCATTGTTTGCATATGTTTGCTTGTTTAATGATTCTATTTGAGGATAGGAGTATTAAATATGCAGAGGCATTTAGTATGCAATGTTTAATAGTAATTTTAGTGATTTGTTACAGTAGAAAATGATAAGGTTTTGCATTGGTTTATACTAACCTATCTCACGAGTTCTTGTTGAGTTTGTTGTGGATGAAGCTTTTGTTAAAAAGAGAAACCATGATATGAGAGGAAATAAGGAGACACAAAAGTTAAAGCTTAGTGATGCCCAAGTCACCCCAAGATAATATTTCAAGAAGTCTCAAGCATCTAAGCTTGGGGATAGCCCGTAGGCATCCCACCTTTCTTCTTCAACAACTATCGGTTAGTATCGGTTGAGCCTAAGTTTTTGCTTCTTCACATGAGTTGTGCTATCCTTGCAATGTAATTTTATTTTGTTTTGCTTGCTGTTTGATTAAGATACCAAGATCTGAAATTCTTAAATGAGAGAGAGTCTTCCTATAGTTACATGATTATTTAGCTACTCATTGATCTTCACTTATATCTTGTTGGAGTAGTTTGTCATTTACTCGCGTGCTTCACTTATATCCTATGAGTAAATGGTTGAATGTGTTGAATGTCATAAATCTGAAATTATATATGTCTCATTTGCTTATCCCATGGGGAGTTATGACTTCACATCTAAGAAGTAGAGGTTGTAAATTTATTGAAGGTTAGCAAGCGTTGTATTGGTCATTTGAACAATTCATGAAAGAATATTGAAGGAAGAGAGATTTAATATATAAATACACTATCCTAGACATATTTTATAATTGGGAGCACTCATTAAGTATGACATGCTGAAGATTTGATGTTGGACAAGGAAGACAACGTAATGGGTTATGTTTTCGCACATCTCAGTTAAAGTATATTGTTATGGATCATTCAAACATGTTGAGCTTGCCCTTACCCCTCATGCTAGCCAAAATTCCTTGCACCAAGTAGAAATACTACTTGTGCTTCCAAATATCCTTAAACCCAGTTTTCTCCATGAGAGTCCACCATACCTACCTATGGATTAAGTAAGATCCTTCAAGTAAGTTATCATCGGTGCAAGCAATTAAAATTGCTCTCTAAATATGTATGATCTTTTGGTGTGAAGAAAATAGCTTTATACGATCTTGTTATGGAAGCAATAAAAGCGATAAACTGCATAATAAAGATCCATATGCAAGTGGCAATATAAAGTGACGTTCATTCGCATTAAGATTTTGTGCTTCCAACCCTAAAAGCGCATGACAACCTCTGCTTCCCTCTGCGAAGGGCCTATCTTTTACTTTATGTCTTTTACTTTTATGCAAGAGTCAAGGTGATCTTCACCTTTCCCTTTTTCATTTTATCCTTTGGCAAGCACCTCGTGTTGGGAAGATCCTAATATATATATATCCAATTGGATGTAAGTTAGCATGAACTATTATTGTTGACATCACCCAAAGGTGAATACATTGGGAGGCAACACTATAAGCCCCTATCTTTCTCAGTGTCCGATTAAAACTCCATAACCATTAGTATTGCGTGAGTTTTAGCAATTGTAGAAGACTATATGATAGTTGAGTATGTGGAGTTTGCTATTCCTGAAAATAAGATGAATTTCAATTATTTGATGAATGAGAATGAAGCTTGCTAGTTTTAAAGAAAGTTAATGGTCTATGCTTTGACGTGTGAATTGCTTGTTACTTTATCGTGAGAAGTTTTATGAGATGAACTACTGTTATGACATATTATCATGCTAGAAAAGGTGATTGAAATTATCATTGATCAAACTTGTGCACCTTCTATCATTCACACTTCATAAATTCTTTCTTTTATCATTTACCTACTCGAGGACGAGTAGGAATTAAGCTTGGGGATGCTGATACGTCTCCAATGTATCTATAATTTATGAAGCATTCATGCTATTTTATTATCTGATTTGAATGATTACGGGCTTTATTATACACTTTTATATTACTTTTGGGGTTAACCTATTAACCGGAGGCCCAGCCCATATTGCTGTTTTATTGCCTGTTTCAGTATTTCAAAGAAAAGGAATATCAAACGGAGTCCAAACGGAACGAAACCTTCGGCAACATGATTTTTGGAAAGATTATGATCCAGGAGACTTGGAGTTGAAGTAAAGGAAGCGTCGAGGAAGCCACGAGACAGGAGGGTGCGCCCACCCCCCTGGGCGCGCCCTACCCTCTCGTGGGCCCATCGAGGCTCCCCCGACCGACTTCTTTCACCTATATATTCCCTTATACCCTTAAAACATCGAAAAGAAGATAGATCGGGAGTTTCGCCGCTGCAAGACTCTGTAGCCACCAAAAACCTCTCGGGAGCCCGTTCCGGCACCCTGCCGGAGGGGGAAACCCATCACCGGTGGCCATCTTCATCATCCCGGTGCTCTCCATGACGAGGAGGGAGTAGTTCACCCTCGGGGCTGAGGGTATGTACCAATAGCTATGTGTTTGATCTCTCTCTCTCTCGTGTTCTCTCTATGGCACGATCTTGATGTATCGCGAGCTTTGCTACTATAGTTGGATCTTATGATGTTTCTCCCCCTCTACTCTCTTGTGATGAATTGAGTTTTCCTCTTGAAGTTATCTTGTCGGATTGAGTCTTTAAGGATTTGAGAACACTTGATGTATGCTTTGTCGTGCTTATCTGTGGTGACAATGGGATATCACATGCCACTTGCTGTATGTTTTGGTGACCAACTTGCGGGTTCCGCCCATGAACCTATGCATAGGGGTTGGCACACATTTTCGTCTTGACTTTCCGGTAGAGACTTGGGGCACTCTTTGAAGTACTTTGTGTTGGTTGAATAGATGAATCTGAGATTGTGTGATGCATATCGTATAATCATGCCCACAGATACTTGAGGTGACAATGGAGTATCTAGGTGACATTAGGGTTTTGGTTGATTTGTGTCTAGTACGAACTCTTGAATAGATCGATCCGAAAGAATAACTTTGAGGTGGTTTCGTACCCTACCATAATCTCTTCATTTGTTCTCTGCTATTAGTGGCTTTGGAGTGACTCTTTGTTGCATGTTGAGGGATTGTTATATGATCTACCTATGTTATTATTGTTGAGAGAACTTGCACTAGTGAAAGTATGAACCCTATGCCTTGTTTCCTATCATTGCAATACCTTTTACGCTCACTTTTATCATTAGTTACCTTGCTGTTTTTATAATTTCAGATTACAAAAACCTATATCCACTATCCATATTGCACTTGTATCACCTTCTCTTCGCCGAACTAGCGTACCTATACAATTTGCCATTGTATTGGGTGTGTTGGGGACACAAGAGACTTTTTGCTATTTGGTTGTAGGGTTGTTTGAAAGAGACCATCTTCATCCTACGCCTCCTACGGATTGATAAATCTTAGGTCATCCACTTGAGGGAAATTTTCTACTGTCCTACGAACCTGTGCACTTGCAGGCCCAACAACGTCTACAAGAAGAAGGTTGTGTAGTAGACACCATTGTGCAACTTCATTAAACGAATTCATCTGCTCAAACCTTTGCAATCCTCTCCAGTCATCGCTACATGCATATATGTCTTCCAAGAAAAATATTTGTGTTGCTTGATTTGCCAAAATAATAGGCTCGTCAGTCTGGTATGCTGCCTTGACATTGATGGATTTGAAATAATCATCAGCTTTGGGTTTTGTGATCCTGTAAAACAGGTTATGCCAACGATGACACAACAGAACCACACACTAATGAACCTCGAAACTGGAGATATACTGCAACTGAACAGTGTCTATTATGTTAGCATACATTTCAGTTATCTCTTTGCTATACTTATCCATGCTCATGATGGCACTGTTTTGTTTCTTCCTGCCTTCGTCACGTGCAAGGGTGTTGTAGTGCACATCTCCGACAATGCAAGATTCATAATGTCTTACCCGAGTATCAGGACCCATTGCTAGTGCGTAAAGGGCATTATTAACTGCCTGCCCATCCTCCTGCATCTTCTTAACCTATGTTAGAAAATAGACAAGCTGATCATCTTATGTACTCAATATATTAAAAAACTGATAGTGCAATTCAAAAGCTTACATGGCTCTTGAACCATTTCGCAAATCCTTCCATAACTAGTTTCTCAATGTTTTTTGGATTTAGCGGCAGTAACTCCTTTTTGTAGATGTTGCACACCATAGAGATCATGTCAAACATCTAAATATATTAGAATGTGCCGCAAGTTTAGTAGATTACGATGTATAAGCTGTAGTACTTAGCACTTACTCGATATAAGGTAGAATCTCAGGACACTTATTCAACACATACCAAACCATTTTGTCCAAATCTTTAGGTTTGTCTTCTTCTCGACTCTTCCCTGCAACTCGAACAGAATAATCGAAAACACTGAGCTCGGGATTGTCTTCGCCCACCTCTTTGCTAAGTTGATTAGCTGTTTCAATGTGTTTCATGCAGAATGTCAACGCTTCTGTAGCAATGTAGGACTACGCAATGGAACCCTCAGGTCTAGCTCTGTTCCTAACATAGCCCTTGAAAGTTCCTAGCCGCCTTTCAATAGGGTACATCCAGCCATACTGTACTGGACCTCTAAGTAGTGCCTCATCAGGGATGAACAGCAAAATGCACCATCACATCAAAGAAGGTTGGAGGATATATCTTCTCAAGGTCGCATAGGATAGTTGGTGTCTTGTCTCTAAGATGCTCCAAAGCATCTCTCCTGATATTTCTACTACAGAGTTCCCTGAAGAATTGTCTCAACTCTGCAACTGCTCTGCATAAGTCAGGGCAGCCCAATCCTCTAAGGATAACAGGTAAAACCCTTCGAAGTAGGACGTGGCAGTCATGAATTTTCAACCCTTGTACCTTGTTTCCATCTGCACTGGCTCTACTTTCAGGGTTGGAGGAAAATCCATGTGGGAATCTCACACGTGACAGGACCTTACATAATTCTTTTCTTTTTACCTTGTCCAAGACGTACACAGCTAGTGCCATATCCCGTGATGCACCATCAACTTCCACTTGCAAATCCTTTCTGATACCCAGGTGTGTCAAATCAATCCTAGATTTTAAGGTATCTTTCATCTTGCCTTCAATATTAAGAATTGTGCTGATAATGTTGTCACATATATTTTTGTCATTGTGCATCACATCAAGATTATGCCACAGATCCAAATCTTTCCAATACTCCAAGTCCCACAAAGTGGACCTGCGGGTAAACAATAATCTCTCTTCTGCCCTGCCATGCTTCCTTTTCCCGCTACGATTATCAGGATGGTTTCCTGGTGTAATATGCTTGACCTTCTCTAATTCCACTTTCAACTCATCACGGTGAGCCTCTTTGGCGCATCATGGATTTCATGCTTTGCATTGAACACATGTCTTCAGTATTTTGTAGGACACGGCTTGTCCTTGGCAAGGAAATGATGGTGTCCAATGTAACAGATCTTGTTAAGTATTGTGTATGACAGCGGATTATTGTCACAGCGAACACATGCATTGTAACCATGTGTTGTTTGCCCTGACATAGTGCCCAAAGCTGGATAATCATGGATGCACCAAATTATAATAGCACGCAGAAAGAAATCAGCTGGTGGGCTGCTATATAGGTCTCGAGTGAGAACACCCCTCCATAGCTATTTAAGTTCCTCCACAAGAGGCTCCATGAATACATCAAAATCCTTTCCAGGACTTTTGGACCTGGGATGAGAAAGGCCATCATGTAGTTTGATTCTTTGGTGCAAACATTTGGTGACATGTTGTAAGGGATAACAAGCATTGGCCACATGCTATATGTGGCGCTCTGGTGGCCAAATGGGTTGAATCCATCTATAGCTAACCCAAGTCTAATGTTTCTCGGGTCAGCAACAAACCTTTTATGTTTCTGATTGAAGCTTTTCCAGTCACTACCATGAGATGGATGGCTCATTACATTCTGATCTCTGTACTCCTAGTTCCTAGAATGCCATAATACATCCTCTCTTGTTTCAGCATCATGAAACAACCTCTGCAATCTTGGTATAATTGGAAAATGTCTCAGAACATTATAAGGAATCCTCTTCATAGCATCACCATCTTTCCATTTTGATGATTTGCATTTTGGGCATTCACTTAAGTTGGCATAATCCTTCTGGAATATAACACAATTATTCTTACAAACATGGATCATACCATATCCAATTCCAACTGCATAAAGGAAATTCTTCATTTTACTGTAGGTGTGTGGCAGCTCAGACACATCTGGGAAAGATTTGTGGAAAGCATCCAACATCACATCGATTGATTTGTTGGTCATAGCTGAGAATACTGACAACTTTTATTTCATGGGGTGACTACCACGTTGCATTGTTCCAACATGCGGGCCCACTTTTTTTCTTCTGCAGGTGAAAGATCACAAAATGCGCGAGCAGTTCGTAGCATTGTTTCAGTGTTTGTCAAACTCACTGGCACCACTGCCACCACCTCCTCCTCCTCTTCTACTTGAGCATCAGGCAGATCAAGATGGCGATCTGCTGCTTCCACATAGTCAGTAACATTGACGTTCACAGCTTCACCATGATGAACCCACCTAGTATATGTGACCAACATCCCATACAAGTGTAGATGATTTTTCACAGTTGACTGGGGTCTTGTAACTGAATTCATACACCTGCTACACGGGCAGAGCACATATGATTTCAGACCACCGTACTCATCTTTGATAAAGTTCATGAAGTTTTCAACCCCCTCGACATATACAACGAAGAATCTTCGAGCAGAAGTTATCTAAGTCTTGTCCATCTATTAGACATACAAATTAGTTCTTCTACTAGATATTATAGTTAACATATATGCTTTTTTATAAAGTCCAAAAAAAATAGCTAGGTTTATGTCTAAAGCTATGACAAGATATTTGGACAAGCAGATCTAAGTAACAAAATATATGCAAAGCTAATTCAGCAAACCGATTTGAGTGCTAAATTATGGCAGGCTATTTCATCAGTCAATGAGGCCGAGCGTACAGCCATCGAAGGCCATCTCAACAACAAAGATCGAGAATAAAATGGTATCGAGCTATTTCACCTAACAGATTGGCTACTAGACCATGGCAATCTACTTCACAATAAATATATGGCAGGATATTTTAGCAACTAATCAGGTGTGGCATGCCATCTCAGCAAAGCAGATTGAGTGTAGAACAGGGCAAGGAAGCTTCTTAAGAAGAGCATATTGACTGTAAACTATTTCGGCAAATAGTGAGATTAACAACGTCTATCAGCTAACATTCAGCGCTACTCTGACATGCACGGGTCCTCAGTCTAGAATGCGCGTACCGTGGGAGAAGCTGACTACCGTGCATCTCCATAAGAATGTCGCCAGCGGTGGCGGCATGGCTGGAGGACAACTGTCTACGAGAGTGTACCGTGGGAGCGAGAGGATCGCCGTGCGTCCCCTCGACGAACCGCGACACCGACGTATCAGTGCGGCGGGAAGGGTGGCTTTGGCAGAGCGAATGGAGTGGAGGGGGCCGGGGGGGATGTTTGGGGAATATTATTGGCTAGTTGGCTGAAGGGAAGTTGAGTTCGGGATTTGGGGAAATTTTCGCGCGGTGGGCGGGGGAGTTTGGCGCATCGTTGGTTTCCCCAAATGCGGCCCCACGTGTCAGTGAAGAGGCAAGCCAAAGCGCGTTCCATTTGTGTGAGCTGTGTGTAGGACCAACCATGTGAGGGGTGCACTGCAACTACGACAGGCGCGCTGTGAGTGTACCGCCTTTTTCATTTTAAACTTGGTGCTTCGCGCGATCCATCAATACTAATACTAGTAATCCAGTAATCCCGACTAAAACGGCGCGGCCGAGTCTTTTGCCGCGTGATATGCTAGTAGGTTGGCTTAGTTGGTTTTTTAGGACATTAATTTTTAGGACAAGGCTTAGTCTGTTTGATAGACAGAGCGAGAGAAAGATATGAGATGCGTGAATGTGTAGTGGACGCACTATTGGAGTGCCTAAGATAAATTGTGTATGTATACCTATGTGTTTATTTATTTCGCATGTTAGCTTTGTCTGGGGTCAAACCTTCTAAACTTAGACCAAGTTTATACACACAAAATCAAATCATCATTAAATATATTTGCATACAATATATTTTACTATTATTGTGAAAGTTCATATACACCAGATGAGATTCATGCAAACACGACAGATTTTCATTACATTTCAAACTTTTATAGGACATGAAAAAAAAGAAACCCGACCCTAAACCTATTCTACGGAGGCAACTGACATCCACTTTACTTTGTACTTCTGCATCGGCGACGACGTCCTCCATCTGCCGTCTCCATGCCGTGAAGCGAAGGTGCGGTCTCCGGCGAGGAAGAGTAGAACACGGGAGATGAACCGGCCATTTGGCACACCATGCCCTGCCGCCTCCCATGCCCTACTCATCCTCAGAGGAGTCCCCGACCTCGGCAGTGCCGGTGGACGTGAGCTTGATGATGATGGACGTGGACAGTCTGTCGCTTCACCTGCCACATGCGCCAGCGAACGTTGGACGGCGGCAAGTAGGATGCGTGGCTGGCGGTGCTCCCATCATCGGCCGCTAGCGTGGCAACCGCTTGTACGGTCTCGTCCGCGTCCGGCTACGCTGGTATTGCATTGCGAGCGGCGAGTTGACCGAGGACAGCGACCTTCAGCTTCATCTCCAAAGATAAGCTCTCCCGTAGAGCGTTCCCGCTCGCGGTCATGGTGAATGTGGTGCCAGGTGGAGGATGCGCTATGGTGTGGAGTTTACCTGGGCGTTGCCGCTTTAAGTAGCGCATTCCGATGAGGCCAAGCATCCGGGTGCATCAATAAGCCACCGGTGTTGGTTCCCCGGGTAGCGAGCCTGCTTAATGACAGCATACAGATGGACGGCATGAATACGGGCAGCTGGCGCCAGCCGGGAATGCATGGGTGCAACGGTGCGAGGGACGACGGTTTTTTGTGTGCCAAGGTTGTCAGCTGCAGGCGTGGCAACGTTGGACATGCCCTTTGCTCACATGCGATCCCACATGTCATTGAAAGACGAACCGACATGGTCTCAGGTCCTGGGGATGCACTTGGCCACGCTAGAAAACTCCACGGATGCGTCGCGGCGCGCGCACACTTCGGTGCACCGTGCATCCTCGACGAGTCAGGTGTTGATTTGCTAGTCGTGCAACAGCAGTAGAGCCACCCTCGACACCATGAAGCCGAGCATGTCTAGCGGTGATGAGCGTGTCGCTCTCCGCGGTCATCGTGTCCTTAGGCAGTGCAGGAGCTGTGCTACATTGCTAGCCCCCACGACCCACATGAACGATTGCCGGTGGCGAGGAGGTCGTGGGCCAGCTCCTCCCTTAGACTAGCCTGCGCCATGTCATCCCGACAGGTGTGCCCCACATGTCGGTTTCCCTATTTTCCCGGCCAAATTCAAGCGTCATTATGACCTTATTAACACTCAATCGACCCTCTCTCTTCTAGTCTAGTAGTAAATGACGCGGGCGGGGGAGGGGAAGGGACGTCGGTTTGCTCTCAACTGTGGTCCCACAAGCGAGCAAAAACGCAAGACGAAGCGCGTTCCATTCGGTGAGCTATGTGCAGGGTCCATCGTGCTGGGATGCAACGTGAACACAATAAGAGTGACATACACGTCCGTTCCTTATGAACTTGCATACTTCGAGTACTCCTTTTTTTAACACGGCATAGATGCAAGCGCTTCACGCATACACTCACCCCTATGACCGCACACACGCACACCCTACCCCTATGAGCACCTTTGAAGGACCGAGCCATCATATCTATATCTCTACTCTCAGTGATGATGGTGCGCCTGCCATCTTGCAATATAGACCGTCCAATCTATATCTAATGGATAGAAAGCAACCTATGGCAATTTTGCAGAAGGATACCCGCACCTCTCTCGTTCATCCTTATCTCCCATGACTTTATTCT
Organism: Triticum aestivum; assembly: GCF_018294505.1. Taxonomy (NCBI): domain Eukaryota; kingdom Viridiplantae; phylum Streptophyta; class Magnoliopsida; order Poales; family Poaceae; genus Triticum; species Triticum aestivum. The sequence goes on along the minus strand of NC_057798.1, from coordinate 301,589,559 downwards.
TGAGTAATTAAAAAGGGAAGCCTCTAATATTTTTTTCATAGTGGCCGCTGCCGGTGTCGTCCATCCCCATGCCTCCGCTAAGTCCGACCACCAATCACCACCGCGCCCCACTCCTCCTCACCTTATCTCTCATCTTTCTCAAGATATCATTTTTTGATGAAATTCTCGAGATACCAATTTTCGATGAAATTATCGAGATACCATTAGCTTTTACACATGGGATTAATACTTCATGGGTCAATCACAACAGGTGTGCATCCTTATGTTCCGTGCAATGCACGGGCATCTTACTAGTCATCTTGAGATTTACAAAGTCATCGCCTCATCATCTACATGAACGGTGGGGAGGTCCGGATGTCTGCCACATGAAACTCCGAAACTTTGGTTCCATCCCACCCCACAACTCTCCGGGCTCCAGCTGTTCGGCTTTGGAAACTCCGCACAGTCAAAACCAATTGACCGGTCGTTACCAAAACCACTATTCACACCAAAACCTTCATTGCTCAGCCTCCACCAAAACCACACCTCCTCTCGAGCCCATTCCCCCACCTTTCGATCCCCTATCCCGCATCAGCAGTCCTCTAGATTGCCGAAAAGCCATGGTGCGCTGCAAGATCACGTACTACAAGATGCTGACGCTGGAGCGCCGTGCAGAAATCGCGGCGACGGTCGGCGCCACAGACTCTGTTCTCAAGCTTGCTTTGCGGTGGGCCAATCCCCAAGTTCTATGGAGCCAAGCTCCGAGGAGGAGGAAGCCGATCCAATGTTCATGGCAGAGGTCGCGGCGCAAAAGGCCCCCGATGCGTATGAGATGATGGACGTTGTCTTCGTGCCAGCGTACGGGCCCCCCATGGTGTAGGGGGACCAGCGGTTCAACCTGGCGATCCTGAAAGAGGACCGGTAGGCGGAGGCTCAACTTAAAGCAGAGCGCACGGATGCCGCTGCCATCGAGGCCCTCCTGCAGGTGGAACCGGATATCGTGGATGTGAACCGGGCGGTGGAGGCTCAACTTGACACAGAGCATGCAGATGCCGCTGCTATCGAGGCCCTCCTGCAGGCGGAACCGAACGTCCTGGACTTGAACCGGGCGGAGGAGGCTCAACTCAATGCGGAGCACGCGGATGCCTCTGCCATCAAGGCCCTCCTACAGGTGGAACCTAACGTCATGGACGTGAATCGGGTGCTGCTCGTGTCCGTGCAGAGCACTCGCATGCTCCGTGTGAACGAGTAGCTGGAGGCCGAGGACAACCACAGTGCGGATACACACATCGATATCTATGGCAGGTTCGTGCTGGTAGCCAAAGACGACGAGGCCGTCTCGTTCCACGAGCAGTGATGGTTTTTCTTTATGTTATTGTTTTTAGGGATCGTTTGCTGTGTAAAAACATATATTAATGCAAGTCGCCTGATTTCCATCATTTGGGTCAGTTGACCATTTCAGGCGGTTGGATGAAAATCCTACGTATCCTAACCCTTCTTCTTCCTCACCTCTTCTTCTTCTCCAACAGACCACCGCACAGGCCACACGGATCTTCCCCAACATGCAGTTGGATAAACATATTGTATGAACAAAAATTATCTGTTAGTGGTAGGATGGCTTAAATTGGTTTGATCACATGCGGTAGCACGTGTCAGTGAGGGCGCGTTCCCTTGGTTGGGTTTGCGGCGTGCATGAGCAACTGTGTGAGGGTGCAGTGCCACCGCGATAGCTGTGCACAAATGTACCTCCTTTTCATTTCGAAAAACTTCAGGCAAGCTTGGCAAAAATGTGTGGCAAAGTATGGCAATGCAAGGCCTATACCCAAACAGGATACAAGTACGTACTACTTGTGTTGAAAAACAAAGGCGAGGTTTTCCTTCGTGGGATTAATCGATACAAATCCTCATTTGACGTGTCAATTAATGTGTATTTTTCTCCAATGCCTAAAGAGCTAACCATCTCACTCCTCATTGCTTGATTAATGCAGCACCATGCAAACCAACCTTCTCACTCCCACATGCATGCAAGGGTATATTAATGTCCTTGGTTGCTAGTACGAGGAAAACCCCATCCATTTTGCCTCGATTAGTGTTAGTAGCCTTCCGCAAATTGTAATTTTGAATTTTTGATACTGACCTTGTATACAAAAAATGGAGGTAGTAACTATTTGATTTCCTTCCTCATTGCGGTGACGTCGATGATATCTCGAATGTTGTGGCTTTGGCGAAGTGCGTTCGACGGAGCACACCATTGAGGTAGACTGTAGTAAGTCGTTAGAAAGTGCCGCCTGCAAGCCGAGATAACCGCCTTCTTTGCATCCAGGAAGTCCGTTGAACCAAAGGAGGCATAAAAGTACTACTACACAATAGCGTTGTCCGTCCATCTTAGTGCAGTAAGGTGGTTTCTCGAGGAAGAGATGGAGAAGCAGAGTCAGCGAAGAGTGAAATGATGGTTGCTTCGTCCGTGCTTTGTGATTTGACGCCTCACTTCTTTGTGATTTGTGATAGAAGGGATAGGGGAGTAGACTCTGTGCTCTATACTGTACATGCATCCAAGCACATGAAAAAGAGGAGAGAGGTTACATTTTTCTATTCCTTCAATCAATCAATTAGGGAGCTTCAGTTCCCTCTTTTTGGCTTTGGCAGCACCCTCAACAATGGTTCCCATTGATGCCAAAAGCTATTTTCACATTTGGCTACACATTGTGGATGCCCTTAATCATACAAGTTGGTTTTGCTCCTATGTGCTATCTACACAAATCACAGTTATATTGATCTAAAAAAATTAATCAAGATTAGTGAAAAGCAGGTGATTTTGCCGTGTGGAAGGCAGGGGGGTTTCTTATTTTTAGAGGATGTTGTCCTGGCGGTTTGCTAACATGCGGTCCCACGTGTCAGTGATTTACCAAGCGGACCCGCTTCCCACATGAAGCAGAACAATGAGAGAAGCAACACATGGTTAGCTTGAAGAAGATGAGGGAGAAGTGGATTCACCAACAAGTGAAATCATGGTTGCTTCGTCCCTTCAGCTTCTTTTTTTAGCATCACTTTGTCCCTCCAACTTAACTGCGGGAAAGGTGCAGCTTTGTGATTTGACACCTCATGTCTCATTACTACACCGGCGCCATGACTGGGGTGCTTCACCCCTGCTGCTCTGCACTGTTATTTCAGTATGGCACGTGGACCCGGTTGCTTGATGTCCCACGTGTCGGTGAAAGGGACTAGAACATTTATGAAAGTGAGTTCTCCACTCTTACGGCAGAGGAGTACACAACACGACGGCATAGTGAACTGTTACTTGTACTGTAGTACTACTATAGTTTTGCTATTTCGCACGATCCATCGATACAAACCCGATTAAACAGGCAAGCGCGGTAGATGATACTAGCCATACATTTGAAAGGAAATTTTAATCTATGCAAACTAAATAATAAAGTAGCAATATGAGATCTAGTATAACTAAAAACACATATGATTTATTGTGTTAGAGTGTAGTAGTAGTGTTGTATCGCATAGTTGTTAGATGTAACATGCGAGAACGTGTAGAGATGTTCGTTTGGAGGGCCTATAGAGAGAAATTGGGCATAAAGTGGATTCAAATATTTTTGTTCCTCTTCATAGCATTTGTAATTCATATATATAGTTTGTACGGTAGACATGAATGCTTGTTCGCTCTTATGAAACCAGTACAACAATAATGGGGTGGCGTGCGCCAATTTAGGCACTGGTATGTTGGCCTACTCGGCTCCACAGAGAGAGCAAGAGAAGAGATAAATACACTGGTGGTCAGTGTATGTCAAGCGAAAAGCGTAATATGGTCACCAGACTTCAGAATACGCTCATTACGGTCACTATATACGTTTTGCGGTGATTATACGGTCACTTGCTCACCGTTCAGCATCGGATTGCACTTTGTTGACCAACCAAATAGTCTGCGTGGCACTATGTTGACTGGTTAAATTAACCACATTCCTTGTGGGTCCCACTTGTTAGTTCACATATGAAAAATGTAAGATAAACACAAATTTACGCAGGTGCGACAAGACTCCAACCCGTGCGCGGGAACCACCTGGTTGTGTATGTGTCTGTCAGGGCTTGATGTGTGCGCATGCACATGTAGGTTGAGCACTTGAGCGTGAGCGTGTGTGTTGGCCGTGTGGTGTGTTCATGCATGCGTGCGTGTGTGCATGTGAGTGTTGCGTGCATGCGTGGCTGCATGTGTGCATGTGACCACACCAACTCATGTGTGTGAAAACAGATGGCTCAGCATACCAATACAAGGCCACCTTGTCCGCTGTGCCCGCGGTCATGACTTCGAACAACCGTCCAATATTTTTTTATCGTTTGTTTTCATTCTTATACAGGCTGACAGGTGGGGCCAATGGTAGTGAAATAATGTGATGCAACACTAGAGGGGCCACGTGGAGCGTTTAACTGGTCAACTAGTCGTGTCTTGAACAAATACAGAGCTGTATGGTGAGCCCGTGACTGTATAATAACCACAAAATGTAAATGGTGACCGTAACGAGTGGATTCTGAAGTCCAATGTATGTATCGTGTTTTCGCTTCAAATATAATGGTTGTCACTGTATATATCGCGAGAGAAAGATGAAACATTCGTGAATGTGCTGGGGCATACTTTTAGAGGACCTGGATATAGTTTGTGTGCGTACGTGAAAGGGGCGTAGAGGGGTTGTGTGCGATGGAGAAAGAGATGCTCTTTGTTTCTCTTTATTATTACGAACTTTATATATAGTATAAAAATATAAAAATTCACAGTGCAGAATAAATATCAGTGCACCATGCAATGCAAATAAACTTTCATACTCCATATAACTTTGTAATGTTGTATATATGTAGAAATTCTAAAATAATTTTTTGGCCGTTTTATTCAAAAGGAATGTTGTATGCAAAGTAATCATGAAGAGAAGGCTTTTTAGATCAATGGGGTACGTGATAAGATGTAACATGTGCGAATGTGTAGTTGACGTATTTGGCATGGCCTAGAGAGGGTATGTGTACGTATTTGAGAGAGACACGGATAGAGGGGTCAGCGGGAGGGGAGGCGATGTGGGAGAGATAACACGAGAAATGGGAGAGGTCGAGAGAGAGAGAGAGGGATAGAGAGAGGGAGAGAGAGAGGGAGAGAGAGAGAGAGAGAGAGAGACGAATAGGATGTCGCGGTGAGATGCCCTTGAGTGTGTACATGTAAGCGGGGAGGGGACAGATGCATGAGGAGAAAATATTCTGTGTGGTGTCTGTGTTGTTATGTGTGGGTGTGAGAAGATAACAAGACCTATGGCCAGAGGGTGTGTCACCGCGTGAGGTATGATGGGCCGAGGTTAGGCCCTTGGGTCAGTTCCATCCTGCACCACATTGGTCGGCCGTGTGACGTATTCAGGGAGATCCATGGAGGACTAGTCGCACTAGACAAAGATACCAGATTCATGAAGGACTCTGTGTCCATTGACAAAGCCGGCTAGGATTTGTAACCTTAGGTCCTCGGTGTCACGGTGGAACACGATCACCTATGGGGCCGTCAGCCCCTTGTGGTTCAACAAGGGGGGAGGGTCGCAATGCACAAAGAGAAAAGGCTGTGGAAACAACACGACAGTGAATACGCTGGTGGTTTTTACCCAGGTTTGGGTCGCTGCAAGGCTTAAAACCATGCTCCTGCTTTGGTGGATTAATGGAGGGACCGCGAATATCACACTGAGATCTAGCCCGGCAAGGGTGCCTCGGGGAGAGCAGCTACACGCGTATGAGTGTACAAGGGTCCGGATCTTCTCTTAGTTAGCCACGACCCTCCTTTTATAGGCTAAGAGGTTACCACAATGGCAAAACAGTCATTATCTGCTAATTAGATAGCCAATAGTGCTATCATACCTAACTCTGGCAGTTAGGACAAAGTGCATTAAATGCCCTGCTAGGTGTCATGTTGTGGATGCAGCCCGGCAAGCCTGCCGTGCCGCTTAGTCACTGCTTGGCTGTAAGCTTGACAAGTCTCTGGACGGGTGTCACATTGGGATAATCTTCCTTCCAAATGGCTGCCACGTGCCAAGTAACAACCACTTAATCACCTGGAGGCTCGGCACCGCATCGATAGGCGACTTGCATTGCGATGTGGTGGAGCGGTGGAGTCTTGGCGGGGTGGACCGCCATCAGCAGCCCCGGCAGGCTTGCCGAGGGAATATTGGCTTCGTCCTAGGGCGGCCTCGACCTGATCGAGCTCGCCTGCTCGGCAAGGGAGGCTTTCCCTTAGTGATATCCAATTGCTTTGGCTTGTCTTGGTCTTCTTGATCCGCCCTTTGATTCCTCAAAGAGCTATCTCTTTGTCCTGGACTTGACTTGGATGCTTGGTGTCGTTTCCTTCTTTAATTGTTGTGCCTGTGTATAGTCTGGGCAACATACACGAGGGTTTGTTGCACTGACAGGAGCCCCCGGGACTGGTCCAAACATGCTGCCGAGCATCGGTGGAGTAGGCCCCATCAAGTACATAGGTAGGGGGCTTGTGATGATATTCTCTTTGTTGATATTTTCTTTGCTTCTTCATTAACCTGTGCTTGGACCAGTTTTCAGTTTTCCTGTGCGTCGTGCCGGACGATGTGGGGGAACTTATGCCACGATCTATGGGCCGCTCACGTCCCACGTTCATGGGGAGGTAACTTCCCCCCTGCTCATTTTCCCCGCTTTTGCCATTTTCTCCATGTATGCTGCATGCATTGCCTGTGGTTGGTGGCGAATGCGGAGCGTGCAGGAATGGCTGCCCTGGCAGAGAGCCAGGCGCTGTAGATAGGTGTAGGAAGGCAGCCTTGATTCCGTGCGCCAGTGGTTACATAGAGGGGCTGGATTGGCGAAGCGGGGCAGTTGCTCTCCGGATGGGGAGCTAGGCCCCAGCCGCGTTTGCCTACAAAAGGGGACGCGGACGAGAGGCTTGCCCCACATCTCTCATTCTTCTTCTTTGTTCTGGTATTTTCTCTCCTTCAAGGTTAGGGGGAGAGGATGTAGTGGCACCCCAGTGGTGGCGACGAGGGATTCTACTCGACAGTGCCTCCCTCCTCCTATTGGGAACACGGGGGCGGAGCCCGCCATGAGAAGAGGTGGGAGAGGATAAGCGTTCCAGTCAGAGTCCCTGCGGAGTGGAGTTCACCACCGTCGTTGTTGTTCCGCCGCTAGAAATTATTGCGCTGCTTTGAGTTGTTCTGCTGCTTGCATAGAGCAACAGTGGTAGGCGTAGTGTCGTCATGCCGATGTAATTCCCCGTTATATCAGAACCCTTTGTACCCAAAATAGATTGTAATAAAGAGCTAATTTGTTCTATACTAGGCAGTGCCGTATTCCAGAAGACTTCATCTCGATCTCTGGGCTGGAATACAGCGCGTTCCGGTTTCTCTAAGCCGGGGTGCCACACCTGGACCGCACAGTTGACCTGTTGACACAGTGCTGACGCAGTAATGACTTTTTCTAGATTTATTCTATTCAGGAAATTCCAGAAAATAGTGCTAACTTCTAAAAATCATAGAAATTAATCTATAGCTCCAAATGCAAAGATTTATATATGAAAAATGATCAGAAAAATCCAATCTATCCATCTGTACTGGTTTCATGCATGTTTGAGCAACTTAACCTTGCTGTTTAGTGAAAAACATGATAAAGAACTATTTAAATTCATAAGATGAGTTTGGGGTTGAACCTTTGGTTCAAAATGGCTCAAACCCATCTGGTTGTAGTTGCATTAGCCCAACACACTCATATTGCCATGTCATACGCATGCATCATATTGTTGCATATTGTCGTGTATTGATTGTGTTACCGGTATGATTCTCTGCGGTAGGTTTTGTTCCAGAGGATTACCGTGATTATCCAACTGAAGAACAATACCTGTCCACCGATCTGCCAGGCAAGCAACCACCATTTGATCATATCAATAAAATCCCATGTTCTCACTCCTGCTCTCATTTATTGCATTTAAGACAACAACGTTTCAAACTGCTGTGTGATGCGGTAGTTGAACCCATTTCCTCTACATGACCTGTCATTTCCATAGTAACTAGATGAAACCCACTAGCATGTGTAGGAGTTGATTGAGCCATGTTTGTGTTTTCTACCTTGCTATGCCTTCTATGCTTAGAGTCGTGTCAGGTCTGGTTCATCTGGGTGATGGGCTAGACTAAAATGATTATGTCAGTGATGAGAGTGAAGTGTTGAACATGATTTGGTAAAGGTATCAATGAGAGGCCATGTAGGAGTACATGGTGGGTTGTTTCATTGGAACCATCCCTAAGAACTGAGATCAATATGTGTGATTTAAGATTCAACTACTACCATGCATTGGGCCCGAAACCAATGGACCCTCTCAGCTTATTAACAACCCTTGTCTGTTATCCAGGAGTTGCAAGTAGTTTCTAGTGTTTGTAGTATACTGGAGGTTATGCGCAGCACTGACCCACAGGGTGCGCTGTGATGCGGTAGGTATGTGGCATGGTGTACCGGGCACCCGTTTGGTGTCTTGGGAACCCTGCACACATCGTTCGAGGCCATATGTGGAAACCTTGGCCGGACTCTCTGCGGATGGAACCTGGATAGGAGATAAACCTGGACTAGAGACTTGAGTGTTTAGTCAGGCCGTGGCCGACACCCTCATTGGGCTTCCACTTGAAGGTTGCTGAGTATATGTCGTGTAAACGTCGATAAGTGGTGGAAGCGTGTGTGAAGAATTACACCCCTGCAGGTTAACATCATCTATTCAAATAGCCCCGTCCGCGGTAAAGGACTAGTTGGTTGCCTATACAGTTCATAGTCAAGTAAATGGAAACTACTAAAAGCCTCAAGACAAGTGTGAGTGCCGTGGATGGCCCTTTCGGAGGATGACGAGAGAGGATCCGCAGTAGTGTATTGTTGTGGTGAGTAGTGGACTCGTGTGCGCAAAACATGTACAAGTTGCTATCTCGTAAGATAGTTTAGCCAAGAGTCAAAGCTGGCTTGCTGCAATAAACTCCACTACCCCTTTGTTGATATTATGCATGTATGTAGGATCTGATGTAAGTCTTGTTGAGTACCTTTGTACTCATGTTTGCTTAATTACTGTTGCAGAAGAGAATGCCGCCCCTTCTGAAGGGTTTTATGTAGACCTCGACGTTGATGATTAGCTTGATGCCCAGGTGGTGATCCTGAGCATGTGAAGGACCATTGTAGATAGTTAGGCTTCCTCAAGCCTTTTTGCATTCCAGTGGTCTGTACTAAGACAAGATGCTTCCGCTTGTGCTTGTATGCTTGTATGACTTGAATGTTGGGTCGTGTGACCCCTATTTGTATGAATGATATGTATGGCTCTCTGGAGCCTTCTAAATAAAGTACTTGAGTTGTAGAGTTTTGTTGTGATGCCATGTTGTATTTGCACATATCAAGCATATTGTGTGTATGATTTGAAATTCTTGGTATGTGTGGGATCTGACTACCTAGTTGTTTATCCTTGGTAGCCTCTCTTACCGGGAAATGTCTCCTAGTGCTTCCATTGAGCCTTGGTAGCTTGCTACTGCTCCAGAACACTTAGGATGGCCGACATGTGTCCTACTTCATTCCTGTGTCTGTCCTTTTGGGGAAATGTCACGCCTTGTTCCTTTAAGTCCTTGTATCTTGCTACGACTTGGGTTCATACGTTGTTGATCAACACGTTCGTTGCTGGGTCATGTATGCCTGTCCTTGTAAGTTAGCACCACTTTGTGTTCATGACTAGTCATGCCAGCTCGGGTTCTTTGTCATATGGATGCTAGCGACACTATCATATACATGAGCCAAAAGGCGCAAACGGTCCCAAGCCAGGTAAGGTGGCACCCGTGGGAAATACCATGCATGAGGCAACAAAGTGATATGATGTGTTACATGCTAGATCAGCGTGACTTAGAATCGGGGTCCTGACAGCGTTGGCATCATAGCCGGACTTCCTATAGGTTCTTCAAGCTAAACTGGCCGATGTCGAGTCTAGAAATGCTTTAGTTATATGTAGGGGAATTGATTGTGGGATGGCACGTAAGGCTCTTTTTACTCCTTTACCTCATGACATTCTGATCTGAATCAGTCCATTCTTTCCACGAGGGTTAAGGACTAGGATCTCATCTTTCTATCAGGTTCACGTGTTACTAATCCGTAGACTCTTATAGGATTGTTGGTTACAAGCCCCAGTTTAGTTCTACTACTTCAATATGTTCTTAGATGGACCCAGAACCTTGATATGATGTCGTTGAGTGACTATGCACTCCTTTGCAAAATGTCTCAAAATCCTATTTGAGCATTTACAACCGTTATGATGTCCGATTTCTACAAGAAATTCTAATGCCTTTGCATTATTTAGTGTTTCAGATGGCTTCCCGCACCACACATCAGGTGGTACGTCTAACTCGGTGCATTGACGTGCCCGGTCACACGGCCATGCTGGTCCGTGTGATGATAGAGCCAGGCTATCGATGGTATCCAGAGTATATTGATGAAGACCAGTATCGAGATTTTAATCAGAGTCAGTACATATGCACAGTGAGGATATTTCCTTCCTACCCCGGAGCTACCGATCCCCTTCACTGGTCTTACATACGGGCTCGGAGTTACCATGGAGATGTCCGTCCAGGACACTGCTTACTCCATGATATCTATCATTTGAGCTGGGCACGCATCACTCTAGGACACCGAGTTCTGCTATTTTCCAGCAACACTTACTGGTCAGGAGGGTTATTACACTAGTCTTTATGCTGACGCTACTCATGAGGAGCCGCGCCTTCGGACCACCACAGACATGTTGGAGGAAAGGGACCGTGAGGCCTGTGCCCTCCGGATGGAGCTGTACAACACTAGAGCGGACCAGTGGGCCACTCTGACATGGCTTGCACCCGCCATGCAGCCTAGTTATCTAGATATGCGGGATTTGTACCCCATACGCACTCGTCTGCGAGCTCGTATGGACTATCCTGATGTTGGAGGCATCACACCTCCACGTGAGCGTCATATGCCATTGATCGTGGGACCAAGGCCTGATCCATGTCCTTATGGTCCACAGGCCCCATGCGACCGGGAGTTTCCAAATCCGCATGCACTACTGCAGGATGCCGCTAACGCGACACTACGATCAGAGACCCTTTGAGAAACTGTGTGCGATGCAATAATCGCAAACGATGGTGTCAGAGAACCGTCACAAATGCCTAAAACGTTTATGATGACGGATGCATCAAACACGGTTCAGATTTTAGTTGCGTGTGTGATGCAGGGCATACGGTTCAGTTCAATTAACTGTTTGCGATGAGGAGGAACAAAAGAAATGGGCAACCATATGAAGGCGTGTGCAATACATAGCATACGGTTCACTCAGATGAACTATTTGTGATGAGGAGGAACAAACAGAAATGGACAGCTAGACAAAGGTGTGTGAGATTGAGGGTATACGCTTCAGAAAGATAAACTATTTGCGTTTAGGCTATAGAACAAAAACAGTCATCTAGATCAAAGGTGTGTGCGATTGATGGCATAAACTTCACACAGATAAACAGTTTGTGATTAGCCACAACAAACATAAACAGTTAGACAAATCAACGTGTATGCGCTAGACCGGCACACATTCTAATTAAAAGAAGCATGCGCGATGGTAATAATGAGCGCACACGGTTCTTGGAACAAGACGTGTGCTGACATTGCTGATTGCGGCGCACCAAACACCACGTACGCGACCGAGAAAGCGTGCCCACGTTACGCCATCTGGGAATAGTGCCGCACTTAGAAATTATAGAACCGTCAATAAATTTTGAGCCTCCATCCCGTCACATTCCAAATTGCAAACCTATTCCCACCGATCAAAACCTAAACTGTTTCCCACTTAGGAGTGCATTACTACTCGGTTATAAATACTATACTATGCCAAGATGACTGCACATTCCTTCCTCACCTCCTCATCCACAAAAGCAATCAAGTAATTCAACATCATTCTCTTGCGTCTGCCATGGCCAGATTGAGTTCTCGGTCGAGAGATTTCCACCACGGAGAGGCGAGCATGGAAGCGGAAGCACGAGAGACGTCCCTCTTAGCCGCGAAAGCAGCCAACATGTCCCGCCACGCCGCCGAAGCAGCACAGAGGTCTCGCCGTGCCGCCGAAGCAGCACGGAGGTCCCGCCGCACCGTCGATGCAGCAGACTGGTCCGGTCACGCCGCGGAAGCAGCAGAGATGTCCTACCACGCCGCAAATGCAGCAGAGATGTCCTCCCGCACCGCGGCGGCGTGGGAAAATCTATCGCGGGCAGGCGAGGACTCTTACAGGCGCATGCATGTGATTGTCCATAGCGAGATGGATCTGATCTCCGGCTGGATGAAGCTGCAGGACTAGTTGAATGCCTCAGTTGAACAACTCCGGGCCGACCGCGACCTGCTGAGCACGAAGATCGTCGGAAGGGCCGAGCAGGCGAAGGAGACCACTGCCTTGTTGAAGAGGACGGGCGTCATCGTCAAGAAACTTATGGACGAGAATGCCATGCTCCACATCGAGCGCGAAAGGCTGGTGGAGGAATCTGCGGTTGCTTCTGAGCAGCGTATTAAGGACATGAAATTGATGACAGAGATCATTGCCGCTCGCGGCAAGAACTAGTCTCCACGACTTGTAGTGCATCAAGAAAGTAGAGATCAGCGAGCCAGATCGTTGTATGCGTCTTCCTTCTTATTTTGCCCTTGTGTATTTCGGGCGTAGCCGCATGTGGCTTTTTTAGTTATCTTCCTAGATATATAAGACAGTTATTATCCACTGTCATCGTCCTTATATTCATCATGCTTGCTATAAGTCGCAATCGATGCTATATAGGTCTGTCGGATCTTACATCAAGATCCGTGCAAAACTATCTTTTTAGGTTTTCACTTTTCTCTTTTAAATCTAAGTCTAGTGAGACATAGCCATGCCGTGAAACAGGGGCTCGGGCGCCATTAATGGAGGCGTTCAGAGGGAGGTGCACGGTGGATAGAGGTTAAAGGGTTCTCCTCCCGATGAGCACGTGTAGGGGTCTGATCGCACGCCACCCATACTCAAATAGCTACCCCGCGCGACACCTCCTAGCCAATTAAAAAGGGATGCGTGGCGACACATAATTGGTAAGTAGAACACCCACAGTTTCAATAATAGTTGTGTTTACGATTTGTAATGTGACAACACTTGTTCAAAAATGACTTTGTTGATTTTTAATGTGTGCACCTTCGTAAATCGGACAAAAATATTACACAACATGTCGATGTCAATGTCATGACACCATCACAAGTTTCATGATTTTCAGGCGCGTTTTGGATTTACACGAATTAAAAAACGAAGTTTCTCAATCTTTTCGGCCGAGCCACGATGCCCAGATGTTTGAATTTCATTCTCATTTCTTGCATGGGACCTAGAAATTCACCCAAGGACACACATGTGATTTTTGAACCAACTTTGGTACACTGGAGCATGTGCTTGTAGTTCAAATTTGAATTATGCACATTAAATGCCCAGAAATTCAATTAATGTACAAAAATGGCCAAACGAACCTGGAATAATTCCAAATTTTGGCATGATACTTCTATTTGGTCTAATCTACCCATGTAAAAAAATTAAGGCGGGAGAAGGTAGTACGTGTACGTATGTCATTTCGCACACGGAGGTGACACGTTCCCTCGCGGAACCATGAGCCTTCTTGAGAGAAGCTCCGGTTTGCAAGCAGCTTATACCAAAGCTTGTCCCAATCCAGCCAAAAAAATTACCGCTACATGTTGGTGCCATGTCATGACACTATGCCCAGTTTCATGATTTTCTGGCGTGTTTTGACATGAATTAAAAAACCAAGTTTCTCAATCTTTCCGGCCGAGCCACGATGCCCAGGTGTTTGAATTTCATTCCCATTTCTTGCATGGGGCCTATAAATTCACCCAAGGACACACATGTGATTTTACAACCAACTTTGGTGCACTGGAGCATGTCCTTGTAGTTCAAATTTTAATTATGCACATTAAATGCCCAGAAATTCAAATAATGTATAAAACAGGCCAAACAAACCCGGAATTAATGTCTACAAAAATGAAATACATTCATGGAAAACATGACGCCTGGCGTGGTGCCATGGTTTGGCCTCACCATGCCCTGGTAAAAATTTGATACTATTTTCCTTATGTCGTCATGCACACCTATCATAAATTGGACTATCACCGAGGAAGTTCCATGGCTTCGAGGGGGAAATCACCAAGATTGAAGGAGGATCCAAATTTCCTTTGTCCTTTGTCCATGAGTTTTTTCGACGATAAACATACACCCTACAAATCACCACGTTTAAATTTGACACTTTCCCGTGTTCATTTACCATATTTAGGGGATTATTTGCATTCTCTAGGCATTAATGCACATAATTCAAATTCGAACAATCGGTGCATGAAAAGGTGCACAAAAACGGTTTGGAAAACCATACTCGTGCCATTTAGTAAATTCTCATGCCTTTTACAAGGAATGGACAAATATTTCGAGGAAATGTGTGGCAATAGTCAACCATAAACACGTCGTTTACTGCGTAACAACTATTCAAAATATGAAATAAATGCTTGAAAAACATGACGCCTAGCGTGGTGCCATGGTATGGGCTCACCATGCCTGGTAAAAATTTGAGAATGTTATCCTTATGTCGTCATGCACGCCTTCCATAACTCGAACCATCACCAAGGAAGTTCCATGGTTTCGAGGGGGACATCACTAAAATTGAAGGGGGAACCAAATTTCCTTTGTCCTTTGTCCATCAATTTTTTTCTACAAGGAACATACACCTTGCAAATCACCAGGTTCAAATTTGACACTTTTCCGTGTTCATTTACCTTATTTAGGGGATTACTTGCATTCTCTAGGCATTGATGCACATAATTCAAATTCGAACAATCAATGCATGAAAGTTGCACAAGAACGGGCTGGAAAACCATCCTCGTGCCATTAGTAGATTCTCATGCCTTTTACAAGGAATGGACAGATATTTTGAGGAAATGTGTGGCAACATATAGTCAACCATAAACACGTCGTTTACTGGGTATACAAAAAATGAAATAAATGCTTGAAAAACGTGATGCCTGGCGTGGTGCCATGGTATGGCCTCACCATGCCCTGGTAAAAATTTGAGAATGTTATCCTTATGTCATCATGCACGCCTTTCATAAATCGAACCATCACCGTGGAAGTTTCATGGTTTCGAGAGGGAAATCACCAAGATTGAAGGGGGATCCAAATTTCCTTTGTCCTTCGTCCATGAGTTTTTTCTAAGATGTACATACACCCTGCAAATCACCACATTCAAATTTGTCACTTTTCCGGGTTCATTTACCATATTTAGGGGACTATGTGCATTTTCTAGGAATTAATGCACATAATTCAAGTTCAAACAATCGGTGCATGAAAGGGTGAGGTTTGGAAAACGATGCTCGTGCCATTTAGTAAATTCTCATGCCTTTTACAAGGAATGGACAGATATTTTGATGAAATGTGTGGCAATAGTCAACCACAAACATTTGTTTATTGGGTTTTCAACTATAGAAAAAATGAAATAAATGATTGAAAAACATGACGCCTGGCATGCTGCCATGGTATGCCCTCACTATGCCCTGGTGAAAATTTGAGAAGGTTTGGCTTATGTCGTCATGCACGCCCTTCATAAATCGAACGATCGTCGAGGAAGTTCCATGCTTTCAAGAGGGAAATCACCATGATTAAAGGGAAATCCAAATTTTCTTTGTTTTCCGCCCTGGAGTTTTTTTTCTATGAAAAACATACACCCTGCAAATCACCGTGTTCAAATTTGGCATTTTTCTGGGCTCATTTACCATATTTAAGGGATTTTGTGCACTTTCTAGGTATTTGGCGCATATAAATCCAACCCAGCTACAGCTGCACGGATGTGATGTGGGGGACATGGATTGCCATTCAATTGCGGCGCATCCTACGGTGCACACACGCGATCCGCGTGGCTGGGGTTCCGGCCAATCATAATGTGCAAGACACAATAGCCTCAACACACACTATTTCCCGAAGAGACCGAGATGAACCGTGTTCGATAATGAACTAGCAAAATTGTAAGGGAAGCCAAATTTCCTTGGTCATTTGTCGTTGAGCTCTTAAAAACCACCGCACTGTATGGCTGCCTGGCCCCTCCGTCCTAGAGCCCTCTCCAAGCGTCGTTCATGGCACCGCGGCACATAGTAACCCGTAAGGAAGCGATTGCATCCCGGCGCGCCGTGTTCCTCGCCTCCCGCGACCACACACATGGTAAGGAAGCGACGACATCCCGCCGCGCCGAGTTGATCGCCGCCGGCGGCCACACAGTTATGTGGGCGGACTTTGAGGCTTCCATGGCCGAATGGGCGGTGGATCTAGAGTTGGCCAAAGCCGCACAGGAGGATTGGAAAAGGCAAAAAGCAGTCAAGAAAAGAGAGTCCTGCCACCGCAAGAAAGAAGAGGCTGCACGCCGTGATGAGAGAGCTTGGCGGAGATTGAAGCACGGTTGGTTGCCGCATACAAGGCCGAGAAGGAGAACGCCGGCGTCTGGCCAGCATGCCCCGATGGAAGCATGTGAGAAGTAGTTTAAGTTTGTAGTATTAGAGCAAATTACCATTAGTACTTTAAGTTTGTAGTATTAACATACAATGAGCATCCTTTGAGGGCTTTGAGCATTGATTAGCATGTGTGACCGTGTGCGCTTTTTTGCGTTAATCATTAGAAGATCACAAAACACATTGTTTCTATGTTGTACCCGTGTGTGTTTTTTGCTTTACCGAAAAAACTGACTACACATGTACATTTTTTTGGAGACAGAAACTGCCAATTTTCTGTTTTCTCGCACACGAGTATTTTACGTGCTTCATCTGTGTTGTGTGTTTCCCCCGCTCAAGTTTCAAGTTTCGTAGTGAAATTTTCATTAGGCGCGCGATTTCAGAATTTATTCCTCCAACCACATCCCCACCCATCAAATTTCCTCAGTATCTCCCCCACCTCCCCCTCCCCCCACGCCCCCGCGCCTACACCTACCGGCAGCTCAAACCACCGCCGCCGCAACCACAACTTCAACCACATCTACGTTCTGCTCGGATCAAGTCAGGTAACCCACCGATCTCTATCCCGACCCCGACCTATTTGCTTAAATGGCGCATGCGAAACATCTTCATGCCTCCAAATCCCCACCGTCCCTACCTCAAGAGCATCGCCGCGCAAGCCCAACCACATATCACGTGGAGGTCGAGGAGCTGATGGCGGTCCATGGCGCGATGGCCACTGTGCGTGCTGACTCGGAGGAACACCTCACCTCCACCGCCGCCGACATGGTGCAGGCTCTAGCCCAGAAGAAGTGCCCCGACGACTACCCCCCAGGACTTAACATGTATGATCTGACCAGCTAAATCTTACCAATACCACTTGCAATGGCTATGTTTTGTATGGTTGATGTATTAAGCATGTTCGTGCCTTGTTTATTTCAGTACTGCACACTGTGTGATGTTCAAGTATTAACTGTTCAGTTCAATTTCACCAATACCAGCAACAAACTTTGCTACCATGCTACTCTCCGCAACGAACATATATTAGAGATGCTGCCCATTTGCTATTTTTGGTGGATGCTAACCCTGTTGTACTTAACATGCCTATCCATGTACTTACACAGGGCCATAACGGGCGATGCTGTTGTTTGCCGTCGAGGTTAGCTGCATCCCATGTCTTACAGTATTTTACATCATTTGTGCAATTGCAGTTTGGCTTCTAACATTTACTTGCTTCTTGTAGGTACACATGTCGGGGGCACTGATCCATGCTTCGACCCGGAGGAAGAGCATGCCTCCGCCGCCGCTGACTTTGGGCAGACTCTGGCCAAGATGAAGTGCCCCAACAACTACCTCTCAGGACATACCAAGTATGAACTCACCATTTCAATCTTACCAATACCAGTTGCAATTAATGGCTATGTTTTGTACTGTCGATGTCTTAAGCATCTTGTAGTAAACATGCCTAACACGTTCTAGCTAGTTCCCCAACCTTTTTATAGACAACTGGGCCATTATCTGCTCTGGCAGCACCTGCCTTGTGATGTTTAACTCTGCCAATTGCATTTTTATCAGTACCGGTTTCAATGGCCATTAAGCCTGTTGCAGATAATAGTTGTATCCATTTTAAAACAGTTGTATTTCAATGGCTACAAACTTACAAAACATGAATTAGGACGCTGTTAAGCCTATTGCAATTAACAGTTGTATCCATTTTTTAAGCCGTCCCTTTGCTACCGTGCTACTCTTTTGCAATGAAGATATCACTACAGATGCTGCCGTTTTATTACCATTTGCTATTTTTGGTGGATGTTAACCCTTTGGTAGTTAACACTGGCTTTCCATGTACTTACACAGGGCTACAATGGGGATGCTTTTGTTTGCCGTCGAGGTTAGCTGCATCCCATGTGTTATACACCATCTACTCCTAAATTTAAGTATTTTTAGAGATTCCAATATAGGCTACATAAGGAGCAAAATGAGTGAATCTAGATTCTAATCTAAACTATATCTATAATTCTATATACATCTGTATCGAGTTCATATTGAAATCTCTAACAATACTTGTACTTAGGAATGTAGGTAGTTGTATTTTACATCATTTGTGCAATCTCATTTAGCTTCTAACATTTACTAGTTGCTTGTAGGTACATATATGAGCAGTACTAATCCACGCTACGATCCCTTTTGCGTATGGGGCAATGAGATATTCATGAACAAGCGTCAAGTGAGGAAACTAAGAAATATTGTTAGGCGAAAGAAACGGGTGATAGGAATTAAGCTCTTTATTTACACTTTGTCCAAGACATCAGTGAACTTCAGGATGGTAAGTAATCTGCCGCCTTTCCCCCCTACCCACAACAAGTTACTCTATTAGACCTCATGATCTGATATTTTTCTTTTTTCAGTGGTTTCCGACGCTATTTACTGATGATTACCATGCAAACTACCTGACCGGAGTGGAGGCAACTAAGGTTAAAGTATATAATTCATGCTACCATGATAATGCTCTAGAAGTCTTCCTGAAGGCGGTGAAGGATGAGCGGGCGATCGTCACAAGGGGTTGGACAAAATTTGCTCGTGCCTATGGCATGCAGGAAGGCACATTATGGGCATTCCGCTTCTTAAACAACATCGGCAGTCAAAATGATTTACACTTGTCTCTTCACCTTTACCGCCTGTAAATATTGTGGTTTATCATAGTTAAGTGTTGTCTAATCCTGTAATTACTGAACATATTGTACTGGCAATTTTATTTATGGATTCGTTGTTGAACCATTGTGCTGAGAATTTGAATTGCACGTTTCATATTTCAAAAATTCCAATTCGAATAATAAATTACAGCCAAAAAAATCTACAGGAGCGAATAAAATAATGTGCACACAGTTAGAAAGAAAACATCATGTGCGAGGAAAAAAAGAAAACAGACGGTTCTTTGACATGAAACATTTGCGATGCCCTTCGGACGCACACACAGTTTTGTCTCATATGCATGTGTGATTCATGGTAATACGGCAAAGGTTTCAAACCAGTGTGCGTGTTTGATACGAATACCAATCGCACACAGTTACGAAAATGTACACGTTGGTGCTAGTAGAGACACCGCACACATTTTACATTCTTGAACCGTGTGCGATAACATACCTATCACAAACATATCGACAGATTAAATATTGATGTCCATCTTTTTCACATGACTATAGCAGCCTAATCGTTTGGGATGTACGTAAGAATGAAAACGTACTCCTTGGATTGACTGTTTGTGATATATATATACGAATGGAAATGTTTTTCTGGGATTCACCATGTGGGATGTACATACGAACGGAAACAATTGGGTTCCCATGCCATGCTCGATCGCACACGAGTCAGATTGTGTGCCAGGAGGGCCTATCCCCGACGGTTTTTGGGTCGTGTGGGAAGGACCCCCCTATCACCCACACTCACTTGGCGACGGTTCCAAATGCCGTCGCAGAAAGGGGTTTAAAACTGTTTGTATAGCACCGACGCGTACCAGTGATGTTCCACTTCCAGGCTACGCGGGTAATCTTTATGAAGATTACTACGGAGACTGAGACGATTGAGCTAGATCATGTCACTAGTAGTATTGTAGTAGTTGTATTTCCACAGTCCTGCGTATCTTGTGGAATATGTCTTAGTATGTACGGAATTCCGGAGGCGTAGAAAAATAATGTATAGGAGCTTGGAATGCCTCTGATGAGATGTAATGTTCTTTCACTTCAGTTGTACTTCAGCTTGGGCTTGTAATAACTATGTATGGTGTGTATGACTGATGGTATATATATGGCAGTTTCTGTATTACCATGTCATACAGATGAACATCTCTGCATTCCGTGTCATCCATTACATTCTGCACTCCTATGTCAGAGTTCTATCATCCTTGTCTAAACCATTGTTTTGTTTTCCTAGGATGGTCAACACCCGAAGCACCCCTGCTGCCCAGGAGCAGGGTGAAGCCAGTGGGGCTAGGGATGGGAATCTGCCTCATCCACCTTCTTCGGCTGAGGTCATGCTGGAGGATGAAAGGAACACACGTGAGATCAATCGACTGCTGGAACGCATTATGCAGAACACTGCACATCACAAGAGGAACGACATGGTGTTTCTCAATGACTTCATCAAGCTGTACCCACCAACCTTCCATCATTCCGTCGAGCGCCTCGATGCGGATGATTGGCTCCACATCATCACCCATAAGCTACGTTCTACACACGCGGCCGAAGCTGATAAGGTCACTTACGCCGCCTATCATCTTGAAGGATACTACTTGGGCAGATTTCAGTGAGGCTTTTCATGAGCACCACATTCCAGAAGGTCTTATGGATCTCAAGAGGGAGCAGTTCTGTAACTTCACCTAGGGCAGGCTAACCGTGGATGCATATAGCAGGGAGTTCTGAAATCTAGCATGCTATGCACCTGAAGAAGTGTCCACTGATGCCAAGAAGCAGGCGAGGTTCCGCAAGGGACTCAACCCCGATCTTCGCCGTGATCATTGACTGCACGAATGCACCTCCTTCCAGAAGCTAGTGAACAAGGCTATCAGTGCTGATACATGTCAGACCGACTTTGAAGCTACACGTAAGCACGCCCGTGACACTGGTTCCTCATCCGGTTCTGGCTCTTAGAAGCGCCGGGTGTGGGTGCCAAACACAGCTCCGACACCAATGTTCACTCCAAGGCCATCCTATCAGGCACCTCGTCCAACCCAGCAGTATGCACCGCCTAAGACTTATGATGGATCAGCCGCCAATGCTCCTCCACGCACCAACACTATGACATGCTTCAAATGTGGAGAACCGGGTCACTACATGCAAGAGTGTCCCCAAAACAACAACCCCAACCAGTCCGAAAAGGCTGTTGGCCGTGGCAAGCCAACAGGGAAGGTGTATTATGCCAAGCCAGCCACCACTGCACATGGCCATGTGAACTGTGTCTCAGCTGAAGAGGCTCAGGATGATCCCAACGTCGTTCTTGGTATGCTCCTTGTTAATTGCCATCCTCCATCTGTTCTTTTCAATACTGGAGCAACTCAAACATTTATATCTGAGAGCTATGCTCATTTGCACAACACCTAATTTTGTGATATGCCCACTTCCATGGTAATTCAAACCCTGGGATCCAAATGGCAAACTTCTAGAGTAAGCCATGGGAATTAAATTCATGTCGATAGACTTTTTTTCCTTGCATCTTCGATAGCTCTCAAATCCTCGGACATAAATATCATCTTGGGTATGGACTGGAAGATAGTCCATCATGCTAAGATTGATTGTTATTCTAGGACTGTTCAACTTACACACCCATCGGGCAAGGTAGTCAATGTCTTGACCCGAGTGTCTGAGCGTTAGCTCTACTCTCTTAATGCCAGTCCTCTTCCAGACCTCGAAGATGTCCCGGTAGTGCGTGATTTCCTGGATGTCTTTCCAGAAGAACAGCCAGGTGTTCCATTTGATAGGGATGTCGAGTTCGTGATAGATCTTGTTCCAGGAACTGTCCCAATCTCTAGGAGACCCTATAAGATGGCACTCCTAGAACTAGAACTCAAGAAACAACTCGATGAGTCCGTGAAAAAGTGTTTCATCCGTCCTAGTTCTTCTCCATGGGCTTGTCCCATCCTCTTTGTCAAGATGAAGGATGGTATGGATCAGATGGTTGTAGATTATCGACCCGTTAATTTTGTCACCATAAAGAACAAGTATCCGCTCCCCAGGATCAACGATCTGTATGACCAACTCGTCGGATCCTCAGTCTTTTCTAAGATGGATTTGAGGTTGGGCTACCATCAAATCAAAATCAAGAACGGGGACATTCCCAAAACGGCCTTTGTTACTCGTTATGGCCAATACGAGTACACCGTCATGTCCTTCGGTTTAACCAATGCCCCAGCCACCTTCTCTCGGTTAATGAACTCAATCTTCATGGAGTACATGGACAAATTCGTCATGGTTTACCTCGATGATATACTCATCTACTCCAAGAATGATGAAGAACATGCCGAGCATCTAAGGCTAGTATTGATGAAACTTCGAGAGCATCGGCTTGATGCCAAATTCTCTAAATGTGAATTCTGGTTTCCAGAAGTGACCTACCTAGGCCATGTAATCTCTGGTAAGGGTATGGCTATAAATACCGAGCGATTTCAGGCCGTTCTTAATTGGACCCCGCCTGAATCGGTCAAGCAAGTTCGGAGTTTCCTTGGCTTAGCGAGCTACTGCCGCTGCTTTGTCGAGAACTTCTCCAAGGTTGCTAAACCTCTAACTGAACTCCTTAAGAAAGATAAAAAGTTTGAGTGGACCCCACAGTGCGAGTATAGTTTTGAGGAACTGAAAAGACGCCTGACATCTGCTCCTGTACTGGTACCACCAGATTTCTCCAAGGACTTTGTTCTCTATTGTGACGCCTCGCGACAAGGACTAGGTTGCATACTCATGCAAGATCGTCATGTAATTTCCTATGCTTCACGGCAGTTGCATACACATGAGGAAAACTATCCTACACATGATCTAGAGCTTGCAGATGTGGTCCATGCACTCAAAACCTGGCAACATTACCTTCTCGGTAATCATTGTGAAATCTTCACGGATCACCAAAGTCCGAAATACATATTCACCCAACTGGATTTAAATCTCAGGAAAAGACCTTGGGTTGAGTTCATCACAGATTATGACTTAGGAGTAACTTACACCCCGGGAAAAGCAAATGTCATGGCTGATGCACTAAGTCGTAAATCATATTGTAACAACCCGATGTTACAACCAAGTCAACCACTTCTCCATGAGGAATTTCGGAAGCTTAACCTTCACAATGTTCCTCAAGGATTCCTATCCACCTTGGTGGAAAAACCTACCCTTTCGGATCAGATAATCAAAGCTCAGAAGGTAGATCCGGGAATCTCCCGTATCAAGAGAAACATCAAGAAAGAAATTGTGGATTGTTTCTCCATTGATGATCAAGGTGTCTAGTACTTCAGAAATCGCTTAGTGGTTCCCAAGGTACGAAATCTGAGGCAATTGATCCTTAAGGAAGCTCATGAATCGCCTCTCACAATTCATCCCGGTAGTTCCAAAATGTATCAAGACCTACGCCAGAGGTTCTGGTGGACTAGGATGAAGAGAGAAATTACTCAATATATTGTCAGTTGCGGCGTCTGTCGTCGTGTTAAACTAGAGCATCAACGGCCAGCTGGCACCCTTCAACCTTTAGCTATTCCTAAATGGAAATGGGATACAATTGGTATGGATTTCATCACCGGTTTTCCCAAGACCAAGAGAGGGAATAATGCTATCTTCCTCGTCATCGATCGTCTTTCCAAAGTAGCCCATTTCCTGCCTGTTTGAGAGAGTATAACCGCTAGCCAGCTGGCAGATTTGTATATCTCTCGAATAGTGTATCTTCATGGTGTTCCATTTGAGATAAACTCAGATCGTGGAAGTCTCTTCACCTCTCGATTTTGGGAAAGTTTCCAAAATGCTATGGGAACTCGTCTCTCCTTTAGCACCGCCTTCCACCCTCAAT
This sequence comes from Triticum aestivum, assembly GCF_018294505.1. Taxonomy (NCBI): domain Eukaryota; kingdom Viridiplantae; phylum Streptophyta; class Magnoliopsida; order Poales; family Poaceae; genus Triticum; species Triticum aestivum. Next base: position 301,565,505 of record NC_057798.1, on the reverse strand, counting down.
TAAGTGGTCAAGTAGAAAGCATCAATCAAATTCTGGAAGATATGCTCCGAGGTTCTGTTATCTCATTCGGAATGGATTGGGAGAAATGCCTTCCATTTGCTGATTTTCCTTATAACAATAGCTATCAATCTAGCTTGGGCAAAGCTCCTTTTGAAGTTCTCTATGGATGAAGGTGTTGAACGCCTCTTAATTGGTCAGAAACCGGGGAAAGACAATTCTTTGGCCCGGATATGATCCAGGAAGCAGAAGAGCAAGTTCACATTGTTCGTGAAAAGTTGAAAACAACCCAATCTCGTTGAAAGAGCCAATATGATCGTAAACAAAAGGCCATGACTTGTGAAGTTGATGAGAAGGCTTACCTTCGGGTTACTCCGAGGAAGGGAACCCATCACTTCGACATCAAAGGAAAATTGGCTCCTTGCTACATTGGTCCCTTTCGCATTCTTGCAAACGAGGAGAAGTTGCCTACCAATTGGAACTACCTCCGCATATTTCCAGAGTTCATGATGTCTTCCATGTTTCTCAATCAGGCGTTGCCTCTCGGATCCTATCCGTGGAGTGGACCACGAAACACTTGATCTCCAAGATAATCTCACATATCATGAATATCCTGTTTGTATCCTTGATCAAGCCAAGCATACCACTCGACGCCATAACATCAAGTTTCTCAAGGTTCAATGGTCACACCATTCTGAGAAAGAAGCCACTTGGGAAAGGGAGGATCGTCTTCGACTTGAGTACCCCACTTTCTTTCCGGCGGATCCTAAATCTCGGGACGATATTTTTCTGAGTGGGGGTGAGTTGTCAGAACCCTAGTCAGTGCATGCATTAGAGTGATTGCATCATGTTTACTTTTCCCAGAAACTTGAAATGGGGATGGCAGAAACCCCCAGCACCACCTAACTTAACTAGGGTTACTAAAATACTTTTTCAATGAACCTGGAATGCCCTTCAAAAATGTTCATCATCTTTGCCTTGGTCTAGAACCTCTGACAAAAATGGTGCACACTTTTCTAGGACATCATTGGGTCACTGAATTAAATCATATTCTATTTGCATTTGGGCATTTAAATGCTATATAATATTTTAAATGTCTAAATAATCATGAACGAAAATGTTTACTATTGGAAATATTTCAAACAGTGGCCTTGAGTAGTTTCATGATTTTTGAGATAGTTTTGGTATTTTTAATAAAGCCACAAAGTTACAAAATGAAATAGAAAACAGAAAATAAAAAGGAAAGCACTAACTTGGCCATCCTCACCTGGCAGCCCACCTGTCGGCCCAACACTGTGCTGGCCCATGGCCAGTCAGTTGCTTCCTCTCACTAGAAAGGCAGAGAGGTGAGTGCCGGCACGCCCGAGCTTGCCATGCCTGCACCTGCTTGCTGCCGAGCTGCTGGACGCGTGGATGAACTCCAGCTCGTCGCCCCGACCTCCCCGATACCTCATTCGCCCCCCGCGCCTCTCTCTCACTCTCTCCCTGCCATGGCCGACGCCACCGCAGCCGCACTGCCGTCATAACCGCGGCCACTGTCGCCTCCTCGTCGCCCCGCCATGTACAGAAGCTCCGCCACCCTCCGCTTTGTCGAGCAGATCGAACCCCGAGCGCTCGTTTGCCCCGGAGCGACTGCACCGACCTCGCTCCGCCTCGTCATCGTCGGAGATCCACTTCGCCGCCTCGCTTGCTCCAGCTCCTCCCCGACCTCGCTACCTAGCCCGCTATTACCGCTATGAGCTGCTGCCTCTTCTCCCCCTCTCTGTTCTCGCTGCCATCCACCATAGCGACCGCACCAAGCATAGCCGCATGCGCCGCCGCCTGAGCTCGTCGCCGACGTGGCTCCGGCCACGCAACGGCCTCACCACCGTGCCCAACGCACTCACTACACCGCTTAGGCCTTGTAGGAGCTAGCCCCGCGCCTCGACATGCACCATAGCATCGAGATCGAGCTTGCCCGAGCTCCGACAGCCGCCAAGCTCATCGCTGGCGTCATTTCTGACGACCCTGAGCTCCACCACCACCACTCGACGCGGCTCACTCCCAGCTACACGTAGGTGGCCTCCGCCGTCCATTTGGTCGCTGGAGTGCGAACCCCACACCCTCCACCCTGTCTGGTCGTCGTCGGGGGATAAATGCCGATGATTTGACCCAGTTTGACTAGGGATTTGATCCCCCTGGGTCACTGACATGTGGGCCCTGCCCTTTGGTCAAACCTAATTTAGTAATTAAACTAACCACAATTAGTTAGTTAACTAACTGTGACACTGACTAGTGGGTCGCACCGGTTAGGTTTGACCTGGACCGCACAGTTGACCTGCTGACGCAGTGCCGACACAATGCCTATGGAGGAATGACCTTTTCTGGATTTATTCTTATTCAGGAAATTCCAGAAAATAGTGCTAACTTCTAAAAATCATAGAAATTAATCTGTAACTCCAAATGCAAAGATTTATATATGAAAAATGATCAGAAAAATCCAATCTATCCATCTGTACTGGTTTCATGCATGTTTAGCAACTTAACCTTGCTGTTTAGTGCAAAACATGATAAAACACTATTTAAATTCATAAGATGAGTTTGGGGTTGAACCTTTGGTTCAAAATGGCTCAAACCCATCTAGTTGTAGTTGCATTAGCCCAACACACTCATATTGCCATGTCATATCCATGCATCATATTGTTGTATATTATCGTCTATTTATTCTGTTACCAGTATGATTCTCCGCGGTAGGTTCTGTTCCGAAGGATCACCGTGATTATCCAACTGAAGGATAGTACCTGTCTACCGATCTGCCAGGCAAGCAACCACCATTTGGTCATATCGATAAAATCCCATGTTCTTGCTCCTCTCTCATTTATTGCATTTAAGACAACAACGTTTCAATTTGCTGTGTGTTGCGTTTGTTGAACCCATTTCCTCTGCATGACCACTCATTACCACAGTTACTAGATGAAACCCACTAGCATGTGTAGGAGTTGATTGAGCCATGTTTGTGTTTCCTACCTTGCTATGCCTGCTATGCTTAGAGCCGTGTCAGGTCCGGTTCATCTTGGTGATGGGCTAGAGTGAAATGATTATGTCGGTGATGAGAGTGAAGTGTTGAACATGATTTGGTAAAGGTATCGATGAGAGGCCATGTAGGAGTACATGGTAGGTTGTTTCATTGGATCCACCCCTAAGAACTGAGATCTGTATGTGTGATTTAAAATTGAGCTACTACCATGCATTGGGCCCGAAACCAATGGACCCTCTCGGCTTATTAACCGCCCTTTTCCTCTGTCCAGGAGTTGCAAGTAGTTTCTGGTGTTTGTAGTATACTGGAGGCCGTGTGCATCACTGACTCTCGGGGTGGGCTGTGATATGGTAGGTACGTGGCATGGTGTACAGAGCGCCTGTTTGGTGTCTCGGGAACCATGCACACATCGTTCGGGGCCGTATGTGGAAACCTCGGTCGGACTCCCTGCGGATGGAACCTGGATAGGCGATAAACCTGGACTAGAGACTTTAGTCTTTAGTCAGGCCGTGGCCGACACCCTCGTTGGGCTTCCGCTTGAAGGTTGCCGAGTACATGTCGTGTAAACGGCGATAAGTGGTGGAAGCGTGTGTGAAGTACACCCCTGCAGGGTTAACATCATCTATTTGAATAGCCGCGTCTGCGGTAAAGATCTACTTGGTTGCCTATACAGTTCATAGACAAGTAAATGGAAACTACTAAAAGATTCAAGACAAGTGTGAGTGCCGTGGATGGCCCTTCCGTAGGATGATGGGAGAGGATCCGTGGTAGTGTATTGTTGTGGTGAGTAGTGGACTCGCGTGCGCAAGAGATTTACAAGTTGCTGTCTCGTAAGATAGTTTAGCCAAGAGTCAAAGCCGGCTTGTTGCAAAACTCCACTATTGCAACACCCCGAAACCGATGCGCCAGGTGTCTTCCAGTTGTTCGCTGTTGTTGCCATATCATTCACTTGCATGTTGCACTTTTCCATGTCATCATGTGCATCTCATCTGCATGTTTTTCAAAACTTACATCCGTCTGGATTCTCCCAGTTCTCTCTGTTGTCTGTTCTGACCCCTTTTCACACTCGCACGCGCCCGCGGCACCTCCGAATATTATTTTATAAGTGTCATAAAAATGTTCTCAAAATGGGATGTAAGTTGGCGTGCGGTCTTATTATAGTGTAGGTAGACCGCCTGTCAAGTTTCGTCGCATTCGGAGCTTGTTTGTTAGCCCAACCGTTAAACATACAACCACAATATAGCTGGTGTAATCGTCGGACATTTCGGTCTCCGAAACTGCCGCCGGGCCACTCTGCTTCCGTCTCTGCTCAGCCCAATGCCTCTACACAACCCACTTATGGCCCAACTACCCCCTCCTCCGCTCGGAGCTGCACGATCAAGATTGTACGCTCCAAAACAGACAAAACACCCTAACCCCTAGCTATTTAAACCCCTCCTTCAATTTTGGGCATCCCCTAGCCTAACCCTACCCTCCACCTACCTCCTGCCGCAGCCTCCACCCTCCTCCTCGCGTTTCGCACTGCTCCAGTCGCCCCCTGCCAGTTGGCACCACAGCCGCGCCCCGGACCAACCGGGAGCTGCCATGTCACCCAGCGCCGCCGCACCCCTCCATTCCCGCGTGGCCACGTCGCCCCCTATCCAGCCCTGCTGCCGCAGCCTGCCAAGACCCAGATCGGGCCCTGGGAAGCCCATCTGGGCCCCGAGCCGCCCAGCTCCTGTGCCCGAGCGCCTCCCTGCTCGCCCGACCGTCCCACCGACCTCGTCCGTCGTCGACCCCTTCATCCGCGCCCTCCGGCGACCTCGCCCTCGCTGGATCCGCCGCCTCCGATCTCCTCCGCCTCGCCCTCAACCCCGGATCCAGCTGCTCCCTCCATCCATGGCCTGCCGGACCAATGCCGGTGCCCCTCTCCTCACAGCAGCGCCACCGCCGAGTTCATTAGTGCCGCCGCCTGAAGCTCCCGCATCGATCTCGCCCCTTCATCGGATCCGGTCGAGCTGGACCCGAATCCACCGCCTCCACCCTCTCCAATGCCGTCCCCGCCGCCATGCTCGCGGGAGCCGCGCTCCCAGCCACCGCCGGTGCATCCTCCCTCGCTCGTACATGTGTTGGAGCGCACGATGCCGACGGCCTCGTGGGCCCCACAGCGGGCCAGTTGCTTCGGCCCAGCGCCCCGACCGGCCTAGCGACCCCATCCAACATGCTTCCTTCCAGATTCGAGTCGGCCCAGTCAAGCCCAATGTGAGCAGCTCCACAATCTCCAGTTTCGGCCCATCATGTTTTTTTTTCTTCTGATCTGCGAATTATGGCCAAGTCTGGGAAAATCAGCATTAAGTGTTTATGTTTGACCAGGGATATATCTTTGTGCATGTTGCTCCGTTTTGCATGCATGATATGTCAAAATGTTCATCTCTTGATGCTCTACGGATTGGAGTAGTTTTCATTCATGTTACTGTTAATATTGATGCCTTAATCTTCATTGCAAAACTGCTAAGTGATATAAACTGCTGAAATCTGTTGTCTGTTAACATCATGTATGCATCTTGTGAGTACTATAACTTTGTCCATGTTGATCCTATGGTGATGATCTTGATATGCACATGTTCTGATCTTCAATCTATACATGTGGTTGCATTTTCATTCATGTTAGGGTGCATTTTGACATGTTAATCCCTGCTGCAAAAATGCATGTTGCTGTTAACCGCGAAGAAATGCTACAACTTGCCTATTTGTCATTATTATATCTTTTTGTGTGATTTTATTTTGAGCGTTATGTCAACATGTTTTAGGAACATAATTATGTCATCTTTTCATTGGTTCAATCCATGTATTTTGATATGCCCTGTAGTGAGTGATCAAGCTTGGTAAGTGGGATACTTGCTGTTAATGTTCTGTCAAGTCTAAAACTGTTCTATCATGTTGCTATGTTTGCTTGATGCTACCATCTAATCCATGCATAATCTGGAGATGCTTAGCTGGCATGTTTTGATTTCCATGTTATGATCTATCATTCCATGCCATTTGATGCCTCATATATGTCTGTAGCATATGTTTTCATTGGCATGAACTTGCCTAAATAATGTTCTAGATTTCTGTTAACTTCATGATGCCATGTTGTGAGCTTGGTAGTAATTAATCTATGTCTCTTTTGAAGATTATCCAATTACATGATTTGAAGTATGCTATGAATAATCTGTTCACATGCCATGTTTGATAATTTTGGGTATCATATGCCTCTGTTACATGCTTGCAAACATGCTATGATAATGTTGTTGTTGTACACTTGCTGAAACAGTTATATCATTCAATCTTGTCTTGTTGGTTCCCACTAATCCATGAGCCATATGCATATGATGTCTGGATGTTATTTTATGTTTGTTATGTGTACTTTGATGCCATACCCTTGGTTGCTATGTATAGTTGCTATAGCATCTTTGTTTCATGCCTCCAACATGCCATCATATTAACTCTTCTCATGTATATGCTCCTGTGTTATAAAGTTGCATTTTGCATTGATCATATTTGTTAAATCTTGATGCCTATAAACCTGAACCTTAATGATATTTGAAGTATGTTATCTTTAAATGAAGTGTATGTCATGTTTATGCTCATATGTTTCCTGTAGCATGTTGTTTTGATGATTGCAAATTGCCTACTTGCTATTTTGGGCAAATTGTTGTTATATCTTGTTTGGAGTGTATGTGTTGCACCATTGCTCCGTTTTAATCATGCTCTATATGAGACTTGCATAGAATTGTATTTAGTTTCATCATGTCATGTTTAATACTTGTTTTGAGTGTGTTTGTTTGATGTTCGAATGCATTTTGCATCAATGCCATGTTTAACTTGTGTTGCTCATATCTTCTAGGTCATAGCTCTGAATTAAATGAACTTTATATGTAACTTGACTAGAATTTCATGTAGATCATCATGGTGCACTTTAACTTTCTATTTAACAACTTAAACTTAATGTCTTGTTCAGATCTGGACCAATTTCGAAATTTGCACATGAGGACTTTCCGGACTTGTTATATGTTGTATCCGGCCTCATTTAAACTTGCTTTGATGGGTTGTTCTTGTATGCATCATCGCTTGCCATGAGTAGCATCATATAGCCTTAGCATGCATCATATTTGGTTGAGCATCATGCCATATTTATGTGTTGTGTGTTTACCATGTTGTTTGCTTCTTTCCGGTTGTGCTTCTCAATAGTTCCTGTTTCATTGTAATCGTGAGGATTCGTTCGACTACGCTTGGCTCGTCTATGCCCGAACGTCTTCTTCTTGGGCTTATTCTTCTTCCTAGCAGGATTTCAGGCAAGATGACCGTCACCTTGGATCTCACTACTATCTTTGCTATGCTAGTTGTCTCGATGCTATCGCTATGTCGGGCTACCTACCACTTGTTTATCAAGCCTCCCAAATTGCCATGATAGCCTCTAACCTTTTCACCCTTCCTAGCTGACCATTGTTTGGCTATGTTACCGCTTTGCTTAGCCGTTCTTATAGCATTGCTAGTTGCAGGTGTAGTTGCAGGTTGTTCCATGTTGGGACATGGATATCATAGGATATCACAATATCTCTTATTTAATTAATGCACATATATACTTGGTAAAGGGTGGAAGGCTTGGCCTTATGACTAGTGTTTTGTTCCACTCTTGCCACCCTAGTTTCTATCATACCGGTGTTATGTTCCTTGATTTTGCGTCCCTAACACGGTGAGGGGTATGGGGCCCTCTTGACAGTTTTCTTTGAATAAAACTCTTCCAGCAAGGCCCAACATTGGTTTTACATTTTCCATAATAATACTTGAACTACATAATTAATTGGCATAGTGCGTCATGAACCCGAGGATTTTCTACATAGCCGGGGGAGGGGGGGGGCAGCGCTGATGGTGTTGGTCCCAAATGGGCAGACTGCGGGGCCGCCTTGGCGAAACTCGAGGTATTTTGTATAAACCTGTAGGCTGACCCATACGGACGTGTCCTGAGACTAGATATGCGTGGCTACTATCAGGGTGTTGACACACCGGGAGGCTTTGCTGGATTAGTTTTACCATTGTCGAAATGTCTTGTGCACCGGGATCCTAAGTCTGATCAGATGTCCCGTGATGGAGGATTGTCTCCGAGGGTCATGAGCTTGTCTTGGGCTAAGTTGGGACACCCCTGCAGGGTTTAACTTTCGAGAGCCATGCCCGTGGTTATGTGGCAGATGGGAATATTTAATGTCCGGTTGTAGAGAACTTGACACAAGATTCGAATTAAAATACACCAACCGTGTGTGTAACCGTGATGGTCTCTTTTCGGGTGAGTTCGAGAAGAGAACATGGCGGGGTTATGTTTGGACATAAGTAGTTCAGGATCACTTAGTGATCATTACTAGTTTGCAGCCGTTTGCATAGCTTCTCGTCTTATTCTTGTACTCGTAAGTTAGCCACCATACATTGCTTAGTCGCTTGCTGCAACCTCGCCACTTATCCATTCCATACCCATTAAGCTTTGCTAGTCTTGATACCCATGGTAATGGGATTGCCGAGTCCTCGTGACCCACAGTTTACTACAACAATAGTTGCAGGTACATGTAATGCGATGATCATGACGTGACAACAATCTTTGCTTGTTTTGGAGTTCTTCTTCTACTTCTTCTCTGTTCAGGGGATAGGTTCCTGGTTGGCAGCCTGGGCTAGCAGGGTGGTTGCCGTTTGAGTTTCTGTTTGTGTTTCATCCATAGTCGGATGTTGTTCTCATGTATGATGCTTGATGTATTCATGTGGCATTTGTATGCCCTTTGTATGTATCCCCAACTATTATGTAATGGTACGATGTAATGATATCCACCTTGCAAAAGCGTTTCCAATATGCGCTTCTATCCTTGGTGGGACCTTCAAGTTCCTTTAGGATAGGGTCGCATATTGGGCATGACAACTATACCTTTGTTGATAATGTGCATGTATGTAGGATCTGATGTAAGTCTTGCTGAGTACCTTTGTACTCATGTTTGCTTAATTACTGTTGTAGAAGAGAATGCCGCCCCTTCTGAAGGGTTTTACGTAGACCTCGACGTTGATGAGTAGCTTGATGCCCAGGTGGTGATCCTGAGCATGTGAAGGACCCTTGTAGATAGTTAGGCTTCCTCAAGCCTTTTTGCTTTCTAGTTTTCTGCACTCAGACAAGCTACTTCTGCTTGTGCTTGTATGCTTGTATGACTTGAATGTCGGGTCGTGTGACCCCTATCTGTACGAATGATATGTATGGCTCTCTGGAGCCTTCTAAATAAAGTACTTGAGTTGTAGAGTTTTGTTGTGATGCCATGTTGTATTTGCACATATGGAGCATATTGTGTGTATGATTTGAAATGCTTGGTATGTGTGGGATCTGACTACCTAGTTGTTTATCCTTGGTAGCCTCTCTTACTAGGAAATGTCTCCTAGTGCTTCCATTGAGCCTTGGTAGCTTGCTACTGCTTCGGAACACTTAGGCTGGCTAGCATGTGTCCTTCTTCGTTCCTGTGTCTGTCCCTTCGGGGAAATGTCACGTGTTGTTCCTTTAAGTCCTTGTAGCTTGCTACGACTTGGGTTCATACGTTGTAGATCGACACATTCGTTGCTGGGTCATGTATGCCTGTCCCTGTAAGTTAGCGCCACTTTGGGTTCATGACTAGTCATGTCAGCCCGGGTTCTTTGTCATATGGATGCTAGCGACACTATCATATACGTGAGGCAAAAGGCGCAAACGGTCCCGGGCCAGGTAAGATGGCACCCGTTGGAATACGGTGCGTGAGGCTGCAAAGTGATATGATGGGTTACATGCTAGATCGGTGAGACTTAGAATTGGGGTCCTGATAGCGCGGCACCCCTTTCATTCTCCCTCTCCCTCTCTTTCCCCTTTCCTCCTCCGTTAGATGGAAGGTGGGGGGGCGACTAGGACTAGGAGTCCTAGTAGGACTCCCCACCACTTGGGCACGCCTTAGGCCAGCCCACCTCCCCTCTCCTCCTTTATATACGGGGGCAGGGAAGGGGCACCTCTAGACACATCAATTGTCTTAGCCGTGTGCGGTGCCCCCCTCCACCGTTTACTCCTCTGGTCATATTATCATCACCGTCACCATGCCGTCACCACACCGTCGTGCTGACAGAACTCATGTACTCCCTCGACGCTCTGCTGGATCAAGAGCTCGAGGGACATATGTAACGCCCACAATGCGGCTATATCCCCCACGTGTCGAGGCACGTCTCATAGGCATAACCACATTGTGGTCTTATCACAAGAAGGGTCTTCTTCACACAATCCCATTGTCACACCCTAGCTAGTTCATGCATTAGAGTGTTGCATCATGTCTATTTTTCTCAACAGAAACTTGAAATGGGGATGACAGAACCCCCAGCCCCCTCTGAAACCAACTAGGGTTTACTAAAAATATTTTCAATGAACCTAAAATGCCCTTCCAAAATGTCCATCATTTTTGTCTTGGTTCAGAACCTCTGCCAAAAGTGATGCACAGTTTTCTAGGTCATCCTAAGGTCTTTGAATTAAATCATAAGTATTTGAGTTTGGGCATTTAAATTATATAAATTATTTTAAATGCTCAAATATTTCCAACCTAAAATGTTCCATGCTGTATATATTCCAGCTAGTGGCCATGAGCAGTTTGGGAAATTTAGGAGTTGTCTAGGTATTTTTAATAAGTCCACAAACCTACAGGATAAATAAAAAAACAGGAAAATAGGAAAAACTTACCTGGCGCCACCTAGCAGGCCCACCTGCCGGCCCAGCCCAGCCACCGCTCCAGCGAGCTGCTTGGCTTGGCCAGGCAGGCAGGCAGCTGCTCGACGGCGATGCCAGCACGCGCCACGCAGCTGCCCGCCGCCCTGCTCCACCCTCTCGCCTCGCTGCTGGCCTGGATGAACTCCACGTCGTTCCTTGAACCCCCAGGACACATCCATTCTCCCCCAGCTCCTCTCCCTCGCTCTCCCGCGCCATGGCCGACGCCACCGCCGCCGCACCCTCACCGTAGTCGCGCTCTCCGTCAACCCCGCGCTGCGCCACCGTGTCCAGGAGCTTCGCCACCCTCCTCTCCTTCGAGCTAGTCGAGCCCCGAGCGCTCGCGTGCCCCGAAGCCACCGAACTGACCTCGACTGAACCGCCATCGCCGGAGATCCCCTTCGCCGTCGCCGCCGCACCAGCTCATCTCCGACCGCGTCGTCTGCTTCCTCAAGACCGCTGTGAGCCTGGCTACCCTCTCCCCCTTCCCATTCTCGCTCTCGTGCACCACCGCGAGCACACGTAGCTCACCCGCACGCGCCACCGCGGAGCTCGTCGCCGACGTGTCTCCGGCTAACCACCGGCCACCCGACCTTGTCTAACGCACTCACCGCGTTCCCAGGGGCCCAACGCACCTCACCACGTGCCTCACCGTGCCCCGTAGCCTCGGACTCGTCCTCACTCGACTCCGGCGACCGCCAAAGTCGTCGCCGGCGACGTCTCCGGCCACCCCGAGCTCAACCACCGCCACCAAGAGCTGCGGCTCGGTCCCAGCTACCTGTAGATGCTCTCCGCCGCCCATTTGGTCGCCGGAGTGCACAAAACCACTCTCGCCGCCGCGTTCGGCCTCGCCGGCGGCTAGACGCCGGCGTGTTTGACCTTGACTTTGACTAGGGTGGGTCCAGGTTGACTCCCCTGAGTCTATGACAAGTGGGGCCCCCTCTGCTAATTAACCCAGATTAGTTTAAACTAAATTAAGTTAGTATAATTAACTACTGACATGCGGGACCCACTGGTCAGTTTGACCTGGACCGTCCTGTTGACCTGCTGAGGTCAGCATGACATCATGCTGACGTAGTGATCCTTTTCTAGAATTAAAATAAATCCAGAATGATTTATAAATTCCAGAAAATACCCCAAACTTCAAAAATTCATAGTAAATCAACCATAACTCCAAATACAAAGTTTTATATATGAAAAATGATCAGAAAAATCCAATCTATCCATCTGTACTAGTTTCATGCATGTTTAAGCAAGCTAACCTGATGTTTAGAGCAGAACTAGATAAAGCACTTATAAGGGCCATGTATGAGTTTGAAACTTGAATCTTTGATTCAAAATGGTTCAAACCCATCTGGTTTTAGTTGCATTAGCCCAACACACTCATATTGCCATGTTACATGCATGCATCATATTGTTGCATATTGTTTGGTAATGTTGTATATCGGTGCTCTTTGCGGCAGGTTCTGCCTCCGAGGAGTACCACGATTACCCTAACGAAGAACAATATCAGTGCATCGACCCATCAGGCAAGCAACCAACCATTTGATCATATCGATACAATCCCATGTTCTCGCTCCTGCTCTCTTTTACTGCATTAAGACAACGCGTTTCAAACTGCTGTGTGCTACGGTAGTTGAACCCATTTCCTCTGCATGACCTGTCATTGCCACAGTAACTAGATGAAACCCACTAGCATGTGTAGGAGTTGTTTGAGCCATATGTATGTGTTGTTCCTACCTTGCTATGCCTGCTATGCTTAGAGTCGTGTCAGGTCTGGTTCATCTGGGTGATGGGCTAGAGTGAAATGATCATGCCGGTAATGAGAGTGATGTGGTGAACACGATTTGGTAAAGGTATCGATGAAAGGCCATGTAGGAGTACATGGTGGGTTGTTTCATTGAAGCCGTCCTTAAGCACTGAGATCTGTATGTGTGATTTAAGAATCAGCTACTACCATGCATTGGGCCCGAAACCAATGGACCCTCTCAGCTTCTTATTCACCCTAGTCCTCTGTCCAGGAGTTGCAAGTAGTTTTTGGTGTTTGTAGCTACTGGAGGCCGTGGGCAGCGCTGACCGTAGGGGTGGGCTGTGATGCGGTAGGTACGTGGCCGGGTGTACCGAATACCCGTTAGGTATCTCGAGAACCCTCGGCCGGGACTCCCCTGTGGATGGAACCTGAATAGGCGATAAACCTGGATTAGAGACTTAGGTGTTTAGGTAGGTCGTGGACGACACCCACGTTGGGCTTCCGCTTGAAGGTTGCCGAGTACATGTCGTGTAAACGGCGGTAAGTGGTGAGAGCGTGTGTGAAGAAGTACACCCCTGCAGGGTTAACATTATCTATTCGAATAGCCGCGTCCGCGGTAAAGGACTACTTGGTTGCCTATACAGTTCATAGACAAGTAAATGGATACTACTAAAAATCTCAAGATAAGCGTGAGTGCCGAGGATGGCTCCTCCGTAGGATGACGGAGGTGGATCCTCGGTGGTGTATTGGAATGGTGAGTAGTGGACTCATTTGCGCAAAACCATTTCAAGTTGGTGTATCGTAGGATAGCTTAGCCAAGAGTCAAAGCTGGCTTGTTGCAATAACCCCACCAACCCTTCTTGATAATGTGCATGTATGTAGGATCTGATGTAAGTCTTGCTGAGTACCTTTGTACTCATGTTACTTTAATTTACATTTTTTAGAAGACGCTGCAACCCCTTCTGATGGGTTCTTCGTAGACATTGACATCGATGAGTAGACTGAGGCCCAGGTGGTGATCCTGAGCTTGTGAAGGACCACGTAGTATAGCCAGGCTTTCCAAGCCTCTTTTATTTTACTAGTTGTCTGTACTCAGACAAGTTACTTCCGCTGTTGGCTTGTATGTCTGTATGACTTGAATGTTGGGTCGTGTGACCCGTACTTGTGTGTATGCTATGTATGGCTCTCTGAGCCTTAAATAAAGTACTTGTGTTGTAGAGTCATGTTGTGATGCCTTGTTGTATTTGCACATATCGAGCATATTGTGTGTATGATTGAAATGCTTGGTATGTGTGGGATCTGACTATCTAGTTGTTTATTCTTAGTAGCCTCTCTTACCGGGAAATGTCTCCTAGTGTCTCCACTGAGCCTTGGTAGCTTGCTACTGCTCCGGAACACTTAGGCTGGCCGGCATGTGTCCTTCTTCGTTCCTGTGTCTGTCCCTTCGGGGAAATGTCACACGATGGATACCGGAGTCCTGTTAGCCCGCTACAGCCTGGTTTACCGGAGTCCTGCTAGCCCAGTGCTACAGCCCGGATTCACTTGCTGATGACCGACACGTTCGATGCTGGGTCATGGATGCCTGTCCCTGTAGGTCTGTGCCACTTTGGGTTTACGACTAGCCATGTCAGCCCGGGCTCTTTACCATATGGATGCTAGCGACACTATCATATACGTGTGCCAAAAGGCGCAAATGGTCCCGGGCAATGGTAAGGCAACACCCGTGGGAATACCGTGCATGAGGCCGCAAAGTGATATGAGGTGTTACATGCTAGATCGATGTGGCATCGAGTCGGGGTCCTGACAGCGTTGGTATCAGAGCCTGACTGCCTCTAGGATTACCAAGCCAAACTGGTCGAAGTTGTGTCTAGAAATGCTTTAGTTATGTAAGGGAATTGATTGTGGGATGGAACGTAAGGCTCTTTTTACTCCTTATACCTCATGGCCTTCTGATCTGAGTCATCCTCTTCTCTTCTACGGGGTTTAAGAACTAGGCCTTCTCATCTATCTATCAGGATGACGTGTTACTAATCCATAGACTTATAGGATTGCTGGTTTCAAGCCTTAATTCAGTTTCTACCTCTATATGTTAACTTTTGATCTCGAAACCTTGATATTGTGCTTCTGAGTGGTTATGCCACCATTTTTGTGAATGTCTTAAATCTTTTCTGAGCATTTACAGCCATTATGCTGTCCGAGTCATCCCAGGTTTCTAAATAGTCTGATGCATTTGCAAATCCTTTCTTTCCGTTCCCGATGTCCTTTATGGTCAGAATAAGCACACTAACCGTGCGTTGAGGTAATTTATTGCCTTGACATATATGTTGGAGCTATTGTTATGACCCTAGGTGTTTAGGGAGTCACCTAGTAATTTAGCCATGTTATGTGTTCCCAGTGTGATCATTTTGGCCAACATTATTGAAAGCATCTTGTGATGCTATTTAGTTAGTAGTCATTCTATTCCTGGGTTTTGAACCCGAGACTCACCCTACTTACTTCATGTTGATAGTGCTTGCTAGTTCCTTTAGGTTATTAGTAACCTTTGCATTAGTCCTTGAGGTCTGTGATATTTCCTTCTTCCAAATACTATGAACCACTTATGGCAGAAGTTTGTTGGATCAAAAGTTCACAACAGGAGTGCTCTCGATGAGTTCTCCCCATTCTATATTGCGACTCTGCCAGTTCTACCTTTCTGCATGGATTATCCGAAAGAAACCCGTTGAACTTAATTCGACATACTAATCCATGCGTCCACAACTCAGAAAATGATATGTTCCTTTGAGTTGTCCCTCTTAGTTGTCTTCTGACCATCGTCTATCAATTGTTAGTCAGGAGTAGTTGTGCAATCATGTTTATCGATGCCTATTACTCTTGTGGTCCATCAAACCATACTATTCTAGGATGACTAGGAGAAACAAACTCCAGTACCTCGTCCATATCCAGGATTGGGTCAAAGAAGTTGTGCTCCGCAGATCAAATTGCTAATCCAGCTTTTGTTCTGCTCTACCCTGGAGTATTACCATCTTTTATATCGGGATTGTTATAGGAATTGCACACCATCCTATGAACTCTTGGTACAGTGATACTTCTTGCCATCATTGTTCATTCCACGGTTTCCGTGTTATTGTAACCGGAATGCCGACAAGTGAATCATGGTGTGTGAAATCAATACTGCTAGCAACTCTGTTGCTTGGTAGTTAAATGGACGATAACCTCATTCTTAGCGTGTTGATTATTGAATCATCACCCTAAGTATGATTGTGCTACCTAGTCCTTATCTCTGGTGCACTCCTCGACCAAGGAGTTAGGATTGTGTCAATCCCTCGCTTCTCTGATCATATCATCTTGCCCTGAAAAGCAAGGTCGTTCTCGAGCTTAGTAACATATCGGTGGTTCGTGATTTTCCGAAGATCTTCTCGGAAGTATTACCTGGTTGTCACCTGACCGCTATGTTGAGTTCGTGATTAAATGGGTTTTCTTATAAATCACCCCTTCTCCAAGAATCTGTATTGGATACCCCTAAGCTAGTTGTTAAGCTAAACAAAAACTTGGAGAGTTGGAAGATAAAAGCTTGTACGACTTAGCTCATCCCAAAGGGATATCTTTGTGTGTGTGTGTGTTGAAGAAAGATGATATCTTCATCAATTGATCCTTGAGACCAGTTGCTGCAGCTATTGTCTTGCCAAAACTTTGATTTGAGTGTGGGCTATTCTCAAATCAAATCAGAACCAACGATGTTCGTAATGTTGTCTTACTCGTGGATTTTCCTCGAGCATACACCATTATGTCTTTTGGGTCTGACCAATACTATCACCTTGTTCACATAGTTATGGAATTCCATCTCCATGGGAACCTGGATGAATTGTTGTTGAGCCCATTGACAACATCCTTATCTCCTCCATGATTTTGTTAAACATTAAGCTAGTATTGGAAACTTTTGAAAGCATTTCTTCATGCTAGTTCATGAATCATATGCTCAGATGAAAGAAGTGACTCTCTCTAACTCATGTGCATTTGATGCAAGTTGCCGCCGTGGGTTCGAGAAAGTTAGTTTTTGCTTCCTCTGGAATCGTCCCAAGTTAGTCACGCATGTGCGAAGTACTCTATGGTTTGATAGGTTGGCCGCCTCCATTCTATATGTGTTTCCTAGCACACCAAGCCACTGATTGAGTTGTTCAAGGAGAAAAAGTTCCTTCTTAAGAATCATGACTTATGTTAGGACTTCGTTATCCTCGATGATGGTTCCCCAACCTGAACTTGTAGTATTTTATTATAAGACTACCACGTGGTCATGCTTGTCTTGGACAATGTGTTCACATGTTTGTAGCAGAACTAGCTCATGTTTTGGAGCTTACTACCGTAGTTCATTCTCCGAGAATCTCGCAACGTCATCTCGTCGATTTGTGTTGCAAACTTTCATTTTTCTTTCTAGACCCGATGAATCTGGATTATTCTGACACCAACCAGATCTGAATCTCAGGCAAATATGATGGTTGGAACATTTCCCAAGAACTATAATATTGGTCTCGCCATAACCGGTAAAGTGGATGTCATGGCCAACACACCCCGCCGGAAGACCTATTATTGTAGTATCTTGATTGAAGAAGTTGGCCACATCCCCATAAGGATTTTGCAGGATTTACCTTCGTAGTTATTCCTTATGGATTCTTGAGCTTCCGAAGTCCGACCTGTTACTTGATGTTCTAGATACCAAACCGTTTCAACAAATGGATTGCGCTAGCACATCAAGGAGAACATTAGAAGCGGAGTGCTAAATGCTTCTCGGTCGATCATCCGGATTTTGTTTCCTTGGCTTCGCTAAGGCGAAATTTGGGAAGGTGTTATCTCCTTTGCAGCTGCATCATCCGTCCCCATTCATCATGGTAGTATGTTGTGTTGCTAGGATCCTTGACACGGATATTGGTAAAACCTTGATGAACATGGAAATGCTCAAGTTCTTGAGAGCACGCGCAAGTGCTAGGTTTATCGTCGGCATTAATTTGCATAGTGCTCTCGGTTTCCTCGATTATGCTATAATCTTTCAAACAGTGGCACTCTCTACTGATGGGGTTCCTCCCCAGTTACTAGAATCATTCCCATCATTTGCATTTTGTTCCCAGCTTGCACTGCCATCGTGCCACCCTACTCTGGATTACCCTTCTCAGTAATTACTGATCAGGATCATTTTCAAAAGTGGTCCTACCATGGGTTCCATCCATCCCCGATGATAAGCAAAATCATCCATTTCTTTGTCTTCAACAAGATAATCCACATCATCCATTCTAGTCCGAGTATGCCATTCCACCGAACTTCCCCAAACAATCTCTCGAGATTTGCCTTAGGCTGGTATAGAAGTCTCAATGATCTCTATATCAAAAGTAATCCTTTTGGCCACTTAAGAGATGTTGCTATGTCTCATTTCGTGAGTTAATTCTGAGTTGTTCGATCTCCAAGAAGATCGATCCTTCTAGAGTTTTTCCTTTCCTCTCGTTGTCATGTTAGTTGGAGTTCTCAGAGCAAGACGACGATACGATCAAGGTGTTTGAGCCAACGCCATTTTGAAGTGCAACCTGGATCGTGAAGATTATATTAGTTGCTTTCCCCCCCTTCATCTTACCCTACGCTTGAATCTCGGGACGAGATTCTTGTTTAGTGGGGGTGAGTTGTCACACCCTAGCTAGTTCATGCATTAGAGTGTTGCATCATGTTTATTTTTCTCAACAGAAACTTGAAATGGGGATGACAGAACCCCCAACCCCCTCTGAAACCAACTAGGGTTTACTAAAAATATTTTCAATGAACCTGAAATGCCCTTCCAAAATGTCCATCATTTTTGTCTTGGTTCAGAACCTCTGCCAAAAGTGATGCACAGTTTTCTAGGTCATCCTAAGGTCTTTGAATTAAATCATAAGTATTTGAGTTTGGGCATTTAAATTATATAAATTATTTTAAATGATCAAATATTTCCAAACTAAAATGTTCCATGCTGTATATATTCCAGCTAGTGGCCATGAGCAGTTTGGGAAATTTAGGAGTTGTCTAGGTATTTTTAATAAGTCCACAAACCTATAGGATAAATAAAAAAACAGGAAAATAGGAAAAACTTACCTGGCGCCACCTAGCAGGCCCACCTGCCGGCCCAGCCCAGCCACCACTCCAGTGAGTTGCTTGGCTTGGCCAGGCAGGCAGGCAGCTGCTCGACGGCGACGCCAGCACGCGCCACGCAGCTGCCCGCCGCCCTGCTCCACCCTCTCGCCTCGCTGCTAGCCTGGATGAACTCCACGTCGTGCCTTGAACCCCCAGGACACATCCATTCTCCCCCAGCTCCTCTCCCTCGCTCTCCCGCGCCATGGCCGACGCCACCGCCGCCGCACCCTCGCCGTAGTCGCGCTCTTCATCAACCCCGTGTTGCGCCACCGTGTCCAGGAGCTTCGCCACCCTCCTCTCCTTCGAGCTAGTCGAGCCCCGAGCGCTCGCGTGCCCCGAAGCCACCGCACTGACCTCGACCGAACCGCCATTGCCGGAGATCCCCTTCGCCGTCGCCGCCGCACCAGCTCATCTCCGACCGCGTCGTCTGCTTCCTCAAGACTGCTGTGAGCCTGGCTACCCTCTCCCCCTTCCCATTCTCGCTCTCGTGCACCACCGCGAGCACACATACCTCACCCGCACGCGCCGCCATGGAGCTCGTCGCCGACATGTCTCCGGCTAACCACCGGCCACCCCACCTTGTCTAACGCACTCACCGCGTTCCCAGGGGCCCAACGCACCTCACCACGTGCCTCACCGTGCCCCGTAGCCTCGGACTCGTCCTCACCCGACTCCAGCGACCGCCAAAGTCGTCGTCGGCGATGTCTCCGGCCACCTCGAGCTCAACCACCGCCACCAAGAGCTGCGGCTCGGTCCCAGCTACCTGTAGATGCTCTCCGCCGCCCATTTGGTCGCCGGAGTGCACAAAACCACTCTCGCCGCCGCGTTCAGCCTCGCCGGCGGCTAGACGCCGGCGTGTTTGACCTTGACTTTGACTAGGGTGGGTCCAGGTTGACTCCCCTGAGTCTATGACAAGTGGGGCCCCCTCTGCTAATTAACCCAGATTAGTTTAAACTAAATTAAGTTAGTATAATTAACTACTGACATGCGGCACCCACTGGTCAGTTTGACCTGCTGAGGTCAGCATGACATCATGCTGACGCAGTGATCCTTTTCTGGATTTAAAATAAATCCAGAATGATTTATAAATTCTAGAAAATACCCCAAACTTCAAAAATTCATAGTAAATCAACCATAACTCCAAATGCAAAGTTTTATATATGAAAAATGATCAGAAAAATCCAATCTATCCATCTGTACTGGTCTCATGCATGTTTAAGCAAGCTAACCTGATGTTTAGAGCAGAACTAGATAAAGCACTTATAAGGGCCATGTATGAGTTTGAAACTTGAATCTTTGATTCAAAATGGTTCAAATCCATCTGGTTTTAGTTGCATTAGCCCAACACACTCATATTGCCATGTTACATGCATGCATCATATTGTTGCATATTGTTTGGTAATGTTGTGTATCGGTGCTCTTTGCGGCAGGTTCTGCCTTCAAGGAGTACCACGATTACCCTAACGAAGAACAATATCAGTGCATCGACCCATCAGGCAAGCAACCAACCATTTGATCATATCGATACAATCCCATGTTCTCGCTCCTGCTCTCTTTTACTGCATTAAGACAACGCGTTTCAAACTGCTGTGTGCTACGGTAGCTGAACCCATTTCCTCTGCATGACCTGTCCATGCCACAGTAACTAGATGAAACCCACTAGCATGTGTAGGAGTTGTTTGAGCCATATGTATGTGTTGTTCCTACCTTGCTATGCTTGCTATGCTTAGAGTCGTGTCAGGTCTGGTTCATCTAGGTGATGGGCTAGAGTGAAATGATCATGCCGGTAATGAGAGTGATGTGGTGAACACGATTTGGTAAAGGTATCGATGAAAGGCCATGTAGGAGTACATGGTGGGTTGTTTCATTGAAGCCGTCCTTAAGCACTGAGATCTGTATGTGTGATTTAAGAATCAGCTACTACCATGCATTGGGCCCGAAACCAATGGACCCTCTCGGCTTCTTATTCACCCAAGTCCTCTGTCCAGGAGTTGCAAGTAGTTTCTGTTGTTTGTAGCTAGTGGAGGCCGTGGGCAGCGCTGACCGTAGGGGTGGGCTGTGATGCAGTAGGTACGTGGCCGGGTGTACCGAATACTCGTTAGGTATCTCGGGAACCCTGTACACATCGTTCGGGGCCGTATGGGAAGCCTCGGCCGGACTCCCTGCGGATGAAACCTGAATAGGCGATAAACCTGGATTAGAGACTTAGGTGTTTAGGTAGGTCATGGCCGACACCCACGTTGGGCTTCCGCTTGAAGGTTGCCGAGTACATGTCGTGTAAACGACGGTAAGTGGTGAGAGCGTGTGTGAAGAAGTACACCCCTGCAGGGTTAACATTATCTATTCGAATAGCCGCGTCTGCGGTAAAGGACTACTTGGTTACCTATACAGTTCATAGACAAGTAAATGGATACTACTAAAAATCTCAAGATAAGCGTGAGTGCCGAGGATGGCTCCTCCGTAGGGTGACGGAGGTGGATCCTCGGTGGTGTATTGGAATGGTGAGTAGTGGACTCGTGTGCGCAAAACCATTTCAAGTTGGTGTATCGTAGGATAGCTTAGCCAAGAGTCAAAGCTGGCTTGCTGCAATAACCCCACCAACCCTTCTTGATAATGTGCATGTATGTAGGATCTGATGTAAGTCTTGCTGAGTACCTTTGTACTCATGTTGCTTTAATTTACATTTTTCAGAAGATGCTGCAACCCCTTCTGATGGGTTCTTCGTAGACATTGACATCGATGAGTAGACTGAGGCCCGGGTGGTGACCCTGAGCTTGTGAAGGACCACGTAGTATAGCCAGGCTTTCCAAGCCTCTTTTATTTTACTAGTTGTCTGTACTCAGACAAGTTACTTCCGCTGTTGGCTTGTATGTCTGTATGACTTGAATGTTGGGTCGTGTGACACGTACTTGTGGGTATGCTATGTATGGCTCTCTGAGCCTTAAATAAAGTACTTGTGTTGTAGAGTCATGTTGTGATGCCTTGTTGTATTTGCACATATCGAGCATATTGTGTGTATGATTGAAATGCTTGGTATGTGTGGGATCTGACTATCTAGTTGTCTTTTCTTAGTAGCCTCTCTTACCGGGAAATGTCTCCTAGTGTCTCCACTGAGCCTTGGTAGCTTGCTACTGCTCCGGAACACTTAGGCTGGCCGGCATGTGTCCTTCTTCGTTCCTGTGTCTGTCCCTTCGGGGAAATGTCACGCGATGGATACCAGAGTCCTGTTAGCCTGCTACAACCCGGTTTACCGGAGTCCTGCTAGCCCAGTGCTACACCCCGGATTCACTTGCTGATGACCGACACGCTTGATGCTGGGTCATGGATGCCTGTCCCTGTAGGTCTGTGCCACTTTGGGTTTATGACTAGCCATGTCAGCCCGGGCTCTTTACCATATGGATGCTAGCGACACTATCATATACGTGTGCCAAAAGGCACAAACGGTCCCGGGAAATGGTAAGGCGACACCCGTGGGAATACCGTGCGTGAGGCCGCAAAGTGATATGAGGTGTTACATGCTAGATCGATGTGGCATCGAGTCGGGGTCCTGACACCCATGTAATGAATATGAAAGGGATAAATAGAGTTGGCTTACAATCGCCACTTCACACAAAGATCATATAATTCATACATCATTCAGAGTACACACATAGTCTGACTACGGACAAATCCAACTTAAAAGAAGATAACCCCAAATGCTAGATCCCCGATCGTCCCAACTGGGCTCCACTAATGACCAACCGGAAAAGACACGTAGTAACAGCCAAGGTCCTCATCAAACTCCCACTTGAGTTCGGTAGCATCACCTGCACTGGTATCATCGGCACCTGCAACTATTTTGGTAGTATCTTGTGAGTCACAAGGACTCATCAATCTCAAAACCCGCGAGATCAAGACTATTTAAGCTTAAGGGAAGGACAAGGTAATGAGGTGGAGTTGCAGCAACTGATAAGCAAAATATGGTGGCTAACAGGCGAGTACAAGAGTAAAAGCTGGCTTGCTGCAATAACCCCACCAACCCTTCTTGATAATGTGCATGTATGTAGGATCTGATGTAAGTCTTGCTGAGTACCTTTGTACTCATGTTGCTTTAATTTACATGTTTCAGAAGATGCTGCAACCCCTTCTGATGGGTTCTTCGTAGACATTGACATCGATGAGTAGACTGAGGCCCAGGTGGTGACCCTGAGCTTGTGAAGGACCACGTAGTATAGCCAGGCTTTCCAAGCCTCTTTTATTTTACTAGTTGTCTGTACTCAGACAAGTTACTTCCGCTGTTGGCTTGTATGTCTGTATGACTTGAATGTTGGGTCGTGTGACCCGTACTTGTGGGTATTCTATGTATGGCTCTCTGAGCCTTAAATAAAGTACTTGTGTTGTAGAGTCATGTTGTGATGCCTTGTTGTATTTGCACATATCGAGCATATTGTGTGTATGATTGAAATGCTTGGTATGTGTGGGATCTGACTATCTAGTTGTGTATTCTTAGTAGCCTCTCTTACCGGGAAATGTCTCCTAATGTCTCCACTGAGCCTTGGTAGCTTGCTACTACTCCGGAACACTTAGGCTGGCCTGCATGTGTCCTTCTTCGTTCCTGTGTCTGTCCCTTCGGGGAAATGTCACGCGATGGATACCAGAGTCCTGTTAGCCTGCTACAACCCGGTTTACCGGAGTCCTGCTAGCCCAGTGCTACACCCCGGATTCACTTGCTGATGACCGACACGCTCGATGCTGGGTCATGGATGCCTGTCCCTGTAGGTCTGTGCCACTTTGGGTTTACGACTAGCCATGTCAGCCCGGGCTCTTTACCATATGGATGCTAGCAACACTATCATATACGTGTGCCAAAAGGCGCAAACGGTCCCGGGCAATGGTAAGGCGACACCCGTGGGAATACCGTGCGTGAGGCCGCAAAGTGATATGAGGTGTTACATGCTAGATCGATGTGGCATCGAGTCGGGGTCCTGACACCCATGTAATGAACATGAAAGGGATAAATAGAGTTGGCTTACAATCGCCACTTCACACAAAGATCATATAATTCATACATCATTCAGAGTACACACATAGTCTGACTACGGATAAATCCAACTTAAAAGAAGATAACCCCAAATGCTAGATCCCCGATCGTCCCAACTGGGCTCCACTAATGACCAACAGGAAAAGACACGTAGTAATAGCCAAGGTCCTCATCGAACTCCCACTTGAGTTCGGTAGCATCACCTGCACTGGTATCATCGGCACCTGCAACTGTTTTGGTAGTATCTTGTGAGTCACGAGGACTCATCAATCTCAAAACCCGCGAGATCAAGACTATTTAAGCTTAATGGCAGGACAAGGTAATGAGGTGGAGTCGCAGCAACTGATAAGCAAAATATGGTGGCTAACAGGCGAGTACAAGAGTAGGAAGAGAAACTACGCAACGGTCGTCATCTAGAAGTGATCCTGAAGACTACTTACATTCAAACATAACCCAAACCGTGTTCACTTCCCGGACTCCGCCGAGAAGATACCATCACGGCTACACACGTGGTTGATGCATTTTAGTTAAGTAAAGTATCAAGTTCTCTACAACCAGATATTAACAAATTCCCATCTACCACATAACTGCGAGCACGACTCTCGAAAGTTTATACCCTGCAGGGGTGTCCCAACTTAGCCCATTATAAGCTCTCATGACCAACGAAGGATATTCCTTCTCCCAGGAAGACCCGATTAGTCTCGGAATCCCGGTTATAAGACATTTCGCTAATGGAAAAACAAGACCAGCACGACCGCCCGAATGTGCCGGCAAATCCCAATAGGAGCTGCACATATCTCATTCTCAGGGCACACCAGATGGGCAAGAAGTTGGGTTGGCATAGACCCTGGTTGCCCAGGGGGCGCCAAACATCGCCCGGTTCGGACCAACACTTGGAGAAGCACTGGCCCCCCCCCGGGGGGGGGGGGGGGGGTTAAAATAAATATGACCCATGGGTTGGCTTGCCCAAGGGAAGGTTATAGGTTGTTTGGCAAATGTAAAACCAAAGTTGGGCCTTGCTGGAGGAGTTTTATTCAAAGCAAACTGTCAAGGGGTTCCCATAAACCCAGCCGCGTAAGGAACGCAATATCAAGGAACATAACACCGGTATGGCGGAAACTAGGGCGACAAGAGTGGAACAAAACACCAGGAAAAAGTCCGAGCCTTCCACCCTTTACCAAGTATATAGATGCATTAATTAAAATACGGGATATTGTGATATCCCAACATAAACATGTTCCAACATGGAGAAATCTTCAACTTCACCTGCAACTAACAATGCTATAAGAGGGGCTGAGCAAAAGCGGTAACATAGCCAAACAACGGTTTGCTAGGAAGGTGGGTCATAGGCTTGACATGGCAATATGGGAGGCATGGTAAACAAGTTATATGTAGCGCATCATAGTGATAGAACAAAGCAACTAGCAAGCAAAGATAGAAGTGATATCGAGGGTAATGGTCATCTTGCCTGAAATCCCGCAAGGAAGAAGAACGAAACCATGAAGTAGATGAACCAACGTAGTCGAACGCATCCTCACAAACGCAATGTTACCGGAACTATTAAGGAGAAGCGCAACCAAAAAGAAGCAAACAACATGGTAAACAACCAAGCATGGCATGATGCAAAATCAAGTATGATGCATGTCCGGTTTAAAGAGGCATGGCATGACAAAGTGCAACAAACAATACTACAAATTTAGTGAAGCTCAATATGCAACGAGTTGCATATTGCCGAAACACCACATCAATTTTTTTGTTCGCTCTCGTTTAGGTACACAACAATATTAATTGTTGTTAAACATGGCAAGAGGTGAAACAAAAGTAAACCAACTATTTAGGCAAGTTTAAATGAAGCCGAAAACAACAAACAACAATTCCGGAAAATCCTCATGTCCATATTTCGAATTTGGTACTGTTCTGCCCTAAACCATATTTTAATGTTGTTAAGCAGTAAAACAAAGTGCACCAAGTTAATCTATGCATTTTTCCACCCCATTTACATATATAGTATATTTAATTCAGAGCTATGGTTAATTAGTTATGAAATAAATCATTTTATCATGGCATTTAAGCAAATTTAAACAAACAGCATTTTAAACATTTCAAACATGGATGTAAGTAGCATATTATGAAACTAGATGCAATTCCAAGCATTTTTCATGTTTAAATTATTTTAATATGATGCATGGTTAATTAATAATTAGATGCATGAACACTAGGGGTTTTATGTAAAACAACATCTTCTCGGTTAATTAGCAAATTCATTCGGTAGAAAAAAACAGTGAACGAGCCGAAACTAGCTGGCCCAACAGGAGGAAAAATAGAGGAGCTCGAAGGGGTGGCCTCCCCATGGGCCAAGCCCAGGTGTTGGAGAGATGGGCCGGTTGCTGGGCTTGGAGGCTGCTGGCCCAGGCGCTGGAGGCGCGGTCAATGCTCGCAGGTGACGCGCGGGACGAGGCACTGGTTTATGCGAGCAAAGCAGAGGCCGGCGACGCCATGGACTTGCGGCGGCGCGGAGCTGCAGCAAGGTCGTGGGGGTGCGGATCCGAGCGGGAGGCACCGGATCTGGCAGAGAATGACGATTTTGGGCTTGCGGGCGCCATGGCTGATGAGAGAAGCTCATGCGAGAGAGAGATGTGATTAAGAGAGAGGGAGAAAGAAGGACGAGGAGGAGGGACCGAGGGAGAGGGCACGGGGTCGGCCTGGGGCTGCTGCTGTCACTGGCTCGAGGAGAGCTGCTGGTCTCGAGCGCGTGAGGAGGGAGGAGCTTAGGGAGGCTCGTTCTGGCCAGAGACGAGGCCATGGGCGGCGCTGTCGGGGAGGCGACGAGGGAGGAGGTAGGGCATCGTGGTTGGGTACGAGGTCTACTGAGGTAGGAGGAGAAGCGAAGGGCTTGGTCACTGCTCGGTTGGGAGGATTTTGAATCGGAGAGGATGCCGAGGAAGGTGGAGGCTAGTCGGGGAAGGATCCTGAGGAACAAGGGAGAGCGGGTGGCGGCGCAAGGAGGGAAGGTTAGGCTAGGGTTGGACTGATTTGATAGGTGGTGATCTTATATATAGCAAGTGGATTTTTGATAGGGGCATTTGGTCCCCCCGACTTTAATCGGACGGTCCCGGAGAAATAGCTTAGTGGAGTCCAACAACAAACCAAAGATATTTTAGGGATGTTTGGAGAAGATCCGGACCCATCGTAACGACTGCGCAGGTCGGGTCCGGGGGGAGTTTCGTACGCGCGCGAGGGGTCGATGCACTGTGCAAGGAGGGGTTAGGTGGTTTGCCAAGAGTGAATTGAAAACCCAGTTGGACTCGGATAAAGGCGAACTGAGACAAAGGAGAAGTGGCCACTATAAACGGATGCAAGTTTTTAAAACATGACGGCAACGGAGTGTTGATGCAATGCAAATGATGACATGTTGAAATGCAACAAGCAAAATGCAAAACGAAAGACAAAAACCCAACCATGGAGGAAATAACATATCACATAGCCGGAAATGGCAAGAGTCGGAGTTACAATTATGAAAAATCACATCCGGGGTGTTACCACACTCCACCACTACAAGAGGATCTCATGCCGAGATCTAGGATGGCACCAGAGAGAAACGGAAGAGGAAGAGAAGAGGTAAAACTAAGTTGCTTCTTCGACCAATGAGTGAATCCAAAGAACCTTGAGAGGTTGAAAAGTTGAAAGAAAGAACATAACAGAGTTGAACACAATTGAGAGCACTGCGGTAGAAAATAGAAATAAGGAACACCATTTCAACCTTGGAGGTTGCAAAGCTATGAATGACGAGTACAATGGACAAGAAGGAATTGGAACCACTCTGGTTGAAACAAGATAAACAAGGAACAAGGAAGATCAAATTCAGACAACACTCCTGTTGAAAAGAGATGCAAGACTTGATAAGATGAAAAGAACTTTAAGAGATGACACAACACTCCGGTTAAATGGATAAGAACGAAAAGAACACGATCCTCACAATTCGAGATGATGAGTGAAAAGAGCAACATCACAATGCCTCCGAAAGAAAGAATAGAAGATAGATCATTGGAATAATAGAATGGAGAAGAAAATGGCAACTTCTTCCACAAAAGAACTTGGAAAGCACCCTTCCAAGAAGGTTATCACGGAGTTGTTGGAAAACCAACAACGAAACGAATAAGCTTGTAGTGGGCTTATGGAAAACTTCTCGAAATTGAGGCGGAATTCTGCCACTACGGAAACAAATAATATAATTGATAACACCAACGAGATGAAAAATTTCTTCCACCAAGATGATAGGGAGATAACTTGGATCCTTGATAAACACCACAATAGGAACATTCCTTAGGGAAGGCTTTAGGTGAAATATGACACAAGATAACTCCAACGAAGAGATTAATGGATTTAAAATACCTCATTCTGGACAACATGTGAATCACGAAACATGAATGAAAATTGTCAAGAATGGTATAACGCCATCTTGAAGATAAAGTAGAAGGAATTGCACTTTGGAATGCAAGATGAAGAATACTTGAACTCCTCAAAACAAAACATGTGTTGACCACCCTGTTTAATTTTTAGTATACCTTGGCGGATCATAACTTCAAGAGAAATCTTGAAGAACAATTGAAGAATGAAAAGAATCCTTGATGAACCATCATGTAGAGCCTCCATGAAGAACTTCGGTAGTAAAAGAATGATTTAGATGGGCCGGTTGCTGGGCTTGGAGGATGCTGGCCCAGGCGCTGGAGGCACAGTCAAAGCTCGCAGGCGACGCGCGGGATGAGGCGCTGGTTCAGGCGTGCAAACCAGAGGCCGGCGATGCTATGGACTTGCGGCGGTGCGGAGCTGCAGCAAGGTCGTGGGGGTGCAGATCTGATCGGGAGGCACCGGATCTGGCGGAGAACAACGAGATTGGGCTTGCGGGCGCCATGGTTGACGAGAGAAGCTCCTGCAAGAGAGAGAGATGTGTGTGTGAGAAAGAGAGCGGGAGAAAGAAGTACGAGGAGGAGGGACCGAGGGAGAGGGCGCGGGGTCATCCTAGGGTTGTTGCTGTGGCCGGCTCGAGGAGAGCAGCTGGTCTTGAGCGCGTGAGGAGGGAGGAGCTCAGGGAGGCTTGTTCTTGCCGGAGATGAGGCCATGGGCGGCGCTGTCGGGGAGGCGATGAGCGAGGAGTTAGGGCCTCATGGTTGGGGACGAGGTCGAGAGAGGTAGGAGGAGAAGTGAAGGGCTTGGACACTGCTCGGTTGGGAGGATTTTGAATGGGGAGGATCCCGAGGAAGGTGGAGGCTGGTCGGGGAAGGATCCCGAGGAACGAGGGAGAGCGGGTGGCCGCGCAAGGAGGGAATAAGGTTAGGCTAGGGTTGGACTAATTTGATAGGTGGTGGTCTTATATATAGCAAGTGGATTTTTGATAGGGGCATTTGGTCCCCCCGATTTAATCGGACGATCCCGGAAAAATAGCTTAGTGGAGTCCAACAAGAAACCGAAGATATTTTAGGGATGTTTGGGGATGATCCGGACCCATCGTTAACGACTGCCCAGGTCGGGTCTGGGGGGAGTTTTGGACGTGCGCGAGGGGTCGATGCACTGTGCAAGGAGGGGTTAGGTGGTTTGACAAGAGTAAATTGAAAACCCGGTTGGACTCGGATAAAGGCGAACTGAGACAAAGGAGAAGTGGCCACTACGAACGGATGCAAGTTTTTAAAACATGACTGCAACAGAGTGCCGATGCAATGCAAATGATGACATGATGAAATGCAACAAACAAAATGCAAAACGAAAGACAAAAACCCAATCACGAAGGAAATAACATATCACATAGCCGGAAATGGCAAGAGTTGGAGTTACAATTATGGAAAGTTACATCCGGGGTGTTACAACATCATCGCGTGAACGTGTGCAAAGTCGGAGGTGTCGTATGTTTGCTACTTGATTGGTTGATTCGAGAAGACGTTCGACTACATCAACCGTGTTAAGCTAATGCTTCCGCTTTTGGTCTACGGGGGTACGTGGACACACTCTCCCCCTCTCCTTGCTATGCATCTCGTAGATAGATCTTGCATGAGCATAGTTTTTTTTTGAAATTGCATGCTACATTTCCCAACAAATGGACACGTTAGTTTGCCCAGGTTCGGGCCACCTTGCGGTGTAAAATCCTACTCCTACTTTGTGGTGGATTAGCCTCACAGGGGCTGAGGATGAACTAGTACAAGGGGAAGAACAACCTCATGAGGCTTGTTCTTGCGGTGGTAGCTTTGGGGAGCTGTCTTTCTGGGACTCGACCCCTTTCTATGGTGGTGGCTAGGCTATACTTATAGTGGCCTCGGTCCTCTTCCCCAAAACTTAGGCGGGAAGGGATCCCACAGTGGCCAATTTTGAAATGGGACAAGTAGTACATCTTATCCTGGCGAAAGGTGGTCTTCGCCTGCAAAGCTTCTGGTTGTAACATTGTGGTGGGCTCGACAATGACATCCATCCTGCTGTTCTGGTGGTCCTGGTCTTGTTGCACGCAAACGGTAACATTTGGTTGATTGCTTGGGCCTCTACGCCTACGCTTGCCTCCTTAGCACCAAAGAGGAAACCTGCAGCTTTGCGCCCGCAGGCACGCGCCTGGCCTTGGTTGTCATGGCTGGCGTCATCTCAGACTCATGAGGTGATTGCTTGCATAGAAATCTCCGCTCCTTAGGAGGCCGCCTAGGGAGGCCTGCTACCTCTTAAGCATGCGTTGGTTTTCCCTTGAAGTGGAAAGGGTGATGCAACAAAGTAGCGTAAGTATTTCCCTCAGTTTTTTAGAACCAAGGTATCAATCCAGTAGGAGGCTACACTCAAATCCCTCGTACTGTCGGCGTTCTGGGAACGGGGGTAGCCAGACTTGCCTGCCTGCGATCCACGGCGTGGCTCCACTAGTGGCCCAGTACGGCCCGTCTTCGTCAAACCAACACTCAAGACCCTAGCGAGGGGCCAAGCCTCGCGAGGTGGACGACACAAGGCCTCCTTAGGAGCGGCCTCACCAGGCAGGCTCGCGAGGAGGCGGAGAGATCAAGGCTAGGGGTACCTCATGAGGTTCCCGTGACGCAAGCCATGACGACCAAGGCCAGGCGGGCGCCAGCGCGCGCAGTGTCCTCGTTTCCTCTTTGGTGCTAAGGGGGCAAGCGCAGGCGCGGAGTATCAAGGCACCAGGCAAAGAATTCCATATCGGTCCTACAAGACCAAGACCAGCAGGACGGTAGGACGGCGGTGGAGCCCAAGACGGCGTCACCACTAGCGCCTTTGACAGGCGAAGACCAACTTTAGTCAGGATAGCTTGTACTAGATGTCCCCTTTCAAATTGGCCGTTGTTGGATCCCTTCCTGCTCAATATTTGGGGAGAGGACCAGGGCCTCTATAAATAGTACTAGCCACCAGAGTAGGAGGGGGACAGATCGAGAACTGGGACCGAAACAAGAACAAGTAGAACACCACTCTAGCTCAAGAACACCTCACCTCCTGAGGCTCGCTCATCCTTTGTACTAGTTCATCCATAGCCCCTCGAGGCAATCCACCACCACTACACTGGAGTAGGGTATTACACCACAAAGGTGGCCCGAACTAGTATAAATCTTGTGTCTCTTGTGTTGTGATTTCAGCGAGCTAAGCTTAGAGATTGCCGCGAGGTTGAGGCCAGGATTTGGTAGGGGGAAATCTTCATGCGCACCCTAGTGTTCGAACCTCAAGGGTTTTGCCGGAACCCTAAATCCGACATTTGGCACACCAGGTAGGGGTGTGCCGAAGTCTTCCATCCACTGATCAGCGTCCCATCGCTTTGTCGCATCCATGTCCGACGCCCACCGAGTCCGTGCTGAGCGCCGGGCCGCTCTCGCCACACGCGTTGACCAAATGGCTCCTGTCGGCGGACCTCCCCGTCTTTCTTCGTTGCCTGCTACCAACGCTGCCACCGGCCCGGCGAGGAACGAGCAGCAAGCATCCTCGCTGCACCCCTCGGTGCGGCGGGACGGCTGCACCGCCACTCTGTCGCTGACCCCAGCCGGTTCATCATCCCACGCTCGTCGCGCCCCCACGGACGCGTAGGCAGTGCTTCTTATGGCACGTGATCTCATGCGTTACCGCCCCGTCGATGACCTCTACGAAGAATGGCTCACTCGCATCACCGAGCTCGTCAGCGCCATAGGGGCCTCTCCCGCACCATCCCTCTCGTTGTCTCGCGCTCCGCCAGGTACGAGCGACGTGGCTCATGGAGCGCCTCCACCACCTCTGCCCCAAGACGGCGCCCTGGCGCCAAGGCGCGCGACCCCTGGGCGTGACCCACCGCGTCCGGCACCCGCGCGAGAAGAAGGAAGTTGTTAAGAAATCCCTCGGCCTCAATAAGGCGCCCCCGTGCTCTCTGCACCGGTGTGACAAGACCGCGTACTGCCTATGGCAGCGGTGCGCGGATACCATCAAGAGCAAGCTCTGCGTCAGCAAAGGGCCCCGGTGACCACAGCAGGCTGCCGCGCCTTCACCCCCGAGCTGCGTAGCGTCACCTGGCCGGGCAAGTTAAAGCCAGACCTGCCTCCTCTCTATGATGGGACCCCCGCCCCCGCAGAGTTCTAGCAGCTCTACGAGCCGAGCATCGAGGCGGCCAAAGGCGATGCGAAAGTCATGGCAAATTGGTTTCCCATGGAAACTCAAGGACGATGCCCGCTCGTGGCTCTTGAATCTGCCTTCCGTCTCAATCTCCTCCTTGGATGAGATGCGCAACCGCTTCATCGCCAACTTCTAGGGCACTCGCGATCGCCCCCCAGCCGCGGGTGACATACGCCGCATCAAGAAGCAGCCCGGGGAGACCTTGTAGAAATACATCCAACGCTTCAACAGCGTCCGCCTCAAGATCCCCAAGGTGATGGACGAGGCCATCATCTCAGTGTTCTCTGATGGCGTCCGTGATGTCAAGATGAAGGAGGAGCTCACCATCCACGAGGAGTTGTGCATATCCCTGGAGCTGTTCAACCTGGCCACCAAGTGCGCAAGAGCTGAGGAGGGACGCCTCTCCCTCCTCGAGCTCCCAACTGCCGACCCAGAAGAAAAGAAGACCAAGGCCAAGGACGTGAAGCGCAAGGGTGTGGATGTGCTCATGGCGGAACCAGACACGAAGCGCGGCAGGGACCAGCCGGAGTCGTCCAAGGGAAACCGACCGTTCTGCGCCTACCACAACCTCCACACCCACAACAACAGCGATTTCCAGGAGCTTAGGGACATTTGAGAAGGACGCTTCGGTCGACGCCCCAAGAGAAACGACTGGGGCTACGACCGTGGAGGAGGACGTGCTGGAGGACGATGGGACGATCGTGGCCGTCGCCAGGAGTGGCGTGACCGAACTTGTGAGGATCGCTGGTAGGACCAGCCTCGCAAGGGCGCCTGGAGGGACCAGCTTCGCGAGGGCGCCTGGAGGGATCAGCCTCCCGAGGAACGCCCTCACGGTAATGTAGCCTTCCTCCGCTGCCGCCGCCGCCAAGAAGGAATGACGACCACCATTAGGACGAGGGGCTGGGGGCTTCCAGGAGCCATGTGCTATCGCTTGTATCTTGGGCGGAGCTCAGGCCCTAGCCTCTCAGCGTATCTTCAAGCAGTTTGCTCGCGAGGTGAACACAGCCCTTCCCAGGCTCGAGGCCACGCGCCCGCTCAGATGGTCCAAGTGCGCCATCACCTTCAGCTTGGCAGATCAACTCACGTGCGCGGCTACTGCTGGCGTTCTCCCGATGCTCTGTTCACCAGTCATCAACAACATGCAAGTCACCAAGACCCTCATCGATGGCGGCGCAGGGCTTAGTGTCCTGTCCGTTGAGATGTTCGACAACCTTCAAGTGCCATACGATCAGCTCCAGCCTACCAAGCCCTTCTCAGGAGTTACCGACGGTTCCACCACCCCGATAGGGCAGGTCCGCCTCCCTATCACTTTCGGACAGCGCGACAACTACCGCACCGAGCTCATCGACTTCAACATCGCCCACATCCACCTGTCTTACAATGCCATCCTCGGGTATCCAGCCCTGGCCAAGTTCATGGTAGTGACCCACCATGGCTAAAACGTCCTCAAGATGCCAGGAAGCGGCAGAATTATCACGGTCCCCTGCGAAGAGAGAGATGCGGTGTGCTCCCTTGAGCGTACCTTCCAAGACACAGCAATCGAGGGCCCGGACAGCAAGGACGAGAACCCTCCTGAGGCCATCCCCAAGAAGAAGAAGCAACCGCTTCGAGAAAGGCCTCATGAGGTCGACATCTCGGGTGGTGCTGCGTTAGGATCAGCGCTCGTGCCTGGGGCGCCTCCTTCCATCACATAGGAAGGCACGCCGGGTGCCCTCCTCGAGCAGGGCTCAAGGGCTCTCTTCTGGAGGGCCTCAGACCTCGCCAACATGACGAGGGAGGCGCTCGGGCACCACTTGGAGGCGTGCTTCGTGGCACATTTCCCTTAGGAAGACACAGGGCGTGGAAAGCCCAACGTTTAGGAGTTCATTGACAAGACCGCTCAGGAGCTTCAGGGAGCGAGGGCCGTCCGTGGCGACCGCCGCTCGCCTGGCGTGGCTCCCCATCTAGGCGAGGATGGTGGGATGCGCGTCTGCATCGACGTCCAAGGGCTCAACCGAGCCGCACCTCAGGAGCGCTTCTAGCCTTTGCACGTGGGACTCTCCAAGGGTCCGCCGCATAGCTACGTTCGCATGCCTTTCGGCCTGCTGAACGCGGCTGCCACCTACCAGCGTCACCTGCGGAGCATCCTGGCGGCTTAGGAGGCCAGGCACCACGCGGTCCTAGCAGAGATGGAGACGGTCCTCAAGGAACCACCTGGCCCCTAGAGCCTCCTAAGGTTCAGGGCCCCGCTGGCTCATGAGGGTCGGCCCCTTCACCACGCATCTTCAGCTGCCCCAACACCCCCTCTACAATGGAACCAGGTGACATCTCCCAAGTTCATTTCAGCTGGGAGCGCCCTCGGGGCTGCATCATTCCCAGGTCACGTGGGTCCGTCCCTACGACATGTATCTCTTTTTATGTCTTTGGCTTACCTTGCTTGGGACGCCCCTTGAGCTGCATCATCCCCAAGCCGCTTGGGTCTGACCAAGTGGCATGTATCCATTCTGCATTTTCCTAAGCTGATTTGCCTTTCATGCCTAATCTACCTGTGATTATCACCCGCTCGATTTCCACCTACCACGGATCCCGCCCTCTCTCATGCAATTCGCTTGCGCGTTTAAAGGGGGGCTCCTGAGCATCGTGACTCAGGAGCTCTTACTGGCTCTCCAGCCCTCACCCCTGGCCTTGACCACAGCATCGCATATCAAGACCCCGACTCAATGGCACACCGATCTAGCATGTAACACCTCATATCACTTTGTGGCCTCACGCACGGTATTCCCACGGGTGTCACCTTACCAGGCCCGGGACTGTTTGCGCCTTTTGGCACACGTATATGATAGTGTCGCTAGCATCCATATGACAAGGATCCCGGGCTGATATGGCTAGTCGTGAACCCAAAGTGGCACTAACTTACAGGGACAGGCATACATGACCCAGCAACGAATGTGTCTGTCATCAGCGAGTGAATCCGGGCTGTAGCAACTAGGCTAGCAGCACTCCGGTAAACCGGGCTGACATGGCTAGTCGTGAACCCAAAGTGGCACTAACTTACAGGGACAGGCATACATGACCCAACAACGAACGTCTCGGTCATCAGCGAGTGTATCCGGGCTGTAGCAGGCTAACAGGACTCCGGTAGACCCCGCGTGACATTTCCCCAAAGGGACAGACACAAGAATAAAGAAGGACACATGCTAGCCAGCCTAAGTGTTCAGGAGCAGTAGCAAGCTACCAAGGCTCAGTGGAAGCACTAGGAGACATTTCCCGGTAAGAGAGGCTACCAAGGATAGACAACTAGATAGTCAGATCCCACACATACCAAGCATTTCAATAACATACACACAATATGCTCGATATGTGCAAATACAACATGGCATCAAAACATGACTCTATAACTCAAGTATTTTATTCATTAGGCTCCGAGGAGCGAGATATTACAAACATGGGTCTCATGACCCAGCATTCAAAGCACACAAGTCAAAGCGCAAGCGGAAGCTTAACATGTCTGAGTACAGACATCTACAAATGAAAAAGGCTGAGAAGCCTGTCTATCTACCAGATCCTGCCGAGGGCACAAGATCGTAGCTGAGGTAACAAGCTAAACGTCAAAGTCCACGCGGAACTACTAGTGAGACTGAAGTCTCTCTGCAAAAACATAAAACGGGCAACCGTGAGTACAAATGTACCCAGCAAGACTTACATCAGAACTATCTACATATGCATCATTATCAACAAAGGGGATGGTGGGGTTTAACTGCAGCAAGCCAGCTTTAACTCGATGGCTATCCTGATCTACGACTGCAAGTAACTCTTTTGAGGTGGTGCACATGAGTCCACATATTCACCATATCAATACACCACTATGGATCTGCTCCGTCTCCCTACGAGAACACCATCCATAGCACTCACGCTTATCTTGCGTATTATAGAGTATCCACTTTCACTTGTCTATGAACTGTATAGGCAACCCAGAGGTCCTTTACTGCGGACGCGGCTATTTGATAGATGATGTTAACCCTGCAGGAGTGTACTTCTTCACACACGCTCTCACCACTTACCACCGTTTACACGACATGTACTCGGCAACCTTCAAGCGGAAGCCCAGCGAGGGTGTCGGCCGCGGCCTACCTATGCACTTAAGTCTCTAGTCCAGGTTTATCGCTTATTCAGGTTCCATCCACAGGTAGTGCGGCCGAAGTTTCCACATACGGCCCCGAACGATGTGTACAGGGTTCCACGACACCAAACGGGCGCCCGGCATACCCGGCCATGTGCCTACTGCATCACAGCCCACCCATCGGGTCAGCGCTGCGCACGGCCTCCAGCATACTACAAACACCAGAAACTACTTGCAACTCCTGGACAGAGGACAAGGGTGAATAAGAAGCCGAGAGGGTCAATTAAGGATCCCAATGAGTGGTAGTAGCTGTTCATGGATCACAAACACAGAACTCAGTTCCTGAGGACGGCTTCAATGAGACAACCCACCATGTACTCCTACATGGCCTCTCACCGCTACCTTTACCAAATCGTGTTCACACACTTAGCTCACACACAGAAGGACATGTTCACACACCTCTGATTCATCCCCGATGAATGAGACCTGACTCAACTCTAAGAAGTAGCAGGCATGACAAACAAGCATGAATGAGTAGGCACATCAGGGCCCAAACAACTCCTACTCATGCTAGTGGGTTTCATCTATTTACTGTGGCAATGACAGGTCATGCAGAGGAAAAGGGGTTCAGCTACCGCAACAAGTAACACATGAGTTGATGTTGTCCTAATGCAGTAAAAGAGAGCAGAGCGAGAGAGTGGGTTTGTATCGGAATGAACAAGGGGGGTTTGCTTGCCTGGCACTTCTGAAGATAGTATAGTTCTTCATCGGTGTCATCGAACTCATCGTCGAAACCACATCTATTGAGAGGGGACAAACACCGGCAAGCAAGGAAGAACACAATCAATGCAATGCATAAGATGATGCATGATCGTGACATGTCAATATGCTGTGATTTGAGCTAATGCAGCTTGCAATATATTAAATGGAGTTGGTTTGAATCCAAGTTCAAATTCAAACTCCATATGTGGATATTCAAATGCCATTCATTTCATTTGTCCTAAACAGTAGTCATAAGTTGTTCTAACATGCATGAAAAAGGTACATATGGATAGATTGGATTTTTCTGATCATTTTTCATATATAATTCATCTTATTTGGAGTTACAGTTGAATTTAAATGAATTTTAGAAGTTCATACTATTTTCTAGAATTTTCTGAATTAATTATGTCCAAAAAATCACTTACTGCGTCAGCACTACGTCAGGGTGACGTCAGCGAGTCAACGGGTCAACCCAGGTTAAACTGGCCAGTGGGGCCTACTAGTCAGTGACTCAGGGCTGGTTAGGTCGCTGACATGTGTTCCCAGTCAACGTCCATGTTAGCACGGTCAATGCTGACATGTGGGTCCAAGGTAATTAGATTAAACTTAATCTAGTTCCGTTAGCCAGTTAGTTAGGATGTGGGGCCCGGCTGTCAGTTTCACCGGAAGTTAATTAATGGCACAATTAGCTGCTAATGGCTGTAGCACATCGGCACAGCCGGAGTTAGCCACCGACGAGGTCAGTGACAGCGGAACGGCTCAGGTTTCGCCCACGGGCGACCAAACCCACGACGGAGGGCATCTACGCGTTGCTCGTGCTCGTCCGCATCAAACAGTGCAAGCAGCAGTGGCTAGGGCCGCCCGTAGCAAGGGCAACAACGACAAGTGCGGTCGCCGGAGCTCGATGGTGCATGAGCGCAGGGCTACGACTCTCCCTCGAGGGAACCATGTAGATAGGCCGCATCTAGGGGGCCCTAGGAGCATGGTGAACTACACAACTGGGCCTGGTAATCTCAGAGGTGAGTAGGAGGTCGGCCATGGCGGACGGCGGCCTTGGGAGCTCCTGGGGCGGCGGCTAGAGGAAGCTAGCGAGAGGGGGAGGTGAGGGGAAAGCTCAAGGGCTCACGGTGATGTCGGTAGGGTGGTCAGTGGGATCGGGGACGACCTAGAGATGGTGAATCGACGCCGGCGATCTTCGGTGCCCGTCGGTGAAGACGACATCGATGGCGTCACTGCAGGGCTCCTGGCGTCGCTTGGCGCGGTGAGGAGGAAGAGTAGGTCGAGGCAGAGCTTTGGGATGCGTCGCGGAGGTGAGGCGGTGGCTGTGGCCGCGGCAACGGCGAGGGGCGGTGACGGCCGTGTTCGGGAAGAGAGAAGAGAGGGGAGGGGAGAGAGCTGCAAGGAGGGAGGAGGTGTAGAGGGTCGAGGGGGGTGCGTGGCGCCCTCGGGTGAGTCCAGCGGCGAGCAGACAAGCAGGAGGTGGCCGGCGCATCCGCACGCGCATTGGGCACACGCCCTTGTCCTACTATCTCGAGGAGGAAGACGACAGGGGAGGGCACTGGTGGGCTGGGCCAAAGCTACAGTGCTGGGCCGCACGGATGGGCTGCAGGTAAGCCAGGTGAGTTTTGTTGTTCTAGTTTAATTTCTGTTTTGTTTTCTATTTTACAACTTTGTTTTTGATTTAGTAAAATCACCAAATAATTTCTTCAAATCCTGAAATTAATTATGGGCAACAAGTGAATTATCCCAGAGGCCCTTAGCTATTTTCAGAATTGTTGGAGCGTTTAATAATATTTATAGCAATTAAATGGCCCAATTCAAATACTTTATGATTTAAATTCAGTGCCCAAATTGTTCCTTAGAAATGTTCATTATTTTTGGTATGGATCAAAACCATTGCCAAAAATATCAAACATTAAAGAAGATCATTTTTGGTTCTTGAATGCAATTTATTTAAGCTGGACCTATTTGGATTTCAAAGTGCTAGGGTTTGATCATCCCCCATTTGAATGTTTCATAGAATTTAAACATGATGCACACATGAAGCTAGCCCAGTGCATTGCCAGAAACTAGGGATGTGACAACTCACCCCCACTAAACAAGAATCTCGTCCTGAGATTCAAGCGTAGGGTAAGATGAAAGGGGAACGCAAATTAACACAATCTTCATGATCCAGGTTGCACTTCATAAGAACGTTGATTCGATCACCATCATTGTCTCGATGCCTTACTCTGAGAACTCCAACCAACATGGCAACGAGAGGAAAGGAAAATTCTAGAAGGATCGATCTTCTCGAATATCGAACAACTCAGGATCAACTCATGGAGTGATACATTGAAACACCTCTCGAGCTGAGACACAAAGCATACATCTAGAGGGATGGAGTGGAACAAATGATGAAGGTTCACTAGGTAGACAACAATCCCGCCTTAAGAGGGTGGTGATTGGTTGTCAACGTAGCGAAGAGTTGAGTTGCCATGATACTATAATGAGACATCTTGAGGCACATGACTCGCAGGAATATTCCCTTAAGTGGCAAAAAGAAATACCTTTGATTCAAAGATCGGTGGAACTCTTTATACCAGCTTAAGGAAAATCACAATCGATCATTTGAAGGAGTCCGGATGAAGGACATACCCGGACTAGTATGGATGATGTGGATTACCATGTTGAAGATAGAGCCATAGATGATTTTGCTTATCATTGGAGATGGATGGGGCCCATGGGAGAATGGCACATTGGCGGTGCAAGGTGGGAACAAAATGCAAATGTTGGGAATGATTCTGGTAACTGGGGAGAAACCCAACAGTAGAGAGTGAGTCCACTGTTTGAAAAGTTGTAGCATAACCGAGGAAACTGGAAGCAATCCCAGTTAGTGTCGATGATAACACCTAGTGCTTGTGCGCGCTCTCAAGAACTTGAGAATTTCCATATTCATCAAGGTCTTACCAATATCCGTGTCAAGGATCCTGGCAACACAACATACTACCATGACGAATGGTAATGGAGGATGCAGATGCAAAGCAAGATAACACCTTCTCAGATTTCACCTTAGCGAGGCCAAGGGATCAAAATCAGGATGATCGACCAAGAGACATTTAGCACTTTGCTTCTAATGTTCTCCTTGATGTGCTAGCGTATCCCATTCATTGAAATGGTTTTGTAACTAGACCATCAAGTAAAAGGCCAGACTTCGGGAGCACAAGAATCCATAAGGAATAATTAGGGAGTAATTCCTACAAAGTCCTTATGGGGAGGTGGCCAACTTCTTCAATCAAGATATTACAATAACAGGTCTTCCGGCTGGGTGTGTTAGCCATGACATCCACTTTACTGGGTTACAGAGAGATCAATATTATAATTCTTGGGAAACGTTCCAACTATCATATCTGCCTGAGATTCAGATCAGGTTGGTGTCAGAATAATCTAGACTCATCGAGTCTAGAAAGTAAAATGAAAGTTTGCAACAGAAATCGACAAGATGACGTTGCGAGATTCTCGGAGAATGAACTACGGTAGTAAGCTCCAAAACATGAGTTGGTTCTGCTACAGACATGTGAACACGTTGTCCCAAACAAGCATGACCACGTAGTAGTCTTATAATAAAACACTACCAAGTTCAGGTGGGGAACCATCATCGAGGGTATCGAAATCCTTACATAAGTCTAGCCCTTAAGAAGGAACTTATTCTCCTTGAACAAATCAGCCAGTGGCTTGGTGTACTAGGAGATACATGTGGAATGGTGGTAGCGAGCCTGTCAAACCATAGCATACTTCGCACATGCATGACTGATTTGGGATGGTTCCAGATGAAGCAACATTGACTTCTCGAGGTCACGGCGGCAACTTGCATCAGATGCACGTGAATCTGAGAAAGTCACTTCTTTCATCCAACACATACTTCATGAACGGGACATGAAGATAATGCTTATAGAAGTTTCCAACACTAGCTGGATGTTAAACATGAATCATGGATGAGACAAAATGATGCTGATGGGCTCCAAGAAGGTCAAGAAGATGCGCCGAAGAAGGAGGCCTCCAAGAAGGTCAAGAAGACCCGGAGTGGCCTCCATCTCCGCGAGGCTTCGGACGCAAAATCCGGAGACTCAAGCGACGCTCCTTCTTCGGAGGACGAAGAGGAGGAAGCAGAGGAAGACGAGCCTCACTCTGGAGGTGGGAGGAAGCATGCAGCTTCCCCGTCCCTGGAGGCTGAATCGCCCAAGAGGGGGAAAGGTTCCCTCCCAGAGACATCCACCACGGCTGCCGAAAGCAGCCCGGAGTGGGATCCCAGGGCCCAGTCCCTAGGGAAGTCGTAAGTATATAGAATCCGAACTCACGTACGCGTTCGGGATTGTTTTCGGGTCTACCGGCTTTAACTGTTGCCGCATTTTGCATAGCTCGGTGAGGTCTCGCGCCGGACAGTCCTCGTCGGAGGATTCACTGGGCTCAGACGCCTTGGCGAGCGAGACGCCTCCGTGGGCCCCTTCCCCAAAGTCCAGGCGCGACACTGAGGTGTCATCCCGATAGGACCCGAACCAGGGGGGACATATCCCCGTTGCCAGACACGTGGGGGTGGATAAGGCCCCTGGGACCTCTAAGGTTCCAGAGTCGAGCGGACATCCACCTTTGATGGTGGGGGGCCTGCCTACCCCGTCGGCCTCCTCTATTCGAGAAGAGCTGCCCGGTGGTCTATTGATAGTGTTGAAGAACGCATCTATCGGTGATGAGCACAACACTGTCATGGGTGCGGTGGTTAAGAAGATTCAGTCCACCGAGAGCGGGCTGAACGTGTCCTGCTTTGGTCTTATAAAGGCCTTTGAGGTATGTTTCCTAAGAAACCTTTGAGGAATTGTCATAATAGGAGTAGTAGCCTGTCATACGATGTCCGGTGGAGAAGACGGAGCTGGGCAGGGGATCAAATCTTCCGCTTTCGCAGGAGCTTATGTGAATGACGTATACCCCTTTATGTGAAAACAGGCTTCTGCCAAGAGGAAGGCCGCATATAATGCGGAAGTGTCCGAACTGAAGCGTAACCTTGCACGGGTCGAGGTAGAACTGGGCCTTGTAAAGAAGCAACTGGAAGGCAAGCAAGGTATGTTGAAAACATTTGTCTTGAAGTTGGCACGAATGAATAGTTGTGCATAATGAAAAATATTTGTATTGTATGCTCTAGGAGCGGGTGCCGAATACGAGGCACTAAAGAAAGCTTTGGTTGATGCCAACAAGAAGGCTGAGGCCGAACAGGCGCTTCGTGAAAAACACGAGGCCAGGGTTATCGTAGCTGAGCGAGAGGTCCAGGAAGCTGTGAAGAAAAGCGAGGGCTTAGAGCAGAGTCTAAAAGGGAAAGAATCCGAACTCGCCCAATCTCTCGAGGCTGCGGAAGGTGCTTAGGAAGAAGCCCGAGGTGCTGCACGGGACATTCAGGAGGCCCGGAAAGTTGCGGCTGGTAAGGCCTTCTGTATTCTTAGCTCTTTATCTGTGATAACGGGAAGAATCCAAAGCGGCAAGCTGAATTCTTATTTGTCCAGGGGCTTTTGAGGATCTTCCTTGCAGCATATCAGATGCCGCCCAATTCTACCGCACCGACGAGAAGAAGTCTATGGAGAGGGATTTCTGGTTGCAGTATCTGGCACCAAACTATCCGGTGCCATTTATCGATCAGCTGAAACAGCTGGTCGAACTGCACCAGGCGTCCGAACTAGCCATGAAGGACTTAGTTGTCCGGCTATGGCCTGCGGAGCCGATTC
Organism: Triticum aestivum; assembly: GCF_018294505.1. NCBI lineage: Eukaryota > Viridiplantae > Streptophyta > Magnoliopsida > Poales > Poaceae > Triticum > Triticum aestivum. The sequence goes on along the minus strand of NC_057798.1, from coordinate 301,522,604 downwards.
CAAGCAGTTACTTCGGACTCGTCAAGCGGATTGTGGGCGCCTGTCCTCGGCTTGATGCTATCAAGCGAACAGTATGTATAGAAGGCGCGCGCATGGCATTTTCCCGTGCAAAAGTGCATTGGGGGAGGCTTGACACGGAGAAACTGATGACTTAGGGGCCACCGGAGGGTAAGGAGCACCGCAAGCCCGAGCTTTACTATGAAAGTGTACTGAAAGGGGCCCACCTTGCGGCGGACAAGTGTGCTAAAGACATTATATTACCCTAAGGGCATTTGTGCCACTTTTTGTAATATGGGATAATGGCATGTTTATTATATATTTCCTGTTTTGTTTGAATATATGTTCTTCCTGTGCGGCTGTTTATTGTATGCAAATCCTGAGAGTTGGCCAGTCGTCGGCTTCTTCCCCCTCGTAAAAAGAATACGGGGGTGTTCGGGATATATCTGAACGCTCTTTATCCCATAGTTGGGTCCTTTTAAGGAGGTGTCTCTTTCCGCAAACCAGGAAATCGGACTATAAGGCTTTATTACTCTCACTTAGCCATAGGAATTCGAGTATGGTCGGCGCAGCCCCTAGTGTTCGGAAGGCCGAACTAGGGGCTCTATTGGCGCCTGATCAGAAGACCGATCCGTCGCACTCAGCATTTATAATGGTGTTGTGCGGAATAAATCTTTAAGGATTTTATAACCTCTCGAACAGCTGACTGGCTCTCGCTTCATCATGACGATCGGTTTTCGGCTTTCTCTATTGCGGTGCTTGTCCGGCTGAACCGGTACACAATCGCTGTAGTTCTCCCAGCGCTATCTTAGCCGACAGAACGGAACGTAAGGTACCAAAACATGGGAGCTGGGCAAACCCAACCAATGACCCAAGACATGATTTGGAGCAGATGCATATAGTGCTATAAGTTCGGGGTGCCGAGTGACCGATAAGGTGGTCGGACTTTATTGCCATACTGTGAAGCCCCTTGTATAACCAGGCGAACGCGAAGCGTGGCTGTCATTTTCGGCAAAGGGGCATCGACAATATGCGACGGCTAGTGAGTATTTTCTAAGTCCACGCATTGTAGTAGGATGATGTGTAAAAAAGAGGTGTTATTTGGCGGAACCTATGGTGGCCGGACTGGAGGGGGTTGTGAGTGGATCAAGAGCGAATCTGAACTGCCTTCTACTTGCATGTTCCTGCCATAGTTTGTCCGGGCCGATTCCATGCTGCCAAACCTGTTCTGCGTCAATCGTTAGTTTGTAAATGCAAATGCTTGAAGGCAGTTGGGTATCCTCTTTTTGTTGGTCCCAGGGTCCCTAATCGGGCCTCGGTGTGCCTAGCCATTATACCGTGAGGTAGTGCGGACTCCACAATGGGTGTCCGGATAGCTGGCCTGAGTGAGTTACCAAGTGGAATCTAGTCAACGTGGTTTATCCCGTTAGCCTACGGTAAATTACCGCGTGGCGGGAAGGTGCCTTACGTCTTTTAGGAGATGTTATTCGTGGCTTGATACCCATGTGGGCTTTATGGAGCCTCCAGACTACTGGGTCTGGAGGTACTGCAATTGACTTGTTGTGGTTGATGTGATCATGGGCGATCGGCCGCATTTTTATGCTCTGGGGGGATTCTATTGACTAGACGCCTCTCCTCATTGTTTCTGGCCCGCGACCAACCGCCTTGTTTTGAGGATTCGGCATTCTCTATTGGTGTGCTTTGCCGTCCTTCTAGGAGTTGCATGAATTTCGCATGGTTGATCGAGCCTGTGGCTCGGGCCGAATAGGCTTGAGCTGCTTCTTGCCTATTGACCGGACTGGTATTTGCTAGACCTGGCGCTGTTTTCCTTGACATGACATTTGTTGCCATTGCACCGGGGCTTCAGGGGGTCCCTTCTCATATCCTTCTTACTGTCTTGGAACGTAGTGATGTGTGGACGTCGGGGTGTGCGCCTTGGATTCTCCTGCTTTGTTTGAGGTAGCCAGTTGTGCCGTGTATGCTCTCTATTGGGGCTGTCGAGCTCGTGCCTTTCGGTGGCCAGTACCTTGGTCCACCTATCTGTTAGCAAGTCTTGGTCCGCTTTAAGCTACTCTTGCCTCTTTTGCAGGCTCCTTGCCAGGGCCATGAGCCTTCGCTTGAAGCGAACTTGTTCCATTGGATCTTTAGGTACGCCGAATTCGTCATTGCCGAGGCTCACCTCATCGTCGGAGGGGGGTGTATATTTGTCCTTCTCCAAGTATCCCATCGTGACTGGCCCGACCAGCTTGAAGGTAGGCCGAACAGGACTATATTCCTCTTCGGCACCATCCGGGTTGCTTTCGTCTCCGGGGGCGGTATTGCTGTGGCGGGGCTTGGAGCGGCGCCGACGACGCCCATGCTTTGCTTTTCTTCCCGAGGGGTTATCCTCCGTTGCCTCATCGCCATTAGTTTCCTTCGGAGTGTCCACCATATATATATATCGTATGACGAGGTGGCCGTCCATCGCACTGTGAGCGGTGGCTCCTGCAATTCTTCTACATCGTCGTCCATACCGTCGATGTCTTCGGAGTCAAAGTCAAGCACGTAGGTTAAATCATCGACAGTGGCAATGAAGTGGGTGGTGGGTGGGCAACGAATTCCGTCGTTGTCTGCTTCCCACTCAAGCCGGACATAGTTCGGCCCAGAGTCTCTTGACAAAGAGAGAGACTTCAATGAGTTTAGCATGTCGTCAAAGGGCGAGTGCTGAAGGACGTCCGTCGCGGTGAACTCCATTACCGAAGCCCAACCAGGCTCGGCGGGCTCGGGAACGCGCGGACTGGAACCTACATCTGGATATGAATCCGGGAGTCCGGAGTCACAGGCTTCCTCACAAGGGAGGCCTGTATTCGGCTCTACCGCTAACGACAGTATGGCCTGCAGGGCGGGGTCCATCCCTTCATCCCCAGGCAACACAGTCCGCTCCGGATTTGAGTCCAGAGCTACTGTGCGGGTGATATCCTGAGTGTCGTCCGACAGCAGGTTCAGGCCATGCTCGTCGTGACTGTCCGGGGTTCCTGGCGCCGGCCCGAATCATCGAAGATCAAGTCTCCACGGATATCCGCCGTGTAGTTCAGGTTTCCGAACCCGATTTGATAGCTAGGGGCGTAGCTGCCGATCTGCTCCAGATGGCCAAACGAATTGGCCCGCAGTGCGAAGCCGCCGAACAGGAAGATCTGTCCGGGGAGGAAAGTCTTGCCTTGGACCGTGTCGTTGATGATGATTGAAGGAACCATCGAGCCTAACTGCAACGACACAGAGGAACTCTCAATGAAAGCACCAATGTCGGTGTCAAAACCTGCGGATCTCGGGTAGGGGGTCCCGATCTGTGCATCAAGGCTGATGGTAACAAAAAGCAAGGGACACAGATGTTGACCCAGGTTTGGGCCCTCTCGATGGAGGTAAAACCCTACCTTCTGCTTGATTAATATTGATGATATGGGTAGTACAAGAGTAGATCTACCATGAGATCGTAGAGGCTAAACCCTAAGAGCTAGCCTATGATGGTATGATTGTAATTGTGATCGGCCTTCTAAGGACCAACCTCTCCGGTTTATATAGACGCCGGAGAGGGGTAGGGCTTACATGGAGCCGGTTACTAGAAAGGAAACATAATATCCGGATCGCCAAGCTTGCCTTCCACGCAAAGGAGAGTCCCATCCGGACACGGGCCGAAGTCTTGAGTATTGCATCTTCACGCTTCAGTAGTCCGGACGTTGTACACAGTCCGGCTGTCCGGATACCCCTTAATATAGGACTCCCTCACCCGCGCGTCCTCAGGCACACCCCAAGGCATCGTCGACACCAGCTCAACCATCGGCGCCAGACGTCAGGTTGCACCAGCACCAACTCCGATGAACAAGGGCATGCGCATCGCCGCCTACGGCCCGAGCGGGCCGCTGCCCCATCATCCTCAAGACGGCGCGTTGGGCCAGGCCACATGGAGCATGGGGCACTACAACGAGGTCTTCGAGGCGGCAGCCTTGGAGGCTTACATGCCCCACATTGTGGATCGGGAGTATGTGCTGGAAGACAACCCTGGCTCGTTCCTCGGGTCAGAATGGGAGGAAGAGACGCTAGAAGCCAAGCCTTTCCAGGAGCCCCAAGGAAGCCTCACCAACCGTTCTGGCAGCAGCAGCTATCGGTTACCGCTAATTCCTCAGGAGCAAGCTTATGCTAACCATGGATCGCAGGAGGTTCAGGTCGCAACAGCGGATGGCTGCCCCAGCTCAGCAGCCTCCCTTCCGCCAGGAGGAGTGCACTGGGGCTGCAGGAGATGTGCTGGGAGCCAGGCCCCTCCCCATGGCACACGGAGCAAGGCGTCCCCCAGAGGTAGGCCCTCTGCCGGGGAGGTGCTGCAAAGCCTACCCCCGGTAGAGGACTCGTGGTCGCCAAGGGTGCCGCTGGCATCCCCTTTTCCCCATTGGCGTCGTCCTTGGTCTCCGGCCGCCATCAATGGTGGTCGAGGGTGGCACAAGGCGGGGCCCTCGTCTGGCGATATGAAGCAAGGCCCGGTGCCTATGAAGAAGGCCCAACGCCTATGAAGCTCGCCGCCCATGATACTCTCACGTAATAATGAGTGGGGCTGTACACGCCCCGGAGTCTTCAGAGAGCCACCCTTGGGCCCCGGGGGCTCCCTCCCACGCCCAGTGGCAGCACTTAGCTCCGCACTGGTGAGAAGACATCGAAGACTAGACTAGGCGCCGGATGCGGCCTTTTGCTTTTTGTCTCTCTTTCTGTGATCGAGCTTCCTTGCTTCGGATTTAAGTTGAAGTTGAATTTACATTTGTGTGTGCGGGGGGGGGGGGGGGGGGGTCTTTTCTTGCTCGTGTGCTTTCTTGTGTTCTGGTTTCTGCCCAATTTGGAGTTCGCATAGGCTGCCTCCCCCTCGCTAGCCCCTCGTGGGCGGGGCTGGGCAAAGCGCATATACGCTTTGTGCATGCCATACCACGGCCGGCAGTTACTCTTGTGAGGCCCTCTCGACCTAGTCGGCAGGTCCCTCAGGGGATCCTCGGGAGCTCACGACCTCGCAAGCTAGTTCGGGACCCGTCTTGGCTAAAGGTAAACCACAACAACAAGCTCGCCGCAGGGCCCATAGGATCATGGAGGCACATGTTCAGCATCATTCCTAAAAGCATACAGACGGTAATCCTTTTACATGAGGGGCTTCCCTCCCAAAATGCTCTTACAACCTTTGGGGCCGCGCCTGAGCTTTTGTGTCCAGGATAAACGGCAGAGAAACACGGGATCAGTCAGACATATCACTCACCGCATCCTCCTGGTCACCTCCAGAAGCATCGCTGGCGCCGCTGTCATTGTCACTGGCATCACCATCACCATCATTGGCACCACCGTCACCACCATTGACCATGTCGCCACCATTCACCACGACTACCACCCCTCCGTTGTCGGAAGCAAAGGCCCTAACAAGCGCATCCACGTTGTCCTCCACCCATCGTGCCAGGTCGCCCCAGATGGCCTCGGGCACCGGGGCGATGGCGGCGTCAAAGTCGAAGTGGGGATCGATGATCTGAAGATGGATGAACACGCAAGAAAATGCACACCCAAGCAGGCTGCGGCTCCTCCCCTCGACAAGTTGGCGAGCTCTCTCGGAGCGGTTCTCCAGGCGCGTCACGACATCAGTAAAGAAGCGGAGATGGATGGCATAGTTGATCACATGAGGATGCGGGGCGTCCTCATCACATATATTGCCCAGGGCCGTGTTGGCCCTGTTCCTGAGTTCCTGGAGCATGGGGCCGTGCATGTCCTCCAGCGTCTACCATTGAAGCACTTCCTCTTTTTTCTGCTGTGCAATGGACCCGTCATCATCAACCCGCTGTTGAAGAAGAAGCAGCTCAGCACGAGCGGAGGTCAGCTCGGCCTGGCCGAGACCAAGGCGGCTGCGGCAGCTTCCGCATGCCGCTTTGCTTCAGTCAGCTTGGACCTAAGGGCGGCAGTCCTGCCTGCAGCCTCGGCTTCAACCAGCTTCAGCTTCAGGTCATACCTGCTCACAAGATCTACGCGAGCCTCCGCCACGCGGCGGTCGACCTCTTCCTAGACTCGAGCCTCGCGTGCGCCAACATCATCCTCCACCTGGGTAACCTGGCGCTCCCTCGTCTCCAACCGCTCAAGATCAAGATTGCACTCGGCGGCCTCCAGCGTCAGCGTTTCCTCACGCCTGCGGAGCTCCTCCTCCTCGACAGGCACCCCCTTTAGTGATCCAAGGGCGGCCTGACGCAGCTCCACGTGCTGCTCCAGGTAGGGACTCTAGGCTTGGAGCTCCCTCACGCGCTTCTCCATGATTTCGCAGCTACAATCTTCTTGAGCCTCCTCTAGAGCTCGGGAGAAAGTCTCTCGCGAGGCCGCAAGGGACGCCTCAGCCTTCACATTGTCAAGCTCATGCTGGTGGCGCGTGGGGTTCATGGCCACCTTCAGCTTGCATCGCTCCTCAATCAACCACAGGCCCTTAGCTTCAAGGCGCGCGTCCACATCCGCAAGCTCTCCACCAAGCTGGCCCATCGCATCAATCGCCTTACGGAGGAACTCGTGGCGGACAATCCTTCGTTCAGGCGTGAGCTTGAGCACGCTACTGATGTCGTCCTCCGTCGCTGGCGCTGTCGGCGGGCCTTGAAGCGGTTCGCCCCCTCTCGGCAGGGGGCTGGTGAGGAAGTCCTGGATTAGGGGGTATCCGGACAGCCAGACTATATACATCATCCGGACTATAGAAGCATGAAGATACAAGACTCAAGACTCCGTCCCGTGTCCGGATGGGACTCTCCTTTGCGTGGAATACAAGCTTGGCGATCTGGATATTATATTTCCTTCCTTGTAACCGACTCCATGTAAACCCTAGCCCTCTCTAGTGTCTATATAAACCGGAGAGGTCGGTCCTTAGAAGTCCGATCACAATTACAATCAGAATCATCATAGGCTAGCTTCTAGGGTTTAGCCTCTATGATCTCGTGGTAGATCTACTCTTGTACTACTCATATTGTCAATATTAATCAAGCAGGAAGTAGGGTTTTACCTCCATCGAGAGGGCCCGAACCTGGGTAAACATTGTGTCCCTTGCTTCCTGTTACCATCAGCCTAAGACGCACAGAACGGGACCCCCTACCCGAGATCGGCCGGTTTTGACACCGACATTGGTGCTTTCATTGAGAGTTCCTCTATGTCTTTGCTGCAAGGCTCAATGGCTCCTTCAATGATCATCAACAACACGGTCCAGGGTGAGACTTTCCCCCCCGGACAGATCTTTGTGTTCGGCGGCTTCGCACTGCGGGCCAATTCGCTTGGCCATATGTAGCAGATCGACAGCTACGTCCCTGGCCACCAGGTCAGGTTCGGAAACCTGAACTACACGGCCGATATCCGCGGAGACTTGATCTTCGACGGATTTGGGCCTGTGCCAGGAGCACCGGACAGTTACGATGAGCACGGCCTAGACCTGCTATCGGACAGTGCTCTGGATATTACCCCTGCAGTAGGCCCGGACCTAAATCCGGAGCAGACTGCGTGGCCCAAGGACGGGTGGATGGACCCCGCCCCGCAGGCCGCACACTCATCGGCGGTAGAGCCGAACACAGGCCTCGCTTCTAAGGAAGCCTGTGACTCCGGACCACCGAACTCGTGTCCGGTTGTAGGTTCCAGTCAGCGTGCTCCCGAGCCTGCTGAGCCTGGTTGGGCTCCGGTAATGGAGTTTACCGCTGCGGATATCTTCGAGCACTCGCCCTTTGGCGACATGCTGAACTCATTAAAGTCTCTCTCCTTCTCAGGAGGCTCTTGGCCGAACTATGTCCGTCTCGAGTGGGAAGTGGGCAACGAAGGAATTCGCTGCCCACCCACCACCCACTTCATTGCCACGATCGATGATTTAACCGACATGCTTGACTTCGACTCCGAAGACATCGATGGTATGGATGACGATGCAGGAGAAGAACAGGAACCACCGATCACGAGGCGGTGGACAGCCACCTCCTCATACGATATATATATGGTGGACACTCCGAAGGAAACTAATGGCGATGAGGCAACGGAGGATAACCCTTCGGGGAGAAAAACAAAGCATGGGCGTCGTTGACACCGCTCCAAGCCCCGCCACAGCAATACCATCCCAGGAGATGAAAACAATCCGGATGGTGCCGAAGAGGAATACAACCCTGATCAGCCCGCCTTCGTGTCGGGCGAGAAGGAAGATGAGCTGGTCAGCCCAGACGAACAGGCGACGGATGGATATCCGGAAGAGGACAACTACATGCCCCCCTCCGATGACGAGATTAGCCTCGGCGACGACGAGTTCGGCATGCCTGAGGACCCCATCGGGCAGGAATGTTTCAAGCGTCGGCTTATGGCCACTGCGAGGAGCCTGAGAAAGAAGCAGCAGCAACTCCAAGCTAATCAAGACTTGCTCACAGATAGATGGACTGAAGTCCTGGCAGGCGAGGAATACGGACTCGAGTGCCACACGGCTGACCGGCCACCCCGTGGCCGGGATAAAACGACATATCAACCCGAATACCAGCCCGCACCCCCATGCCAATACAATACGGCCCGGGGCAATAGGCAGGACCTGCAAGACATACTGGAAAACAAAGCACGACATCCAAGATCGATCTATGGATCATGGGGGTGCGCCCCAGCACGCGACGATGACCGTCACGCCAGAGAAATTATCAACAAGTCCGGCCGGGCCGAACACAGCAACCCAGACCAATTCGAACTGCGTAGCCACATAGCCCGGCACAGAGGCGCCGCGCATCCCCTCTGCTTCACTGATGAAGTGATGGATCATGAATTCCCAGAAGGGTTCAAACCCGTAAACATCGAATCATACGATGGCACAACAGACCCCGCAGTATGGATTGAAGATTTCCTTCTCCACATTCACATGGCCTGCGGAGATGATTTACACGCTATCAAGTATCTTCCCCATAAGCTCAAAGGACCTGCCCGTCACTGGCTAGACAGCCAGCCAGCAAATTCCATTGGCAGTTGGGAAAACCTGGAAGATGCATTCCTTGACAACTTCCAGGGCACATATGTGCGGCCACCGGACGCCATGACTTGAGCTACATTACTCAACAGCCCGGAGAGTCAGCCAGGAAATTCTGGACTCGGTTTCTAACTAAAAAGAACCAAATAGTTGACTGTCCAGACGCCGAAGCCCTGTCGGCTTTTAGGCATAATATCCGTGACGAGTGGCTCGCCCGACACCTCGGCCAGGAAAAACCCAAGTCCATGGCAGCTCTCACAACACTAATGACCCGCTTTTGCGCGGGCGAGGACCGTTGGTTGGCTCGCAGCAGCACCACGCCACTTTCTGGCACTTCGGATGTCCGCGACAATAACGGCAAGCCACGACGCAACAGACATAAGATACAGAACAACGGCGACAACACTAAATACATAGCAGTCAACACCAGATTCAGCAGATCCAACTCCGGTCAGCGGAAGAAGCCGTTCAAAAGAAACAATCAGGGACCGTCCAGTCTGGATCGTATACTGGAGCGCTCGTGCCAAATTCACTACACCCCGGATAAGCCATCCAACCACACCAACGGAGACTACTGGGTGTTCAAATAGGCCAGCAAAATAAATGCCGAAAACAAGGACAAGGGGCTGCACAACGACGATGACAAAGAGCACCGACGTCCGAACACGGGGGGACAGAAGAAATTTCCCCCCAGGTGAAAACGGTCAACATGATCTACGCCACTCACATTCCCAAGCGGGAACGGAAGCGAGCACTACGGGACGTCGATGCAATGGAGCCAGTCGCCCCCAAATTCAACCCATGGTTAGCTTGTCCGATCACCTTTGATCGTAGGGATCACCCTACTAGCATTCGTCACGGCGGCTCAGCCGCATTGGTCCTAGACCCAATCATCGACGGATTCCACCTCACGCGAGTCCTTATGGATGGCGGTAGCATCCTGAACCTACTTTATCAGGACACAATGCGCAAAATGGGCATCGACCCTTCAAGGATCAAGCCCACCAAAACCACCTTTAAAGGTGTAATTCCTGGAGTAGAGGCCCGTTGTATGGGCTCTATAACATTGGAAGTGGTCTTCGGATCTCTGGATAACTTCCGAAGCAAAGAGTTAATCTTTGATATCGTCCCTTTCCGTAGTAGTTACCACGCCTGCTCGGATGAACCGCATTCGCTAGATTCAATGCGGTACCACACTATGCATACCTCAAGCTCAAGATGCCAGGACCGCGCGGGGTCATAACAGTCAACGGAAACATGGACCGCTCTCTCCGAACAGAAGAGCATACTGCAGCCCTCGCGGAGGAAGTACAATGCGGCCTCCTCCGACAAACCACCAATCTAGCGAGAGAAACTTCAAGCACCGTCAAGAGAGTCCAGAGCACCCCGCAACAGGACCATCAAGCACGCCAAGAGCGCGACTAGCAGTCCGGCCTCAGATCAAGCCCCATCAAAGCAGCATTCATGTCATGCGTACAAAATTACGCAAAATACCATGGGCATAGGCGGAGGCGCAACAATGACTCAGTCAACAGTACGATATCACCGCAGCATACCTTCATAACCTTCCCTTTTTATCTTTCAGGACATTGCTTTAGGGTAGCCTCTTCAGAAGAGCAAGATTGACGGACTTGCATCGGAGAGGAAACCAAGGAGGCAACAGGCTTTGCTCACAAAAGGAAATACCCAGGTGGAATCTGTTCATGATTGAGGGAGTCCTGGATTAGGGGGTGTCCGGATGGCCGAACTATGACCTTTGGCCGGACTCCCGAACTATGAAGATACAAGATTGAAGACTCTGTCTCGTGTCCGGATGGGACTTTCCTTGGCATGGAAGGCAAGCTTGTTGATATGATATGAAGATCTCCTCCCGTTGTAACCGACTCTGTGTAACCCTAGCCCTCTCCGATGTCTATATAAACCGGAGAGTTTTAGTCCGTAGGACGAACAACAATCATACCATAGGCTAGCTTCTAGGGTTTAGCCTCTCTGATCTCGTGGTAGATCCACTCTTGTACTACCCATATCATCAATATTAATCAAGCAGGAGTAGGGTTTTACCTCCATCGAGAGGGCCTGAACCTGGGTAAAAACATCGTATCCCTTGTCTCTTGTTACCATCCGCCTAGACGCACAGTTCGGGACCCCCTACCCGAGATCCATCGGTTTTGACACCGAAATTGGTGCTTTCATTGAGAGTTCCTCTGTGTCGTCACCGTCAGGAAGGATGCCGCACCCCGTCTTTAAAGACGACGCTGTTGCTAAAGGAGCTTTGGCTGTCGGCCAAACTCTCTGGCTAGGCAGTTTTTTGATGACCGCTTGTTCGGCCGCCGCGCCGACGATGACCTCTCGGGTCGTCGAAAGCAATCTCCACATCAGCTCGGAACTTGCCAAGCAGTTAGATCCGATGGAGCTCTCTTCCCTAAACGAGCTCTTGGATCGCATTGCCGCCCTGGGAGTCGCTACAGATTACGGCCAGATTGGGCTTAAACCTGATCAGAGAGAGATCGACTCTCCCCAGGTCACCCACCACGTTGAAGTGGTGGAAGAACAATGCGGCGAATCTTCGCCGATCCTAAGGACCAGATGTGTCCAGATCCCCGACCCCTCCAAGCTGGACACCCGCGGAGGGGAGGATGTTCCCCAAGCCCTGAACCTAAAGTCACGCACCAGGCTTGATTCATTGAATAATATCCAAGAAAACAAGCTTCCGAATTCAGAAATTTCTTGGCCCCCAAATATTATATCGGGCGAGGTTTCGGATTTAAAACCACCCGCCCATCCAAATATAAGGGATCTATCCCAAATACAGCAAGAGCTCTGGGAAACAGTACACCACTACTGGGCCAGATTCCTCCTGGTTATGAACAGGATATAGGACTGCCGTGATAAAGATGCAATTTCATCCTTCTGTAACAACTGCACGGACATCGGAATCCTCAACGCCATAAGTCGCCGCGAAATTACACGCTTCGCTGACTTGACATCCATAGTACGAAAGTACTGTGCGACAGAAAGCGTTCGGAAAGCCGAAACTAAATTCTGGGACAATCCGGCCCTGAATACAATACCAGTCCGAAACAAAAGGGCGCATTATCGCCAGGCACCTGAGCTAAACAGCAAAAAACAAAAACCCTCTACAGGGTATGGGACCATACTGGAGGGATGGCTCAATGGACCCTGTAAAATTCATAGTTCAGGGGAAGTCACACCAACTCACAGCCTTAGAGCATGTTGGATACTCCGACAGGTGGCCAGAAGTGGCGAGGAGCTTCTAACTCCAAAATCCGCAGAGCACCACCCCAGAAAAGCCAGTACGGTGTCGACAGTCTTCGAGACTTTCGCATCAAACAATGCGAGGAAACGAACGCTCCGCAGCCTTACCGAAGTCTACCAAGTAGCAACAATAAACCCATGGAGTGACACGGCTATTACCTTTAATGCCAGTGAAGAACCTAAATTCCAGACAGCCCGAGCACCAGCCGCATTGGTCCTCAGTCCGATAGTGGACGGCTTCCGACTTACAAAGGTACTCATGGATGGCGGCAGTGGACTTAACCTCATCTACAAGGAAACCCTGCGAAAAATGGAAATAGACTGGAGCCGCATTGAGCGAAGCAACACAACCTTTAGAGGAATAATACCAAGTCGGGAAGCGTGTTGTTCAGGGAAAATCACACTGGATGTGGTGTTCGGCATGCCGGATAATTACAGATCCGAGGAGGACACATTTCAAGTGGCCCCATTCAGCAGTGGATACCACGCCCTGTTAGGGCAAGAAGCATTTACAATTTTTCAAGCCATACCCCATTACGGGTACATGAAGCTCAAAATGCCCGGACCCAACGGAATCATCACTCTTGCTAGTGATCCGGACATAGCGCTCCATGCCGAAAACAAGACAGCCGCACTGGCCCTGGAGGCGTTATCCGAAGCCCTAGCGGCCGAGGAACTAACTGCGTTGCGCTCCACGGTGGACAGGGACGATGTGATACTAGATAAGAGATCCAAGTCCACCTCTTTTAAACCAGCGGACGAAATAGTCAAATTCCAAGTCCATCCAACGGACCCCACAAAAATGGCCCCGATGTAGACGCCGCACTCAGAGAATTCCTGCGAGAAAATTGGGACATTTTTGCTTGGCACCCTTCAGACATGCCAGGAATCCCATGCATGCTGGCCAAGCACGGCCTGAACATCCTAAAAGGGTTTAAGCCCGTTAAGCAGATTCTTCGGTGTTTCTCCGAACCCAAGAGACAAGCCATGGGAGAGGAGCTAGCAAAACTACTGGAAGCCGGATTCATCAGAGATATAAAACATCCGGACTGGCTAGCAAACCTGGTGATGGTACCAAAGAAGGACAAATCCTGGCGCCTATGCGTCGATTTCAAAGACCTAAATAAGGCCTTCCCAAAGGATCCCTCCCCCCTCCACTGAATTGATCAAATCATCGATGCCACTGCAGGACACGACTCATTGTGTTTCCTCGATGCATACTCTGGCTACCACCAATTCAAGATGGCAGAGTCAGACCAAGCCGCAACGGCATTCATCACCCCATATGGCCCATTCTGCTTCAACACGATGCCCTTCGGGATCAAAAACGCTGGCGCTACATATCAGCGCATGATTCAGACATGTCTGGCCAACCAGATCGGCAAAACAGTTGAAGCGTACGTAGATGACGTGGTCGTCAAAACCAAACACGTCGATACTCTAGTAGATGACTTGAGGCTCACTGTCGGTGTCAAAACCGGTGGATCTCGGGTAGGGGGTCCTGAACTGTGCGTCTAGGTGGATGGTAACAGGAGACAAGGGACACGATGTTTTACCCAGGTTCAGGCCCTGTTGATGGAGGTAAAACCCTATGTCCTACTTGATTAATATTGATGATGTGTGTTACAAGAGTAGATCTACCACGAGATCAAGGAGGCTAAACCCTAGAAGCTAGCCTATGGTATGATTGTTGTTCGTCCTACGGACTAAAGCCATCCGGTTTATATAGACACCGGAGAGGGCTAGGGTTACACAGAGTCGGTTACAATGGTAGGAGATGTACATATCCGTATCGCCAAGCTTGCCTTCCACGCCAAGGAAAGTCCCATCCGGACACGGGACGAAGTCTTCAATCTTGTATCTTCATAGTCTTGGAGTCCGGCCGATGATGATAGTTCGGCTATCCGGACACCCCCTAGTCCAGGACTCCCTCAGTAGCCCCTGAACCAGGCTTCAATGACGACGAGTCCGGCGCGCATATTGTCTTCGGCATTGCAAGGCGGGTTCCTCCTCCGAATAATTTATGGAAGATTATGAACACCAGGATATTGTACGGCTCTGCAAAATAAATTCCACGTACCACCGTAGAGAGAATAATATTACACAAGTTCAATCTGCTAACGTATTTGGTGGCGTGACGTCACACCACTACCAAGCCTTTTCTTGAATCGTTTTTATTGTGCCACCTCAGCGTGTTTAGCGAAGCGGTTTCCTTGGCACGTCTTGTCGAGGCAGAGATCGTGTTCCCCTTATTCCGGGATTCTCATAAATACGGACGTGGGTAACCCAACCACACCCGTTGCCACGCCTCCTCCATCGAAGGCGGGTTCCAAACGGTCACAGGGACGGCTCTTGGTATTCTTCCTCTTTATAATGAGGCCAAGGCCTGTTCTTTTTCTTCAATCCTCAATCGAATCCGCCCCTCGCTCCTGAGTTCCAACACCCAGGGCTCCAGATTCGGGTACCTTCGACCTTCGACAATGTCCGGCTCCGACCTACGAGGCCGGTGGATGCCCTCTTCCGTCACGGAAGAAGACGTGCTAAAGCTGAGAGACGCTAGGTACTTGACCTACGAGATTTCGCATAGGTTGCCTGCCCGAGGGCAAGTTATTCCTACTCCCGAGCCCGGCGAGAGCGTCGTGTTCGTGTCTCACCTCCGTCGGGGTTTAGGCTTCCCGATGGATCCCTTCGTGAGGGGGCTCATGTTTTACTATGGGCTGGAATTCCATGACTTGGCTCCGGAGTCCATCCTCCACATCTCATCATTCATTGTCGTCTGCGAAGCCTTCCTCCGCACTACCCCTCACTTCGGCTTGTGGCTCAAAACCTTCAACGTGGAGCCGAAGATGATTGAGGGGCGTCAGGCAGAGTGCGGCGGGGCGGTTATAAGCAAGAGGGCCGATGCTCCATGGCCCGAGGGCTCTTTTCAGGAGGAGCTCGGCTCGTGGCAACAGGAGTGGTTCTATATCACCGCTCCAAGGGGCAGCAGGCAGAAGCCGCCGCCCGTCTTCCGCTCGGGCCCTCCACAACGGCTGACGTCATGGGTCAACAAGGGGCTTAACTGGGGGCCGTCCAAAGACGTACCCCTGTTGCAGGACCGGATTCGAGGCCTCCAAGAAAGGGAGATTAATCTGGTCGTAGTGGCACAGGTTATGCTGATCCGGCGCCTTCTGCCCTGCAAACGTCGCCCCCTCCGCCTGTGGGAATTTAATCCGGAGGGGCCACGAGCTCTCCAACACTTCATGGGTTTGACACCCGCGGAGATGTACAAACTGTTCTTCGGATCGCAAGAGATGCGTCCGGACTTGACCGAGGACGCCGGCCTAAGCTGCAATCGCCCGGATACTCAAGTAAGTAGCCCTGTGTCCGGACATATTGTCCATTTATTTATCATGGGTTTGCCTTTTAACCAGCTATCCCTTGGACAGGAGTGGATAGCGCAAGCAAAACTGATACGGTGTCCGGCCCCCTCCCTGAGACCACGCCGGATCCCGTGTTAGTCAAAATGTTGGAGTTTGCGCCTTCGGAGGAGAGCGAAGGGGGGCACAGGGAAACTACCACCTCTGCCAAGGAGGCTTTCAGTAAGGGGGGAATCGAGAGTCCCTCCTTCCAGGGGGAGAAGAGGACTGCTTCCGAAGACCCGGAGGCCAAGGCCTCAAAGCGGGGAAAGAAATCTGCACCGGAAGGTCCTGTGCCGGGAAGAGCCCCGGCCGCACAGTCTCCCCATAGGAATCAGCCCTCCAGCGAGCCGTAAGTAAAAAAGGGGGAATTTTGTAATAGGGAACGCCCCTATATTATTTCCAAAGGTAACCGAAGTTTTCACCTTGTAGTTCGGATCTCAGCCCATCTCAGCAGAGCTCAACTTCGGGGGACCTTCGTCCGGAGATGATGGAGAGCGAGACGCCTCCATCTGCCGCCCCGTCGGGCGGGGCGGACAACCCTGAGGTGTCGTCACGGAGGGTCTCCCCGAGTCCGGCGGGGCCGGAGAGTCCGGCACCCATTGGAGTACGGCCGGTGGAGCTGCAGGATTTGCTCAAGAGGGCGTCTATCTCGGAAGATCACCGCACATTAATGAGTATGGTAATTGAGAGGATCTCATCCGCCGAAAGCGGGTTGTATGAGGCCGTCGGAAATTTGCTGACGGGGTTTGAGGTACGCAAAAAATGACATACCTTTTGACAGTTTTGCACATGGAGTGCGCCCTGTATAGATAGTAGCCCCTGAGACTTGGTATGCTGTCGAAAGCGACAGCGTGCCAAGGATCATAATCTCAGTAATAGAATGTCGCCTTTCCTATGCAGGTGGCGAAACATTCGGTGGCCAGCCGGACTGATGGAGTTGCCGAGCTGAAGAGGCAACTCGATGTTGCGGATGCGGACATCGCGCTGGTCAATAAACGACTTGATGATTCACAAGGTAGGTGGTTGCTCCGCGGTCGCCTAGTAAGGGAGCTGACGCCCATTCCTTACAATTTGTATGCTTGATGCAGATGGTGCCGCTGCTGTGGAAGACCTTCGAGCAGAGCTTGCTCGAGCCAAGGAGCAAGCCAGGAAAAGTGATGCGGCTGCCTCGAAGGCAGCGGAAGAGCTAAAAGCCGAAAAGGCTGCTCACTGCCGAAGCAGGGAAGAGATGGCCGGAATGGCCTTGAAATTAAAAGATGCTACCGACCGTTGTGAGGTTCTTGAAGGAGAACGCCGAGTGGAGCAAGAGGGCCTGAAGAAGGCCGCCGCCGAAGTCAAGGATGCCCGGAGTGAGATGCGGGCTATGAAGGAGGAACTGCGTCAAGCCGGAGACATTGCGGCTGGAAAGCCCTTTCTTCTGCGTAGGAAGTTCACGGATCCGAAGTATGCTCAGCTGGGCCAGTTGTGTGGTGCGGAGGATCCTTATCTGGATTTGGCGGCGAGTGCGGCGGACGCAGTCGTGCACTTCCGAAGCCAGAAGGATCACGAAATGGAAGAGCTTTACTGGTCTCAATTCCATAGTCCGGAGCGTCCACTTCCGTTGACTGATCGGCTGGCTGAGTGGGCTGAGCTGAATAGATTGTCCGGACTTGCCATGACGGATGTGGTCGCTCATCTGTGGCCGGAAAGGCCCAAGCCGAAGAGTTATTTTGGCTTGTTGCAGCAATTCCTTGGGGCGGTGCCGCATATCAAGGCGATGAAGCGGTCGGCATGCATAGAAGGTGCACGGATGGCTCTCGCCCATGTGAAAACATACTGGGCGGAGATGGATGCCACCGCTGTTGCATCCCGGGGTTCGGACAAAAGCCGATTACCCGCCGAGCACTATTTTGAGGAAGTCCTGCAGGGCGCTCGTTTAATAGAGTCGCAGTGCTCGAAAGATGTTATGTTTAAATGACATGTATGATTTCTGAGATCATGTTTATAATGCAACGGCTTTTTATACTTGTGCGTTCAAGTATTGAACTATCTCCTGTGCGGCCGTATATGTATGAATAACCTGAAAGTTGCAGTCTTTGGCTTCAGCCCCCACGCACATGGTGCGGGGGTGTTTGCAAAAAAGAAAAGCGCTTTTTCACACTTAATCCAACGTCTTGGTCCTTTGAAGGAGGTGATAGCATAGCAAACTAGGCAACCGGACTATAATGCTTTATCACTTTCACTTAGCCATAGGAGCTCGATGGTGGGGCTACTATATAGCCCCTAGAGGCACCGCGCTCTCCGAACTCGGGGCGCGTATGTGCCTGACCGGGAAGCGGTCCTTCGTCAAAGCGGAGGAATTCTAAACATTCCAATAGTCGATCGAGTGGTTGACCAGTCTCTCGCTATATCATGACAGTCAGTTTTCGGCTTTCTCTACTGAGGTGCTCGCCCGGCCGAACCGGGGCACAATCGCAGTAGTTCTCCTGGTGCCGCGTTAGCCGATGGAGCGGAACGTAAGGCAGCAAAACACAGGAGCCGGGCAAACCCAACATTTGACCAAAGACATGATTCGGAGCTGGTGCATATAAGGCCTAACTCGAGACGCCGAACACTCCCTGAGGTGTTCGGTCTTTATAATACCGGGCAGAACAATGCCCTAAGCCCCTAGTGTCCAGGTACAGGCGGGAACTTCTGACGCGGCCGATGCCAAAACGCCAGCCTCCTCCTCGGTTATGGTAGAAAACCGGGGGATGTGTATCAACAAGAGACAGTAAGAAAGGTTTACGCAGGGTCTTAATCTGAAAAGAATTCTTGCAACGGGTCCCTGCTGCACGTCTGCGCCTGTGTCTCCGTTGTGCTGTATCCTGGACGGGTGTAGCACGTGCTTCATTTGTAAAAGAGAAGGACTTAGTTTGGAAGAAATATCGTGCAAAAGTTGTATTTAAAATAAAGTATAATTTGGAAGATGAATAAAGTTGAGCTTTATTGGCTCATCGTTTATACACGCAGCCCCTTGTAAAGGGTATGCGGCTGGGAAGCCCCTTGTTTATTTACGCCAGACTCGCCTAACCGTGTCCGAGGTCTGAATGACCTATTTTTAGGGGCTTTGACCTGCAAGGTCGGATTAGTGTGTGGCTGTCAAAGCAGTCTCACGTTCTCCGTGGTCGAGGAACACTCGGAGTTACTCTTTAATGAGATTATGCTGCGTGGACCGGGCATTTTAAGTGTAAGAGACGCGTAATGTGGTATTGCATTAAAGCGGGCGAAAGCTTCGCGTCCCAGTAGTGCTTAAGGGCCACTGTTAAATGGGGCGATATGGAGAGTGAGCTTGTCGCGACGGAGGTTGTCGGATGAACCGAACACAACCTCTAGTGGTACAGAGCCTGTACAATTGCCTTAAAGGCCTGGCGTCACTCCTTTGAAGGAAGTGCTGCTACGACAAATTTTGGTAGGGTCTATCCCCATTTTGTGGACGGTGTCCTGGTATGGCATGTGCCGCACTGTGTTTTCGTGTTATCACATGAAGTGAGTTCACTGTTTTGACTTCTAGTGGGAAAGTCTTTTGTTTTCCGGCGTGCTGCTTGTGGGGTTCGTCGTCGTCTTCGCTTGGTGTGTCGAGCCCCCTGCGTTCGGTGTTAAGTCGGCCGGACTGTTTGAAGACCCAACAATCTCTGTGGGTATGGTTTGCAGGCTTCCCGGAGGTACTATGTATTTGACATAGCCTATCCAGAATTTTTTTTAGGTTGGATAGCTCATCGCTGTTGTCCTTGAGGGGCAGTGTTTTATTATTTGGCCGAGAGCTTTTGAATCCGGCGTTGACCGCCGTGCTATTCGGGTCGTTTTCCTTATTCCGGCGCTGATCTTTTCTGCGTCGTGATTTCCCATTTCCATCCCTGACTTTGGATGTACTCGGGTCCCTGGTGCTGCATCTAGCTAGCCAGCTGTCTTCCCCCGTGCAAAAGCGGGTCATGAGGCTTGTTAGTGCGGCCATTGTTCTTGGTTTTTCCTGGCCGAGGTGTCTGGTGAGCCATTCGTCTCGGACATTGTGCTTAAAGGCTGCTAAGGCTTCGGCGTCCGGACAATCGACTATTTGGTTCTTTTTGGTGAGGAACCTGTTCTAGAATTTGCGTGCTGACTCTCCGGGCTGTTGAGTTATGTGACTTAAATCGTCTGCATCCGGAGGGCGGACATAAGTCCCTTGAAAATTTGCTCGAAACGCATCCTCGAGCTCTTCCCAACTTCCAATGGTATTTTCTGGGAGGCTTTTGAGCCAATGCCGAGCTGGCCCTTTGAGCTTGAGGGGTAGGTATTTTATGGCATGGAGATCGTCTCCTTTGGCCATATGTATGTGTAAGATATAATCCTCAATCCAGACTCCGGGGTCTATTGTTCCGTCATATGCCTCTATGTTTACGGGTTTGAATCCCGCTGGAAATTCATGATCCAGTACCTCATCGGTGAAACATAGTGGGTGTGCGGCGCCCCTATATTTAGGTGTGCCATTGTCTTTAAATGCTCGGCGGGTTGTGTTGCTTCCTGGAGTCTTCTTTTTTGGCCCATAGATAGACCTGACCGGGTCATCCTTTTTCCGAGGATCTTTATGCTGATCGTGTGCCGGCTTCTGTGCGTAGGCCCTTGCTGCTCTTAGCCTGTCATCTGGTCGTCTATCCAGCCAGGCGGCCTCTTTCTTTTTTGACTGCGGTGGCTCTAAGGCCTCCTCGTCGAATTCGGGAAACAGCTTGCGCTTCGGGTAACTCTTTGCCTGGCGGCAAGCGTCATATTTAATGGTGTATAAAGAGCATTCAGAGCATACCCAGCAAGACTTACATCAGAACTGACTATATATGCATCATTATCAACAAAGGGGGTGGTGGAGTTTAACTGCAGCAAGCCAGCTTTGACTCGGTGGCTAACCTGAACTATGACTGCAAGTAACTCTTTTGAGGTGGCGCACACGAGTCCACATATTCACCATATCAATACACCACTATGGATCCGCTCCCGTCTCCCTACGAGAACGCCATCCATAGCACTCACGCTTATCTTGCGTATTTTAGAGTATCCACTTCAAGTTATCTATGAACTGTATAGGAAACCCAGAAGTCCTTTACCGCGGACACGGCTATTCGAATAGATCATATTAACCCTGCAGGGGTGTACTTCTTCACACATGCTCTCACCACTTACCGCCGTTTACACGACATGTACTCGGCAACCTTCAAGCGAAAGCCCAGCAAGGGTGTCGGCCACGACCTGACTAACCACACAAGTCTCTCGTCCAGGTTTATCGCCTATTCGGGTTCCATCCGCAAGGAGATTCGGCCGGGGTGTCGCTCATGACCCCAAACGATGTGTGCAGGGTTCCCAAGTCCACCATCCGGGTGCCACTTGGTACACCGGGCCACTGTGACTAGTCTGTCCCAAGCCCACCTGTACCGGGTGCCACTTGGTAGACAACTAACACTACCTACAAACACCAGAAACTAGTTGCAACTCCTGGACAGAGATCAAGTTGATTAATAAGCCGAGATAGCTTGGAGCGCCCGGAGCCCAATGTGTGGAAGTAACTGTTCATGGATCACAAACACATAACTCAGTTCCTGAGGACGGTTTCAATGAGACAACCCACCATGTGCTCCTACATGGCCTCTCACCGCTACCTTTACCAAATCGTGTTCACACACTTAGCTCACACACAATAGGACATGTTCACACACCTCCAATTCATCCCCGATGAATCAGACCTGACTCAACTCTAAGCAGTAGCAGGCATGACAAACAAACATGAATGAGTAGGCAAAACAGGGCTCAAACAACTCCTACTCATGCTAGTGGGTTTCATCTAGTTACTGTGGCAATGACAGGTCATGCAGAGGAAAGGGGTTCAACTACCGCAACATGTAACAGTTGAATCGTTGTTGTCCTAATGCAGTAAAAGAGAGCAGGAGCGAGAGAGTGGGATGGTATCGGAATGAACAAGGGGGTTTTGCTTGCCTGGCACTTCTGAAGATAGTATAGTTCTTCATTGGTGTCATCGAACTCATCGTCGAACGTCGTCTACTGAGAGGGGACAATCACTGGCAAACGAGAGGGAACACAATCAATGCAATGCAGAATATGATGCATGATCATGACATGGCAAAATGAGTTTGTTTGGCTAATGCAACTTAGAACAGATTGGTTTGAGTTCATTTGAATCAAGGATTCAAATGCAAACCCAAAATAAGAGGTCATATTAGTGCATTAACTTGTTTCACCTAAACAGCAAGGTTAAGGTGTTCTAACATGCATGAAACCAATGCAGATGGAAAGATTGGATTTTTCTGATCATTTTTCATATATAATTTATTTCATTTGGAGTTACGGTTGTTTTTATATGATTTTTAGAAGTTTTGGATATTTTCTGAAATAAATAAATCATTTCTAATTTATTTAAAACCCCAGAAAACATTTACTGCGTCAGCATGACGGATTAGTGATGTCAGCAGGTCAACGGGTGGCCCTGGTCAAACCTGACCAGTGGGTCCCGCGTGTCAGTGTCATTAGTCTAACTAATTAAATTAGTACTAACCCTAGATTAATTAGCAGCGCTTGGACCCACCTGTCATTGACCCAGGGGGTCAAACTGGGCCCCACCCGTGGTCAAACAGGGTTAGCAGGGTCAAACTCACTGGCGACTCGACGCCGGCGAGGCCCGAGACGGCGGCGCGGCTCGGAAAACGCCCACAGGGCACGGACGAGGCCGTTCTTGGGCTCGTTGGAGAGCTCTCGCTGGCGCACATGGAGTGGTGGTGGCGGCCGGACCTATGGTGGCCGGTGCCGATGACGGCGAGCTCCAAGGCGGCGGCCGGAGTTCGGCCCCGAGCGGCACGGAGTGCTGTGGTGCAAGTCAGGAGCTTAGAGCGGCGGCGTTGAGTTCGTGGGGACCCGCTGAGCTCGCGGCAGTGCTCAAGTGCGAGTTGTGGCCGCGGTTACCACGGTGGCGCCATGGACAGCGACGGTGAGCTTCGGCCGCGCTGAGGGTTGTAGCTACAGCGAGCAAATGAGTGCAGGGAGAGGGGGTAAAAGAAGTGGAGCTCACAGCGGGGTCGATGACCGTCTCAAAGGGCTCGGGGAGGCGCTGGACGCGGCAAAATCAACGACGGTGATCTCAGGCATCTGAGGTCGAGGACGGCGGCGTTTGCAGGGAAGAAGGCTGTCCGGGCTTGCGTTCTTCTGCTTGGAGACGTGAGGCGTCGCGGCGGAGTTGATGGTCATGTCGGCAGGGGGTGCGGTGGCCAGTGGCCACGGCTACGGCGAGCGGCGGGCTCCGGCTGCTTTCGGTGGTCGCGTGGGAGAGAGAGCGGAGAGGGAAGGGAGAGCAGCGAGTGAGGGAGAGGAGAGAGGGGCCACAAGGGGGGGTTCGTGGCATCACGGTGGCGTGAGGGGGAGGCTCGGGAACGCCTCGGTGGAAGCAGGAGGTGGAGGCCTCCCAGCGAGCGCGTGCGTCATCGCCTCTGCCTACTGGCAGAGGTTGAAGATGGCATGGCTGCCTGGTGGGCTGGGCTGCCTAATGGGCCGGCTATAGGTAAGGCCAGGTAAGTGGCCCAGGTACTCTCTCTCTCTCTCTAATTTCTACTTTTGTTCTGTTTTCTATTTTTTTATATGTTTTGAATTAGTAAAAATACTAAATCATTTTATAAAATCCTGACAAAAATTGTGGGCACTATTTGAATTATTTCCAATAGCCCCCAAGTACTTTCAGGATTATTTGGACATTTAAAAATATTATAAGATTTAAATGTCCAAATTCAAATACTTATGAATTAATTCAAAAATCCAGAATAGCCTCCAAAAATATGAAACCATTTTTGGCAGAGGGTTTAGCCAGGACCAAAGATGGTGAACATTTATGAAGGGCATTTTGGTTTCATTGAAAAGATTTTAGTAAGCCCTAGTTGAATTCATTTAGTGCTAGGGTTTCAACATCCCCATTTCAAGTTTCTTAGTAATTTAAACATGATGACATGATGAGCAGGCAAAGTCAAGCAAGGCTGATTTGGGGCTGTGACAGCTCACCCCCACTAAACAAAAATCTCGTCCCGAGATTCAAGACGTGAGGTAAGAAGACATAGGGGACACTGGCTAACACGAACTTGTCGATCCAATTGCCCTTCCCGAAGGTGTTGGTTCATTGCTCCAATTGAACTTGACGTCCTTGCTTTCGATATCTTCATCCAACACGATGGCGACAAAAAGAATACTCTATAGGAAACGATCTCCTCAGAGATCGAGCACTCAAGATCAACTCATGGAATGAGATGTTGAAACATCTCGAGTTGAGACACAAAACACATCGAGAGGGATGGAGGAACAACGACGGGGTTTGATTTGGTGGGCAACAATTCCACGCTTAGAAAGATGGTGGATGGTGTCAAGATGGCGAGGAAATAATTGCCACAATCCCGTAATGGGGCACTTTGGAAAAGGTGACTCGAAGAACTGCTCCCTTAAGTGGCAAAAAGAATTACTTTTGATCCATAGATCATTGACACTCTTCGTACCAGCTTAAGGCAATTTACAATTGATCGTTGAAAGAGTTCGAAGGAATGGCATACCCGGACTAGGATAGATGATGTGGACTACCTTGTTAAAAACAACACAAGGATGATTTTAGTAACTGGGGAGAAGCTCAACAGTAGAACCGAGGAAACTGAGAGCAATCCCAGTTAGTGCCGATGATAACACCTAGCGCTTGTGCGTGCTCTCAAGAACTTGAGCACTTCCATATTCATCAAGGTATTACCAATATCCGTGTCAGGGATCCTGGCAACACAACGTACTACCATGATGAATGCCGGTAGAAGATGCAGATGCAAAGGAAGATAACACCTTCTCAGATTTCACCTTGGCGGGGCCAAGGGGACAAAATCTGGATGATCGACCGAGAGACATTTAGCACTCCGCTTCTAATGTTCTCCTTGATGTGCCAGCACAACCCATTTATTAAACTGGGATGATATCTAGGACATCAAGTAAAGGTCGGACTTCGGGATCACAAAAATCATAAGGAATAACTACGAAAGTAAATCCATAAGAAATCCTCATGGGGAGGTGGCCAACTTCCTCAATCAAGATACTACAATAATAGGTCTTCCGGCTGGGTGTGTTGGCCACGACATCCACTTAACCGGTTACAGAGAGACCATTATTATAGTTCTTGGGAAAATGTTCCAACAATCATATCTGCCTGAGATTCAGATCTGGTTGGTGTTAGGATATTCGAGACTCATCGAGTCTAGGAAGAAAAATGAAAGTTTGCAACACAAATCGACGAGATGACGTTGCGAGATTCTCGGGAAATGAACTACGATAGCAAGCTCCAAAACATGAGCTGGTTCTGCTACACACATGTGAACACGTTGTCCCAGACAAACATGATCACATGGTAGTCTTACAATAAAATACTACCGAGTTCAGGTGGGGAACCATCATCGAGGATATCGGAGTCCTTGTGCACTTATCGATGAACTTATTATCCTTGAGCAAGTCAATCAGTGGCTTGGTGTGCTAGGAACACATATAGAATGGAGGCGGCCAACCTATCAAACCATAGAGTACTTCGCACATGCGTGACTAACTTGGGACGATTCTAGAGGAAGCAAAACTAACTTTGTCGAACCCACGGTGGCAGCTTGCACCAGATGCACATGAGTTAGAGAGAGCCACTTCTTTCATCCGAACATATGCTTCATGAGCTAGCATGAAGAAATGCTTTCAAAAGTTTCCAACACTAGCTTAATTTTCAACATGAATCATGGACAAGATAAGGATGTTGTCGATGGGCTCAACAACAATTCATCCAGTTTCCATATAAATGGAATTCCACGATTAAGTGAACACGGTGATAGTATTGGTCAGACCAAAATATATAATGATGTATGCTCAAGGAATCAACCACGAGTAAGACAACATTACGAATATCGTTGGTTCTGATTTGATTTGACGATAATCCATACTCAAATCAAAGGATTGATAAGACAACAGGTCCAACAACTGATCACAGGGACCAATCGATGAAGATATCATCTTTCTTCAACACACACACACACAGAAGATATCCCTTAGAGATGAACTAAGTTAGGCAAAGATTTATCTTCCAACTCTCCAAATTATTGTTTAGCTTAACCAACTAGCTCAGGGGTATCCAACACAAGTTCTTGGAGAAGGGGTGGTTTATAAGAAAACCAACTTGATCACGAGCTCAACATAACAGTCAGGGGACAGCCTGGTAATACTTCTGAGAAGATATTCGGAAAATCACGAACCACCGATATGTTACCAAGCTCGAGAACAACCTTGCTTTTCAGGGCAAGATGATATGATCAAAAGAGTGAGGGATTAACACAATCCTAACTCATTGATCAAAGAGTGCACCAGAAATAAGGACTAGGTAGCACGATCAACCTCAGGGCGATGATTCAAAAATCAACACGCTAAGAATGAGGTTATTGTCCATTAACTACCAAGCAACACAGTTGCTAGGGGTATTGATTTCACACGTCACGATTCACTTGTCGGCATTCCGGTTACAACAACACGGGAACCGGGGAATTAACAATGATGGCAAGAAGTATCACTACATCATGAATTCACAAGAGATGGTGCAATTCTCATGACAATTCCGACGTAAAGAGGGTAACACTCCAAGGTAGAACAGACCAGAAGCTAGATTGGCATTTGATCTATGGAATACAACTACTTTGACCCAATCCTAGATATGGATGAGGTACCGGAGTTTGTTTCTCCTAGTCATTCTACACTAGAACGGCTTGACGGACCACAAGAGTAAAAGGCATCAATGAACACGGATGCACACATACTCTTGACTATCAACTGATAGGCTAAGGTCAGATAACTACTAAAGAGGGACAACTCAAAAAACATATGATTTTCTGAGTTGTGGATGCATGGATTAGCATGTCGAACGAGTTCAACATATTTCTTCCGGACAACCCATGCGGAAAGGTAGAACTGGCAGAGGCACAACATAGAATTGAGAACTTGTCAAGAGCTCTGGTTGTGATTTTTTTGGTTCAAAAGAACTTCTGCCATAAGCAGTTCATGGTATTTGGAAGAAGGAAATACCACGGACCTCGAAGACTATCGCAAAGGTTACTAATATCCTAAAGGTACGAGCAACACTATCAACATGAAGCAAGTAGGGTGAATCTCGGGTTCAAAACCCAGGAGTAGAATACCTACTACTAAGTGGCATCACGGGATGCTTCCGAGAATAAAGGCCAGAATCATCACACTGGGAACACAAAACATGGCTAGATTACTAGATGATCCCCTAAGACACCTAGGGTCATAATAATAACTCCAACATATATGTCGAGGTAATAGAATACCTCAACTCAGCAATTAGTGTGATTAACCTGGCCCAAAGGAACATCAAAACCAGAGGGAAAAGATTTGCAAGTGCATCAGATTGTTTAGAAACCTGAGATGACTCGGACAACATAACGGCTGTAAATGCTTAAAAAGATTGGAGACATGCTACAAAAATGGTGGCATAGCCACTCAGAAGCACAATATCAAGGTTTCGAGATCAACAGTTAACATACAGAGGTAGTAGGAACTGAACCGAGGCTGAAGTCCAACAATTCTACAAGTCTACGGATTAGTAACACGTGATCCTGATAGAAAGAGGAGAAAGCCTAGTTCCTTAATCCCGTAGGAAAGATAAGATGACTCGGATCAGAAGGGCATGAGATAAAGGAGTAAAAGAGCCTTACGTTCCATCCCACAATCAATTCCCTTATATAACTAAAGAATTTCTAGACTCAACTTCGACCAGTTTGGCTTGGTAATCCTACAGGCAGTCAAGCTCTGATACCAAAGCTGTCAGGACCCCGATCTTAAATCACACCGATCTAGCATGTAACACATCAGATCACTTTGCAGCCTCACGCACGGTATTCCCACGGGTGCCACCTTACCTGGCCCGAGACCGTTTGCGCCTTTTGGCTCACGTATATGATAGTGCCGCTAGCATCCATATGACAAAGAACCCGGGCTGACATGGCTAGTTGTGAACCCAAAGTGGCACTAACTTACAGGGACAGGCATACATGACCCAGCAACGAACGTGTCGGTGATCAGCGAGTGAATCCAGGCTGTAGCAACTGGGCTAGCAGGACTCCGGTCAACCGGGCTGTAGCAGGCTAACAGGACTCCGGTAGACACCGCGTGACATTTCCCCGAAGGGATAGACACAGGAACGAGGAAGGACACATGCCGGCCAGCCTAAGTGTTCCGGAGCAGTAGCAAGCTACCAAGGCTCGGTGGAAGCACTAGGAGACATTTCCCGGTAAGAGAGGCTACCAAGGATAAACAACTAGATAGTCAGATCCCACACATACCAAGCATTTCAATAACATACACACAATATGCTCGATATGTGCAAATACAACATGGCATCACAACATGACTCTACATCTCAAGTATTTTATTCAATAGGCTCCGAGGAGCGAGATATTACAAACATGGGCTCTCGACCCACCATTCAGAGCATACAAGTCAAAGCACAAACAGAAGCTTAACATGTCTGGGTACAGACATCTACAAATGAAAAAGGCTGAGAAGCCTGACTATCTACTAGATCCCGCCGAGGGCACAAGATCGTAGCTGAGGTAACAAGCTAAACGTCGAAGTCCACGCGAAACTACTAGCGAGACTGAAATCTCTCTGCAAAAACGTAAAATAGGCAAACGTGAGTACAAATGTACCCAGCAAGACTTACATCAGAACTAACTACATATGCATCATTATCAACAAAGGGGGTGATGGAGTTTAACTGCAGCAAGCCAGATTTGACTCGGTGGCTAACCTGAACTACGACTGCAAGTAACTCTTTTGAGGTGGCACACACAAGTCCACATATTCACCATATCAATACACAACTATGGATCCGCTCCCGTCTCCCTACGAGAACGCCATCCATAGCACTCACACTTATCTTGCGTATTTTAGAGTATCCACTTCAAGTTATCTATGAAGTGTACAGGCAACCCAGAAGTCCTTTACCGCGGACATGGCTATTCGAATAGATCATATTAACCCTGCAGGGGTGTACTTCTTCACACATGCTCTCACCACTTACCGCCGTTTACACGACATGTACTCGGCAACCTTCAAGCGGAAGCCCAGCGAGGGTGTCGGCCACGACCTGACTAACCACACAAGTCTCTCGTCCAGGTTTATCGCCTATTCGGGTTCCATCCGCAAGGAGATCTGGCCGGGGTGTCGCTCACAGCCCCAAACGATGTGTGCAGGGTTCCCAAGTCCACCATCCGGGTGCCACTTGGTACACCGGGCCACTGTGCCTAGTCTTTCCAAAGCCCACCTATACCGGGTGCCACTTGGTAGACTACTAACACTACCTACAAACACCAGAAACTAGTTGCAACTCTTGGACAGACATCAAGTTGATTAATAAGCCGAGAGAGCTTGGAGCGCCCGGAGCCCAATGTGTGGTAGTAACTGTTCATGGATCACAAACACAGAACTCAGTTCCTAAGGACGGTTTCAATGAGACAACCCACCATGTACTCCTACATGGCCGCTCACCGCTACCTTTACCAAATCGTGTTCACACACTTAGCTCACACACAATAGGACATGTTCACACACCTCCAATTCATCCCCGATGAATCAGACCTGACTCAACTCTAAGCAGTAGCAGGCATGACAAACAAACATGAATGAGTAGGCACAATAGGGCTCAAACAACTCCTACTCATGCTAGTGGGTTTCATCTAGTTACTGTGGCAATGACAGGTCATGCAGAGGAAAGGGGTTCAACTACCGC
This sequence comes from Triticum aestivum, assembly GCF_018294505.1. Classification (NCBI taxonomy): domain Eukaryota; kingdom Viridiplantae; phylum Streptophyta; class Magnoliopsida; order Poales; family Poaceae; genus Triticum; species Triticum aestivum. The sequence goes on along the minus strand of NC_057798.1, from coordinate 301,493,104 downwards.
AGCATGTAATAGTTGAATCATTGTTGTCCTAATGCAGTAAAAGAGAGCAGGAGCGAGAGAATGGGATTGTATCGGAATGAACAACGGAGTTTTGCTTGCCTGGCACTTCTGAAGATAGTATAGTTCTTCATCGGTGTCATCGAACTCATTGTCGAACGTCGTCTACTGAGAGGGGACAATCACCGGCAAACGAGAGGGAACACAATCAATGCAATGCACAATATGATGCATGATCATGACATGGCAAAATGAGTTTGTTTGGCTAATGCAACTTAGAACAGATTGGTTTGAGTTCATTTGAATCAAGGATTCAAATGCAAACCCAAAATAAGAGGTCATATTAGTGCATTAACTTGTTTCACCTAAACAGCAAGGTTAAATTGTTCTAACACGCATGAAACCAATGCAGATGGAAAGATTGGATTTTTCTGATCATTTTTCATATATAATTTATTTCATTTGGAGTTACGGTTGATTTTATATGATTTTTAGAAGTTTTGGATATTTTCTGAAATAAATAAATCATTTCTGATTTATTTAAAACTCCAGAAAACATATACGTCAGCATGACGTATTAGTGATGTCAGCAGGTCAACGGGTGGCCCAGGTCAAACCTGACCAGTGGGTCCCGCGTGTCAGTGTCATTAGTCTAACTAATTAAATTAGTACTAACCCTAGATTAATTAGCAGCGCTTAGACCCACCTGTCATTGACCCAGGGGGTCAAACTGGGCCCCACCCATGGTCAAACAGGGTCAGCGGGGTCAAACTCGTCGGCGACTCGACGCCGGCGAGGCCCGAGAGGGCGGCGCGGCTCAGAAAACGCCCACAGGGCACGGACGAGGCCGTTCTTCGGCTCGTTGGAGAGCTCTCGCTGGCGCGCGTCGAGTGGTGGTGGCGGCCGGACCTATGGTGGCCGGTGCCGATGACGGCGAGCTCCAAGGCGGCGGCTGGAGTTCGGCCCCGAGCGGCACGGGGTGGCGTGGTGCAAGTCAGGAGCTTAGAGCGGCGACGTTGGGTTCATGGGGACCCGCTGAGCTCGCGGCAGTGCTCAAGTGCGAGTTGTGGCCGCGGTTACCACGGTGGCGCCATGGACGGCTGTGGTGAGCTTCGGCCGTGCTGAGGGTTGCAGCTACAGCGAGCAAATGAGCACGGGGAGAGGGGGTAAAAGAAGAGGAGCTCACAGCGGGGTTGATGACCGTCTCAAAGGGCTCGGGGAGGCGCTGGACGCGGCAAAATCGACGACGGTGATCTCAGGCATCCGAGGTCGAGGACGGCAGCGTTGGCGGGGAAGAAGGCCGTCCGGGCTTGCGTTCTTCTGCTTGGAGACGCGAGGCGTCGCGGCGGAGTCGATGGTCATGTCGGCAGGGGGTGCGGTGGCGAGTGGCCACGGCTACGGCGAGCGGCGGGCTCCGGTTGCTTTCGGTGGTCGCGTGGGAGAGAGAGCGGAGAGGGAAGGGAGACCAGCGAGTGAGGGAGAGGAGAGAGGGGCCACCAGGGGGGGTTCATGGCATCGCGGTGGCGTGAGGGGGAGGCTCGGGAACGCCTCGGTGGAAGCAGGAGGTGGAGGCCTCCCAGCGAGCGCGTGCGTCATCGCCTCTGCCTACTGGCATAGGTTGAAGATGGCACGGCTGCCTGGTGGGCTGGGCTGCCTAATGGGCCGGCTACAAGTAAGGCCAGGTAAGTGGCCCAGGTACTCTCTCTCTCTCTAATTTCTACTTTTGTTCTGTTTTCTATTTTTTTTGATATGTTTTGAATTAGTAAAAATACTAAATCATTTTATAAAATCCTGACAAAAATTGTGGGCACTATTTGAATTATTTCCAATAGCCCCCAAGTACTTTCAGGATTATTTGGACATTTAAAAATATTATAAGATTTAAATGTCCAAATTCAAATACAAATGAATTAATTCAAAAATCCAGAATAGCCTCCAAAAATATGAAACATTTTTGGCAGAGGGTTTAGCCATGACCAAAGATGGTGAACATTTATGAAGGGCATTTCGGTTTCATTGAAAATATTTTAGTAAGCCCTAGTTGAATTTATTTAGTGCTAGGGTTTCAACATCCCCATTTCAAGTTTCTTAGTAATTTAAACATGATGACATGATGAGCAGGCAAAGTCAAGCAAGGCTGATTTGGGGCTGTGACAGCTCACCCCCACTAAACAAAAATCTCGTCCCGAGATTCAAGACGTGAGGTAAGAAGACATAGGGGACACTGGCTAACACGAACTTGTCGATCCAATTGCCCTTCCCGAAGGTGTTGGTTCATTGCTCCAATTGAACTTGACGTCCTTGCTTTCGATATCTTCATCCAACACGATGGCGACAAAAAGAATACTCTATAGGAAACGATGTCCTTGGAGATCGAACACTCAAGATCAACTCATGGAATGAGATGTTGAAACATCTCGAGTTGAGACACAAAACACATCGAGAGGGATGGAGGAACAACGACGGGGTTTGATTTGGTGGGCAACAATTCCACGCTTAGAAAGATGGTGGATGGTGTCAAGATGGCGAGGAAATAATTGCACGATCCCGTAACGGGGCACTTTGGAAAAGTCAAGCAAGGCTGATCTGGGGCTGTGACACCGGGTTTTTCCAGGAACACCCCGGTACTAGTTGCATGGGCGCAGAAGCCGATGACTGGCCTACTTTCAGAATTCTATAAACAGCCGCATGGAAGGTAATATTTTAAATCAAACAGTGCTACATAGCACATGTAACTTCGTCTTTAAATTACTATAGCGGTAGAGGTACATTTAGTCAAATATCTTGTCCTTCGTACATTCATCGGCCATGAGACGTGCATACTTCATAACGCCATAGTAGTACTTCTCGGGATAGCGATGCACCTTGCCCTCCGGCGGCCCGTCCTTCACCAGCTTCTCGGCATCCAGCTTGCCCCAATGCACCTTCGCGCGGGCAAAGGCCCGACGGGCACCCTCAATGCAAACGGATCGCTTGATAACTTCAAGCCACGGACAGGCATTCACCATCCGCTTGATCATGCCGAAGTAGCTAGTGGGCAGTGGCTTACCAGGCGACATCCGGACTATGAAATCTTTCATAGCCACTTCGGCCGCCCTATGGAGTTCGACCAACTGCTTCAGTTGGTCACTCAGAGGCATTGGGTGTTCGGCCCCAGCATACTGGGACCAGAACAGCTTCTCTGTGGAGCTCCCCTCCTCGGCACGATAGAACTCCACGGCATCTGAGACACTGCGTGGCAGATCTACGAATGCCCCTGGAGAGCTCTGAATTCGGGTAAGCAAAAGAAACGCCTCCTCCACATGTTTGCTTTGCATAAAGAATGTCTTACCCGCCGCTATCTTCTTGGCCGCCTGGATCTCCTGCTGTGCCTTGTCGGATTTTGCCTTGGCGTCTCTCATACTCGCAAGGGTCTTCGCAAGCTCGGCCTCTTTCATCTTCAGATCATGCTCCACGGACTCAAACTTCTTGTCGAGGTCCCGGAGCTCTTGCTGTACCTCGCCCACTCTAGCATCTTGCTTTTCGCGCTCCTTGCATTCCAGGGCCGCCTTGTCTTCGGCCTCGGACAGCGCTTTCTGCAGGGATGCCACTTCGACGGTGGCCCCTGTTACACAGTCACGACGCTTCGTCATTAGACTAACCAATTTTATCTATCCTTAAATACATAAGAGCGGGGAATCACTCACCTTTGTTCTCTTCGAGCTGCCTCTTCATGAGGTCGAGCTCTCCCTGCGCCTGCTCTAGGTCACGCTTTAGTTCGGCGACCTCGGCTGTGCGAGAAGCAGTGGCAAGCAGCACAACCTGTTTATTCACATGAACACTTATTATTAGACTCCTGTGGATTATAATTGACCCTCCATTTGGCTTTTCTTTCCGAACACCAAACAGAGTATCAGGGGCTACTACCTATCGGTTGGTAATTTCACATATTTTTATTACATACCTCAAAGCCTGTTAGGAGGCTGGTACACGCTCCGGTCAGTCCACTCTTGGCGGACAGAACCTTCTGAATCACCGCACTCATAAGAGTACGGTGCTCGTCATCCATGGAAGCGCCGTGAAGCGCTTCCAGCAGACTATCCGACGCCTCTGCCGTCACGGAAGTCATCGGCACAGATGGCTCGCCCTCCCTAGCGAGGGGCCGCCTGCCCGCATTCGTAGCCATCGAAGGCTCCGGCATAATATCTAGATGAGAGTCCGGCTTGCTACGGCTCTCATCGGCATGATCCGCGGGGATCTTGAACCCCGCGTGTCCGACATATGGAATTCCGCCTTGGGGCGTCGCCAGAGTCACCTCCCCCCGCTCTGGGAGCCTTCGGGACAACACCTCTGTGTCATTCGTGGGTTGAGAAGTAGTGGCCGTCGGGAGCGAGTTCATCGCTGAATTGCTCAGGGACCCATCTGAAGATGATACCTCGGGATGAGCCCTGGCCGGACTGCATATATGTTCGGTGTTATAAAAAGACGATGAAGTAAAATCGCAACAAAGTGCGGATACTTATGATCGCGCTAGGGGCTTCCCCGGGGCAGCCACCCCTCCTTGCTATGGGCGGCCGCGACGGAGTAGTCTGGAAGGGACACCTTTCCCTTCTTGGACGTCCCAGCCTCCCCCTCCGGGGAGGCTTTCCTCTTTTTCTCCTCCCCAGTGCGGGGAGGTATAGTTTCTTCTTGCTTCCCCCCGCCTCCGCGGGAGGAATCTGCCTCGTCGTCGTTGGACGACGAGGAAATGATGGCCTTGCGCCAGGGGCCTCTCCCGCCCCCCTGGTCTGCCTCCTCGGGCCCCTCATCCTTTCCGGATGGGGCGGCTTATTCTTCTTCTTCCTCCCCTTCGGGGGAGGAGTGTGCCTCGTCGTCTTCGAACGAGGCTTATGGTACAACCTTACGCCGGAGACCCTTCCTGGTCCCCGGGGCCTTCTTTTCGGCCTTCTTCTCCGGTGCCTTGTAGGGCGCCGGCACAACCATCTCCGTCAGGAGAGCGTCAGCGGGGCCTTCTGGCAGCGGAGCCGGGCAGTCAATCCGCTCCGCTGTCTCCACATAATCCTGATTAAATATGCACAATTACTTAATACTCCCAACGAATATACCGGGAAGAGTTGAATCCGGTGGTATTCAGAAAACTCACCGGACTAGGGGGCCGCGCGGCGTGAAGCCCATGGTACTCGGATGTGGGAGGAGGTACTTCAGAGGCCTTGAACAACGCCTTCCATGAGTCTTTATGCGTCATGCCGTAGAGCCTCCGAAGCGTCTGGTGTTCGGCCGGGATGAACTCCCACAGGTTAAATGCCCGCCTTTGGTACGAAAGAATCCGGCGAACGAGCTTGACCTGGATCACGTTGACAAGCTTGATGTTCTTGTCCTTCATGCTCTTGATGCAGATTTGGAGCTCGGTCAGCTCTGTAGGTTCGCCCCAGGCCAGGCCCTTCCTTTCCCAGGAGGTGAGCCGCATGGGGGTTCCGGATCGGAATTCGGGGGCCGCTGCCCAGTTGGCACCGTGCAGCTCGGTGATGTAGAACCACCCCAACTGCCACCCTTTCACGATCTCCACAAAGGAACCGCCAAGCCAGGTGACATTAGGCATCTTGCCCACCATGGCCCCTCCGCACTCTGCTTGCTGGCCGCTCACGATCTTCGGCTTCACGCAGAAGATTTGCAGCAACAAGCCAAAGTGAGGCTTGATGCGGAGGAAGGCCTCGCATACAACGATGAACGCCGAGATGTTGAGGACGAAATTTGGGGCTAGATCATGGAAATCTAGCCCATAGTAGAACATGAGCCCGCGGACGAAGGGATGAAGTGGAAATCTCAGTCCACGGACGAAGTGAGCGACAAACACGACCGTCTCGTGGGGTTCTGGGGTTGGAATGGCTTGCCCTTTGTCCAGTAGCCAGTGCGCGATGTCTGCGGCCAAGTATCCGGTCGCCCGAAGATTCGTGATATGCTTCTCCTTCACGGTGGAGGCCACCCACTTGCCTCCTGCTCCGGACATGTTTAGCTGTGTGGAGAAGACTTGGGCTTGAGCGCTGGAGCTCGAGGCGGCAAGAGTGGGCAGAGGAGGAAGAAGGCATGGCTAAAAATGGGGAACTCTTATCCCTTTATAGAGGCGGCAAAAGCGGTGCGCCTCCCCACTCGCCCGTTGAGAATCGCTTACTTCCCAAGCGCCACGATTGATGGCGTGATGGGATTACCCATACCCAATCCCGTGATAAGGGGACACGATCTCTTCTTTGACAAGACGTGTCAGGGAAACCACCTCGCAATATGCGTTGTGGCTGGTTGTGGGAAAACAGTTCGAATAATGACCCGAGCGTAATAACATATCACGTCGTCTAAAAATTTGTTAGTTGAAATATCGTTCTCTCTATGGTAGTATGTGAAGATCATTTTGCAAATCCGGACATGGTTTACGTGTCCAATGATTACCTTGGAGTATTTGGAGAAGGAACCCGCCTTGCAATGCCGAAGACAAGACTTCGCGCCGGACTCATCGTCATTGAAGCCTGGTTCAGGGGCTACTGAGGGAGTCCTGGATTAGGTGGTATCCGGACAGCCGGACTATATACATCATCCGGACTATTGAAGCGTGAAGATACAACACTCAAGACTCCGTCCCGTGTTCGGATGGGACTCTCCTTTGCGTGGAAGACAAGCTTGGCGATCTGGATATTATATTTCCTTCCTCGTAACCGACTCCATGTAAACCCTAGCCCTCTCTGGTGTCTATATAAACTGGAGAGGTTGGTCCTTAGAAGGCCGATCACAATTGCAATCATACTCATCATAGGCTAGCTTCTAGGGTTTAGCCTCTACGATCTCGTGGTAGATCTACTCTTGTACTACTCATATCATCAATATTAATCAAGCAGGAAGTAGGGTTTTACCTCCATCGAGAGGGCCCGAACCTGGGTAAACATTATGTCCCTTGGTTCCTATTACCATCAGCCTCAGACGCACAGATCGGGACCCCTACCCGAGATCCACCGGTTTTGACACCGACAGCTGGTGCCCCCACTATCGCTGGCCGGGCCTCGCAAGGGACCTGGACGGGCGCAGGCTCATCCCCTATAGAGGAGCCAAGGATTGATGCCAACCATTCGCCGTCCACAACCAGAGGAGGAGCCCTGGGCAGGCTGAGTGGTCTCCAGGAAGGGTCGCAAAGCAAAGGCGGCAAGGGCACGGGATCAAAACACCTTGCGGGCGGGCTTGCTTCTCCGGCTGACCCCGCGTCAAGGGTAGCATGCAGGCTCATGACGCTCAAGGCCAGCGATGAAGAAAAGGCCGGGGGAGGCTGCTTCTTGGGAGACTCCGCGGTCTTGGCAGGAGGGATCCTGAAGAGCCACGGTCAGGAAGGGAAGCAACAATTGAGGAATTACAAGGGTGAGGTACTTACTCATCTATGGCAATGTACTTTCTGTGCTTCAACGACCGGAAGGTGCGACCACTTCAGCCCGAAGACTCCTTCCTCTTGCGGAGTGTGGTGAAGTCCACGCGGAACCGACCTAGGCGCTAGACGTGAGGACCAGCATGTGGCGCGGATGGAGAAGTACCCAGGCGGTCAACCTCAAGAGCTCCAAGCTGGGAGGAGCAATCAGGCACCAACTCCCGATGGCTTGCCAAGGCCTCAGGAGCTTCGGCCTCGGGCTGCATCACGCCCTCAACGGCCGTCCCAGAGCGATCCTCAGAGCTCCGAAGGGTGACGCCTCAGGAGCCCCGTGCGGCGTCGACGCCTCGACACTCGAGCCTCCAGCCCCAAGCGATGCTCGCCCCCCCGCATCCACTCTTGGGGCGAGATCGGTGCTGGCAGCTAGGAGGGGAGCCACGGCAACAGGATTCTCGCGTGGCCCCGCAAGGCCAACCGGACCCATCCCCCATTCATCAAAGGAAGGCATCTGTCCCGTGAACAAGACCCTGTTCGAGCAGAGATACAAGAGGCTCCCCTCCTTCGGCATATCGCCTGGCGAGGGGTTGCCGGTTAAGACCTCAAGAACCATCCTCAGCGCTTCGGGTGCAAGATTCGTCTCCTGAAGCCTCATGCGATCCCGGTCAATGGCTAGGGCCCACATCAGCCGAGAATGGCGCTGGAGAGGAGCAATGCAACACTGGAGGAACTCCTTCACCACCCAAGGCACAGTCACACCAAGATCTCTTAACCTCTTCAGTCGGAACCAGATGAAGGAGAGTTGGGGGCTCACGAGTCTCTCGTGGCCCCAGTCGGGATTGGGGACAACAGGCAACGACGGAGGCGAGAGAAGAGGGCTGAGCACTCTGACATCCACATACGGCCACGCATCCGGAATCCACTCATGGACAGCGGGAGGTCAATATCAATTCCCGAGGCGGCCGTCTCTACCACGGCCGGAAGCTCACGCACCCCGAGCACTGCAAGGGGTCGGTCAGGCGCAGTGAGAAGAAGTGGCGCAATAGGGGAACAGAAGGAGCAATGCCCACCATGACTTCGCAAACAAAGGCAAAGACGGCAAGAAGGGTAACGGTTTGGGGATCAATATGAATCATATGGATCTGATAATGGGAAAGCATTGCATTGAAGAAGCTGGAGAAAGGGGGGAACCAGGCCAGCCCACAGGGCGTCGACGAAGAACCGAACCTCAGTGACTGTCCTGTCAATGGAGGCGTGGGATGCAGGCCAAACCATCGTGTTTCCACACTCGTTGAAGCTGGAGGCGAGCGCAGAGCAGACCTTGCCCATGGCCTCCAGATTGAGCACCAGCGACCGGCCGACGGCGGACTCGATTGCCGGGGGTGGATTGGTTGAGGACAGAGCCTTCTTCCCCTAATCCTTGCTAGTTAGCGCCATGGCAATGCAGGGGGTAGAGCTCAAGTTGGATTGGAAGCAGAAGCAAGGACTCGAGGAAGATGGGGGAGTAGGAAGCACGCTGCCAGCAAGGAGGAAATAACTGTGTAGAGCGCCGTGATCGCCTAGCTAGGCGGATATTGGGACAGCGTGGGGAAGCGAAGACGCTCACTTCCATTCAGTCGCCATGCATCGACCAAGGCCGCAGGCTGTGGGGGCCCTCGACGCTCCATACTTGCCCTTTGGCTTCACTGCTAAGCCAAGTCCGAGCGCGCCTTGAGCCCGGGGGCTACTGTCGGCGTTCTGGGAACAGGGGTCCCCAGACTTTCCTGCCTGCAGCCTGCTACGTGGCTCAACCAGCAGCCCAGTACGACCCATCTTCATGAACCCAACACTCAACACCCTTGTGAGGGGCCAAGCCTTGCAGGGCGGATGACACAGGGCCTCCTTAGGAGTGGCCTCGCCAGGCAGGCTCGCGAGGAGGCGGAGAGATCAAGGCAAGGGGTACCTCGTGAGGTTCCCATGACGCAAGCCATGACGATCAAGACCAGGCGGGCGCCAGGCAGGCGCCAGCCCACGCAATGTCCTCGTTTCCTCTTTGGTGCAAAGGGGGCAAGCGCAGGCGCGGAGTACCGAGGCATCAGGCAAAGGTTTCCATATCGGTGCAACAAGACCAAGACCAGCAGGACGGTAGGATAGAGGTCACTGTGGAGCCCAAGACGGCGTCATCACCAGCACCTTTGGCAGGCAAAGACCACCTTTAGTCAGGATAGCTTGTACTAGTTGTCCCATTTCAAAATGGCCGTTGTTGGATCCCTTCCCGCTCAATATTTGGGAAGAGGACCAGGGCCTCTATAAATAGAGATAGCCACTACAGTAGGAAGGATCTCATCTAGGGACAGTTCGAACCCTACCCAAGTAGAACACCACACTAGCTAAGAACACCTCTCCTTGCGAGGCTGTTCTTCCCCTGTACTGTTCATCATCATCCCAAGACTCAATCCACCACCACACACAGGAGTAGGGTATTACACCAAAATGGTGGCCCGAACCTGTATAAATCTTGTGTCTCTTGTGCTTTGAGTTCATCGATCTAGCTTAGGGATCGCGGTGAGACTGAGGGCAAGATTCGGTAGGAGGAGATCTTCGTGCGCACCGCAGTGTTCGAACCTTAACGGTTTTGCCAGAACCCGATATCCTACAAGAAGGGCTGGAAGCGGCTCCAGGCAGCATCCAGGCAGAAGCAGCCTCTTGGGAGATCAACGCCGACCTGCCCCTCGTCGGGATCATGGGCGGATCCTCCTCCTCTTGGGTGGCTTCGCCTCGTCTTCGTCTAGCAAGGTGCGGAGGATGTCAGCCCTACGCAAGGGGGAGGTCTCCCCCATCCCTTCGGGGGTCGCCTCTGAGTCGTGCTCCTCGTGTTCCTCCTCTCCTCCTCCTTTGCGGGAGTCACTTGAAGACACGGCCACCTGCGCCGTCGCCTCCCAGACCACAAGGGGCGCCAGCGGCACCAGGCCGTGCCCATCAAAGGTGGGCCTAGCAGCCACCACCTGCGCCCTGTCCTTGCGGAGGAACAAGTGGATAGTGGCACTCGGCGGATACTCTTGGTCGTCCCCGACCAAGAGGTGGAGAGCTGCGGCTAGTTCTTCATCAGTCAAAGCCACCAGATTCAGGCGAAGCTTGTCGTCTGCACCCCCAAGCATCCATAAGGGGCGCGAGCGCGCCTGAAGCGGAGCCACCCGCTTCATCAAGAACTCCCTCAGGAGCGTGGCCCCCGTCAGCTTCGTCGCCTTCACGTTGCCCGGCTTCAGGTCGGCGTTCATCCTGTCCAGCACCAACGTCGCCAGATCGTTAGTGAGCTTCACATGAGACCACCCTTTGTTAGACTGGGGCATCTCCGTTGGCAGTGCCAACCGGGGGTGGACACACTTGGGATCCATCATGACCCACTTGCTCCGAAAGCCGTCGACCCTCTTCCCGGCTTTCGAAATTGCGTTGGCCTTGCAGTACATGACGAAATTGGCGCACCCCGGTGTGGTCGCTGTTGGTTCGGAGGAGGAAGAAGTGGCACAGCAGAGCCATGGACGGCATCACCTCGACATATGCCTCATAGTAGTAGGCAAAAATTGACAAGAGGAGAATGGAGTTGGGATGTAGATGAAGGGCCTGCAACTTGCAATGGCGGAGGACGGCGTAGAAGAAGTAGGAGAAGGGGGGAACAAGGCCTACGACAACGGTGCTCATGAAGAAGGGATATAAAGTGCTCCCCTGAGCCTCTGGCACGACGGAGCCAGCCCGGAGTTCGGTCTTCCCCTTTTCATTGCTCTCCTCCGCCGTCAGTAGGCACGTGGTGGTGAGATTCTTCTCTGGGACAATGGGCGCGTCCAGGGCCGGATTGTACTAAGCTGGTGGCGCACTGACCTTTGGCCATCCGGGGCGCCATTGGTTTCTCAAGGGGAAAGATTGAAGCGGATCTGGAGATTTCGGAAGCAAGGAGCAAGGAAGGGAATCTAGAGCAAGACGAAGGAAAGCACTGAAGGCAAGCATTTCCCGCGCCAGCCTTTTTGTCAGACGGGCAGTTGCCGAGGTCGCGTGGGGAAGCGGAGACGCCCATGTCCAATCAGTCGCCACGCGTCGACAAAGGCCGCAGGCGTTTGGGGCCCGTGGCGCTCCGCACTTGCCCTTGGGCTTCGCTGCTAAGCCAAGTCTGAGCGCACCTTGGGCCCGGGGGCTATAGTCGGCGTTTTGGGAACGGGGGTCCCCAGACGTGCCTGCCTGCGGCCTACGGCATGGCTCCACCAGTGGCCCAGTACGGCCCATCTTCGTCAAGCCAACACTCAAGACCCTCGCGAGGGGCCAAGCCTCGCGAGGTGAACGATACAAGGCCTCCTCAGGAGCGGCCTCACCAGGCAGGCTCGCGAGGAGACGGAGAGATCAAGACTAGGTGTACCTCGTGAGGTTCCCGTGATGCAAGCCATGACGACCAAGGCCAGGCGGGCGCCAGGCAGGCGCCAGCGCGCGTAGTGTCCTCGTTTCCCCTTTGGTGCTAAGGGGGCAAGCACAAGCGTGGAGTACCAAGCCATCAGGCAAAGGTTTCCATATCGTTGCAACAAGAACAAGACCAGTAGGACGGCATGACGGAGGTCATTGTGGAGCCCAAGACAACGTCACCACCAGCGCCTTTGACAGGCGCAGACCACCTTTAGTCAGGATAGCTTGTACTAGTTGTCCCCTTTCAAATTGGTCGTTGTTGGATCCCTTCCCGCTCAATATTTTGGGAGAGGACCAGGGTCTCTATAAATAGGAGTAGCCACCACAGTAGGAGGGGGACGGATCGAGAACTGGGACCCAAACCAGAACAAGTAGAACACCACTCCAACTCAAGAACACCTCACCTCGTGAGGCTTGTTCATCCTTTGTACTAGTTCATCCATAGCCCCTCGAGGCAATCCACCACCACCACACTGGAGTAGGGTATTACACCACAACGATGGCCCGAACGAGTATAAATCTTGTGACTCTCGTGTTGTGAGTTCATCGAGCTAAGCTTAGAGATCGCGGCAAGGTTGAGGGCAGGATTCGGTAGGGGGAAGTCTTCGTGCGGACCCCAGTGTTCGAACCTCAAGGGTTTTGCCGGAACCCTAAATGCGACACATACCTGCACAAACAAATAAGAATCTTGCATTCAATGCCATAAAAGGGGTTGTCAATCCCTTCACGACCACTTGCAAAAGTGAGATCTGATAAAGATAATAGGATAAATATTTTTGGTATTTTTATGATATAGATTGGAAAGTAAAGATTGCAAAATAAAATAGATCGGAAACTTATATGATGGAAAATAGACCCGGGGGCCATATGTTCCACTAGTGGCTTCTCTCAAGATAACATAAGTATTACGGTGGGTGAACAAATTACTGTCGAGCAATTGATAGAAAAGTGCATAGTTATGAGACTATCTAGGCATGATCATGTATATAGGCATCACATCTGCGACAAGTAGATCGAAACGATTCTGCATCTACTACTATTACTCCACACATCGACCGCTATCCAACATGCATCTAGAGTATTAAGTTCATAAGAATAGAGTAATACATTAGGCAAGATGACATGATGTAGAGGGATAAATTCAAGCAATATGATATAAACCCCATATTTTTATCCTCAATGGCAACAATACAATACATGCCTTGCTGCCCCTGCTGTCACTGGGAAAGGACACCGCAAGATTGAACCCAAAGCTAAGCACTTCTCCCATTGCAAGAAAGATCAATCTAGTAGGCCAAGCCAAACTGATAATTCGAAGAGACTTGCAAAGATAACAAATCATAAATAAAAGAATTCAGAGAAGATTCAAATATTGTTCATAGATAATCTTGATCATAAACCCACAATTCATCGGATCTCAACAAACACACCGCAAAAAGAATTACATCGAATAGATCTTCAAGAAGATCGAGGAGAACTTTGTATTGAGATCCAAAGAGAGAGAAGAAGCCATCTAGCTAATAACTATGGACCCGAAGGTCTGAGGTAAACTACTCACACATCATCGGAGAGGCTATGGTGTTGATGTAGAAGCCCTTCATGATCGATTCCCCCTCTGGTGGAGCGCCGGAAAAGGCCCCAAGATGGGATCTCACGGGTATAGAAGGTTGCGGCGATGGAAATATGGTTTCGTGGTGCTCTCGGATGTTTTGAGGGTATATGAGTATATATAGGCGAAAGAAGTCTGTCAGGGGAGCCACAAGGGGCGCACGAGGGTGGGGGGCATGCCTACCACCCTGGGCGCGCTTCCCTTCCTCGTGGCCGCCTTGTTGCTTTCTTGACATCCACTCCAAGTCTCCTGGATTGCGTTTGTTCCAAAAACGACTCTCCCGAAGGTTTCATTCCGTTTGGACTCCGTTTGATATTCATTTTCCGCGAAACACTAAAATAGGCAAAAAAAATAGCAATTTGCACCGGGTCTGTGGTTAATAGGTTAGTCCCAAAAATAATATAAAAGTGTATAATAAAGCCCATTAAACATCCAAAACAGATAATATAATAGCATGGAACAATCAAAAATTATAGATACGTTGGAGATGTATCAAGGCCACTTTTTCAGGAGGTCTTGATGTCATCCACCTCGCGAGGCTTGGCCCCTTGCAAGGGTCGTGTTTTGTTGTGGCTGAAGATGGGCCATACCAGCCCATCGACGGAGCCACGCCGTGGGCCGTAGGCAGGCAAGTCTGGGTACCCTGGTTCCCAGAACGCCGAAAGTAGCCCCCAGGCCCAAGGTGCGCTCGCACTTGGATTTGAGGCGAAGCCAAAGGGAAAGTGCGGAAAACCACGGGGCCCAATTACCTGCGGACCGAGTCGACGTGTGGCTCTTTATGGGACGTGTGGGCGTCTCTGCTTCCCTATGCTGCCTTGGCAACTGTCGCGTGCTGACAAAAAAGCCGACTCCTGCAGCCAAGCCTTCATTGCCTGCCTTCCTTGCGTCTTGCTTCAGATCTCATCCTTCTCCTACCAAGAGTGCTTCCATATCCATCAGGACTTTGCCTCCGGGCTCTTCGGCAATGACGGCCAAGAAACTAAAGCTTGCTGGTACAGCCGCGGACACCGCCCCTTCGGCTGCGCCGGCCCTCAACCCGTCCTCCATCACCAAGGCAGGGCGTTTCGCTGTCATGCTCCCGCTGACGGCGAGCAACGACAATGAGGGGAGAGAGACGAAGCTTCAGGTCGGCTCCGCCGAGCGGGGGACCTTGGCGAGTACATTCTTCCCCTTCTTCCTCCATAGCGTCTTTGCGGGGCTCGTCCGACCTTTCTCCAAATTCTTCCTCGCCATCCTCGACCACTATCAGATCCATGCGCTTCATCTTCAGCCCAACTCCTCCTCCTCTTGTCGACCTTCGCCTTCTACTTCGAGGCCTAGGTGGGGTGAAGCCCTCCATTGCGCTGGTCCGCCACTTCTTCGACCTCCGGACGCACGGCTCAAACCAGTGCTCCGGATGCATCTCCTTCATCACAATTCATGACGACAACGCACTCACGAAGGCCGGGAAGAAAGTGGATGACTTCTGGTGTAGGTGGATCTAGTTGGACGCCCGGAGCCACCACGCTCTGCTGGCGCCGCCGACCAGCCGCCAGAGAAGTTGGATCAATGGGCTCACGAGAAGCTGACTGACCCCCGAGCGGCACCGGTCTTGAAGAAGATATAGACAAACATGGGTTCCAAGGTGTTGACGGGGGCCGTGATTGTCCGGGAGTTATTGATGCAGCACCTAGCCCCTCTCCAAGCTCATTCACACCCCATGTTGGACCTCAAGGGCGCAGACAACAACCTCCGGCTGCACCGAGGGGACCTGACGAGCGAGGAGCTGGGCAAGGCTTTGCAGATATTGCTCGAGAAGGACCCAAGCAGCCTCCCTGCAGCCTACTTCCCACTGTATCACCGTGAAGACGGGGCAGAACTGGCCGCCGCCATGCCGGTCTCCAACGAGCGGGGGCTCATGTCGTCCAGACCTCCGAACTCCCCAGTGTCGGGGTCCTTCGGTGAGCACTCCGTAGAGGGGGAAGAGGAAGAGGAAGACTCGGAGGAAACCCTGGAAGGGATGGGGGAGACTTCTCCTCCGCAGCACATCAAGCTCCTCCTAGATCTTCCTAATGATGATGACTCCTGGGAAGACTTGGTCGGGGGATCCCCGCGCCCCATCAGGGTTGTCACGAGGTCCGGGGGGACCCTGAAATGGAGGCTGATCCGCGGGACCCCGAAGGGGGGAAGGGTTCGAGTAAGTATGTTACCTCATCCTTGATTTTTGGTCACGGCATCATGCTCACGATGTCCTTCTCCTAATGACTAAGCTAACCCCAAGGTGAAGAAGCAGAAGGAGGAAGTTGCTCCAGCAGCACAACAGACTCCGGGGGGCACTGGTTCCTGACGCACCCATGGAGGGTGCAAGGGCTCCAGAGCCCCTGCCTTCGCTGTTGTTGCGATAGCGCCAGTCTAGGAGCTCAAAGTTCAAGAGGCCATGCTCACCGATCGCGACGCCGAGCTGGAGCAAGCGGCCCAAGAGCAGGCCGCAGAGCGAAGCCGCCCAGAGAAGCTGAAGGAGGAAGTGGAAGAAGCCCGGGCGTCCCACACCAAGCACATCTCCAAGGACACAATGCAGTGGGAGGCCAGGGAGAAGACCCTTGCTGCGGCCGAGAAGGCCGGGCGCGACGCCTTCGCTTCCTTCGAGCTGAAGTCCCGCACAGCGTTTCGCTCCCTTTACGGGGAGGGGTACGATGAGCCGTTGGTGACCCCGGACGGTGGCCTTCCCGGTCTTCTCGCCAAGCTTGTTGAGGAGCTTGAGAATATCACCGTCGCGGTGGGATCCATGGTGGAAGGGGAGTGCCACACGCTCTTCACTACAGCCACAACGCGTGTCTTCAGCCAGCTCCATCTCCAGCACCCTAGCCTGGATATTGGTATGCTGCTAGAGCCAGTGGCGCCCAAGTCTCTGGTTGCTACCGCCGAAGCCGTAAAGGAGTAGGTGGAGGCCCTGGTGGTGAAGTTCCACTACATTGACCCTGAGGCCGCGGCGACCGCGACCGGTGGCAAAGGCGACAGCGGCACCGTCGACGATGCGCTCCCAAGGTGGCTGGTGGCAACAAGCATTGCTTAAGGTAGTGCTTCCCAGCTTGATCCTGCAACATTTACCGTGCCTCGTGGAGGCGTAAGAACTTCTGCTTTGAATTCATGAGACATTATGTTTTGTAATAATGTGCTAGGATCCAGCGATTTCCTTTCCGTGCTTGATTACCTTCCGTTTGCCTTTAGTGTTCTATGTAGGCAAGGCCCGGCCCCGCGCATACCTCAACCGCCGTTGGGGCGTCCTGATCGCCAGGACGAGACCAAGGGGTGAGGGGCTACATGACCAGTGAGGCCCCTGAGTCGTGATGCTCAGGGCCCCCCCTTGACGTACAAAAGGCCCCGTAAAGGAAATGCAAGAAGCGTCTGGGTTAATCCGGAATCCTCATACCTTTCCTCACCAGCTTTTGCCTGAGGGGGTCGCGAGAAGACCAGGTGTGGAGGACCTGGTAGGGTGGCGTGCACCAGGTGTGACCTGGACGTAGCCCCCTCACGCGGCTCTCCTGGGGGAAAGGTGGTGCAACAGGGCAGGACGACGAGCCCTAGGGGTTCTCCTGAGGTTAGTGCAGCTGCTAGGGTGGCCCCAGTTGTTTATCATCAGCGTGGAGCATGACGCTTCCACTCTTACATGGGCATAGCCCCTCGTAGAACGTCTCATCCACCAGCGCGGAGCATGGGGCTTCCACTGGTGCATGGGTGGGAGCTCCCTCTGAGGGGAGACTCCGGGGCATGTACAACCCCATCCTGATATGTGGCTTGCATGGCAGGACTAGAGGAGGTGTATATGGGCACCCGTGAGCCAACACGGGAGTCACGAGGCACTACTTCAAAGAGGGTTGCGCCTGAATTCTTAGTTAGTATGCTCGTGGAGATCCTGCGAGATGGTTAGGTCACCTGCGCCGTGTGAATCTCTATAGGATATCGCAAGAGAAGGCCAAACACCAGCGACCCCAGGAGGTGACGTGAACGGGTCCGGCCCGCTAGACAGAGCTCAGCCGCTGGATTTTTCGACGCTGCAGGGCCGGACCCAAGCACAGACGCCGTGCCTAGTCTCCTCATGCATCGATCCTAAAGAAAGACAGCCGGCGTGTGGCTCCCGTGGTGGAGAGGCACCATGCCAAACGCCCTAATTTATCCGCTTATAATTAGCTCATGCGAGAACAAGGCACCAAGGGCCACGGGAGGTGACGTAAACAGGGCTGGCCCACGAGACAGAGCTCGTCCACTTGGGTTTAGTGACACTGCAGGGATGGACCCGAGCACGAACACCGTGCCAGTCCTTAATCATGAGGCGGTCGTGGGCGGGTTCATAAGGGCGCATGATGTTCGTGGTGGCAAAGCACCGGACATGCAGATAATAATATAAAGGAACTCATGCAAGGGCAAAGCCAGTTCTAATAGATGCACAAAATGATACATGCTGCAGGGTGGACCCGTATAGCTTGAGGATAATGCAGCACGAGGGGCACCCTGAACTGAACAAACTAAAAATTCACCTGGCACCATTGGGGTAGAAGTGTTGAAGTAGCTGGAGATGCGCGCCACAAAAGTTGCTCCTCATGAGCCAACAAACTCCTGAGCCTTGGGGGGCTCCGGAGGCTCCGACTCCTCCTCCGTCGATATTTCCTGGCGCCTGGCTTCGTGAGCCGCCAAGAAGCCCTGCATGGATCGCTGGAGCGAGACAGGCGCGCCCGATAGACTGAACGACATGCGGACGTAGCTGTGAGGGTGGCTCCCACACCGGCCAATGCGGGACGGCCAGAAGAGCTCCTGGGAAGCAGCTCTATTGAGGCCCAAGATATTGATGTACAACTGCGGCTCGCTGCTCGTGTCCTAGGCAGCAACTGCATCGAGCGATGCGGCCAGTGCTCGCCTTGCATGGCCCGCGCCTCCTGAATATCCTTGATTGCCCTGATGATGAACTCCTGTGCGCTTGGTGCTTCATGCCGTGTGCCTTGCTCTTGGAAGCGCGCTTTGAAGCACGCCTCCACGTGGTGCCCAAACGACTCCTCGTGATGCTGGCCAGGTCAGAGGCCCTCTAGAGGAGAGTCCCCCGAGCCCAACCTGAGGTGCGCAGGGCGTGCCTTCTTATGCATGAGGGAAAGGCACCCTAGCAGATGGCGAGGGGCCTGGAGCATGATCATCAGGCACTCTAGTCTCCTGAGGGCCTCTAAGGAGGAGCTGCTTCTTCTTCTTGGGGGCGACCTCAGGGGGATGGGTGGTGCCCTCGCCATTCGAGTTCTCGACCGCCGCAACCTGGTAGGCGCGCTGGAGGGAGCACACCACGTCCTTCCCATCGCAGGCGGCCGTGATGATGCCGCGGCTTCCTGGCATCTTGAGGATGTTGTAGCCGTGCTGCGTTGCTGCCATGAACTTGGCGAGGGCTGGGTACCCGAGGATGTCATTGTATGGAAGGCGAATGTGAGCGACATCAAAATCGATGAGCTCGGTGCGATAGTTGTCGCGCTTGCCGAAGGTGACGGGGAGACGTATATGCCCTATTGGGTGGGTAGAGCCATTGGTCAGTCCTGGGAATGGCTTGGTGGGCTGAAGTTGATCGTATGGCAAATAAAGCCTGTCAAATGTCTCGACAGATAGGACATATAGCCCAACGCCACCATCAGTGAGTGTCTTGGTGACGAGAATGTTGCTGATGGTTGGGGAGCAGAGCATTGGGAGTGCGCCTGAAGTGGCCGCGCACTTGAGCTCGTCCGAAGAGTCGAAGGTGATGGAGTACTTGGACCACCTAAGTAGACGCGACGCCTCAAGCTTGGGGAGGGCCGCATTGACCTCACAAGTGTCTGCTTGAAGATGCGATGGGAGGCGGGGGCCTAAGCACCTACCAGGATGCAAGCGATATCACGAGGCTCTTGGAAGCCCCCAGCCCCATCGTCCTGGCGGTGGTCATTGTTCCTTCTTGGTGGCAGCGACATCGGAGGGAGGTCAGCGTTGCCCTAAGGGTGATCCTCACGAGGCTAATCGCGCCAACCCTGGCGGGGGCCACGATCGTCCTAGCGGCCTCCGCCACGACCTCCTCCGCGGCCGTAGCCACGGTCATTGCCTTCGGGCGGCGTTCAAGGCGCCCATCCTATCGCAGGAAAGCACGACCACCTATGGGACCGAGACGGCCCCTTGCTGGTTTGGCAGGGGGAGTCGCGTTGCACAAAGAGCAGACCAATGTGGGGCAGCATGACAGAGATCACACGGGCAGTCTTACCCAGGTTCGGGCCACCATGAGTTGTAAGACTCTACTCCTGCTTTGGTGGATTGATGGTGGAAAAGTGCTGGTGGTGCGTATTACACTTCCCCGGCACGGGTTGCTTCGGGGCGGTAGTTACTATGCACGTACGAGGGTGGGAGTGATCTAACTTTTCAACCCCTCGAACTATTTCCATGGGCTTCCTTTTATAGGCTAAGGGGTCACCACAGTGGCAAGTTAGTCCTTAGACACTGATATGATAGCAAATAGTGCTATCATACCTAACTCTGCAGGCTAACAGCGTACATTGAATGCACCACTTAGCGTCATGTCGTTGGTTGCTCAACAAGGCTTGCTGGGCTATCTTTCCAGCTCCACGCCTGCTCGTTCGACACATCATAGGACGGGGGTCATATGTGGGTTTCCTTGGTAGGAAGTGGCCATCATGTGGCAAATGGTTGCTACTTAATCTCTCCGCATCTTGACACCACACTAATCGATGACGTGGGTCGTGGTGGAGTAGTTGGTCAGGTAATCTGGCCTCCGTGAGTCCTGGCAGGCCCTGCCAGGATGCCTTGGTCATCTTCTTCTGGGGGTGGCCTCGCCCCTTGCCGGGCTCGCCTGCCCGACAAGGGAGGCTTCTTTCTTGATTATATCTAGCTTCTCTGACTTGGCCTTGGATCCTTCTGATCTGCTTGTTGGTTCTTCGAGTCACTTGGTTCCTTGTACTCCTTGGTTTGATCTTGGCTTGTCCGTGCACGAGTCATGGGAGAATATATGCCCCTGTATATTTTCCCCAACATAAGCCCCGAGTCTGAGCCACACGTGTCGCGGGGCATGTTGGCTTAGGCCCAAAACCGTGTGCAGACACGTGGCAGGGGAGGGTTGTGCATGCCGGTTCACCATGATGACTGGTCAACCCAACATCCATTTTGCGCAATTACTGCGCGTCGTGGGATCGTGGGACTCTAGAAGTTAAGGTAAAACTGTAGCTTTCTGAGGTGTCGCGCCTTCGTTCTGCTCTTCCCCCTTAAGAGCAGGGGAAAACGGAGCGATACGATCCATCTGTCTTCTGCTCTGCATTCCATCTTCTTCCTCCGCAAACCAAACATCAGTTCCTCCACTCTTCTACCGCCGTTCTTCCCATCGACCCCTTCTGCGTCGCCGCCGCCGGGATGGGGAAGAAACCCGTGGACAAGAAGAAGTAAACCACCGTGGCGAAGGAGGCCGTCACCGAGGGAAGCAAGAGAGGGGCGGAGCTAAGCAAGAGGCAGAGCGAAGATGTCATCTTCACTCCATCAAATCCGAGTGGCCCAGTCCTTCAAGCGAGGTATGGATATTTGTGGGGGAGGCCCGTCGAGAAAGGGCACGGTGCACCCGTGGTTTATCTGGGGAAGAAGGTGGTTTCGTAGGATTCCTACCAATTCTTCTTCGCTTATTTGATCTGCGTTCTTCTTCCCCCTTTCTCTAAGTTCTTTGAGGCAATCATGAACATATTCGGGTTCCACCTCCTCGATTTCACGCGAAATGCAATGGCGACCATGGCCATCTTTGCGCATTTGTGCGAGAATTTTGTCGGAGTCAAGCCCAATGTGGATCTGTTCTGGCATTACTTTGGCCCGCGAGTGGAGAGCAGAGCCTATCGCTTCGGGGTTATTAGCTGGATGCCACGCGTGGTGAGGAAGATCTGGGATTACCTCCCTGGGTACGAACGTGAAAGGTGGGATGAGTGAAGAGGCGATTGGTGCTGGATCCAGGACAAGGAAGCCACGAATTTCTGTGAACTCTCGAAGGAATTTGTTAACTGCGGGAGGGATTGGAGCGCCAAGGGCCTCACTAAAGACACGTTGCACTCGGCAATCAACAAGATCCCATTTGGGGGCTGCCGGGCTAACCATAGAGCATGTGGGGGTGGACTTCCTTCTTCGCCGCATCTTGCCATTGCAAGAAAGGGATAGATCCGTGTGGCTGTATGGGGACGCAGCAGACAGGATGATGTTGTTACCTAGGTTGGCCAATAAATTGTCGATTTATGCTCATGCTTGGCTGCGCAACCAACTTTTTGGTCGTTTCGAGTTGTTTAAGCTCCCGAAAACCATCATCCCTTTGAACGTCAATTCTTCCCGAGACCAGATTTCGAAATGGATGCCGCACTGTAGTGCTGATGGAGTAGCAAGCGATTTGCAGCTACCCACCCTAGATGAGGAGCTGGAGTGGTCGAATGCCCTGGAGGAGAGGTCCACCAATATTGAGACCAGCATGTACAAGCCCACCTCTTCTATGGAGGTGGCATATATTTTGCGAAGGGTCGAGGAGGCCAAGGCGGACCACCTTGAGGAGATGGCGAAGGCTGCCAAGGCTGGAAAAAGCAAGGGGAAGGCTGGGGATTAGAGTTCTTCCCAATGCAGCAGCGAGTCGTAGGCCACGGCAGGAGCTGCCGTGGAAGATCTTGCCGGGGACAATCTTGCCAGGCTAGATGCCCTAGCCACGGTAGCAAAGGAGCTCCAGAAGGAGGAGGAGATCGACGAGGTGGCGGAACCTGAGGAGTGGCTTGCGGCTGGGCTGCAAGCCCCCGAGCCGGACCCTGAGCAGCGCACCCGCAAGCGTGCCGCTTCTAGTCCAGCCACCAGGAAGGTGAAGAAGACTACCACCAAAGCATCCAAGGCTGAGGTGGCATGCCGCTAATCTCCTCGTCTCGCCAAGACCAAGGCCCTTCCACCGGGCGAGAGGTGATTGAGGATGACCCCGACTCTAGCTCGAGTTCGAGTTCTTCGCAGGACTCATCTTCGTCTGATCCCACGGCTCCGCACCGGGCGCCGCGACTGCCGGAGAGCTCTGCCCCTGCGCCCCCGAAGAGGAGAAGGGAGCCCTCACCTCCCATGGAGTTCGACTTGGACTCCATGCTCATCGCAAAAGAGTAAGGAGGATTTCTTTTGCGAATAGCTTGTGCATATCTAGATTTTTTTGCGGACTGACCTCTTGCGTCTGTTATCGCCGACAGGAGGGTGCAAAAGGAGACCGAAACCCTCATCCATTGTTCCCAGAGGAAGCTCCGATGTCTCGGGTCATTGAAAGGCACAGAGAGGTCGGCCTTGGCGGGGAGCGAGGCACATGACCCTGTGCCGAGCCCCCAGTCCAGCCCTCAGCCCGGGAGCGAGGACTTGGTTCCACCCGCCAGAGGCAACGGAGACGGCCCTCCCGTCCCTCCACGTGGCGGAGGCCAGATGTCGCAAGGCGAGCCCATCCCCGAGGGGCATACCTCGCCCGCCACTCGAGCTGGGGATAGCCCCGTAGAACCATTTCTGGATGAAGCCGCATTGGGGGTCGCTAGGACCGTCATGGCGGAGAATGAAGCCGAGGGCCCGACAACAATTGTTGTTGGGGAAACAGAGGCTCCTTCCCGGTAGACTTCTCCAGGTACTCCATTTGCTCCTACTTTGCTTC
This sequence comes from Triticum aestivum, assembly GCF_018294505.1. NCBI lineage: Eukaryota > Viridiplantae > Streptophyta > Magnoliopsida > Poales > Poaceae > Triticum > Triticum aestivum. The sequence continues at coordinate 301,470,037 of NC_057798.1, read as the reverse complement.
TTTCTTCCTCTCTTTTTGTCTCTTTATCTTTTTTTAATTTCTGCTTCCTCATTGTCCTTTGTTCTTTTCACCCACATGCCACCAAGCCGAAGAGCCAGAAGCACTGGAGTCGGCCGTCGATATAGGCAAGGCAGTCGCAGAAGAGCCATGGACATTGCTGTCGTGGGGGGGGGGACAGGATCTCGTCGCCGGGGATGTGCAAGGTTCCCTGATAGTGATGGAGTGTTCTTTGGAGATCGTCCTGGCAGAGGGAGCGGCTGTAGAGGTGAAGATTCCTGTTTAGACCATGGGCCCACTCCCCGCCACCGGGTCCGTCATCGAGATCCCACCATCCTCCTCGAGCACGCTGGCCATGGTGCTATCGCCGCCCGGAGCTGGGGGCCCTGGTCTTTCCTTGACGACGGACGCCGAGCTTACCGAGGAGCTTCAACGTATCCTAGCCCTATTTATCAGGATGCTGGGGAGGCTGATGACTCGGTCGCCGTCACCATGGAATTGTCCTTCATGGAATCCATGGCAGTGAGCGTAAAGGAGATGCAAGCCCGGCACAATCAGAAGTGGCTGGAGCTCAAGGAGTGAAGTGAATCTGTCAACAAAATGAGCCAAAAGCTGAAGGACAAGGGCTCGGAGCTACACGTGTGGCATGACAAGCAATTCAAGGTGCTCTTGAGGCAGCAAGAGACGCTCCAAGTGACGCGGGAGGATGTCATGGGTCGCGAGGCGCGTCTGGTGGATGGCAAGGCTTCCTAGTATGCCACAGAGCGAGAGATTTCCCTTCGGGAGGAGAAGCTTGAGGGCACCCATCGCGCCAAGGCTGATGAATTGGAGGCTCTTGTTTGCCAGGACACCAAGGATCTGGAGGACATGCATGAAGCGGCTCTGAATGTGGTTGCTGCTGACTCTGCTGCTCAATTGAACAAGCTCACTAATGATTTGGCTGTTGTGTCCGCCGCCAAGGCTGATCTTGACCGGCAGGTGTCTGAGCGGTCGGAAGATCTCTCTAGGAGCACCAAGGAGTTGGACGCCCTCAAGGAGGAAGCACGGAAGGCGGAGGTCCTCTTGGCCGATGTGCAAACGCAGCTCTCTTCCAAGACTCAGAGCCTTGAAGCTGCCAATGGAGAAATCTCAAACCTGAAGTCGAGGATTGGCACATTGGATAGCTTGGCGGAGTCACTTGAGTCCCGCCAGCAGTTGTTGTCTAGGGATTTGGACAACGCCAATCGTCTCTGGCAGGATGCTGAGGACAAGCTGAAGAACCAAGTCAACCTGAGCAACTTTTGGATCGAGAGCATGATCAACATAGCTGAGCGCCTTGGTGCTCCGGCTAAGGAAATGTGCATGGAAGGCCCGGTTTTCTTGCTTAGCCAGCATGAGGTTCCAAGCGCCAAGTTGGTGGTCTTCTTCAATGAGCTGATCGAGAAGCTAGGGGTGCATGAATCAAGGAGGGCCCAGCGCTTTGCGACTGGGTCCTGGAAGCTGGCCCGCAATGCCCTCTTCATGGTCCTGAGAAACATCGCCTGCCGCCACCCAGATCTCGACCTCGACGATGGCTTCAAGAAGCCGCCGACGGGTGCCGATTTTGCAACTACCAAGGAGAAAGCTGCATCACATCCTGATAGGGTCCTCCGAGTTTGAATCGCTCCACCTGGTCGCCAGGCCAAGTATCGGGCCGCTGCTCCCTGTAATGAAACATGTGGCATATTTTATGTTTAGTCATCCTATCTCTGATGTTTGTGCGAAACTGATATTCTAGGCCGAATCTTAATCACGCATTTATCCCTTTGAGCCCCCGTATTTTTGCGTTCATCTGATTTGTTCCTATGTATGCTTTGGATGCCTGCCGGTATCATATTGCCACGATTGTCATAAGGGTCCGACCCTTAACAATCATCTTGGCGTGGATGTGTCCCGGCAGGTATCTCCCAGGTAGTTCTCGGAGTAGCCTCTCGTCCTGCGAGCGTGGCTCTGGACAGGACGATGGAGCAAACAAAGAAGCTATCCAAGGTTCCATCACGTGAGGATTTTCACAATACGAACACTCACTAGGGTTAAGGGATAAACGACTTCAAAGAATTCTAAAGTATCAATCAAGAAATGATAATGTTGTCAGATTTAGGGATCCGGCAACCCTTGAGAGGGTCGAACTCTAGAGTGTGTGTGGAGATCTCAACCTGCCCAGCATGCCTACTAGCGATCCTCCCTAGCCTAGCGTGTCGAGCTTGAGAGACACAAAGACACATAGATTTATATTGGTTCGGGCCATCGTTGTGGTGTAATACCCTAATCCAGTGTGGTGTGGTGGATTGCCTCGAGAGGCTATGAATGAACTAGTATAGTGGATGAACAAGCCTCAGGAGGTGAGGTGTTCTTGAGCTGGTGTGGTGTTCTACTTGCTCTAGTCTCGGTTCGTCGTCCCCTTCTCTATGGTGGTGGCTAAGTCCTATATATAGTGGCCTTGGTCCTCTTCCTAAATATTAGCAGGAAGGGATTCCACAATGATGGGATTTTAAGGGGACAAGTAGTACAGTCTATCCTGAAAAAAGTACTCTTCGCCTGCGAAAAGCCTCTGGTCGTGACGCTGCGGTGGGCTCGGTGATGACCTCCATCCTGCCGTCCTGGTGGTCTTGGTCTTGTTGCACTAGAATGGAAACCTTTGGTTGATTCCTCGGGACCCTGCCCCTGTGGCTTGCCTCCCTTGCACCAAAGAGGAAACCTGTGCTCTGCACCCGCCTGGCGCCTGCCTAGCCTTAGTCGTCATCGCTCACGTCAGCTAAGCCTCATGAGGTAGCTGCATAGAACTCTCCGCCCCTCAGGAGCCTTCCTGAGGAGGCCACTTCCTTCTGGGGTCTAGGCGTCCTCTGCCTCGCGAGGCTTGGCCCCTCGCGAGGGCCTTGCTGTGTTGGTGTTGAAGCTGGGCCGTACTAGGCCATCGAAGAAGCCACGCGGTGGGCTGCGGCAGGCAGGACTGGATACCCCCAAGTCTAGGACACCGATAGTAGCGCCCGCTCGGACTTGGCTTACAGGCGAAGCCAAAGGGCAAGGGCGGAATGGCGCGGACCCTATCAACCTGCGGCCCTGAAGACAAGTGGTGGAGGATGGGACGTGTGCATCTCCACTTCCCCACGCATCCTTGATATCCGAAAAAACCATTAGCTGCCCATTGTCAGTGCAACTCGCCCTTGGAGGTGTACTGTTCCCAGCTCTTGTTTCCTCCTCCCCAATCTCACCGCCGCGTCTATAGATCTGGTCCCGGCGTCTTGTCCTCTCTTGGTATTCTCCATGGCTCCCAAGCCAAGGAAGAAGAAGGTGAAACCGCGTGCGCCGGCCGGTCCTCCACCGGCCCTGGAGCCAGCCCTTGAGCAGTCGACGGTGATTAACAAGGAGGGGGTGGACAAGGTTCCCCATGTGCTCGCCGTCGATTCCAATGAGGGGAGGGAGACGGTTGTCCGCCCTGCATCCTGGCGAACCGGAGAGATGAGTGCCACTGAGATTCCCATCCATCTCCATACTCTCCTTGCTAGGTTGATTCCTCCCTTTTCCCCTTTCTTCAATGTCGTGGTATCGCATTACCAGATCCATCTGCTGCATCTGGACCCTCGCTATGTCTATCCTCCTCGCCATCTTCGCCTTCCTATGCGAGGCCATGGTGGGCATTACTCCCTCAGTGGCCTTGTTTCAACATTTCTTCCTGCTCCGGCTGGTGGACGCTCGCCAAGACTCTGGGTGCGTGACCTTCGAAGCCGTGGCCGCCACCGCCGGCTCGGGGATCGACTTTGGGCTCTCTCTTGTCGCGAAGGGATTCCGGAAGTAGTGGCTCCTGATGGACACCCACACATTCAGCCCCCTGCTCAAGATTCCTGGGTCCCCGGCTTCGCCAAGCTCCGGCTAGTCCCACGAGAAGCTCGCTGACCGGCATCTTGCTTTCATCTGGAAGAGGTTGGCGAGGCTTCAGGAGCTGGGGGTGACGGTGCCAATGGTGGTGAAGGAATTCGTGAAGCAGCGCATTGCTCCCCTCTAGTGCCATTCTCGCCCAATGCGGGATTTCTCAGGCGCAGGAGACCCGATGAGGCTGCAGAAGCCGTCGCTTGCTGCCGATACCCTGAGTGTGGTGCTCAAGCTCCTGACTGGTGAGCCCGAGCCTGCTGACCTTCCGGGGGGTGGCTGTCTTCTTTATCTGTACTCGAACAAGGAGGCCTTCGCGGGGCAGATGCCTTTGTTTGATGAGTGGGGGTTGCTTCCCGAGGGCATTGAGGGGCCCGGCGAGAACCCCGTCTTTGTGGCTCCTCTCCTGATCGACCCTGCCGCGTGCACCCCAAGTGTGGAGGCAGGGGAGCGCGTGCCTCCGTCAACCATCGAGGGGTTCTCCGGAGGGTCAGCCTCCTTAGAGGCTCGGGAGCCTGAGGCTCCTGGGGCCCGGGAGAGAGCCGCTGCAGAGCCTACGCAACCCCAAGCTCCGGAGGCAGCAGCCTCTGACGCTCGGGGTAGGGACTCCAGAGCGGCTGCTGGCGATGAGGGGCCCACCAATGGCCCCGGGGTCGTGAGCCAGGAAGTCGCGCTGGGTTCCCATGCCCTGGGGGCCCCTGCTCCAGGTATCACGCTCGGCGCTCCCCCTCCTGAGCATGGCCCACCTAGACCGGGTCGGCGCCGCCTGTGCCTCGAGTCGCTTCTGAAGAGGAAGTGGTCCCCGTGCAGCAACGACGACACCCGTCGGCCGCTGAAGCTGAGGAGATATGTGGCTGCCGATGAGTAAGTACCTTTTCCCTTGATCCCCAAGCATGCCGCGTTTTCTCATGGCTGGGGTTTTGCAGGATCTCCATGAAGACGAACATCGGGAGGCGGGCACCCCCAAGGACTCCAGCTTGACGCATGTGCGCAGCCCCCAGCGTCCCGAGCCTGCGCAGGATGTGAGTCCAACTCTATCCAGCATGACACCGCGAGGGAACCCCGGTGCTCTCTCCTCCCGCGACTCTGCCCGCGATGCGAAGGGTGCACTGGTGATCCTCCTTCTTGTCATTGCCGGCATGGGGGTGTCCTCTGGGCAGCCTTCGTCTTCAAGCTGTGGGGCTATGCCAGCCAGCCCCCGGCTGGCGACTGGCGGAGCGCCCAGCGCCTCCCGAGCAACTTCCGGAGCCGGTGAAGATCTTGGCGATGAGCTCGCGGGCGTAGCGCGGTGCGCTTCGGGTTCTTCGGTGAAGCGATGCGTGCGATGGTCCATCTTGGCAGGGAGCTCATCAATGTCGACACCAGGCTTGAGGCAGAGAACCGCCGCTTGGAGTGTGAATGGCAGCGGCTGAAGGTGGTCATCAACCTTGGGAAGCTTGAGCGAGGCAAAGCCGAAGCACGCGTGGAGGCCTCGCTCGCGGCTTCTCGTGAAGCTTACGCTCGCGCCATGGAAGAGGCCGAGGCAGCCAACCGCCATGGCGAGGCGGCTGAGGAGCAGGAGCAAGATCCTCTGTCTTAGATTGCGGCCCTGCTGCACAAAATCGAGGAGGGTCGTGCCCTACTGGCCTCCTCACCATGTGAGGTGGCCCTTGCCGAGGCGGAGCTCCTGAGGCGTCATGAGGACTTGACGCTGGAGGCTGTGGAACATTGCTTGGCGCTGGATAGGCTAGAGGTGAGGGAGCAACCGGCCGCCGTGGCTGAGGATGATGTCGCTGCCCGAGAAGCTCAGGTCCAGGTAGGGCTGGAGAAGAGGGTGGCGAAGGCACGCACTAAGCTGAATGGAGGGAATCGCCTGGACTTGGAGCTACTTAAGGCTGAGGTTGAGGGCCGGACCTCCGTCCTGAAGACCAAGCTGCAGGCTGTGGAGCAGCGCCAGGGCTGCCCGGGAGGCCCTAGCTTCTTTCGAATCCGCCCTGGATTCTGTTCGCCCCGAGATATCCTCTCTCCGGAAGCAAGCCGAAGACACTGCCTCCCTCCTGGAGAAGGCTGCGAGTGAAACGTGCCGCCACCTGACACTGGAGCGCGAACATGGCCCCATGCTCCAAGGTCTGCACATTAGAGCCAACAACGCCTTGGGTGCTGTTTGCGATGGGAGCACTCCTCACCCGCACGAGAGCGACTATGCGAGCCATCTCCCCTTCTTTACTGATGTCGTGACCCACCTGGAGGATCAAGCTGCAAAAGCCCTCCAGCTCATTGAGGAGAGGAGTCGGGGCCACCTTGGGCGTGCGCTCTCGCGCATCTTCAACAACCTCCTGAACCTTGACTCCCACTTCGATTTCGGCACCATGCTAGCCCCCGTGCCTGCGGCCACCCAAGACAATCTTGCCAAGTGGGTGGATGGTCATGTGGATGCTTTGGTACAGGAGCTGACTCCTAAGGATGGCACGGTCGTGCTCGCAGCCAAAGGAGCTAGCGCGGGTGGAGATGACGAGGAGGGTGGCAGCTTCAGCACAAGCAGCATGGATAGGAGTGATGAAGAAGGCGCGTCCAGCTATGCGTGTACTTCTTTTGCTTTAACCTGTATAATGAAAACTTAAACATATTCTCGTGAGACCATTTTGGGAAGGGGGTGCCTCTTATGATGTGTGAGATCGCTAAATACTTTTGAAGTGACATTCGGAGCGAGGGCCCGCAGGGCTGTGGATCGCTAAGCAAGGTAGTTGTTCATGACTTATCTCGGGTTTCAAGGGCCTAGCGTCGCGGCCGGGCCGTTTCTCCTGAGGCGAGCCTGCTGTGGGCTCATGAGGCCCTGTGTCTCCCAAGGGGCTTGCTGGCCTGCCGAAGAGTGCCTCATGAGGAGCCAACTGCCAGATCGTGGCGAGGTGGGCGCACGGGGCAACCGCACCCTTGAGCCCCCGGGGGTGTTTCACACCAGCGCGTACACCGTACCCAGCCCCCGCTCGCGAGGCGTTTGAGGGCAGGGTGGCGGTCATGAGCTCCAAGAAAAGAACGCAAAAACTGAAGGCAAGAGAGCAACACGAACGAGAAAAACTCCCCCCGTTTTATAAACACACGGAAAACAAACTACATCAAAAAGTCAGGAAGCAAGCACAAAAAGGGAGGCAAAAAGCAGGCAGGCGCGTCCGCTGCCTAGATGGTCTTCGGTCTTCAGTCTTCGGTCTTCTCACCAGTGCAGAGTTAAGTGATTCCACTGGCTGGGCATAGTCATTGGGGACAGTTTCGACGGCCAGCGCGGAGCATGGTGCTTGATGTCTACTCCACAACCTTCTTCTTGTAGACGTTGCTGGGCCTGCAAGTGCACAGGTTTGTAGGACAGTAGCAATTTTCCCCCAAGTGGATGACCTAAGGTTTATCAATCCGTGGGAGGCGTAGGATGAAGATGGTCTCTCTCAAACAACCCTGCAACCAAATAACAAAGAGTCTCTTGTGTCCCCAACACACCCAATACAATGGTAAATTTTATAGGTGCACCAGTTCGGCGAAGAGATGGTGATACAAGTGCAAAACAGATAGTAGATATAGGTTTTTGTAAACTGAAAATATGAAAACAGCAAGGTAACAAGTGGTAAAAGTGAGCGTAAACGGTATTGCAATGGTAGGAAACAAGGCCTAGGGTTCATACTTTCACTAGTGCAAGTTCTCTCAACAATAATAACATAGATAGATCATATAACAATCCCTCAACATGCAACAAAGAGTCACTCCAAAGCCACTAATAGCGGAGAACAAATGTAGAGATTATGGTAGGGTACGAAACCACCTCAAAGTTATTCTTTCGGATCGATCTATAAAAGAGTTCGTACTAGAATAACACCTTAAGATACAAATCAACCAAAACCCTAATGTCACCTAGATACTCCATTGTCACCTCAAGTATCCGTGGGCATGATTATACAATATGCATCACTCAATCTCAGATTCATCCAACCAACATAAAAGTACTTCAAAGAGTGCCCCAAAGTTTCTACCGGAGAGTCAAGAACGTGTGCCAACCCCTATGCATAGGTTCCCAATGTCACGAAACCCGCAAGTTGATCACCAAAACATACATCAAGTGGCACATGATATCCCATTGTCACCACAGATAATCACGGCAAGACATACATCAAGTGTTCTCATAAAAGACTCAATCCGATAAGATAACTTCAAAGGGGAAACTCAATTCATCACAAGAGAGTAGAGGGGGAGAAACATCATAAGATCCAAATACAATAGCAAAGCTCGGGATACATCAAGATCGTTCCATAACACGAGAGAGAACACGGGAGAGAGAGAGATCAAACACATAGCTACTAGTACATACCCTCAGCCCCGAGGGTGAACTACTGCCTTCTCGTCATGGATAGCGCCGGGATGATGAAAATGGCCACCAGTGATGGGATCCCCCATCCGGCAGGGCGCCAGAACGGGCTCCGAAGAGGTTTTTGGTGGCTATAGAGGCTTACGGCTGTGGAACTCCCGATCTATCTTCTGTTCTGGAAGTTTTAGGGTACGAGAGTATATATGGGTGTAGGGGGTACGTCGGAGGAGCTACGGGGGCCCCACGTGGTAGGGGGCACGCCCGGGGGGGTGGGCGCGCCCCCAACCCTCGTGAGCACCTCCCGTATCTCCTGGCACGCACTCCAAGTCCATCGGGTGGCTTTCCTTCCAAAAATAACTTTGCCAGTTGATTTCGTTCCATTTTGACTTCGTTTGATATTCCTTTTCCTCGAAACACTGAAATAGGCATAAAACAGCAAATCTGGGCAGGGCCTCCGGTTAATTGGTTAGTCCCAAAAATAATATAAAAGTGGATAATAAAGCCCAATATTGCCCAAAACAGTAGATAAAGTAGCATGGAGCAATCAAAAATTATAGATACGTTGGAGACGTATCAAGCATCCCCAAGCTTAATTCCTGCTCGTCCTCGAGTAGGTAAATGATAAAAAACAATTTTTGATGTGGAGTGATACTTTGGCATAATTTCAATGTAAATCTTCTTAATTGTGATATGAATATTCAGATCTGAAAGATTCAAGACAAAAGTTCATATTGACACAAAAATAATAACACTTCAAGCATACTAATCAAAGCAATCATGTCTTCTCAAAATAGCATGAAAAAAGAGAGTTATCGCTACAAAATCATATAGTCTGGCTATGCTCCATCTTCCCACACAAAATATTTAAATCATGCACAACCCCGATGACAAGCCAAGCAATTGTTTCATACTTATGACATTCTCAAAACTTTTTCAATCTTCACGCAATACATGAGCGTGAGCCATGGACATAGCACTATATGTGGAATAGAAGGGTGGTTGTGGAGAAGACAAAAAAGAGGGAAGATAGTCTCACATCAACTAGGCGTATCAACGGGCTATGGAGATGCCCGTCAATAGATATCAATGTGAGTGAGTAGGGATTGCCATGCAACGGATGCACTAGAGCTATAAGTATATGAAAGCTCTACAAAAGAAACTAAGTGGGTGTGCATCTAACTTGCTTGATCACGAAGACCTAGGGCATTTTGAGGAAGCCCATCATTGGAATATACAAGCCAAGTTCTATAATGAAAGATTCCCACTAGTATATGAAAGTGACAAAATGAGAGACTCTCTATCATGAAGATCTTGGTGCTACTTTGAAGCACAAGTGTGGTAAAAGGATAGTAGCATTGTCCCTTCTCTCTTTTTCTCTATTTTTTTATTTGGGCATTATCTCTTTTTTATGGCCTCTTTTTTTGGGCTTCTTTGGCCTCTTTTATATATTTTTTCGTCCGGAGTCTCATCCCGACTTGTGGGGGAATCATAGTCTCCATCATCCTTTCCTCACTTGGGACAATGCTCTAATAATGATGATCATCACACTTTTATTTTTCTTACAACTCAACAGTTACAACTCGATACTTAGAACAAAGTATGATTCTATATGAATGCCTCCGGTGGTGTACCGGGATATGCAATGAATCATGAGTGACATGTATGAAAGAATTATGAACGGTGGCTTTGCCACAAATACGATGTCAACTACATGATCATGCTAGCAATATGACAATGATGGAGCGTGTCATAATAAACGGAACGGTGGAAAGTTGCATGGCAATATATCTCGGAATGGCTATGGAAATGCCATGATAGGTAGGTATGGTGGCTGTTTTAAGGAAGGTATATGGTGGGTGTATGACACCGGCGAAAAGTGCACGGTATTAGAGAGGCTAGCAATGGTGGAAGGATGGGAAAAAGTGCGTATAATCCATGGACTCAACATTAGTCATAAAGAACTCATATACTTATTGCAAAAATCTAGAAGTTATCAAAGCAAAGTATTACGTGCATGCTCCTAGGAGGATAGATTGGTAGGAAAAGACCATCGCTCGTCCCCGACCGCCACTCATAAGGAAGACAATCAATAAATAAATCATGCTCCGAGTTCATCACATAACGGTTCACCATACGTGCATGCTACGGGAATCACAAACTTTAACACAAGTATCTTTAAATTCACAACTACTCAACTAGCATGACTTTAATATCATCATCTTCATATCTCAAAACAATTATCAAGCATCAAACTTATCTTAGTATTCAACGCACTCAAAAGAAAGTTTCACATATCTTGAATACCAAGTATATTAACATTAAGCAAATTACCATGATATTAAAGACTCTCAAAATAATATAAGTGAAGCATGAGAGTTCAACTATTTCTCCAAAATAAAACTACCACCATGCTCTAAAAGATATAAGTGAAGCACTAGAGCAACAACAAACTACTCCGAAAGATATAAGTGAAGATCAATGAGTAGCTAAATAATTATGCAACTATGAGAAGACTCTCTCTCATTTAGTAATTTCAGATCTTGATACTTTATTCAAACAGCAAGCAAAGCTAAAGAAAACATTGCAAGGATAACACAACTCATGTGAAGAAGAAAAAACTTAGGCTCAACCGATACTAACCGATAGTTGTTGAAGAAGAAAGGTGGGATGCCTACCGGGGTATCCCCAAGCATAGATGCTTCAAACTTCTTGAAATATTATCTTGGGGTGCCTTGGGCATCCCCAAGCTTGAACTTTTGTGTCTCCTTAATTCATCTCATATCATGGTTTCTCTTTTTATCCAAAGCTTCATTCACAACAAACTCAACAAGAACTCGTGAGATCGGTTAGTATAAACCAATGCAAAACCTTATCATCTTCTACTGTAACAAATCACTAAAATTATTATTCAACATTGAATACTAAATGCCTCTACATATTTAATACTGCTATCTTCAAATAGAATCATTAAACAAGCAAACATATGCAAACAATGCAACCATAACAGCAATCTGCCAAAACAGTACAGTATGTAAAGAATGCAAGAGTAACAATACTTCCCTAATATCAAAAATTATGAACTAAAATTACCACTGTAATAAATTTATCAGATCTCAATATGCAAAAATATTCAACATTATACCACTCTCTGAGTTTTCTAGGGAATTTTTGCAACAGCGGTAAACTTTCTGTTTTCAAACAGCAACATGTATACTAGCAAAATAAGCATGGCAAAGGCTATCCTTGACTTCTTTATTGAAACTAAAGATGCAAAACATTATTATAACTAACAGCAAGTAAAAACTAACAAAAGGAAATGACATGACACTCCAAGCAAAACACATATCATGTGGTGAATAAAAATATAGCTCCAAGTAAAGTTACCGATGAACGAAGATGAAAGAGGGGATGCCTTCTGGGGCATCCCCAAGCTTAGGCTCTTGGCTGTCCTTGAATATTACCTCGGGGTGCCTTGGGAATCCCCAAGATTAGGCTCTTGCCACTCCTTATTCCATAGTCTATCGAATCCTTACCCAAAACATGAAAACTTCACAACACAAAACTTAACAGAAAACTCGTGAGCTCTGTTAGTATAAGAAAATAAAACCACCACATAGGTACTGTAATGAACTCATTATAAACTCATAATGGTGTAATATCTACTGTATTCCAACTTCTCTATGGTTTATACCCTCCGATACTACTCATAGATTCATCAAAATAAGCAAACAACACATAGAAAACAGAATCTGTCAAAAACAGAACAGTCTGTTGTAATCTGTATCAAAAGTATACTTCTGGAACTCCAAAACTCCTACCAAATTGTGAAGTCCTGAGAAATTTGTGTACCAATCCCTAGCAAAAAGAATCAGATCAGAAGCACGTCTCGGTGAATTAACAAAACTAATTTACTGGGTGCAAAAGTTTCTGATTTTCAGCAGGATCAACACAACTATCACCGTAAGCTATCCTAAAGGTCTTACTTGGCACTTTATTGAAACAAAACCTATAAAACATTATTGCTACAGTAGAATAATCATGTGGACACACAAAAACAGTAAGGATAAATATTGGGTTGTCTCCCAACAAGCGCTTTTCTTTAATGCCTTTCTAGCTAGGCATGATGATGACAATGATGCTCACATAAAAGATAAGAATTGAAACATAACGGGAGCATTATGAAGCATATGACTAGCACATTTAAGCCTAACCCACTTCCTACGCATAGGGATTTTGTGAACAAACAACTTATGGGAACAATAATCAACAAGCATAGGAAGGTAAAACAAGCATAGCTTCAGGATTTTAAGCACATAGTGAGGAAACATGATACTATTGCAATTTCTACAAGCATATATTCCTCCCTCATAATAATTTTTAGTAGCACCATGAATGAATTAAACAATATAACCAGCACCAAAAGCATTCTTTTCATGATCTACAAGCATAGAAAATTTACTACTCTCCTCATAAGCAAAATTCTTCTCATGAATAGTAGTGGGAGCAAACTCAACAAAATAACTATCATATGATTGAAAATTAAGATCAAGATGACAAGTTTCATGGTTATCATTATTCTTTAAAGCATACGTGTCATCACAATAATCATCATAGATAGGAGGCATGCTTTCATGATAATAAATTTGCTCATCAAATCTTGGGGGACAAAAAATATCATATTCATCAAACATAGCTTCCCCAAGCTTGTGGCTTTGCATATCATTAGCATCATGGATATTCAAGGAATTCATACTAACAACATTGCAATCATGATCATCATATAAAGATTTAGTGCCAAACATTCTATAGATTTCTTCTTCTAGCACTTGAGCACAATTTTCTTTTCCATCATACTCACGAAAGATATTAAAAAGATGAAGTGTATGAGACAAACTTAACTCCATTTTTTTGTAGTTTTCTATTATAAAATAAACTAGTGATAAAACAAGAAACAAAAAGATTCGATTGCAAGATCTAAAGATATACCTTAAAGCACTCACCTCCCCGGCAACGGCGCCAGAAAAGAGCTTGATGTCTACTAACAACCTTCTTCTTGTAGACGTTGTTGGGCCTGCAAGTGCACAGGTTTGTAGGAAAGTAGCAAATTTCCCTCAAGTGGATGACCTAAGGTTTATCAATCCGTGGGAGGCGTAGGATGAAGATGTTCTCTCTCAAACAACCCTGCAACCAAATAACAAAGAGTCTCTTGTGTCCCCAACACACCCAATACAATGGTAAATTGTATAGGTGCACTAGTTCGGCGAAGAGATGGTGATACAAGTGCAAAATAGATAGTAGATATAGGTTTTTGTAAACTGAAAATATGAAAACAGCAAAGTAACAAGTGGTAAAAGTGAGCGTAAACGGTATTGCAATGGTAGGAAACAAGGCCTAGGGTTCATACTTTCACTAGTGCAAGTTCTCTCAACAATAATAACATAGGTAGATCATATAACAATCCCTCAACATGCAACAAAGAGTCACTCCAAAGCCACTAATAGAGGAGAACAAACGTAGAGATTATGGTAGGGTATGAAACCACCTCAAAGTTATTCTTTCGGATCGATCTATAAAATAGTCATACTAGAATAACACCTTAAGATACAAATCAACCAAAACCCTAATGTCACATAGATACTTCATTGTCACCTCAAGTATCCGTGGGCATGATTATACAATATGCATCACACAATCTCAGATATATCCAACCAACATAAAAGTACTTCAAAGAGTGCCCCAAAGTTTCTACCGGAGAGTCAAGAACGTGTGCCAACCCCTATGCATAGGTTCCCAATGCCACGAAACCCGCAAGTTGATCACCAAAACATACATCAAGTGGCACATGATATCCCATTGTCACCACAGATAATCACGGCAAGACATACTTCAAGTGTTCTCATAAAAGACTCAATCTGATAAGATAACTTTGAAGAGAAACTCAATTCATCACAAGAGAGTAGAGGGGGAGAAACATCATAAGATCCAACTAAAATAGCAAAGCTCGGGATACATCAAGATCGTGCCATAACACGAGAGAGAACACGAGAGAGACAGAGAGATCAAACACATAGGTACTGGTACATACCCTCAGCCCCGAGGGTGAACTACCCCCTCCTCGTCATGGATAGCGCCGGGATGATGAAGATGGCCAGCGGTGATGGGATCCCCCCTCCGGCTGGGTGCCGGAACGGGCTCCCGAGAGGTTTTTGGTGGCTACAGAGGCTTGCGGCGGCGGAACTCCTGATCTATCTTCTGTTCTGGAAGTTTTAGGGTACGAGAGTTTATATGGGTGCAGGGGGTACGTCGGAGGAGCTATGTGGGCCCCACGAGGTAGGGGGCGCGCCCGGGGGGCACCCTCGTGAGCACCTCCCGTATCTCCTGACGTACACTCCAAGTCCATCGGTTGGCTTTCCTTCCTCCAGGCTGGACCCTGCTCTGTGCAGCGCGAGGGGGGCCGTGCCGCTGGGCGTCCCCCGCGCTGCTCCCAACGTCCTTCGCGCTCCTGAGGAGGGTCCGCCGTTCTGAGGGTCCTGGCGGTCGCCGCGTCTTGGTTTACCTGTGATCCATGGTCAGTGTATGTGTGCCCCTGCTACGTTAACTGTACCCAGAGGTGTCGCTGTTGCGGATGTCGGCAGGGCTTGGTGGTGGTTCGAAGGAGAGCTTGGCCTCGTGTATGTCCAGCGCCCAGCCTGGCGCGGGGGATCGGCTGGGGCCCTCTTCTAGTGCGTGCCTTGGATCCTGTTGGCGTTCTAGGAACGGGGGTCCCCAAACCTGCCTGCCTGCGACCTGCTGTGTGGCTCAACCAGTGGCCAAGTACGGTCCGTCTTCATCAACCAAACACTCAAGACCCTCGTGAGGGGCCAAGCCTCGCGGGGCGGACGACACAAGGCCTCCTCAGGGGTGGCCTCACCAGGCAGGCTCGCGAGGAGGCGGAGAGATCAAGGCAAGGGGTACCTCGCAAGGTGCTCATGACGCAAGCCATGACGATCAAGACCAGGCGGGCGCCAGGCGGGCACCAGCCTGCACAGTGTCCTCATTTCCTCTTTGGTGCAAAGGGGGCAAGCGCAGGCGTGGAGTACCGAGGCATCAGGCAAATGTTTCCATATCGGTGGAACAAGACCAAGACCAGCAGAGCGGCAGGACGAAGGTCACCGTGGAGCCCAAGACGGCGTCATCAGCAGTACCTTTGGCAGTCAAAGACCACCTTTAGTCAAGATATCTTGTACTAGATGTCCCCTTTCAAAATGGCCGTTGTTGGATCCCTTCCCGCTCAATATTTTGGAAGAGGACCAGGGCCTCTATAAATAGAGATAGCCACCAAAGTGGCATCTAAACCAAACCCAACCCATCTACTCACCACCAAGCACAAGAACACCTCTCCTCATGAGGCTGTTCTTCCTCTGTACTATTCATCATCAGCCCAAGAGGCAATCCACCACAACACACACTGGATTAGGGTATTACACCACAATGGTGGCCCGAACCAGTATAAACCTCGTGTCTCTTGTGTTGTTCATCGATCTAGCTTAGCAATCACGGTGAGGCTGAGGGCGTGTTTCGGTAGGGAGAAGATCTTCGTGCGCACCCTAGAGTTCGAACCTTAAGGGTTTTGCCGGAACCGATATCAGACATTTGGCACGCCATGTAGGGGTGCGCCGGAGTCTTCCTTCCGCCGATCTGCGTTCAACTGCTTCGTCGCATCCATGTCCGGCGACCCGACGACCAACGCCGACCGCTGGGCGGCATGGCCAGCCCGTGCCACACCGCCTGCCCAAGATGACCTCAACCCCGCACCCCAGGCAGCCCGCGCACCATAGAACGCTACGGGGAGCGGGCGACGCGGCCAAGCACTTCCTGCCCTTACTCCGCGGCAGGTGCGATCAGCCGCAAGGGCATCAAGCCACACCGCAGTCACGGCGCCGCACACCCGACGGGAACAAGCGAACATGAGGTCCGCTCTCACTGTGGCTCAGGAGCTGTTGCGGTGCAGATTGCAGGAGAGTGGCCAAGACGTTTTGCTGGAACGCGTCACCGAGCTCCTCGATGCCGCGGCTTCAGGGGCGCCGCCCTTCTGTGTCCAGCTTCCACCACAGGCCCCGGTCGGATCACACGGTGGGCATCTCCACGCCCACGCGCCCTCAGGCACTCCCCAGGGCTTCATCGACACGAGCTCAACCATCGGCGCCGGGCGTCAGGCTGCACCAGCACCACCTCCAATGAGCGAGGGCATTAGCATCACCGCCTACGGCCCGGGAGGACCGCTACCCTACCATCCTCAAGATGGCGTGATAGGCCAGGCTGCATGGAGCGCGGGGCACTATGATGAAGTCTTCGAGGCGGCGACCTCGGAGGCTTATGTGCCCCACATGGTGAATCGGGAGTACGCGCTGGAAGACGACCCTGGCTCGCTCCATGGGTCAGGCTGGGAGGAAGAGACGCCAGAAGCCGAGCCTTTTCAGGAGCCTCAAGGAAGCCTCACCAACCGAGCTGGCAGCACCAGCTACCGGGTACCGCTAATTCCTCAGGAGCAAGCTTATGCTAACCGTGGGTCGCAGGAGGTTCAGGTCACCACAGCAGATGGCTGCCCTAGTTCAGCAGCCTCCCTTCCGCCAGGAGGAGCACATTGGGGGCTGCAGTAGAGGGGCCGGGAGCCAGACCCCTTCCCACGGCGCATGGAGCAAGGCATTCCCCGGAGGTAGGCCCTCTGCCGCGGAGGTGCTGCAAGACCTACCCCCGGCAGAGGACCCGTGGTCGCCGAGGGAACCGCTGGCGTCACCTTTTACCCATTGGTGTCGTCCTTGGTCTCCGGCTGCCATCAATGGTGGTCGAGGGTGGAGCAAGGCGGGGCCCTCAACTGGCGATATGAAGCAAGGCCCTGTGCCTGTGAAGAAGGCCCAGTGCATGTGAAGCTCACCGCCCGTGACACTCTCACATAATAACGAGTTGGGGCTATACACGCCCCGGAGTCTCTAGAGAGCCGCCCTTGGGCCTCGGGGGCTCCCTCCCACGCCTAAGGGCAACACTTAGCTCCACACTGGTGAGAAGACGTCGAAGACTAGACTAGGTGCCGGATGCGGCCTTTTGCTTTTTGCCTCCCTTTTTGTGGTCAGGCTTCCTTTCTTCGGATTTAAGTTGAAGTTGAATTTGCATTTGTGTATGCCGGGGGGGGGTGTCTTGTCTCGTTCGTGTGGTTTCTTGTATTCTGGTTTTTGCCCAAGTTTGGAATTTGCACTAGCTGCCACCCTCTCGCGAGCCTCTCGCTGTCGGGGCTGGGCCAAGCGCACGCGTGCATGCTCTACCGCAGCCGGCACTCGCTATTGCAAGGCCTACACGACCTGGACAACAGGCCCCTCAGGGGACCCTCGGGGGCTCACAACCTCATGAGTCTATTCAAGATTTGTCCTGCCTAAAGGTAAAACAGCAACAAGCTCGCCTCAGGGCCCATAAGATTATGGAGGCACATGTTCAGCATCATCCCTAAAAGCATACGGATGACAATCTTTTTTACATGAGGGGCTTCCCCTCCCAAAATGCTCTTACAACCCTTGGGGCCGCGCCCGATCTTTTATACGCAGGATAAACATCGGAGAAACACGGGATCAGTCGGACATGTAGCTCACCACACCCTCCAGGTCGCCTCCAGAAGCATCACTGGCGCCACTGGCGCTGTTGCTGGCCTCACCATCGCCAACATTGGCGCCACCATCACCAACATCGACCACGTCGCCACCATCCACCGCGACTACCACCCCGTGGTCGTCAAAAGCGAAGGCTCTAACAAGCGCATCCACATTGTCCTCCACCCACCGCGCCAGGTCGCCCCGGATGGCCTCAAGCACCGGGGCGATGGCGGCGTTGAAGTCAAAGTGGGGATCGATGTTCTGAAGATGGCTGAAGACACGGGAGAATGCACGTCCAAGCAGGTTGCGGCTCCTCTCCTCGACAAGCTGGCGAGCTCTCCCAAGCGGTTCTCCAGGCGCGTCACCACATCAGTGAAGAAGCGTAGATGACTGACATAGTTGGTCACATGAGGATGCGGGGCGTCCGCATCACAGATATTGCCTAGGGGCGAGTTGGCCCTATTCCTGAGCTCCTAGAGCATGGGGCCGTGCATGTGCTCCAGCGTCTGCCGTTCAAGCACTTCCTCTCTGTTCTACCGTGCAATGGACTCGGCGTCGTTGACCCGCTGTTGAAGAAGAAGCAGCTCAACATGGGTGGAGGCCAACTCAGTATGTGCCGAGACCAGGGTGGCTGCGGCGGCCTCCGCGCGCTGCTCCGTTTCATTCAGCTTGGACCCGAGAGCGGCAGTCTTGCCCGCAGCCTCGGCTTCAATCAGCTCCAGCCTCTGGTCATACCTGCGCACAAGATCTGCGCGAACTTCCGCCATGCGGCGGTCGACCTCTTCTTGGACTCGAGCTTCTCGTGCACCAACATCGTCCTCCGCTTGGGTAACCTGGCACTCCCTCGTCTCCAACCGCTCATGGTCAAAATTGCGCTCGGCGGCCTCCAGCGTCAGCGCTTCCTCACGCCTCCGGAGCTCCTCCTCCTCGATAGGCGTCCCCTTCAGCGATGCAAGGGCGGCCTGGCGCAACTCCTCTTGCTGCTCTAGGGAAGCGCTATAGGCTTGGAGCTCCCACGCGCGCTTCTCCGCGATCTCACGACGGTGACCTGCCTCCCGAGCCTCCTACAGAGCTCAGGAGCAGGCCATTCGCGAGGCCACGAGGGATGCCTCGTCCTTCGTGTTCTCAAGCTCGTGCTGGTAGCGCGCGAGGTTGACTGCCACCTTAAGCTTGCGTCGCTCCTCAGTCAGCCGCAGGCCCTCCGCTTCAAGGTGCGCGTCCACGTCCGCAAGCTCTTCACCAAGCAGGCCCATCGCATCCATCGCCTTCCGGAGAAACTCGCGGCAAACGACGCTCCATTCACGCGCAAGCTTGAGCATGCTGTCGATGTCGTCCTCCGTATCTGGCACTATCGGCCGGCCCTGAAGCGGTTCGCTCCCTCTCGGCAGGGGGCTGGGGGCTGGCGCCCCCACGATCGCTGGCCGGGCCCCACAAGGTGTTGGAAATATGCCCTAGAGGCAATAATAAATTGGTTATTATTATTATATTTCCTTGTTCATGATAATCGTTTATTATCCATGCTATAATTGTATTGATAGGAAACGCAGATACATGTGTGGGTACATAGACAACACCATGTCCCTAGTAAGCCTCTAATTGACTAGCTCGTTGATTAATAGATGGTTACGGTTTCCTGACCATGGACATTGGATGTTGTTGATAACGGGATCACATCATTAGGAGAATGATGTGATGGACAAGACCCAATCCTAAGCCTAGCACCAGATCGTGTAGTTCATATGCTAAAGCGTTTCAAAATGTCAAGTATCTTTTCCTTAGACAATGAGATTGTGGAACTCCCGGATACCGTAGGAATGCTTTGGGTGTACCAAACGTCACAATGTAACTAGGTGGCTATAAAGGTGCACTACAGGTATCTCCGAAAGTGTCTGTTGGGTTGGCACGAATCGAGACTGGGATTTGTCACTCTGGTTGACGGAGATGTATCTCTGGGCCCACTTGGTAGGACATCATCATAATGTGCACAATGTGACCAAGGGGTTGATCACGGGATGATGTGTTATGGAACGAGTAAAGAGACTTGCCGGTAACGAGATTGAACAAGGTATCGGGATACCGACGATCGAATCTCGGGCAAGTACAATACCGCTAGACAAAGGGAATTGAATACGGGATTGATTGAATCCTCGACATTGTGGTTCATCCGATGAGATCATCGTGGAACATGTGGGAGCCAACATGGGTATCCAGATCCCGCTATTGGTTATTGGCCGGAGAGTTGTCTCGGTCATGTCTGCATGGTTCCCGAACCCGTAGGGTCTACACACTTAAGGTTCGGTGACGCTAGAGTTGTTATGGGAATTAGTGTGCAGTTACCGAATGTTGTTCGGAGTCCGGGATGAGATCCCGGACGTCACGAGGAGTTCCGGAATGGTCCGGAGGTAAAGATTTATATATGGGAAGTCCTATTTTGGCCACCAGAAAATGTTCAGGATTTTTCGGTATTATACCGGGAAGGTTCTAGAAGGTTCCGGAGTGGGGCCCACCTGCATGGGGGGACCCACATGAACGTGGGTAGTGGGTGCAAGGCCCCACACCCTGGTCAAGGCGCACCAAGATCCCCCCTTAGAAGGAATAAGATCATATCCCGAAGGGATAAGATCAAGATCCCTAAAAAGGAGGGATAACAATCGGTGGGGAAGGAAATGATGTGATTTCTTTCCTCCCACCTTTGCCAACGCCCCAATGTACTTGGAGGGCAAGAAACCAGCCCCCTCCACCCCTATATATAGTGGGGAGGCACATGGGAGCTTCACCCCTGCCCCTGGCGCAGCCCTCCCCCTCTCCAACTCCACCTCCTCCTCAGTAGTGCTTGGCGAAGCCCTGCCGGAGAACTGCAAGCTCCACCACCACGCCGTCGCGCTGCCGGAGCTCTCCCTTCACTTCTCCTCTCCCCTTGCTGGATCAAGAAGGAGGATACGTCCCCGGGCTGTACGTGTGTTGAACGCGGAGGTGCCGTCCGTTCGGCACTAGGATCTCCGGTGATTTGGATCACGACGAGTACGACTCCTTCAACCCCGTTCTCTTGAATGCTTCTGCTAAGCGATCTACAAGGTTATGTAGATGCACTCTCTTTCCCCTTGTTGCTAGTCTCTCCATAGTTAGATCTTGATGACTCGTAGGAAAATTTTGAATTTCTGCTACGTTCCCTAATAGTGGTATCAGAGCTAGGTCTATTGCGTAGATTCTTTGCACGAGTAGAACACAAAGTAGTTGTGGGCGTTGATTTTGTTCAATATGCTTACCGTTACTAGTACAATCTTGTTTCGACGGTATTGTGGGATGAAGCGGCCCAGACCGACCTTACATGTACTCTTATGTGAGACAGGTTCCACCGACTGACATGCACTTGGTGCATAAGGTGGCTAGCGGGTGCCAGTCTCTCCCACTTTAGTCGGAACGGATTCGATGAAAAGGGTCCTTATGAAGGGTAAATAGCAATTGGCATATCACATTGTGGTTTTGCGTAGGTAAGAAACTTTCTTGCTAGAAACCCATAGCAGCCACGTAAAACATGCAAACAACAATTAGAGGACGTCTAACTTGTTTTTGCAGGGTATGCTATGTGATGTGATATGGCCAATAAGAATGTGATGAATGATATGTGATGTATGAGATTGATCATGTTCTTGTAATAGGAATCACGACTTGCATGTCGATGAGTATGACAACTGGCAGGAGCCATAGGAGTTGTCTTAATTTATTGTATGACCTGCGTGTCATTAAACAACGCCATGTAATTACTTTACTTTATTGTTAACCAGTAGCCATAGTAGTAGAAGTAATAGTTGGCAAGACAACTTCATGAAGACACGATGATGGAGATCATGATGATGGAGATCATGGTGTCATGCCGGTGACGATGATGATCCTGGAGCCCCGAAGATGGAGATCAAAAGGAGCAAAATGATATTGGCCATATCATGTCACTATTTGATTGCATGTGATGTTTATCATGTTTGTGCATCTTATTTGCTTAGAACAACGGTAGTAAATAAGATGATTCCTCATTAAAATTTCAAGAAAGTGTTCCCCCTAATTGTGCACCGTTGCAAAAGTTCGTCATTTTGAAGCACCACGTGATGATCGGGTGTGATAGATTCTTACGTTCACATACAACGGGTGTAAGCCAGATTTACACACGCGAAACACTCACTACTAGGAAAAGGGCTATAGATAGGATTGATACTAATGGTGTTGGAAATATTCCCTAGAGGCAATAATAAATTAGTTATTAATATTTCCTTGTTCATGATAATCGTTTATTATCCATGCTATAATTGTATTGAAAGGAAACTCAGATACATGTGTGGATACATAGACAACACCATGTCCCTAGTAAGCCTCTGTTGACTAGCTCGTTGATCAATAGATGGTTACGGTTTCCTAACCATGGACATTGGATGTCGTTGATAACGGGATCACATCATTAGGAGAATGATGTGATGGACAAGACCCAATACTAAGCCTAGCACAAAGATCGTAGTTCGTATGCTAAAGCTTTTCTAATGTCAAGTATCTTTTCCTTAGACCATGAGATTGTGCAACTCCCGGATACCGTAGGAATGCTTTGGGTGTACCAAACGTCACAACGTAACAGGGTGGCTATAAAGGTGCACTACAGGTATCTCCGAAAGTGTCTGTTTGGTTGGCACGAATCGAGACTGGGATTTGTCACTCCGTGTAAACGGAGAGGTATCTCTGGGCCCACTCGGTAGGACATCATCATAATGTGCATAATGTGACCAAGGGGTTGATCACGGGATGATGTGTTACGGAACGAGTAAAGAGACTTGCCGGTAACGAGATTGAACAAGGTATCGGTATACCGACGATCGAATCTCGGGCAAGTACAATACCGCTAGACAAAGGGAATTGTATACGGGATCGATTGAGTCCTTGACATCGTGGTTCATCCGATGAGATCATCGTGGAACATGTTGGAGCCAACATGGGTATCCAGATCCCGCTGTTGGTTATTGACCGGAGAACGTCTCGGTCATGTCTGCATGGTTCCCGAACCCGTAGGGTCTACACACGTAAGGTTCCATGATGCTAGGGTTATAAAGGAAGTTTGTATGTGGTTACCGAATGTTGTTCGGAGTCCCGGATGAGATCCCGGACGTCACGAGGAGTTCCGGAATGGTCCGGAGGTAAAGATTTATATATGGGAAGTTTTATTTTGGTCGCCGGAAAAGTTTCGCACTTTATCGGTATTGTACAGGGAGTGCCGAAAGGGGTCCGGGGGTCCACCGGGGGGGTCCACCTGCCCCGGGGGGCCACATGGGCTGTAGGGGGTGCGCCTTGGCCTATATGGGCCAAGGGCACCAGTGCCAAGTGGCCCATGCGCCAAGATATAAGGAAAAGGGGAGAGTCCTCAAGGGGGAAGGCACCTCCGAGGTGCCTTGGGGAGGATGGACTCTTCCCCCCCCCCTTGGCCGCACCCCTTCCTTGGAGGAAGGGGCAAGGCTGCGCCTCCCCCTCTCCCTTGCCCCTATATAAAGGGAGGGGAGGGAAGGGCAGCCGCACCTGAAGCCCTGGCGCCTCCCACCCTCCCGTGACACCTCCTCCTCTCCCGCAGATGCTTGGCGAAGCCCTGCAGAATTGCCACGCTCCTCCACCACCACCACGCCGTTGTGCTGCTGCTGGATGGAGTCTTCCTCAACCTCTCGCTCTCTCCTTGCTGGATCAAGGCATGGGAGACGTCACCGGGCTATACGTGTGTTGAACGCGGAGGTGCCGTCCGTTCGGCACTAGGATCTCCGGTGATTTGGATCACGACGAGTACGACTCCTTCAACCCCGTTCTCTTGAACGCTTCCGCTTAGCGATCTACAAGGGTATGTAGATGCACTCTCCTTCCCCTCGTTGCTGGTTTCTCCATAGATAGATCTTGGTGACACGTAGGAAAATTTTTAATTTCTGCTACGTTCCCCAACAGTGGCATCATGAGCTAGGTCTATTGCGTAGATTCTTTGCATGAGTAGAACACAAAGTAGTTGTGGGCGTTGATTTTGTTCAATATGCTTACCGTTCCTAGTCCAATCTTGTTTCGACGGTATTGTGGGATGAAGCGGCCCGGACCGACCTTACACGTACTCTTACGTGAGACAGGTTCCACCGACTGACATGCACTTGGTGCATCAGGTGGCTAGCGGGTGCCAGTCTCTCCCACTTTAGTCGGAACGGATTCAATGAAAAGGGTCCTTATGAAGGGTAAATAGCAATTGGCATATCACGTTGTGGTTTTGCGTAGGTAAGAAACGTTCTTGCTAGAAACCCATAGCAGCCACATAAAACATGCAAACAACAATTAGAGGACGTCTAACTTGTTTTTGCAGAGTATGCTATGTGATGTGATATGGCCAAGAAGAATGTGATGAATGATATGTGATGTATGAGATTGATCATGTTCTTGTAATAGGAATCACGACTTGCATGTCGATGAGTATGACAACCGGCAGGAGCCATAGGAGTTGTCTTTATTTATTGTATGACCTGCGTGTCATTATACAACGCCATGTAATTACTTTACTTTATTGCTAACCGGTAGCCATAGTAGTAGAAGTAATACTTGGCGAGACAACTTCATGAAGACACGATGATGGAGATCATGGTGTCATGTCGGTGACGATGATGATCATGGAGCCCCGAAGATGGAGATCAAAAGGAGCAATATGATATTGGCCATATCATGTCACTATTTGATTGCATGTGATGGTTATCATGTTTATGCATCTTATTTGCTTAGAATGACGGTAGTAAATAAGATGATCCCTCATTAAAATTTCAAGAAAGTGTTCCCCCTAACTGTGCATTGTTGCTAAAGTTCGTCGTTTCGAAGCACCACGTGATGATCGGGTGTGATAGATACTTACGTTCACATACAACGGGTGTAAGACAGTTTTACACATGCAAAACACTTAGGGTTAACTTGACGAGCCTAGCATGTACAGACATGGCCTCGGAACACAGAGACCGAAAGGTCGAGCATGAGTCGTATAGTAGATACGATCAACATGAAGATGTTCACCGATGATGACTAGTCCGTCTCACGTGATGATCGGACACGGCCTAGTTGACCCGGATCATGTAATCACTTAGATGACTAGAGGGATGTCTATCTAAGTGGGAGTTCATAAGATGAACTTAATTATCCTAAACATAGTCAAAAGACCCTTTGCAAATTATGTCGTAAGCTCGCATTTTAGTTCCACTATTTAGATATGTTCCTAGAGAAAATATAGTTGAAAGTTGATAGTAGCGATTATGCGATCAGTAGAAAGCTTATGTCCTTAATGCACCACTCAGTGTGCTAAACCCCAAACGTCGTTTGTGGATGTTGCGAACATCAGACATACACGTTTTGACAACTACGTGATAGTTCAGTTAAACAGTTTAGAGTTGAGGCACCAAAGACGTTTTCAAAATGTCGCAGAACATATGAGATGTTTTCGAGGGCTGAAATTGGGATTTCAGGCACATGCCCACGTCAGAGGTACAAGACCTCCGACGATTTTCTTAGCCTGCAAACTAAGGGAGAAAAGCTCAATCATTGAGCTTGTGATCAGATTGTCTGAGTGCAACAATCACTTGAATCGAGTGGGAGTTGATCTTCCAGATGAGATAGTGATGTTTCTCCAAAGTCATTGCCACCAAGCTGCTAGAGCTTCGTGATGAACTATAATATATCAGGGATAGATATGATGATCCTTGAGGTATTCACGATGTTTGACACCGCGAAAGTAGAAATCAAGAAGGAGCATCAACTGTTGATGGTTGGTGAAACCACTAGTTTCAAGAAGGGCAAGGGCAAGAAGGGATACTTCATGAAACGGCAAATCAGCTGCTGCTCCAGTGAAGAAACCCAAGGTTGAACCCAAACCCGAGACTAAGTGCTTCTGTGATAAGGGGAATAGTCACTAGAGCGGAATTACCCTAGATACTTGGTAGATGAGAAGGCTGGCAAGGTCGATAGAAGTATGTTGGATATACATTATGTTAATGTGTACTTTACTAGTACTCCTAGTAGCTCCAGGGTATTAGATACCGGTTCGGTTGCTAAGTGTTAGTAACTCAAAATAAAAGAGCTACGGAATAAACGGAGACTAGCTAAAGGTGAGCTGACGATATGTGTTGGAAGTGTTTCCAAGTTTGATGTGATCAAACATCGCACGCTCCCTCTACCATCAAGATTAGTATTAAACCTGAATAATTGTCATTTGGTGTTTGCGTTGAGCATAGACATGATTGGATTATGTCTATCGCAATACGGTTATTCATTTAAGCAGAATAATGGTTACTCTATTTATTTGAATAATACCTTCAATGATCTTGCACCTAAAGGAATGGTTTATTGAATCTCGATCGTAGTGATACACATTTTCATGCCAAAAATTATAAGATAGTACCACTTACTTGTGGCATTGCCATGTAAGTCATATTGGTGCATACGCATGAAGAAACTCCATGCAAATGGATCGTTTAGACTCACTTGATTTTGAATCACTTGATATATGCACATAGGCAAGATGACTGAAAAGCCTCGGTTTCAGTAAAATGGAACAATATAGTAACTTGTTGGAAGTAACACATTTTGATGTGTGCAGTCCAATGAGTGCTGAGGCATGCAGTGAATATCGTTATGTTCTTACTTCACAGATGATTCGAGTAGATGTTGAGTATATTTACTTTGAAACACAAGTCTGAATTATTGAATGGTTCAAGTAATTTCAGAGTTAAGTTGAAGATCTTCGTGACAAGAGGATAGAATGTCTATGATATGATCATAGAGATGAATATCTGAGTTACGAGTTTTGGCACACAGTTAAGACATTGTGGAAATTGTTTCACAATTAATACCACCTCGAACACCATAGTGTGATGGTGTGTCCGAACATCATAGTAGCACCCTATTGGATAAGGTGCGTACCTTGATGTCTCTTATCGAATTACCACTATCGTTCATGGGTTAGGCATTAGAGACAACCGCACTCACTTTAATAGGGTACCACGTAATTCCGTTGAGACGACACCGTTTGCACTATGGTTTGGAGAAACCTAAGTTGTCGTTTCTTAAAAGTTTGGGGCTGCGAAGCTTATGTGAAAAAGTTTGAGGTTGATAAGCTCGAACCCAAAGAGGATAAAATGCATCTTCATAGGACACCCAAAACAGTTGGGTATACCTCCTAATTCAGATCCGAAAGCAATAGGGGTTGTTTCTTGAATAGGGTTCTTTCTCGAGAAAAGTTTGTCTCGAAAGAATTGAGTGGGAGGATGGTGGAGACTTGATGAGGTTATTGAACCATCACTTCAACCAGTGTGTAGCAGGGCACAGGGAGTTGTTCCTGTGGCACCTACACCAACTGAAGTGGAAGCTTATGATAGTGATCATGAAGCTTCGGATCAAGTCACTACCGTACTTCGTAGGGTGACAAGGACGTGTACTACTTCAGAGTGGTACAGTAATCATGTCTTGAAGGTCATGTTGCTAGACAACAATGAACCTACGAGCTATTGAGAAGCGATGGTGGGCCCAAATTCCGACAAATGGTAAGAAGCCATGAAATCTGAGATAGGATCCATGTATCAGAACAAAGCATGGACTTTGGTGGACTTGCCCGATGATCGGCAAGTCATTGAGATAAATGGATCTTCAAGAAGAAGACGGACGTGGACGGTAATGTCACCGTCTATGAAGCTCGACTTGTGGCGAAGAGTTTTTCACATGTTCAAGGAGTTGACTACGATGAGTTTTTCTCATCTGTAGCGATGCTTAAGTCCGTTGGAATCAAGTTAGCATTAGCTGGATGTCAAAACGAGTTTCCTTACCAGCTTTTGTAAGGAAAGGTTGTATGTGATACAATCAGAAAGTTTTGTCGATCCTAAGGATGCTAAAAGGTGTGCTGGCTCTAGCGATCCTTCTAAGGACTAGAGTAAGCATCTCGGAGTTGGAATGTATGCTTTGATGAGATGACCAAAGATTTTGGGTTTATACAAAAGTTTATGAGAAACTTGTATTTCCAAAGAAGTGAGTGGGAGCACTATAGAATTTCTGATGAATATATGTTGTTGACATATTGTTGATCAGAAATGATGTAGAATTTCTGGAAAGCATATAGGGTTATTTGAAAAGTGTTTTTCAAGGGAAAACCTGGATTAAGCTACTTGAACATTGAGCATCAAGATCTATAAGGATAGATCAAAATGCTTAATAATACTTTCAAATGAGCACATACCTTGACATGATCTTGAAGGTGTTCAAGATGGATCAGTGAAAGAAGGAGTTCTTGCCTGAGTTGTAAGGTACGAAGTTAAGAGTTAAAGCTCGACCACGGCAGAAGAGAGAGAAAGGACGAAGGTCGTCCCCTATGCTTCAGACGTAGGCTCTATAGTATGCTATGCTGTGTACCGCACTGGAAGTGTGCCTTGCCATGTCTGGCAAGAGGGTACAAAGGTGATCAAGGAATGGATCACCAGATAGCGGTCAAAATTATCCTTAGAGGAATAAGGATTTATTTCTAGATTATGGAGGTGATAAAGAGTTCGGCGTAAAGGGTTACGTTGATGCAAGCTTTAACACCTATCCGAATGACTATGAGTAGCAAAACGGATACGTATAGTGGAGCAACCATTTGGAATAGCTCCAAGTGGAGTGTGGAAGCAGCATTTACAATATGACATAGAGAATTGTGAAGTACATACGGATCTGAATATTGCAGACCCATTGACTAAAACCTCTCTTACAAGCAAAACATGATCAAACCCAAGAACTCATTGAGACTTAATCACTTGGTGACATGAACTAGTTTAAGACACTAGTAAACTCTTTGGATGTTGGTCACATGGTGATGTGACCTATCAGT
Source organism: Triticum aestivum (assembly GCF_018294505.1). Taxonomy (NCBI): domain Eukaryota; kingdom Viridiplantae; phylum Streptophyta; class Magnoliopsida; order Poales; family Poaceae; genus Triticum; species Triticum aestivum. The sequence continues at coordinate 301,441,326 of NC_057798.1, read as the reverse complement.
GTTGATCACATGGCGATGTGAACTAGATTATTGACTCTAGTGCAAGTGGGAGACTGTTGGAAATATGCCCTAGAGGAAATAATAAATTAGTTATTATTATATTTCCTTGTTCATGATAACCGTTTATTATCCATGCTATAATTGTATTGAAAGGAAACTCAGATACATGTGTGGATACATAGACAACACCATGTCCCTAGTAAGACTCTGTTGACTAGCTCGTTGATCAATAGATGGTTACGGTTTCCTGACCATGGACATTGGATGTCGTTGATAACGGGATGGACAAGACCCAATACTAAGCCTAGCACAAAGATCGTAGTTCGTATGCTAAAGCTTTTCTAATGTCAAGTATCTTTTCCTTAGACCATGAGATTGTGCCCCGGATACCGTAGGAATGCTTTGGGTGTACCAAACGTCACAACGTAACTGGGTGGCTATAAAGGTGCACTAGAAGTATCTCCGAAAGTGTCTGTTGGGTTGGCACGAATCGAGACTGGGATTTGTCACTCCATGTAAACGGAGAGGTATCTCTGGGCCCACTTGGAAGGACATCATCATAATGTGCACAATGTGACCAAGGGGTTGATCACGGGATGATGTGTTACGGAACGAGTAAAGAGACTTGCCGGTAACGAGATTGAACAAGGTATCGGTATACAAAGGGAATTGTATACGGGATTGATTCAGTCCTTGACATCGTGGTTCATCTGATGAGATCATCATGGAACATGTGAGAGCCAACATGGGTATCCAGATCCCGCTGTTGGTTATTGACTGGAGAACGTCTCGGTCATGTCTGCATGGTTCCCGAACCCGTAGGGTCTGCACACTTAAGGTTCGATGATGCTAGGGCTATAAAGGAAGTTTGTATGTGGTTACCGAATGTTGTTCGGAGTCCCGGATGAGATCCCGAACGTCACGAGGAGTTCCGAAATGGTCCGGAGGTAAAGATTTATATATGGGAAGTCTTATTTTGGTCGCCGGAAAAGTTTCGCACTTTATCGGTATTGTACCGGGAGTGCCGAAACGGGTCCGGGGGTCCACCGGGGGGGTCCACCTGCCCCGGGGGGCCACATGGGCTGTAGCGGGTGCGCCTTGGCCTATATGGGCCAAGGGCACCAGCCCCAAGAGGCCCATGCGCCAAGATATAAGGAAAATGGGAGAGTCCTCAAGGGGGAAGGCACCTGCGAGGTGCCTTGGGGAGGATGGACTCTTCCCCCCCCCCTTGGCCGCACCCCTTCCTTGGAGGAAGGGGCAAGGCTGCGCCTCCCCCCTCTCCCTTGCCCCTATATAAAGGGAGGGGAGGGAAGGGCAGCCGCACCTGAAGCCCTGGCGCCTCCCTCCCTCCCGTGACACCTCCTCCTCTCCTGCAGATGCTTGGCGAAGCCCTGCAGAATTGCCACGCTCCTCCACCACCACCACGCCGTTGTGCTGCTGCTGGATGGAGTCTTCCTCAACCTCTCCCTCTCTCCTTGCTGGATCAAGGCATGGGAGACGTCACCGGGATGTACGTGTGTTGAGCGCGGAGGTGCCGTCCGTTCGGCACTAGGATCTCCGGTGATTTGGATCATGACGAGTACGACTCCTTCAACCCTGTTCTCTTGAACGCTTCCGCTTAGCGATCTACAAGGGTATGTAGATGCACTCTCCTTCCCCTCGTTGCTGGTTTCTCCATAGATAGATCTTGGTGACACATAGGAAAATTTTGAATTTCTGCTACGTTCCCCAACAAATGGCGGACCAACTAAGTAGTGCGCCACTACTATATACTAATGGCGCACCGGTTGGAGGTGCGCCATTAGTGTGGAAGACACTAGTGGCGCACCAGGCACACGGTTCGCCACTAGTATTGAATTTTTCTTCCATTTTTCCATACACTCTAATGGCGCATGGTGCCAAAGTGCGCCATTACTAGTTCTACCAAGTAATGGCGCACCATGTAAGCAGTGCGCCATTAGTATATATATTTTTTACTTTTTTGCAAAACTGCTAATGGCGCACCGTGTATATTTTCATGGACACTTTTTGATCTCGATCTCGATCCCACCCGCACCCTCCCCCGCTAGCTCCACCGCCGCCGACGACCCACCGCAACCCTCCCCCGCTCCACCTCCGCCGACGAGCACCCGGCCCCCCCGCACCCTCCCTCGTTCCACCGTCGCCAACGGGCACCCCCCGCACCCTCCCCCGCTAGCCCCACTGCCGCCGCCGACCCACCGCAACCCTCCCCCGCTCCACCGCCGCCGACGAGCACCCGGCCCTCCCGCACCCTCCCCCGCTCCACCGCCGCCAACGGGCACCCCCCGCACCCTCCCCCGCTAGCTCCACCGCCGCCGACGACCCGCCGCAACCCTCCCCCGCTCCACCACCGCTGACGAGCACCCGACCCCCCCCACCCTCACCCTCCCCCGCTCCACCGCCGCTAACGGGCACCCCCGCACCCTCCCCCGCTAGCTCCTCCGCCGCCGCCGACCCACCGCAACACTCCCCCGCTCCACCGCCGCCGACGAGCACCCGGCCCCCTGCACCCTCCCCCGTTCCACCGCCGCCAACGGGCACCCCCCGCACCTTCCCCCCGCTCCACCGCCGCCGCCGATGATATTTTCAATTAACAAATTTGAACATATTTTCTAAATAATTATTGCTGTTTTTATAAAAAAATATTACTGTTATGATTTAAACAAGTTTGAACATATTTAAACACAAATAAATATCAAACAGGATTTAAAATGCATAAAAAAATATTGGGGAGCCTGGGAATCGAACCCAGGACCTCCTGGTGTGTGTGCTGCGTACTGACCAGTCAGGCTAGTGGGCAGGTTCTTTTTGATCTCGATCTCGATCCCACCCGCACCCACCCCCGCTAGCTCCACCGCCGCCGACGACCCACCGCAACCCTCCTCGCTCCACCGCCGCCGACGAGCACCCGGCCCCCCGCACCCTCCCCCGCTCCACCGCCGCCAACGGGCACCCCCCGCACCTTCCCCCCGCTCCACCGCCGCCGCCGATGATATTTTCAATTAACAAATTTGAACATATTTTCTAAATAATTATTGTTGTTTTTATAAAAAAATATTACTGTTATGATTTAAACAAGTTTGAACATATTTAAACACAAATAAATATCAAACATGATTTAAAATGAAAAAAATAATATTGGGGAGCCTGGGAATCGAACCCAGGACCTCCTGGTGTGTGTGCTGCGTACTGACCAGTCGGGCTAGTGGGCGGGTTCTTTTTGATCTCGATCTTGATCCCACCCGCACCCTCCCCCGCTAGCTCCACCACCGTCGACGACCCACCGCAACCCTCCCCGCTCCACCGCCGCCGACGAGCACTCGACCCCCCGCACCCTCCCCCGCTCCACCGCCGCCAACGGGCACCTCCCACACCATCCCCACGCTCCACCGCCGCCGCCGATGATATTCTCAATTAACAAATTTGAACATATTTTCTAAATAATTATTACTGTTTTTATAAAAAAATATTACTGTTATGATTTAAACAAGTTTGAACATATTTAAACACAAATAAATATCAAACATGATTTAAAATGCATAAAAAAATATTGGGGAGACTGGGAATCGAACCCAGGACCTCCTGATGTGTGTGCTGCGTACTAACCAGTTGGGCTAGTGGGCGGGTTCTATTGTAGATAGGGTTAGGTGGTATATATGTCGGGCTAGATTAAATTACTTATGGCGCACCCTCCGGTGGTGCGCCATTGCTATGGATGTACTTATGGTGCACCCCTGGGTGGTGTGCCATTGCTAAGCCTCCCCCACACTAAAATCCCCAATCCCCAATCGACACTCTAATCCCTTCCCTGCCTCAACCGCCGTCCCCGGCCGTACGTGCACCCGACCACCCTCCGCCGCCGACCACCTCCCACACCGTCCCCCTCCGCCCGCGCCCGCGTCCTCGCCGTCCCCCTCCCCCCGCGGCCCCGCCTGCGCCCCCTCCCTTCCGAGCGTGACAGCTAGGGTTCCTAGCCGCCGCCACCGCTGCCGGCCCGCCGCCGCGGGCGCGCCCAGCCGGCCGAACCCTCCACTGCCCCGCCTCGGGTACAGGCCCCTCCAGCCCCAAAGTTGCGCCCCCACCCGCCACCTCCTCTCTTCTCCCGCGACCTCCCCCTACCCCCTCTCAACTGCCCCGTCCCCTCAGCGCCGCCCGCCGTCTCCCCGAACCCTAGCTCCGCCAGTGTCGGGGACGACCATCTCGTCGGCCTCACCAGGCCACAGGCCCTCAAGCCCCACGCCATCCTCGGCCTCGCCATCTCCACCGGCGGTGCCCCTTACTCCGCCCCTGCAGCGCAGCAGCAGCAGTAAACAGCCAGGTAAGATGATGCATTTTCATCCAGTCTTCCTATTCAGTCTTTCTATTTGTACTACTTCATATGTTGTGAAGCTAAGATGATGATGCTATTTTCTTATATGGTGAAGATATACTCTAGTTCTCTTTGTGCTGTGTCACTCTGTTTTTCAAACGTATTTATTTGAGCCAAAGTCACTTGGAGTCAAATTAGGAAATGAATGGAAAAGTTGAAACATGTAAGACGAGTAGCATCTCAAAATTAATACATGGAAAGAAAAAAGGAACATTACTACATTTATATCCTTCTATTCTAAATGTTAACATAACTAAGCGAATATAAACTAATGTAGCAAAATATTGATATCTAGCATGCAAAGTAATTGAATGTATGGGAGCAAGATGTCACATGAAACAACAGATAATAAAAGAGGTAAATGAAAGAAATTGCCATCCCTAGCAGGAATACATAATGTGAACTGAACCCTATACTCTTAGTGCCACAAGAAAACTGGCACCTAAGCACAAGCTCCCATTACTATAGTATGGATGTTTGAAGTACATTTCTGATAGTCAAAGCACTGTTTAACTATGTTATATAGAATATTTGACATTATCATGTAGGTTTCAACGCATGTGTCTACAGGTCAAGGATTTCCCGCAACTAAATCATAGATAATGTAATGGAGTGTTATATTGTACAATAGTTGCAAGCTTCATAAATAATTTGACAGTGGCTAAAAAAGACATCACAAATGCTAATGTACTTCTGTTTGATATGACATTTTCATTTAGCAAGCTGATCCTGACGTTTAGTTTTCTTCATATGTAGTTAAATCAAGCAATCTCGTAGTGTGCATCTCCAAGACAAATCTAAGTACAGAGAACACATGCACAATGACAAATGTAAGTACAGAGAACACATGCACAATGGCAGACCAAGTGGCACTATCAACTTGTCTTTATCTCCATTTTTCTTGAGCACACACCTATCATCTATCATGTATGTAGTAGCAACATGCTGATGGAGAGGTGTAGCAGGATCATGACAAAATGTGCTATTATCTTATTCCAAGATGCACATTTTCTCTCAAACTGACATGTTCTTAATATGGACTCTGTTTGATGATAGAGGTGTAGCAGGATCATGACAAAATCAGCTGTTATCTTGTTCCAAGATGCACATTTCCTCTGAAACTGACTGAACTGTTCTTAATTTTGCAGGTAGAGGGCAAGATAATTTGTTGGTTGTTTGCTGTCATGTTGTTATTACTTCCATTAGGGCATCCGTTGGTTCATTAACCTTTCTAACATCTGCATATTTCAGGTTTCCGAGGAGGTAAAGGAAGTGAAGTTCAGACAGTGCAGCAGCAGCAACACCTTCAAGGTGAGAAATATGTTCCTATTTATCTTTTTTTGCTCAACTTCTTCAGTACATCATATAATATAGAGAAGTGCAGATCAAGTGGTGCAATCATATACATCTGCCACTTAAGTCATCCTTCCCTTTAAGCAGAGTGATGCATTTCGATGTCACACAATAATGTTTGTTGCAAGAACATTCTACTCTTAGTGTTCGTTTGTTTACTGCATAAAAATATATAGGTTTGCTGCTGTTATGCCTATATTCACTGCTGCTGCTGTTGTACTTATGATGATGTTGTAGGTACCCCGAGAGGCCCTTGAGTTTGCCGGAATGTCGATTAACTTCCGTTCCGGCAAATTCGGGTACTCCATATGTCCTATTTTCAGCAAAGGTAATGCTGAAATTTTCCGTGAATTTTAGCATTACTTTGCTAAAAATAGGACATATGGGGTACTTGCGACTAATGCTTGTTATCATGCATGTTTTATGATCTGTTATAAGGGTACTAATTGGTCTCTTCTGCTGCTTATCAGAGATGGCGGGAAGCAGCCACCGCCGACCTGCGACACCGCAGTATGAGTTGGATGCTTCCGAGTTCTTCACTATCATACTTGAGGCTTCAGTATCATCCATGACGCAGGTATATAAAACGAGAGATCTCCCCTTCACCCATCTCATTATGATATCTGTTGTTTGCTACATCACTCATTGTCCCAAACTGTAGAGGCTGCCTGACAGTTTAATGAACATGATGATGGGTGAAGATCCGCCAAATAATGTGAAGCTGCGACAGGCCGGCAGAGGGTTTCACACGCAGTGGGATGTGCAGTTGGTGATCAATAAGGGCCACATGTACTTGTCTCGTGGGTGGGAGAAGTTCTACCGTGCCTACGACCTGCAGCTGGGGTACTTCCTTCTCTTCAGGTACGACGACAACGCCAACATGCTCATCGTGAAGGTGTTCAACAAGACTATGTGTCGCATGCGCTACGCTGCCGATGATGATGCCGATACATTCTGCCTCTTCTTATTCCTCTACATTTGGCTTTATCTCACGTCGATTGTTAACGGTCATTGTTGCATTTTGGACAGGTAGTGGGAGCAACAGCAGCGACACTGGCTATAGCCAAAGCAGCAGCGATTCTGGCTGTAGCAAAAGCAGCAGCAATTCTGGCAGTAGCACAGACAACAAGAAGGATGATCCAGACTGGAGTGCGAGAGAAGAGAAGCAGAGTGAGGATGAGGAGCTGCAGGATGACGATGGGCATCAGGCTGAGGATGACCTAGCGCTGGTGGTGGCTGACCAAGGGCAAGAGATGGTGGTGGCTGACCATGGGCAAGAGATGGAGGTGGCAGAGGATGACCTAGCGATGGTCGTGCCTGAAGGTGGCCTCGCGATGGTGGTGGTGCCTGACAATGACCATGCACCGGTGGTGGCGCCGCCGATCCCACAGCTGGGCGACCTGACCACACCAATTGTGGTAGAAGACTACATCCCACTGCCTCCACTGCCTCCACCGCCTCGCCGCTCTAGGCGCATCAGGGAGAGGAAGGAGAAGAAGGAGAAGAACAATGCATGAGAACTGAACTTTGTCAGGTATGTCAGATCTCCTATAGGTTAGCTATCCAAAATGATATATATATACTTAGTTACCTATGTTATCTCTAATATGCTTAGTTTCCTATAGCTTAGCTTCATTTTTACCTAAGTTGACTCTACTATACTAACTTAGAGCTTATATGCTTAGTTTCCTATAGGTTAGCTCCAAAATAACTTATGTTAGCACAAAATGATCAAGTTTACATAATAAGCTTATAGTCTTTTTCTTATTCTTCTTCTTTTCCAAAATGACATAGGTTAGCTTCATTTTACCTAAGTTGGCTCTAATATACTAACTAAGAGATTATATGCTTAGTTTCCTATAGGTTAGCTCCAAAATAACTTATGTTAGCACAAAATGATCAAGTTTACATAATAAGCTTATAGTCTTTTTCTTCTTCTTCTTCTTTTCCAAAATGACATAGGTTAGCTTCATTTTACCTAAGTTGGCTCTAATATACTAACTTAGAGCTTATATGCTTAGTTTCCTATAGGTTAGCTCCAAAATAACTTATGTTAGCACAAAATGATCAAGTTTACATAATAAGCTTATAGTCTTCTTCTTATTCTTCTTCTTTTCCAAAACTCTTCTTATTCTTCTTCTAGTGTTCTTCTTCTTCTAGTATTCTTCTAGTCTTCTTCTTTTTCTTCTTCTAACTTCTTGTTTATCATTTTGTAGATTTGATTTAATTGACGGAAGCTTGCGTGGATGGAGTGCTTCTTTTCCATTTGTGTTTTTATTTTGTATCAATGTGAAACTTTTGTGAATTGATGGATAACCGTGTTGGATGAACAATGTGAAACTTTTGTAATATATAACGATGGAACTATGTGTTGGCTATGTATGTATATATGATGGAACTTGTGTGTTGGTTATGTATGTATATATGATGGAACTTGTGTGTTGGCTATGATTGTTATATGGATGCTTGTTGTATATATATGTGTTGGATATCTCATAGGTGAAATAGTGACCTGAGATTAAGAAAAAAAAATAAAAAAAATTGTTACTAATGGCGCACTACAATGTGATGCGCCATTAGTATAGAAGACACTAGTGGCGCACTGTGGGCAAAACTAATGGCGCACTACCTGGTGCGCCATTAGTATACCATATACACTGGTGCGCCATTAGTAAAAAAATACTAGTGGCGTGCTACTAATGGCGCACTGGTAATGCGCCATTAGTAGGCAAAACCAGTGCGCCATTAGTAGGCTTTTTCCTAGTAGTGACTTAGATTGACTTGATGAGCCTAGCATGTACAGACGTGGCCTCGGAACACAAGAGACCGAAAGGTCGAGCATGAGTCGTATAGTAGATACGATCAACATGAAGATGTTCACCGATGATGACTAGTCCGTCTCACGTGATGATCGGACATGGCCTAGTTGACTCGGATCATGTAATCACTTAGATGACTAGAGGGATGTCTATCTGAGTGGGAGTTCATAAGATGAACTTAATTATCCTAAACATAGTCAAAAGATCTTTGGAAATTATGTTGTAAGCTCGCGCTTTAGTTCCACTATTTAGATATGTTCCTAGAGAAAATATAGTTGAAAGTTGACAGTAGCGATTATACGAATAGTAGAAAGCTTATGTCCTTAATGCACCGCTCAATGTGCTGAACCCCAAACGTCGTTTGTGGATGTTGCGAACATCAGACATACATGTTTTGATAACTACGTGATAGTTCAGTTAAACGGTTTTGAGGCACCAAAGACGTTTTTCGAAACGTCGCGGAACATATGAGATGTTTCGAGGGCTGAAATTGGGATTTCAGGCTCGTGCCCACGTCAAGAGGTATAAGAGCTCTGACGATTTTCTTAGCCTGCAAACTAAGGGAGAAAAGCTCAATCGTTGAGCTTGTGCTCAGATTGTCTGAGTGCAACAATCACTTGAATCGAGTGGGAGTTGATCTTCCAGATGAGATAGTGATGTTTCTCCAAAGTCATTGCCACCAAGTTGCTAGAGTTTCGTGATGAACTATAACATATCAGGGATAGATATGATGATCCTTGAGGTATTCGCGATGTTTGACACCACGAAAGTAGAAATCAAGAAGGAGCATCAATTGTTGATGGTTGGTGAAACCACTAGTTTCAAGAAGGGCAAGGGCAAGAAGGGATACTTCATGAAACGGCAAATCAGCTGCTGTTCTAGTGAAGAAACCCAAGGTTGAACCCAAACCCGAAACTAAGTGCTTCTGTGATAAGGGGAACAGTCACTAGAGCGGAATTACCCTAGATACTTGGTAGATGAGAAGGCTGGCAAGGTCGACAGAAGTATATTGGATATACACTATGTTAATGTGTACTTTACTAGTACTCCTAGTAGCACCAGGGTATTAAGATACCGGTTCAGTTGCTAAGTGTTAGTAACTCAAAATAAAAGAGCTACGGAATAAACGGAGACTAGCTAAAGGTGAGCTGACGATATAGGTTGGAAGTGTTTCCAAGTTTTATGTGATCAAACATCGCACGCTCCCTCTACCATCAAGATTAGTATTAAACCTGAATAATTGTCATTTGGTGTTTGCGCTGAGCATAGACATGATTGGATTATGTCTATTGCAATACGGTTATTCATTTAAGGATAATAATGGTTACTCTATTTATTTGAATAATACCTTCAATGGTCTTGCACCTAAAGGAATGGTTTATTGAATCTCAATCGTAGTGATACACATTTTCATGCCAAAAGATATAAGATAGTAATGATAGTACCACTTACTTGTGGCACTGCCATGTAAGTCATATTGCTATAAAACGCATGAAGAAACTCCATGTTGATGGATCTTTGGACTCACTCATTTTTGAAAAGTTTGAAACATGCGAACCATGTCTATTGGTGTATACGCATGAAGAAACTCCATGCAAATGGATCATTTGGACTCACTTGATTTTGAATCACTTGAGATATGCAAATCATACCACATGGGCAAGATGACTGAAAAGCCTCGTTTTCAGTAAGATGGAACAAGATAGCAACTTGTTGGAAGTAACACATTTTGATGTGTGCAGTCCAATGAGTGCTGAGGCATGCAGTGAATATCGTTATGTTCTTACTTCACAGATGATTCGAGCAGATGTTGAGTATATTTACTTGATGAAACACAAGTCTGAATTATTGAATGGTTCAAGTAATTTCAGAGTGAAGTTGAAGATCATTGTGACAAGAGGATAAAATGTCTATGATATGATCATAGAGATGAGTATCTGAGTTACGAGCTTTGGCACGCAATTAAAGACATTGTGGAAATTATTTCACAATTAATACCGCCTGGAACACCGTAGTGTGATGGTGTGTCCGAACATCATAGTTACACCCTATTGGATATGGTGCGTACCATGATGTCTCTTACCGAATTACCACTATCGGTCATGGGTTAGGCATTAGAGACAACCGCATTCACTTTAAAATAGGGCACCACGTAATTCCGTTGAGATGACGCTGTTTGAACTATGGTTTGGAGAAACCTAAGTTGTCGTTTCTTAAAAGTTTGGGGCTGTGACGCTTATGTGAAAAAGTTTCAGGTTGATAAGCTTGAACCCAAAGTGGATAAAATGCATCTTCATAGGACACCCAAAACAGTTGGGTATACCTCCTAATTCAGATCTGAAAGCAATAGGGATTGTTTCTTGAATCGGGTCCTTTCTCGAGGAAAAGTTTCTCTCGAAAGAATTGAGTGGCAGGATGGTGGAGACTTGATGAGGTTGTTGAACCACCACTTCAACTAGTGTGTAGCAGGGCACAGGAAGTTGTTCCTATGGCACCTACACCAATTGAAGTAGAAGATTATGATAGTGATCATGAAACTTCGGATCAAGTCACTACCAAACCTCGTAGGTCGACAAGGATGCGTACTGCTTCAGAGTGGTACGTAACCCTGTCTTGGAGGTCATGTTGCTAGACAACAATGAACCTACGAGCTATGGAAAAGCGATGGTGGGCCCGAATTCCGATGAATGGCTCGAGGCCATAAAATCTAAGAGAGGATCCATGACTTTGGAAGAAATACTTGATGGTCATAAGGCCGTTGGGTAAAGATGGACTTTAAAAGGAAGACATACAATGATGGTAAGTATCACCATTAAGAAAGCTCGACTTGTCGTTAAAGATGTTTTCCGACGAGTTCAAGGAGTTGACTACAGTGAGGCTTTCTCACTCGTAGCGATGCTAAGAGTCTGTTGGAATTGGATTAGCAGTTACTGCATTATTTATGAAATCTTGCAGATAGGATGTCAAAACATTGTTTCCTCGACAGTTTTCTTGAGGAAAGGTTGTATGTGATACAACCAGAAGGTTTTGTCAATCCTGAAAGATGCTAACAAGCATGCAGAGCTCCAGCAATCCTTCTAAGGACTGGAGTAAGCATCTCGGAGTTGGAATATACACTTTGATGAGATGATCAAAGATTTTGGGTTTAATACAAAGTTTATGAGAAACTTGTATTTCCAAAGAAGTGAGTGGGAGCACTATAACATTTCTGATGAGTATATGTTGTTGACATATTGTTGATCAGAAATGATGTAGAATTTCTGGAAAGCATATAGGGTTGTTTGAAAGGTGTTATTTTTAATAGAAAACCTGGATTAAGCTGCTTGAACATTAAGCATCAAGATCTATGAGGATAGATCAAAAACGCTAAATGGTACTTTCAAATGAGCACATACCTTGACATGATCTTGAAGGTGTTCGAGATGGATCAGTCAAAGAAGGTGTTCTTGCCTGAGTTGTAAGGTATGAAGTTAAGAGTTAAAGCTCGACCACGGCAGAAGAGAGAGAAAGGACGAAGGTCGTCCCCTATGCTTCAGACGTAGGCTCTATAGTATGCTATGCTGTGTACCGCACCGGAAGTGTGCCTTGCCATGAGTCAGTCAAGGGGTAAAAGAATGATCCAAGAATGGATCATTGGACAACGGTCAAAATTGTCCTTGGAGTAAATAAGGACATGTTTCTCGATTATGGAGGTGATAAAGAGTTCGGCATAAAGGGTTACGTCGATGCAAGCTTTAACACATATCTGAATGACTCTGAGTAGCAAACCGGATACGTATAGTGGAGCAACCATTTGGAATAGCTCCAAGTGGAGCGTGGAAGCAGCATTTACAATATGACATAGAGAATTGCGAAATACATACAAATCTGAATGTTGCAGACCCGTTGACTAAAACCTCTCTCACAAGCAAAATATGATCAAACCCCAGAACTCATTGAGTCTTAATCACATGGTGATGTGAACTAGTTTAGTGACACTAGTAAACTCTTTGGATGTTGGTCACATGGCGATGTGACCTGTCAGTGTTAATCACATGGCGATGTGAACTAGATTATTGACTCTAGTGCAAGTGGGAGACTGTTGGAAATATGCCCTAGAGGCAATAATAAATTGGTTATTACTATTATATTTCCTTGTTCATGATAATCGTTTATTATCCATGCTATAATTGTATTGATAGGAAACTCAGATACATGTGTGGGTACATAGACAACACCATGTCCCTAGTAAGCCTCTAATTGACTAGATTGTTGATCAATAGATGGTTACAGTTTCCTGACCATGGACATTGGATGTCGTTGATAACGGGATCACATCATTAGGAGAATGATGTGATGGACAAGACCCAATCCTAAGCCTAGCACAAGATCGTGTAGTTCATATGCTAAAGCTTTTCTAAATGTCAAGTATCTTTTCCTTAGACCATGAGATTGTGCAACTCTCGGATATCGTAGGAATGCTTTGGGTGTACCAAACGTCACAACGTAACTGGGTGGCTATAAAGGTGCACTACAGGTATCTCCGAAAGTGTCTGTTGGGTTGGCACGAATCGAGACTGGGATTTGTCACTTCGGTTGACGGAGATGTATCTATGGGCCCACTCGGTAGGACATCATCATAATGTGCACAATGTGACCAAGGGGTTGATCACGGGATGATGTGTTATGGAATGAGTAAAGAGACTTGCCGGTAACGAGATTGAACAAGGTATCGGGATACCGACGATCGAATCTCGGGCAAGTACAATACCGCTAGACAAAGGGAATTGAATACGGGATTGATTGAATCCTCGACATTGTGGTTCATCCGATGAGATCATCGTGGAACACGTGGGAGCCAACATGGGTATCCAGATCCCGCTATTGGTTATTGGCCGGAGAGTTGTCTCGGTCATGTCTGCATGGTTCCCGAACCCGTAGGGTCTACACACTTAAGGTTCGGTGACGCTAGAGTTGTTATGGGAATTAGTGCGCAGTTACCGAATGTTGTTCGGAGTCCGGGATGAGATCCCGGACGTCACGAGGAGTTCCGGAATGGTCCGGAGGTAAAGATTTATATATGGGAAGTCCTATTTTGGCCACCGGAAAATGTTTAGGATTTTTCGGTATTATACCGGGAAGGTTCTAGAAGGTTCCGGAGTGGGGCCCACCTGCATGGGGGGACCCACATGAACGTGGGTAGTGGGGGCAAGGCCCCACACCCTGGTCAAGGCGCACCAAGATCCCCCCTTAGAAGGAATAAGATCATATCCCGAAGGGGTAAGATCAAGATCCCTAAAAAGGGGGGATAACAATCGGTGGGGAAGGAAATGATGTGATTTCTTTCCTCCCACCTTTTTCAATGCCTCAATGGACTTGGAGGGCAAGAAACCAGCCCCCTCCACCCCTATATATAGTGGGGAGGCGCATGGGAGCTTCACCCCTGCCCCTGGCGCAGCCCTCGTCCTCTCCAACTCCACCTCCTCCTCAGTAGTGCTTGGCGAAGCCCTGCCGGAGAACTGCAAGCTCCACCACCACGCCGTCGTGCTGCCGGAGCTCTCCCTTCACTTCTCCTCTCCCCTTGCTGGATCAAGAAGAAGGAGACGTCCCTGGGCTATACGTGTGTTGAACGCGGAGATGCCGTCCGTTCGGCACTAGGATCTCCGATGATTTGGATCATGACGAGTACGACTCCTTCAACCCCGTTCTCTTGAATGCTTCCGCTTAGCGATCTTCAAGGGTATGTAGATGCACTCTCCTTCCCCTTGTTGCTAGTCTCTCCATAGATAGATCTTGACGACTCATAGGAAAATTTTGAATTTCTGCTACGTTCCCCAACACAAGGGACCCGAACCTGCACAGGCTCACCCACTGAGGAGGAACCAAGGATCGACGCCAACTATTATCCATCCATGACCAAAGGGGGAGCACTGGGCAGGCTGACTGTCCCCCCCAGGAAGGCTCGCGAACCAAAGGCTGCAAGGGCACGGGCGCAAGACACCTTGCAAGTAGGCGCGCTTCTCTGGCTGGCCCCATGGCAGGGGTAGCGTGCAGGCTCGGGACGCTCAAGGCCAGTGTTGAAGGCAGGGCCGGAGGAGGTTGCTTCTGGGTAGACTGCAGGCCTGACAGGAGGAATCCTCAAGAGCCACGGTCATAAAGGGAAGCAGCAATTGAAGAATGACAAGAATGGGGTACTTACTCATCTATGGCGAAGTACTTCCTATGCTTCAACGGTCGGAAGGTGCGACCACTGCAACTTGAAGACTCCTTCCTCTTGCGGAGTGCGGAGAAGTCCATGTGGAACTGACCCAGGCGCTCGACGTGAGGACCAGCGCGTGGCGCGGACGAAGAAGTACCCAGGCGGCCGACCTCAGGGGTGCCAAGCTGGGAGGAACAATCAGGCACCACCTCCCAATGGCCTGCCGAGGCCTTAGGAGCCCCGGCCCCGGGAGCCACGAGCTGCGTCCCCCCATCGACAACCGCCTCAGGGCGGGCTTCACAAGCCCCAGAGGATGACGCTTCGGGAACCCCGTGCGGTGTTGGTGCCACGACACTCGTGTCACCAACCTCAAGCGATGCTTACCTCCCTGCGCCCACTCTTGGGGCAAGATCGGCGCTGGCGACGAGGAAAGGGGCCACTACGACAGGATTGTCTTGAGGCCCCGCAAGGCCGGCTGGACGCAACCCCCACTCAGCGAAGAGAGGCATTTGTCTCGCGAACTCGGCCCTGTCCGAGCAGAGATATAGGATGCTACCCCCATGTTGTACGTCGCCCGGCGAGGGGTCGCCAGTCAAGACCAAAAGCATTTCAGGTTTAAGTTCTGTCTCCTGAAGCCTCATGCGGTCCCGGTCGCCGGTCAGGGCCCACATTGGTCGGGAATGGCGCTGGAGAGGAGCAATGCGACACTGCAGGAACTCCTTCACCACCCGAGGTGCAGTCACGCCGAGATCTCTCAGTCTCCTCAATCGATACCAAACGAAGGAAAGCCGAGGGCTCACGAGTCTCTCATGGCCCCAGCCAGGGTTGGGGACAGCAGGCGACGACGGAGGCGAGAGCAGAGGGCTGAGCACCCTGACATCCACATACAGCCACCATGTTCGGAACCCACTCGTGCACGGCGGGAGTTCAAAATCAATCCCCAGGGCGGCCGTCTCTGCCACGACCTGGAAGCTCATGCACCCCGAGCACTGTGAGGGTTCGGTCAGGCGCAGCAAGAAGAAGTGCCGCAAGAGGGCGACGGAAGGAGCAATGCTCACCATGGCTTCACAAACAAAGGCGAAGACGGTGAGAAGAGTAACGGATTGGGGATCAAGATGCATCATATGGATCTGATAATGGGAAAGCACTACATTGAACAAGGCGGAGAAAGGGGGAACCAGGCAAGCCCATAGGGCGTCGACAAAGAATCAAACCTTGGTGACTGTCCTGTCAATGGATGCATGGGACGCATGACAGGCCATTGTCTTTCCGAACTCGTTGAAGCTGGAAGCGAGCGCAGGACACACCTTGCCCAGGGCCTCCAGATTGAGCACCAACGACCGGCCGACAGTGGGCTCAATTGCCGGGGATGACTTGGATGAGGGCAGAGGCTTCTTCCCCTTCTCCTTACTAGTTGGCGCCATGGCAATGGAGGGGGCAGAGATCAAGTCAGATTGGAAGCGAAAACAGAGACTCGAGGAAGATAAGGGGAACAGGAAGCACGCAGGCAGCGAGGAGGAAATAACTGTGAAGAGCGTCGTGGCCGCCTAGCCAGGCGGATATTGGGGCAGTGTGGGGAAGCGGAGACGCCCACGTCCAATCAGTCGCCACGTGTCGACCAAGGCTGCAGGCTGTGAGGGCCCATGGTGCTCTGCACTTGCCCTTTTGGTTTCGTTGCTAAGCCAAGTCCGAGCACGCCTTGGGCCCGGGGGCAACTGTCGGTGTTCTGGGACCAGGGGTCCTCAGACCTGCCTGCATGTGGCCTGCTGTGTGGCTCAACCAGTGGCCCAGTACGGCTCGTCTTCACCAACCAAACACTTAAGACCCTTGCGAGGGTCCAAGCCTCGTGGGGCGGACATCGCAAGGCCTCCTTAGGGGCGGCCTCATCAGGCAGGCTCACGAGAAGGCTGAGAGATCAAGGCAAGGGGCACCTCGTGAGGTGCTCATGACGCAAGCCATGACAATCAAGACCAGGCGGGCGCCAGCCTGTGCAGTGTCCTCATTTCCTCTTTGGTGCAAAGGGGGCAAACGCAGGCGCGGAGTACCGAGGCATCAGGTTTCCATATCGGTGGAACGAGACCAAGACCAGCAGAGCGGCAGGACGGAGGTCACCGTGGAGCCCAAGATGGCGTCATCACCAGCACCTTTGGCAGTCTAAGACCACCTTTAGTCAGGATAGCTTGTACTAGCTGTCCCCTTTCAAAATGGCTGTTGTTGGATCCCTTCCCGCTCAATATTTGGGAAGAGGACTAGAGCCTCTATAAATAGAGATAGCCACCACAGTGGGATCTGATCCGAACCCAACCCATCTACTCACCACCAAGCACAAGAACACCTCTCCTCGCGAGGCTGTTCTTCCTCTGTATTGTTCATCATCAGCCCAAGAGGCAATCCACCACACCACACACTAGATTAGTGTATTACACCACAACGGTGGCCCGAACCAGTATAAACTTCGTGTCTCTTGTGTTTTTCATCGATCTAGCTTAGCAATCGCGGCGAGGCTGAGGACGTGTTTCGGTAGGGAGAAGATCTTCATGCACACCCCAGAGTTCGAACCTTAAGCGTTTTTCCGGAACCCGATATCCGACAGATCCATCACGACGGGTACGTAGGCTTCCGGGCCGTTCGCAACAGGGGCGCCGCCTGGCTGCCTAATGTTCCCGCTCCCTTATGCCATCCTCTTGTCATGTTGGCCAGGGGCCGGCACTCTAGTGCGCCCCTTGTGGTGTCGCCTGAAGCGGCCTTGACCCGAAGGGGCATGTTCAGGATGGCGCGGGCTGCTCCACGGGGCTGGTTGGCGTCGAGAGGCTCTCCGTGGTCCCTAGGAGTGGGCGCGCGGTTGTGTCGGGGATGAGTGCGCGCCCCCACCACCTCCTGTGATGTGTGGAGCGTGTAGAACGGCGCCGCCCCCTGCAGGCCGCATCCAGCAGCTCGGTGACCCGTTCGAGCACGGCGCCGCGGGCGCTCTCAAGAAGCCTGCACCGCAGGAGTTCTCAGGCCACGATGACTGCCGCCCGCATGTTCGCTTGTTCTCTGCGCGAGTGTGGACCGGTTGCTGTAGCGTAGTTCACAAATCGTGCAGCTGCGGCGCGGCGCCAGTGGAGAAGGCTATGCCGCGCCCCCCCACGGTCGGTCGCCCCTGGCAGAACATGGGCCGCGAGCAGGGCAGAGTGGAGGTATTCTTCGCTGGTGGGTGTTTCCGAGGAGGTCTGGACGACGTAGTGCTCGACGTGGGCTCTCGGGATGTCAGCCATGGCATCGGTGGAGTGGCAGAGGACTGGTCAACGGAAGAGAAGATCTGACACACCCCTACCTAGCACGCCAAATGTCGGATTTAGGGATTCGACAACCCTTGAGAGGTTCGAACTCTTGGGTGCATGCAGAGATCTTAACCTGCCCAGCCTGCCTACTCGCGATCCTCCCTAGCCTAGTGCGTCGAGCTCAAGAGACACAAAGACACCAAGAATTATACTAGTTTGGGCCACAGTTTTGGTGTAATACTGTAATACAGTGTGGTGTGGTGGATTGCCTTGATGGGCTATGGATGAACTAGTACAGTGGATGAACAAGCCTCAGGAGGTGAGGTGTTCTTGAGCTTGTGTGGTGTTCTACTTGCTCTACTCTCTGTTCTTCGTCCCCTTCTCTATGGTGGTGGCTAAGTCCTATATATATAGTGGCCTTAGTCCTCTTCCCAAATATGAGCAGGAAGGGATTCCACAATGGTGGGATTTGAAACGGGACAAGTAGTACAGTCTATCCTGACAAAAGTAGTCTTCGCCTATGAAAAGCCTCTGGTCTTGACGCTACAGTGGGCTCGGTGATGACCTCCGTCCTGCCGTCTTGGCGGTCTTGGTCTTGTTGCACCAGAATGTAAACCTTTGGCTGATTCCTCGGGACCCTGCGCCTGTGGCTTGCCTCCCTTGCACCAAAGAGGAAACCTGCGCTCTGCACCCGCCTGGCGCCCACTTGGCCTTGGTCGTCATGGATCACGTTAGCTGAGCCTCATGAGGTAGCTGCATAGAACTCTCCGCCTCTCAGGAGCCCTCTTGAGGAGGCCACTTCCTTCAGGGTCTTATCGTTGTGTTGGTGTTGAAGCTAGGCCGTACCAGGCCGTCGATGAAGCCACGCGGTGGGCCGCAGGGAGGCAGGACTGGACACCCCCAAGTCCAGGACGCCGACAAACATGGGCTTAGCTTTTGTTCTGAGCTTCTTTCGTCCTCTGTCGGGCCGTGCGCACCGAGCGTGTTCGTAGTACCCGACAAAGTAAGAGTTAACCAGGTGGTTTCTTCGTTCCCGACAGGGATCGATACGCATTTTGCAAGGTTGGCGGGTACCGGGGCATAGTGTTGTGCTTCTCTGGTCCTCCTCCCTCTTTCTATTCTCCTTTTGGGTTAGTCCAGTGGCCGCTGGTGCATGGGTCATGCCGACACAGGTAGCCTCGCCGAGATACACTTACCGAGGTGTCTATCGACGAACTCATACCAGCGTTTCACTCAGAACTACTCTAGGTAGGGAAAATTCTAGACTGAGCGTCACGCAGTAGTCGTCCACGCCGACGTCACCGGGGCTAAAGTGATTCGACTGCTGACGAAGGGAAGGGACGGGGGAGGAGTAAGCTCGCGTCCGCATGTTCCGTGCCCCTTCTCTGAACAGCGCCCAAATGGTGGGTATACCATGCGGGCCGCCGAGACGGGTCTCTTGTTACCAGCGGAGATCTTAGCTGTGGTCATGGCTTCGGCGAGGCGCGGGAACCATCAATGTGTTGCAGGGATGGCCTCGCTCCGCTCATGCGTCCTTGCGGGCGCCATAGTCGATGGCATCGCTGAAGACGCAGATGGCGACGAAGGTGATGCGCTGCTTATGTCTTCAGGTTCGTAGAAGCGCTCCCCCTAACTGGCGCGCCAAGGATGTTGCGGGAAACCATGGCCACCTATGGGACTGGGATGGACCCTTGCTAGTTCAGCAAGGGGGAATCACGTTACAAAAAGAGCAGACCAATGTGCGGCTGTGCGGCAAAGATCACATGGGCAGTTTTACCCAGGTTTGGGCCGTCGTGAAGCATAAAACCTTACTACTGCTTTGGTGGATTGATGGTGGAAAAGTGGTGGTGGTGCGTAGTACACTTGCCCGACAGGGGTTGCTTCGGGGCGGTAGTGACTACACGCGTACGAGGGTGCGAGCGATCTAACTTTTTAACCCCTCGAACTATTGCCATGGGCCTCCTTTTATAGGCTAAGGGGTCACCAATATGGCAAATTTGTCATTAGGCACTAATATGATAGCAAATAGTGCTATCATACCTAACTCTGCAGGTTGACATCGTGCATTTAATGCACCACTTAGCGTCATGTTGTTGGTTGCCCAGCAAGGCTTGCCGGGCTATCTTGCCAGCTCCACGCCTGCATGTTCAACACATCATAGGACGGGTGTCATCTTTGTATTTCCTTGGTAGGAAGTGGCTGCCATGTGGAATGGTTGCCACTTAATCACTCCGTGTCTTTACACTGCACTGATCGACGACATGGGTCATGGTGGAGTAGTTGGTGAGGTAATCTGGGCTCCACGAGTCCCGGTAGGCCTTGCCGGGATGCCTTGGTCATCTTCTTCTGGGGGTGGCCTCGCTCCTTGCCGAGCTCGCCTGCCTGGCAAGGGAGGCTTCTTTTTTGATGATATCTAGCTTCTCTAACTTGGCATTGGATCCTTCTGATCTGCTTGTTGATTCATCGAGTCACTTGGCTCCTTGTACTCCTTAGTTTGATTTTGGCTTGTCCGTGCACGAGTCAGGGGAGAATATATGCCCCTGTATATTTCCCTGACACGTCCCGAATGGCCCTGAGCTCTTGGCAGTCGTTGGTGTTGTGGCTGTGCACGTTGTGGAAGACGCGGAACGGATGGTTGCCTTTGGAAGACTCAGGGTGATCACAGTCGCGCTTCATCTCTAGCTCGGCTGCAAGCACCGCCGGCCCTTGCGCTTCACGTCCTTCGCCTTGGCCTTCTTGTCTTTTAGGTCAACCTCTGGGAGATCGAGGAGAGAGAGATGGCCTTCTTCTGTCCTAGCGCACCTGCTCGCCACATTGAACATCTCCAGAGCTGAGCACAGGTCCTCGTGTATGGCGAGCTCCTCCTTCATCTTGACGTCCCAGACGCCATCAGTGAATGCTGAGATGATGGCCTCGTCTGATACCTTAGGAATCTTGAGGCGGATGTTGGTGAAGCACTGGATGTATTTGTGCAAGGTCTCCCCTGGCTGCTGCTTGATGCGCCGCAGGTCGCTAGCTGCAGGAGCGCGGTCGTGGGTGCTGAGGGAGTCCTGGACTAAGGGGCCCTCGGGCATCCGGACTATATAATATGGGACGGGCTAATGGGCCGTCAAGATACAAGGAAGAATACCACCTCTCATGTCCGGTGGGGTCTCCCGTATACGTGGATGGCAAGATTAGGTGTCTGGATATACTATTTCCTTTCTGTTAAACCGACTTTGTACAACCCTAGGCCCCTCCTGTATATATATAAACCGGAGGGTTTAGAATGAAGACAGGATCATAGCATTGATAGGCTAGCCAAGCTAGGGTTTAGCCATTACGATCTCGAGGTAGATCAACTCTTGTAACCCCTATACTCATCGAATATAATCAAGCAAGAGTAGGGTTTTACCTCCATTAAGAGGGCCCGAACCTGGGTAACATGGTGTCCATTTTGATCATTGTTACCATCGACCCTCAGACATACAACTTGGCCCCCCTACCCCTGATCTACCGGTTTTGACACCGACATTTGTGCTTTCATTGAGAGCTCCGTTGTATCGTCGACAGAAGGATTGCTGGCTCGCCTCTTCATCAAGGATGACGCTGTGTCCAGGGAAACCTTTCTCCCTGGATAGGTCTTTGTGTTCGGCAGCTTCATGATTCGTGCCAACTCGACCGGCCACCTTGAGCAGGTCGACAGTTATGCCCCCGGCCACTGGATCAGATTTGGAAACCTGAATTACATCGCCGATATCCAAGGAGATCTGGCCTTCGAGTGGTTCGCGGCCTCGGCTCCCACCCCGTGCCCCTTGAAGAAAACTGTTCGGATCCGCTCTTAGATCCCTTCCAGGGGTCGACACTCACACCTGCCTCGGCCATAGATCCAGAGCGGGTAGTATCATCCAAAGACTGGAGGATCACCCCCGCTGGACTCTTTTCTATCACGGAACTTCCGACCGGAGACCCAGAAGCGATCTTGGGCTCACCTCTGGTTGACAACTCCGAACTTTGGAAGTCTGCGTTGATCGGGCCCGATCAGGTGTCTGACGCCGAACCCAGCCCGACAGATCCATGGACTGACACCCAGCTTTCGCCCATAGATGAAGCACTGGGCATAATGCGATCTCGCACCATTGCGGAAGCCTTCCCTTCGAACTGCACCCAGCATGGGCTGGGGGCTAGGAGCGGGGAATTTTATTACCTTCCCACCACCCACTTAATAGCCACTATTGAGGATCTTATAGACATGCTGGACTACGCGTCCAAAGACATCGATGGTATGGACGACGATGCTGACACCGAATCAGGCCAAGTCCCACCCACCACAGGGTGCTGGAGGGCCACTTCAACCTATGACGTATACAAGGTGGACACTCCTGACAAAAAGGATGATGACGATAATCCAAATCCCGATGAGGACAAGCCAGTCAACGAACCATCAAAGTGCCAACGTCAGCGGTGTTGCTCACGATCACGTCAGGCAAATGATAGTAACATCGGCACCTGATATAGTGTGACTCTGGATAATGTCAAAGATCCCGAACACCCCGTCGAGCCCACATCTGAACAGGATGACAGGGAGGAGGGTCAGTATAGCCCCAAACACGCTAATCACGAAGGTTCAGAAGACAACAACTATATGCCAGTCTCCGAAGAGGATGTTAGCCTCGGTGACAAAGTCTTTATCATCCGAAAGGAAGCCCTCGAGCAAGCACGGTTCAAGCGACAGCTCATCGCCACAGCGTGGAGCCTGAAAAGGAAACAACATCAGCTCAAAAATGAACATGATACGCTCAGTGAAAGGTGGACCAAGGTCCTAGCCGCCGAGGAGTACGACCATAAGCGACCTACCAAAAGTTACCCCAAGAGCAAGCTGCTGCAACAATTCAACGACGAAGCCCTTGAGCCAATACCATCAAAATATAATTAGGCAGACCAACCAGACCGACCACCACATGGACGGGATAAAGCCGCATATGAAGCCGAACACCAGCCCGCATCTCCTCGCTGAAGAGGCAAGGAGACATCAGCTATGGGCTACACATATGAGTTGCAATGGGACCTGGCTAATAAAGCCGGCCAGACCAGATCGATATATGGATCAAGAGGCCGTGCCACGGCATGAGATAACGGATATGAAGTCCGGTGTGATGAACATTACAATATTCGTGATCAGCACCGAACCCAGATGTCATCCGATCTCTGCCACAATGTTGCACGATGCAGGGGTGTAGCACACCCTATGTGCTTTACTGATGAGTTAATGCAACACCAGTTTCCGAAAGGGCTTAAACCCGTGATCATCAAGCAGTATGATGGAACGACGGATCCGACCCTCTGGATTGAAGATTTTCTTCTACACATTCATATGGCTCGTGGACATGACCTCCATGCCATTAACTATCTTCCTCTAAAGCTGAAAGGACCAGCACAGCACTAGCTGAACAGCCTCCCAGGAAACTCCATTGGAACCTAGGAAGATTTGGAAGATTCTTTTCGGGCCAACTTTTAGGGCACCTATGTCCGGCCACCAGATGCGGATGACTTGAGTCACATAATCCAGCAACTAGGTAAATTGGGTCATAAGCTTTGGAATTGGTTCCTAATTAAAAAGAACCAAATCATGGACTGTCCGGATGCTGAAGCCTTAGCGGCCTTCAAACACAGTGTCCGAGATGAATGGCTCGCCCGACACCTTAGGCAGGACAAGCTGAAGACCATGGCAACCTCAACTGCACTTATGACCCGCTTCTATGCGGGTGAAGATAGCTGGTTGGCTCGTAGAAGCAACAGCTTGGGCGACCCTGGCACTTCTGAGGCTAGGGACAACAATGGTAAACCATGCCACAATAAAAACAAACGTCAGAACAACAATGACGACGCAGATGATACGACAGTCAATGCCGGATTCAGTGGTTCTAAATTTGGTCAGCAGAAGAAACCTTTCAAAGGAAACAAGGATGGTCCATCCAGCTTTGATAAAATCCTTGAGAGGCCCTGTCAGATTCATGGTACACCTGCTAAGCCTACTAACCACACCAATAGGAACTGTTGGGTTTTCGAATAGGCCGGTAAGATAAATACCGAACACAAGGGAAAGGGACCTCCACGTGAGGACAATGATGAGCTCCGTCAACCGAACACCGGGGGACAAAAGCAGTTTCCCCCCTAGGTGAAAACAGTGAAAATGATCTATGTAACTCACATTCCCAAAAGGGGGCGCAAGCGCGCACTAAGGGACGTCTACGCCGTAGAACCTGTCGCCCCAAAAGATCAACCCATGGCCAACCTGTCCTATCACTTTTGATCGCAGGGATCACCCAACCAGTATCCTTCACGGGGGTTCGGCCGCCCTGGTACTCGATCCAATTATTGAGGATTACATCTCACTAGAGTCCTTATGGACGGGGGAAGCAGTCTCAACTTGATTTATCAAGACACTGTCCACAAGATGGGCATTGACCCATCAAGAATAAAGCCTAGTAACACTACCTTTAAAGGTGTGATACCCGGCGTGGAGGCCCGTTGTACGGGCTCACTAACACTGGAGGGAGTATTCGGCTCCCTAGGCAACTTCCGCAGTGAAGAACTAATCCTCTACATTGTCCCTCTCCACAGTGGTTATCATGCACTGCTCGGACGAACTGCTTTCACCCGCTTTAATACAGTCCCACACTATGCTTATTTGAAGCTCAAAATGCTCGGACCTTGCGGTGTTATTAGAGTTAATGGAAACATGGAGTACTCCCTCTGTATAGAAGAACATACCGCGGCCCTTGCAGGCAAGGTGTATGGCGGCCCTATCAAGCCGAACAATTCATGGGACATTAAAGCCAAAAAAATCCTAAACGAGTCAGACCCGCACATCACAGCGATAACTCGACGGATCCAGACGTCGATTAGTAGTTCGGCCTCTGCCAACTGCCCCATAAGGTTGCGGCCTATGTGCTGCGTGTACATAACTACACACTCAAAATACGTTGGGCAGCGCCAGAGGCACACTGCGGCAAAAATGTCCATAGTACTGCTTGACCCTATTTGGACTGTATACATCTTTCGTCACTACAGGTTCATTCGGAGCCCTATTTGCTATATGGTTGTATCGGGGATCCTTTCAAGGCTAGCGTTTCCCAACTTTATGGCCAACCATAAAATACTCATAGCAAAGGATTTGTTACTAAGGAGAAATGGTGCACACGTGCGGCAGGGCATCACTGGAGTCATCGAGCCATTACTTTTAGGCCCTGTGTTAGACTTTCCCTTATGTAATTTTTTTTAGGCATGTAACATGACCTTAATATTACTGGCATTGTCTGTCGAAAGACGCCTCGACGTATTGATAAGGATATAAATGAAACAAATGATCACCACCTTTTGTTGGGTTCTTATATTATCTCGTCATTCGTACTCCCTCCTTGTTTTCGACTGACATACGTGCTTCGGCACGGCCTTCATACCAGGGGTTGTATTCGGCCCCGGAAATTCCCAAAGTCCAAACACCTATAGGGAACTCTTCGGCGTCCCGGATATTGCACTATATGCATCAGCTCTGAATCATGTCTTTGGTCTATAGTTGGGTTGCCCGGCTCCTGTGCTTGCCACCTTACGTTTCGCAAGTTCGGCTAAGGTAGCAAATGGAGAACTACTGCGATTGTATTTCTGATTCGTCCGGTCAAGTACCTCAGTAGAGAAAGCCGAAAACTGACTGTCATGATATGCGAGAGTGGGTCCGCAATCCGATGACTTAGTGTTATTCTACAAATCATGTGTGATTTATGCCGTGTTATACGAGGGGCTAGGCTTTGACCAGCTATGTTGCAAAGGCACCGTAATCCAGATTCCCGTTCATGCAACAGGGGCTAGTACTTAGCCCCACCAATGGACTCTTACAGCTACATGAAAGTGATAAAGCCGCATAGTCTGATTGCCTTGTTCATGTCGCATGACGCCTCCTATATAGGACCAAGACGTTGGATAAAGTGCAGACATGCGTTCCCGAACAGCCCTGTAATATTTACATGGGGGCAGAAGCCAACAACTAGTAAACTTTTAGAATTATAAAATAAATGGCCAAACAGGAGGATAAACTAACAAAATCATAAAGCGCAAGCATAAATATTTCACATTATGAGTTCATTACATGGTACTTACAAACCGGACTCCACTAATCAAATATGATATCATTTGAGCACTGGCCCTCTACAATACAGGCTCGCTCGAGGACATCGTTGAAGTACTTCTCTTGTCGCCGGTGATCCTTGCCTTCAGGCGGCCCCGCGATGGAAATGTCGGTGGCCTTGATCTTCTCCCATTGCACCTTGACTCGGGCAAAGGCCATCCAGGCACATTCTATGCAGGCTGACCGCTTGATGGTGTTGATCTGAGGACGCGCATCGACCAGCCGGTTTACGAGTGTGAAGTAGCTGCTGGGCATAGGCTCGGCTGGCCAAAGACGGACTATTACATCCTTCATGGCTAGTTCGGCCGCCTTGTGCAGCTCGGTCAGCTACTTCAGCTGATCGCTGAGGGGCACCGAATGCTCTAGCGCAAGGTATTGCGACCAGAACATCTTCTCCGTCGAGCTCCCCTCTTCGGCTCAGAAGAACTCTATGGTGTGAGCGACACTCCTCGGCAGATACACAAATGCTCCTAGAGAACTCCAACTCGGTCAGCAAGATGTATCTCTTACTTGTAAACTTACTCTGCAGAAGAAAGGCCTTACCAGCCGCTATCTGCCTCGCCTCCTCGATCTCTTGGTGAGTGCCTTGGGCTTCAACCCGAGCTTCCTTCACGCTCTTGAGAGCCTTGCTGAGCTCGGCGGCTTGTTTCGAACTCTTCTTCTCCAAGAACTCGGACACTATCTTAATTCTTGTGAAAAGGCAGAAGCAAGTGAAAGGGCAGCAGTATTATATGAGTTCTAAAAAGAAGGGCGAAAAAAAGTCATGTATGATAGTGGTAAAAAGCCTTCAATAGAAGGGAATAGCAACCTGACTAGAAATTTATAGCTGACTAGCGTACGAATGAGTTAGTCAGGCTATGAATGAAGGCTACTACTCTTTAGGAAGAAGGTACTAATAGCTCGCTCAGAGGTTCAGTCAAGCTCCTCACTCTTGGTCTGGCGGGGCATATTAGATATAGTGGCGTCCTTGAGCTTCTGTTCAACCTCACCCACCCACGCCTCGTGTTGTTCGTGGGCAGTTCGCTCCACCTCCAACTCTATCGCCGCTTTGTCAGTGGCCGCCCTGCTAACCTCCGCCTCCATTTTGGCTTGGGTGAGGGCACTCTTGAGGGACTCGACCTTGGTTGCGCCAACTATGAGTATAGTCATAAAACTCAGTAAATTTCAAGAACTAGTGCACATATTACTTCGGGTATGTACAAATGTCGCATACCTTGCGTTTCATGAAAATGCTTATTGACGCGGTCGAGCTCCTCATCGGCTAGCCGAAGCTTCCGATTGAGCTCGGAAACCTTTGCGGCTTGGGCAGTAGCCGCTAGCATAGATGCTTGTCCAATAAGATAGCATGATACATTATCAACTTGTTTTGATCCTCTGTTTGGATTGTTCTAATCCGGACAGAGTCTCAGGGGGTACTGTCTATACATGGGTTCAACCTTGCATATAAAAAGAACTTGTGAAAAGAATTACATCGCATACCTCAAAGACCGTCAGTAGGATGTTGAAGGCATTGTTCAGTCCGCTTTTCGCAGACTGAACCTTCTTCATAACCGCACCCCCATCAGGGTGTCGTGCTCCTCCACAATGGAAGCGCGTTGCAGTGCTTCCTCCAGAGTATGAGCGGCCTCCGGATTAACGGAAGCTGCCGATGGAGTTGCTGCTCCTCCACCCTCTGTCGAAGGAGGGTGTTGGTCCGAACCCGGAGCCGTATTGGTCTCCGGGATTGTCTTTGGCGAGGGCTTGAACTATTGAGGCCCCCCACCCTCGGTGGTCATGGGGGTCGCTGTGCCCCGCTCTATGGCATACGAGGTATTAACCTTGGGCTCCTTCTGGACGGCCTCCCCCACCTCGGCCAGGAGAGGTCCTTTGAGACGACACCTCTGTTGACGGTAGGGTGCGTCGACTGCAAACTAAAATTTTCCTATGCGCAGAACAACCAGGAACATGCTACGGGAATGGATCACAGGTCGTTACCACTAGATGTGCAGTGCCGTGCAGCATAAGAAGAGTTGGGGCAGTGTGTCCGTGTGGTTCGTCTCCTCCTTGTCCTATCTCCCTCGAACAGCCGGTCGTCGGATCCCTCGTACAGGTTTGCCGGAGCAGCGCAAGTGCACCGCCTCTAATGGTATCCGCGCATGCAGGAGGAATGTCGTGCGGCGGACTGCTAGGTCCGATCACACAACCGACGGCGAGTGGAGGTGTCTATTCGCAACACATGCAAACCCTAATGGCATCACCGAAGAAAGCAACTGAATAAGTGTGCCACACCGCCACTATTAATAGACATCCGTTGCAGGCTCAACACTTGGGCCTTGCATGGATCCTAAAGCCCAAAGTCTACTCAGTTGCGTTCCAAGTCCAGCTCAGATCACATCTAACCAGTGTCCTCTGAGCTGACCTCGTAGGTTCCTTCCCTTAAGCACGCTACCCCTTAGGTTCAAGTCGGCTTGGTCACAGTTCAGATCACCTCCGACCTACACGGTTGGTAGCAACCTCTAGCAAGGCATGCTGGCCACCAAGCAGACTATGAAGCTGGTTAGGCGAACCTATACATCACACTTCCATTCCCTTTGCCACACGATATATGTTGTCGGGCTCAAGGCGAGTTTGTCATCCTTGTGCTAGCCCGACCTCTTTCTCGTTCCAGTGATGCCAACCACAAACCGGATTATCTCATAATCCTTGTCGCATGGCCATGTTTATCCTGGTCGGATCACACAAGGGGCCCAGAGTATATCTCTCTTGATCGGAGGGGCAAATCCCATCTTGCTCGACCATGTCTTGTAGCATGGGTCTGGACAAACCCGAAACCTACCTTTGTAACTACCCAGTCACGGAGTAGCGTTTGGTCGGCCCAAAGCAAGTCTATCACCATCCCGAGTACATGCGTCAACTCAGGTCTGAGGACATAGAATGTATGTTGTACTAGAGACTCAGAAATGACATATCACTGCATCTCGTAGTTGGGTCTGTCCGACTCAAACCTTATCCCGACTCGCATTCGACTATGTCGAATCCGACTAGATCCTTCTGAGTCCATATTATCTGGTTAGCATCCAATGGCTCATGGCTAGTGAGACCAAGCCATCCACCGTGTCATATGCTAGTCTAGTTGGCTGCACGTCCACACATCCCTTTCGACTAGGGACCTTTTAGGACAGTAATCATACAATGCATAGTCCCACAAACGTGTCACGTACTTTCTAATATACATCATTGATAATGTCCAATGACTATCTTTATTCATAAACACAAGGAAATATCATCAAACCTGATTGCTTCTAGGGCATATCTCCAACAGTCTCCCACTTGCACTAGAGTCAACCAAATAGACATCGAATGCCCATAGCTCTAACGTGCCCCTCATGCTGGGGTTGTGGAAGTGGCTTAGTCAACAGATTTGCAACATTTGCATGCGTGTGAATTTTTCATAACTCTACGTCACCATCCTTTACGATCTTTCGTATCAAGTGATATTTCCGATCTATGTGTCTGACCTTGTGGTGATTACTCGGCTCCAAAATTATCACAATAAAGGTCCAACAGTTTTACCGAGGCTGGGAAAATACCAAGCTCATCCAGAAAGTTCCGAATCCAAACACCTTCCTTTGCAGCTTGCTATGTCTTGAGCTTGCGTTGGTTTTCCTTGCAGAGGAAAGTGTGGCACCCCGGCTCAGAGCGACCGGTTTACCTTGCATTGCCAGCCCAGGGACCTTGTCTTCTGGCAACACACAACAACATGGTACAGAAAAACAACCGCTTTATTCATGCTAGCGGAGCATAGTTCATATTACAACAGTTAGCGAGGCCAAGCGGCACACACGGTGCGGCTGAACAATATGTACATTATTTTGTGAACATAAAGGGGCCTCGATCATGACAACTACTCGGCAGCGGAACAACGTCGTAGCGGGACTCCATAGCACAGGGACACCGATGTGGACACGGTCTAGACTCGAACATCACTCCTTTCCAACGAGACGTTCCTGAAATCTGGCATGACACGCCTGGTCAGTACATTGAATGTACTTGCAAGATCACAATAAGCATAAACATAATGACAAACAATATCATGACATTTAACCATTTAAGCAATAATGCAACCATATATCCAACATGTTGTGACTCTACTCAACTGGTACTCGTTCCCCAGACTTGCTTACCAGACGTGATCAATACCAGACCACAAACATGATAATTCCAAAAACACACTCGTCATCCTTACGGTGATCACAACCCGACCAACTCATGGCCCGTGATCCTTACGGCGATCACAACCCGACCAACTCGTGGCCCATGATCCTTACGGCGATCACAACCCGACCAACTCGTCGCCCGTGATCCTTACGGCGATCACCACCCGACCAACTCGTGGCCTGACTCAACACGATGGCCTCACTGCCATCCTTAGTACAAGGTCAGTGTGCATATTTTTTTAGTGTTGACCCATGGTGTACCCTACTTTCGAGCATGTCCGTAACCGTGGACTCAGCTATCGATAGATTAAAACACGCTGCAGAGCTTAGTTCACTGTACCCACACTACGGAACCCATGGCCTCGCACTCCCATTCAGGTGGACCAACATCGGTCCGACGAAACCATTTCATTGTCATGACACTCTCCCGGCCCTTCTGACTCAGACCCCAACGGGCTAGTCCTGGGTGGCCCCGTGTCTACCTCTAGACACCTCGACCACCGTCTTGGCCACGATCCACTATGGGATGCGGTACCAAAACTTATCTTAACAACAGGCTCACAAGGTTATGCTTGCCTACCGGGCCAGGGTACAGCATGCCCATAACCTTCCCTAAATGGAGGAACCGACCAGAGGCACGACAATGAAACGCATTAAGGCCGTCCCATACCGGCAAATGTGGTTGCACTGGGAAAGACTCGTTTCAGTGGCACCATGACCCGGTCAACAACATATTCAAGTTGAGCTATTAATCAGGTTCAACTTAATGTGAAAATAACCGGTGTCATAATGCCATACTATGCATCACTTAACATATGCATCACATAACCATGCAAATAACTGAATCAACCATGCTCCTACGGAGCCATCATCAGCTCATGCTACTACTCTGGTTAAGATCACACCTTACTTACACCAGAATCATTTCTAGCAATCTCATCATTTTCATCATGCAAAATAATAGTTAAACTAATTATCAAACTCTATGACCATATTGTTTATTCATTACTTGCAACTAAGTTCTCCTTAGCTTACCAACAAAATTCACTTCAAACATTCTATAGTTCAAGTATTTTAACATAAGAAGCATTTAACAGAATATATTCATTATATAACTAATTTAAATGCATCAATATTCATAAGTTCAAGTAGGAAAATCATAAATATTGAAGTGGCACGATGAAAATGATATTGTGGCTTACCTTAGTGCTGATGCGGTTCATAAAGCTCCCGGTGATCCTCAAGACAAGCTGGCCCTTCTGAAAATATTCAAAACCACAAAAAGAAAACATCAAGAAACCTTCTGAAAATTGCCAGAAAATCTAGACAGCAAGGAAAAATCCCATCTTTTGGGTGCTGTTAGATTTTTAGACACAGAACACAATGCAAAAAGAATCCATGCATTCGGACTTATAGATAAAAAGTTATGGCCGTTTGAAGTTTCCTGGAATTTAAATGAATTTGAAATAATTGAACAGAGGGGCTGACGTCGAAAGCGTAAACACCCGGGGTGCCACCACTCATACTACTTCGCGTGCATAATGAGTGGATGACTAGCGGGCCCCGCTAGTCAGGCCGGAGGAAGGGGAGAGGGAACAAAGGGAGGTGGAGCTTCACCGGAGCTCACCCCAGTGGTGAGGCTTCTTGGAGTCAAACGAGACAGAGGGATCGACGGAGGAGATGTTTGCGCACCTGCCCGTACCCGTAGCGTAGCTAACTGTGACCGGATGACATCGGATTTGACTTCTCCGATGGAGGCAGAGGGCGGAGGTTGCCAGAGTTGAGGAAGACGGTGGCTTGGGGCGGCTCCAGGGGTTCCAGAGGGGTGGGTTGGCTTCACTGAGGAGAGGCGGAGGCCCTGGCTGGGTCACCTTGGCTTGGGAGGGGACGAAGCTGCGGAAACGATCTGGAGGGGATCGCCGGCGAGCTTGGCTCCGGGACGGCAGCCCGCGGCCTGCCCGGCCGTGTTGTGGCCTCTACTGGCTCTAGGAGGAGGGGGAAGTGGCTGGGTGTGCTCCAAGAGGCTGCGGGTGGCTACTTATATAGGCGGGCAGCAAGGAGGGCTTGGGCTCCACCGGAGGACACCTGTCCCATGCGCCCGGCGATGAACGGCGCCAGAGAGCAATGGAGAAGACGACGGAGGTCACACAGGAACTGTGCGCGGGCGCGGACAAGCAGATGAGCAAGGGGGAAAGCGACGAACACAGTGCGCGTGCACTGTGCCGTTGGCCGGACCGTGCCCATGCTTGCTGCGGCAAGATCCAGCATCGGCGAGCCGCAGGGGCGAGTTATGGAGGTGGAGACAAGGATGGTGGCCAGGGGTGGCACGCTCTGGCCGGCTGGGCAGCGAGCACGCGCTCAACAGAGGCGTCGTTGATGCGCAGAGCACGCTCGGACGAGCGTGGTCACCGCGTGGACCGTGACATCAGGCCATCCTACCCACTAACAAAGATGTCTGGCGTGTAGTCCTTAGTAAACTGAGATGTTACCACGGTTTGGTTAGGTTCTAGGTGCAGTAGAAGTAAACTTGTGCTGCTGACAAGTTACTGGACAATAACTTTGGAGAGTTGCTGTGGTCAAACCATTGGGATTCAAGGGCTGAGCTTTGGGGTTTTACTATCTCTTACTAAGGTAAATAAGCACAGGGAAAACCAGCTACAATGGAGCTAGTAAAAAGGTAGTTGCTCTAGAAACTACCATTTCTGCCCAGAACTAACTTTATTTTCTGTAGCCAAAATATTCCAAAGAGTGGTGAAATATTTTTGCTCAGAAATGTGCGCTAGGGTCCAAAGCATAATTGGGATTTTTCTCAGGATTTTTGGGGCAAGAAAAATTCGGGTCGCTTTGTAGCTCGAAGAGTTAGCTAGGGTTTTGGAGGCCAAAAATGAATATTTTTCATTTAAGAAAAATATTCCAAGCAATATTGTTGGGTTGGCCAGGGGTGAAATGATGGTTGTGAGGAGGAGAGGGAACACTTGGGTGAAAATCAAGGGGTACCCAAGTGGTTAAGTCCAAATGAAATGATTCAAAACTCCAAATCCAAAACCAACTCAACTGAAAATCAAGAAAAGAAGAAGAGGGAAAAAACCAGGCTGTCAAAAACCTCCCCCACTTAGAATGAATCTCGTCCTCGAGATTAGGTTGCTTGGGAAAACCTGTCTGGGTAACATGCCCTTAGAAATTCTTCTGATTCCCAGGTTGATTCTGACTCGGCATGATGCATCTGTTGGACCTTGTAAAACTTTTGTGACTTAATGCGAGTGACCCTTTCCATCTGATCCAAAACTTTCATTGGCCTCTCTTCGTAGGTCAAGTCCTTTGCCAGCTCTATCTCTGCCAAATTGGTCTTTTTCTCGGGCGGTGATATGCACCATCGCAGTTGTGAAACGTGGAACACGTTGTGCACGTCTGACAGCTCAGGGGGTAACTCCAACTGATATGCCATATCACCTACTCGTGTCATAACGGGAAATGGACCAATAAACCTGGGTGCCAGTTTTCCACGGGTTTGAAACCTCTTGACTCCTTTCATAGGTGTGACTCGAAGGTAGACATGTTCTCCGGGTTCAATGCTGATCCGCCGGTGCTTTGCATCGTAATAACTTTTCTGTCGCGATTTGGCCAATTGCAATCGGTCTCAGATCTCCTGGACTTGCTTTTCGGCTTCCAGCATGAGATCTATTCCGAAAATACGGCTATCTCCGGTTTGAGACTAATTTAATGGAGTGCGGCACTTACGACCATACAAAGCTTCATATGGTGACATCTTTAAACTGGTCTGGAACCCATTGTTATACGAGAACTTGGCATACGGAAAGCAATCTTCCCATTGTGGTCCTTGGGCCAAAACACAAGCTCGGAGCATATCTTCGAGTATTTGATTTATCCTTTCTATCTGCCCATCCGTCCGAGGATGATAAGCAGTACTGTATTTCAATTCTGTTCTGAGGGCCTGATGGAGACGGGACCAAAAAGCAGAGGTGAAAAGCGAACCTCAGTCAGAAGTGATGGTTCAGGGTACTCCATGCACACTCACAATTCTGGATACATACAGTCATGCAAGCTCATCTGCTCGGTATGAGGTTTTGATTGGGAGGAAGTGGGCCAACTTGGTTAATGTATCCACTATGACCCAGATCGCATTATTGCCCCGTCGGGTCCTAGGTAGTCCTGTGATGAAATCCATACAGACATCGTCCCATTTCCATTGTGACACTGGCAGCAGTTGGAGAAGTCCGGCTGGTTTCTGATGTTCTGCCTTTACTTTGTTGCATATATCGCAACAAGCCACGAAATAAGCAATGTCTTTCTTCATTCCATCCCACCAGAATATTTGCCGAAGGTCTTCATACATTTTCGTACCTCCAGGGTGGATTGAATACGAGGATTCGTGGGCTTCTGACCAAATTTTCTGCTTCAGATCAGCTTCATTAGGTACACAACTCCTTCCCCTGAATCGGAGGGTACCGCACTGATCCTTCAAGAAATCGGAAAGCTTGATACGTTTCTGCCAGATCGACATCGCCTGACTGGGCTTTGCGGATTTCTTCCTCAAGAGTAGGGGAACCTTCAGAATATTGGCAAGGCCTGCCTCAACTATGACCAGGTTGAGCTGAGCCATCTCCTCTTTAAGCTCGGAAGGCAAAGATTCCAACATGATGTTTAAACTAACGGGCTTTCGACTGAGTGCATCGGCAACCACGTTGGCCTTACCCGGATGGTAATTTATTCCAAGGTCATAACCCTTGACCAACTCAATCCATCTTCGCTGACGGAGATTTAAATGCGGCTGGGTAAATATATAGGGACAGTTGCATTTTTACCCCTAGTTGGTTCCTACCCACGGGTTTTGCCCTTACTTTTCGAGCTTGCTCAGTTTTGCCCTTACTTTTTCCATCGAGGTCCCTCGAATGCCCTTTGACTGTTTGACCAAAACTTTGAATATTCATAACTAATTCATATGAACTCAGAAAAATGCAAATAAGATATCAAAATGTTCAGATAAACATTACCTTTATGGGCATATAATTTGCATTCAGGACAAAAACATCATTTAAACTACCCGAGGTAATTAATGTTATTAACATTATTAAAAATAAATAGGTATAAACAATATTTTTTGGTGAATAAAAATTATATGCAAATGTAGGTGATGTTTTCTGAACATCCTGATACCTTATTTGCATTTTCCTGAGTTTGTATCAACTTGTTAGGATGTTTCCAAATAATGGTCAAAGTCGTTAGAACATTCATAACAAGTTGATACAAACTCAGAAAAATGCAAATAAGTTATCACGATGTTCAGAAAACATCACCTACATTTGCATGTAATTTTTATTCATGAAAAAATATTGTTTATATGTATTTATTTTTAATAATGTTAATAACATTAATTACCTCTGGTAGTTTAAACAATGCTTTTGTCCTGAATGCAAATGATATGCCCATAAAGGTAATGTTTATCTGAACATTTTGATATCTTATTTGCATTTTTCTGAGTTTGTATGAATTAGTTATGAATTTTGAAAGTTTTAGTCAAACGGTCAAAGGGCATTTGAGGGACCTCGATGGAAAAAGTAAGGGCAAAACTGAGCAACCTCAAAAAGTAAGGGAAAAACCCGTGGGTGAGAACCAACTAGGGGTAAAAATGCAATTGTCCCAAATATATACTTGAGGCTTTTGTGATCTGTCAAAATTTGGCACTTTTTCGATGAGGTAGTGTCTCCAAATTTTTAAAGCCTGAACTACCGTGGCCAATTCCAAATCATGAGTGGGGTAATTTCCTTCGTGGGGTCATAGCTGCCGTGAGGCATAAGCTACTACCTTGCCATCTTGCATAAGTACGCATCCTAGCCCTTGTCGGGAAGTGTCGCAGTATACGTCAAAACTGCGGTAGATATCTGGAAGTCTTAATACTGGCGCAGTTGTCAAGCGTTTATTGAACTCGGTGAAACTTTTCTCACAGTCCGTAGTCCATTCAAATTTCTTATCATTTTTGAGCAGCTCCGTCATGGGTTTGGCAATCTTGGAAAAACCTTCAATGAACCGGCGGTAATATCCGGCTAATCCAAGAAAACTCCGGATCTGAGATACGGTGGCGGGTGGCAACCAGTCGAGCACGTCTTTTACCTTGCTTGGGTCCACGGCTATACCTTCAGCGGATAGCACATGCCCAAGGAATCCAACTTGCTTGAGCCACAACTCACATTTACTGAATTTGGCATATAACTAGTGCTCACGGAGTCGTTGTAACACTGCTCGGAGGTGTTCCTTATGCTCTTCTTCACTTCTTGAGTATATAAGTATATCATCGATGAAGACGACCACAAACTTATCGAGGAAATCCATGAATACTTTATTCATCATGTGCATGAAGAAGGCGGGGGCGTTGGTGAGGCCGAAGGACATGACTGTATATTCATAGAGACCGTAGCGAGTGGTGAATGCGGTCTTGGGAATATCCTCCTTTTTAATTTTGAGCTGATAATATCCAGTCCGCAAATCAATCTTTGAGAATACCTTGGCTCCACTGAGCTGATCAAACAAATCATCTATTCTTGGCAGAGGGTATTTGTTTTTTATCCTGACATCATTCAACTGTCGGTAGTCCACACACATACGAAGGCTGCCATCTTTCTTGTCCACAAAAATAGTAGGTGATCCCTAGGGCGAGGAACTGGGGCGGATATACCCCTTTTGGAGCATTTCATCAAGCTGTTTCTTTAGCTCCACTAATTCGGATGACGGCATTCGATAATCTTTCTTGTGTATTGGTGTGGTTCCGGGCACAAGTTCTATTGCAAACTCAAGCTCTCGATCAGGTGGCATGCCTGGCAGTTCTTCTGGGAATACATCAGGAAACTCACTGACCACCAGAATTAATTCCATTTCTACTATTGCTGTAAAAACCATTTCTTTGGAGCGTATGCTCCTACGAGCAATAAACTTTGTAGTTTGTCCATATTGGCCGGTCAAGTTGACTTCTCGGGTGGCACAATTTATGCACACTTGGTACTGAGTCAGCCAATTCATGCCCAAGATAACATCCAACTTATCAGACTCAATAAGTATCAAAGACGTTGGAAAACGGATTCCGTTGATACTGACTTCCAGATTGCGGCAGACTAGATTGCTTCTGATAAGAGATCCTAGGGTTTGTACCAGCATATTCTTTCCCAAAAGCGAACAAGGAAATTTGTTTTGGGAAACAAAACTCCGAGAAATAAAAGAGTGGGAAGCCCGAGAGTCAAATAAAATTACTGCGGGTATGTTATTAACAGGGAACATACCAATGACGACTTCAGGATTTTCTTGGGCTTCGTCGGCTGAAATGTGATGAACGTATCCCGTGACATCGTGCTGACTTGGACCAGATTCCAAATAATGGATTTGAGGCTTGAACGTAGCATTGGTCCGGTTGTTCTTGGGACACTGTTTGGCATAATGTCCGGTTTGTCCGCAACTGTAACATGAATTGTTGCGCAGGCGATTCTCCATAACTGGGTTGAGTACGTCATTCTTGACTTGGGTGGTGGCCTTGTTAACATTTTGTTGCAATTAGGCTGGTATGCTACCTGAGTTGGCTCCCAGGTACGAACCTTCTGCACTGGTTGCATTTCCCTTTTGGGATCAAACTTGCGCTTGTGATCGTTATGGGCAGACTTATTATCTGATACAAGCTTGTGCTCCCTTTCAGAAATGAAAGCCTTGTTCACCAGGGTTTGGAAATCAGGGAAATCAAACACACTGAGAGCATAGCGAAGTTGCGGGTTTAATCCACCAAGAAATAGGTCTATCTTCCTTTCTTCAGTGGCCACGTCATATTGAGAGTAACGTGATAGGTGATTGAATTTCTGCAAATATTCTCCCACTAACTGACTTCCTTGGAGGAGCACGAGAAATTCATGCTGCTTAATCTTCATAATCCCCGTAGGGATGTGATATTTCTGGAATTGCTCCTTGAATCTTGACCAGGTAATTGCTTGATTAGTCCCTATGGCTTTTTCATTTTCCCACCATATAGCAGCAGCACCTTCCAGATAATGTGCTAAAAATGGAAATTTATCCTCTTCATCAGTTCGAGCAACCTCAAGTTTCTTTTCCATAGTTCTCAACCAATCATCTGCATCCAAGGGATCAATGGCCTGACTGAAACTGGGAGGCTTAGTCCTTTGAAAATCAGATAACTTGGAGTGAGGGACGGGCTGATTTCCATTCTGTCCAACCATTGCTTGAATACTTCTGAATATTTCCATCAGATCATTATTTCATCGTTCCTCGAACATATGCATAATTTGCTCGGTGGAGGGCGGATTTGGCGATGGAGGTGGTGGTGGAACGTACAGCTCGGGTGATTGTCCTGCCTGTCGTGTGGAACACCGAATAGGAGAACCCTCGCGAACGTTGCTGCAGCCTCCCCACGTCATCCTAATATGATTTATCCCAAGTCAACGCAACCGAGATGAGAAGCATTCAACATAAACTGGGGAGAAGCTAGCAACAAAATCCAAGTAACGCCAAAAAAAGAAACAAAGAAAATACTGTGAATAAAATAAAGTCCAACATAATTATACATAGACTCATACATGAAAGATAACAACATGCCAGGTCCAACTACCCTCATACATGAAAAGAAACATCATGACTCGTACGACTACATCCATACTCCATCCCGACGACTGCGAATACTCGAAAGCTCTACTGCTCAGCTGGTGTTGCGGGGTCTTCTCCTGAAACGGACTCAGATCCAGAACTGACGGGGTTAACGGAGAGCTCCGGGTTAAAAGTGACACGACGACGCTGCCTCGAGGGCTATCCCTCAGGTGTAGGCGGAGGGTGTTTCATCGAGGCTACAGGAGTGGCGAGGAGTGAAACCCACTCAACAGGAGCACTAAGTGTACTCATAGTCGCGGTGCCCGAGCTACTCGGAGGGGTAACCGGAGAAATAAGGGATCTAGAACTGGCAAGAACATAGGGAGCAAATCCTACAGATGGAGAAGTAGTGGTTGAGCGAGCAGAGACTAAAGTGGAGGCTAAAGCAGTACAGGCACGACTCAGCTCACGAGCCAGCTCGTAGATCAGAAGATAGCTAGCAGTGATGTAGCGAGAAAGGTGTCTAGCTACACTATCAGACTCTAGATCAATGATAGGGAAACGGACACGACCATTATTGTGGAGAGATGGAAACCTGGGTGGTTCTGCATCCGGACCTCGTTGTAGTGGAGCTCAACAAGTACCTCGAATGCAGCAAACTAGACAGCCTGAGAAGTG
Organism: Triticum aestivum; assembly: GCF_018294505.1. Taxonomy (NCBI): domain Eukaryota; kingdom Viridiplantae; phylum Streptophyta; class Magnoliopsida; order Poales; family Poaceae; genus Triticum; species Triticum aestivum. The sequence goes on along the minus strand of NC_057798.1, from coordinate 301,401,693 downwards.
GTAGAAGCATAGCCGCTACGAGAGGTACGAGTGTAAGAGCTGGAATCGGAACTGGTGTGCAGAGTAACCACGGCGTGATACTCATACACTGAGTCAGCTAGGCGCTCCCGGTACACATGATAGACTGGATCGTCTCCGTGAGGGTACAGCCGACACCACAGGTTACGAAGGAGATGCGGCGACGTGTACGGCATCAGCTGCAACTGGCACGGATACAACACCGGAGCCATCTACACTCACAACCATTAGCAGGTTAGCATAAAAAAATAAAATCAAGCATGCAATGCAACAACCAGCTACAATTATTACCGGCACTCAGCTACAACTCGTATCTAACGTCCAGTTAACTCGGCTTAGTCTAGCGTGGCCTATAGTCAGCACGGCTCTGATACCAAGCGTTGTGGCAACCCGGCTCAGAGCGACCGGTTTACCTTGCATTGCCAGCCCAGAGACCTTGTCTTCTGGCAAGACACAACAACATAGTACAGAAAAACAACCGCTTTATTCATGCTAGCGGAGCATAGTTCATATTACAACAGTTAGCGAGGCCAAGCGGCACACACGGTGCGGCTGAACAATATGTACATTATTTTCTGAACATAAAGGGGCCTCGATCATGACAACTACTCGGCAGCGGAACAACGTCGTAGCGGGACTCCATATCACAGGGACACCGATGTGGACACGGTCTAGACTCAAACATCACTCCTTTCCAACAAGACATTCCTGAAATCTGGCATGACACGCCAGGTCAATACATTGAATGTACTTGCGAGGTCACCATAAGCATAAACATAATGACAAACAATATCATGACATTTAACCATTTAAGCAACAATGCAACCATATATCCAACATGCTGTGACTCTACTCAACTGGTACTCGTTCCCCAGACTTGCTTACCAGACGTGATCAATACCAGACCACAAACATGATAATTCCAAAAACACACTCATGATCCTTACGGCGATCACAAGCCGACCAACTCGTGGCCCGTGATCCTTACGGCGATCACAACCCGACCAACTCGTGGCCCGTGATCCTTACGGTGATCACAACCCGACCAACGCGTGGCCCGTGATCCTTACGGCGATCACCACCCGTCCAACTCATGGCCCGACTCAACACGATGGCCTCACTGCCATCCCTAGTACAAGCATAGTGTGCATATTTTATTTAGTGTTGACCCATGGTGTACCCTACTTTCGAGCGTGTCCGTAACCGTGGACTCGGCTATTGATAGATTAAAACACTCTGCAGAGTTTAGTACACTATACCCACAGTATGGAACCCATGGCCTTGCACTCCTATTTGGGTGGACCAACAACGTTCCGACGAAACCATTTCATTGTCATCACACTCTCCTGGCCCTTCCGACTCAGACCCCAACGGGCTATTCCCGGGTGGCCCCGTGCCTACCTCCAGACACCTCGACCACCATCTTGGCCACGATCCACTCTGGGATTCGGTACCAAAACATAACTTAACAACGGGCTCACAAGGTTATGCTTGCCAACCGGGCCAGGGTAGAGCACGCCCATAACCTTCCCTAAATGGAGGAGCCGACCAGAGGCACCAAAATGAAACGCATTAAGGCCGTCCCATACCAGCAAATGTGGTTGCACTAAGAAAGACTCGTTTCAGCGGCACCATGACCCGGTCAACAACATATTCAAGTTGAGCTATTAATGAGGTTCAACTTATTGTGAAAATAGCCGGTGTCATAATGCCATACTATGCATCACTTAACATATGCATCACATAACCATGCAAATAACTGAATCAACCACACTCCTACGGAGCCATCATCAACTCATGCTACTACTCTGGTTAAGATCACACCTTACTTACACCAGAATCATTTCTAGCAATCTCATCATTTTTCATCATGCAAAATAATATTTAACTAATTATCAAACTCTATGACCATATTGTTTATTCATTACTTGCAACTAAGTTCTCCTTAGCTTACCAACAAAATTCACTTCAAACATTCTGTAGTTCAAGTATTTTAACATAACAAGCATTTAACAGAATATATTCATTATATAACATTTTTAAATGCATCAATATTCATAAGTTCAAGTAGGAAAATCATAAATATTCAAGTGGCACCATGAAAATGATACTGTGGCTTGCCTTAGTGCTGATGAGGTTCACAAAGCTACTGGTGATCCTCAAGACAAGCTGGCCCTTCTGAAAATATTCAAAACCACAAAAAGAAAACATCAAGAAACCTTCTGAAAATTACCAGAAAAATCTAGACAACAAGGAAAAATCCCATCTTTTGGATGTTGTTAGATTTTTAGACAGAGAACACAATGCAAAAAGAATCAATGCATTTGGACCTATAGATAAAAAGTTATGGCCATTTGAAGTTTCCTGGAATTTAAATGAATTTGAAATAATTAAACAGAGGGGGTGACGTAGAAAGCGTAAACACCTGGGGCGGCACCACTCATACCGCTTCACACGCGTAATGAGTGGCTAACTAGTGGGCCCCGCTAGTCAGGCCGGAGGGAGGGGAGAGGGAAACAGGGGGAGGTGGCACTTCGCCGAAGCTCACGCCGGCGGTGAGGCTTCTTGGTGTGAAACGCGAGGGAGGGATCCACGGAGGAGATGTTTGCGCACCTGCCCATACCCGTAGCGTAGCTAATGGTGACCGGACAGCATCGGATTTGACCTCTCCAGCGGAGGTAGAGGGCAGAGGTTGCCGGAGTTGAGGAAGACGGTGGCTTTGGGCGGCTCCAGGGTCTCCAGAGGGGTGAGTTGGCTTCACTGAGGAGAGGCGGAGGCCCTGGCGGGGTCGCCTTGTGTTGGGAGGGGCCGGAGCTGCGGGAATGATCCGGAGGGGATCGCCGGCGAGCTCGGCTCCGGGACGGCAGCCCACGGCCTCCCCGGCCAGGTTGCGACTTCTACTGGCTCTAGGAGGAGGGGGAAGTGGCTGGGGGTGCTCCAAGAGGCTGCGGCTGGCTGCTTATATAGGCGGGCGACAAGGAGGGATCAGGCTCCATCGGAGGACACATGTCCCCGGTGCCCGGCGACGAACGACACCAGAGAGGGATGGAGAAGACGACGAAGGTCACACAGGAACTGTGCACGGGCGCGGACGAGCACAGGAACGAGGGGGAAAGCGACGAACACAGTGAACGTGCACTGTGCCGTTGGCCGGACTTTGCCCGTGCTCGCTGCGGCGAGCTCCTGCATCGGCGAGCAGCAGGGGGGAGTTATGGAGGTGGAGACGAGGATGGTGGCGAGGGGTGGCATGCTCTGGCCGCCTGAGCAGCGAGCACGCACTCAACAGAGGCGCTGGCGATGCGCAGAGCGCGCGTATTGCATGCCAGCACACTCGGACGAACGCGGTCACCGCGTGGACCGTGACATCAGGCCATCCTACGCACTAACAAAGATGTCTGGCGTGTATTCCTTAGTAAACTGAGATGTTACCACGGTTTGGTTACGTTCTAGGTGCAGTAGAAGTAAACTTGTGCTGCTGACAAGTTACTGGACAGTAACTTTGGAGAGTTACTATGGTCAAACCACTGGGATTCAAGGGCTGAGCTTTGGGGTATTACTATCTCTTACTAAGGTAAATAAGCACAGGGAAAACCAGCTACAATGGAGCTAGTAAAACGGTAGTTGCTATAGAAACTACCATTTCTGTCCAGAAGTGACTTTATTTTCTGTAGCCAAAATATTCCAAAGAGTGGTGAAATATTTTTGCTCAGAAATGTGCCCTAGGGTCCAAAGGATAATTGGGATTTTTCTCAGGATTTTTGGGGCAAGAAAAATTAGGGTTGCTTTGGAGCTCGAAGAGTTAGCTAGGGTTTTGGAGGCCAAAAATGAATATTTTTCATTTAAGAAAAATATGCCAAGCAATATTGTTGGGTTGGCCAGGGGTGAAATGATGGTTGTGAGGAGGAGAGGGAACACTTGGGTGAAAATCAAGGGGTACCCAAGTGGTTAAGTCCAAATAAAATGATTCAAAACTTCAAATCCAAAACCAACTCAACTGAAAATCAAGCAAAGAAGAAGAGGGCAAAAACCAGGTTGTCACAGAAAGGGTGATGCAGCAATAGTAGCGTCAGTATTTCCCTCAGTTTTTGAGAACCAAGGTATCAATCTAGTAGGAGGCTCCTCACAAGTCCCATGAACCTACACAAACAAAAAAAGTACTCGCAACCAATGCCATAAAGGGGTTGTCAATCCCTTCACGGCCACTTGTGAAAGTGAGATCTGATAGAGATAGTATGATAAGATAAATATATTTTTGGTATTTTGTAATATAGATGCAAAAATTAAGGATGCAAATAAAAGTAGATTGAAAGCTTATATGATAAAAGATAGACCCGGGAGCCATAGGTTTCACTAGTGGCTTCTCTCAAGATAGCATAAGTATTATGGTGGGTGAACAAATTACCGTCGAGCAATTGATAGAAAAGCGAATAATTATGAGATTATCTATGCATGATCATGTATATAGGCATCACGTCCATGACAAGTAGACCGACTCCTGCCTGCATCTACTACTATTACTCCACACATTGACCGCTATCCAGCATGCATCTAGAGTACTAAGTTCATAAGAACAGAGTAATGCATTAAGAAAGATGACATGATGTAGAGGGATAAACTCAAGCAATATGATATAAACCCCATCCTTTTACCCTCGATGGCAACAATACAATACGTGCCTTGCAACCCTTTCTGTCACTGGGTAAGGACACCGAAAGATTGAACCCAAAGCTAAGCACTTCTCCCATGGCAAGAAAGATCAATCTAGTAGGCCAAACCAAACTGATAATTCGAAGAGAATTGCAAAGATAACTCAATCATACATAAAAGAATTCAGAGAAGATTCAAATATTTCTCATAGATAAACTTGATCATAAACCCACAACTCATCGGATCTCGACAAACACACCGCAAAAAGAGTTTGCACCGAATAGATCTCCACAAGAGAGGGGAGAACATTGTATTGAGATCTAAAAAGAGATAAGAAGCCATCTAGCTAATAACTATGGACCCGAAGGTCTGTGGTAAACTACTCACAACTCATCGGAGGGGCTATGGTGTTGATGTAGAAGCCCTCCATGGTCGATTCCCCCTCCGGCGGAGCGCTGGCGAAGGCTCCAAGATGGGATCTCGTGGATACATAAGGTTATGGTGGTGGAAATTGTTTTTCGTTGGCTCTCTGGATGTTTTCGGGGTATGTAGGTATATATAGAAGGAAGAAGTACGTCGGTGGCCACCTAAGGGGCCCAGGAGACAGGGACGCGCCCTCCTATCTCATGGCGCCTCGTTTGCTGCTTGACTTGCACTCCAAGTTCTCCGGATCATGTTCATTCCAAAAATCACGCTCCCGAAGGTTTCATTCTGTTTGGACTCCGTTTGATATTCCTTTTCTTCGAAATACTGAAATAGGCAAAAAAACAGCAATACGGGCTGCGCCTCCGGTTAGTAGGTTAGTCCCAAAACTGATATAAATGTGTAAAATAAAGCCCATAAACATCCAAAAGGGGTAATATAATATCACGGAACAATCAAAAATTATAGATACGTTGGAGACGTATCAAACATCCCCAAGCTTAATTCCTGCTCGTCCTCGAGTATGTAAATGATTAAAAAAGAATTTTTGATGTGGAATGCTACCTAGCATAATTCTTAATGTAATTCTGTTTATTGTGGCATGAATGTTCAGATCCAAATGATTCAAAATAAAAGTTCATATTGATAAAAGAAATAGTAACACTTCATGCATACTAATCAAAGCAATCATGTCTTCTCAAAATAACATGGCAAAAGAAAGTTCATCCCTACAAAATCATATAGTTAGGCTATGCTTCATTTTCGTCACACAAAGATGTTCCCAAATTCTACACCCCCGATGACAAGCCAAGCAATTGTTTCGTACTTAAATAATCTCAAACTTTTTCAACCTTCACGCAATACATGAACGTGAGCCATGGATATATCACTATGGGTGGAATAGAATATGATGATGGGGATTGTGTGGAAAAGACAAAAAAGGAGAAAGTCTCACATTGACGAGGATAATCAACGGGCTATGGAGATGCCCATCAATTGATGTCAACATGAGGAGTAGGGATTGCCATGCAACGGATGCACTAGAGCTATAAATGAATGAAAGCTCAACAAAAGAAAACTAGTGGGTGTGCATCCAACTTGCTTGCTCATGAACACCTAGGGAATTTGAGGAAGCCCATCGTAGGAATATACAAGCCAAGTTCTTGTAATGAAAAATTCCCACTAGGATATGAAAGTGACAACATATGAGACTCTCTATATGAAAAACACGGTGCTACTTTGAAGCACAATATATGAGACTCATTACATGAAGAATAAGGTGCTACTTTGAAGCACAAGTGTGGAAAAATAGATAGTAACATTGCCCCTTTTATTACTTTTTTTCTTTTTTGTTCTTTGGCCTTTTTTTCTTTGGCCTTTCTTTTTTTCTCTTTTTTCTTTTTTTGGGCAATGCTCTAATAATGATGATCATCACACTTTTATTGTTTACAACATATGAATTACAACTCAAAACTAGAACAAGATATGACTCTATATGAATGCCTCCGGCGGTGTACCGGGATGGTGCAATGAATCAAGAGTGACATGTATGAAAAATTATGCATGTTGTCTTTGCCACAAATACGATGTCAACTACATGATCATGCAATGGCAATATGACAAAACGAAAGTATGTCATGATAATGAACGGAACAGTGGAAAGTTGCATGGCAATATATCTCGGAATGGCTATGGAAATGCCATAATAGGTAGGTATGGTGGCTGTTTTGAGGAAGATATAAGGAGGTTTATGTGTGACGGAGTGTATCGTATCACGGGGTTTGGATGCACCGGCGAAGTTTGCACCAACTCTCAAGGTGAGAAAGGGCAATGCACGGTACCGAAGAGGCTAGCAATGGTGGAAAGGTAAAAGTGTGTATAATCCATGGACTCAACATTAGTCAAAAGAACTCATATACTTATTGCAAAAATTTAGAAGTCATAAAAAATCAAGCACTACGTGCATGCTCCTAGAGGGATAGATTGGTAGGAAAAGACCATCGCTCGTCCTCGACCGCCACTCATAGGGATGCACAAGCCAGGTACACTTCATGTTTCAAATTTGTTACACAACTTTAACTATATGTGCATGCTATGGGACTTGCTAACTTCAACACAAACATTCTTTAAATTCATAATCACCCAACTAGCATGACTTTCGTATCACTACCTCCATATCTCAAAACAATTATCAAGTATCAAATTGATCATAGCATCCAATTCACTTCCTATGATAGTTTTTATTATACCCAACTTGGATGCCTACCATTCTAGGACCAATTTATAACCATAGAAAATACCATGCTGTTCTAAAAGACTCTCAAAATGATATAAGTGAAGCATGAGAGACTAGCAATTTCTTCAAAATGAAGCCACCACCGTGCTCTAAAATATATAAGTGAAGCACTAGAGCACAAACTATCATGCTCAAAAGATATAAGTGAAGCACATAGAGTATTCTAATAAATTCAATCAAGTGGGCTTCTCCCAAAAGGTGTGTAAAGAAAGGATGACTGTGGTAAACTAAAAAGCAAAGAAGAATATAATACACGATGCTCCAAGCAAAACACATATGATGTGGCGAATAAAAATATAGCTCCAAGTAAAGTTACCAATGAACAAAGACGAAACAGGGGATGCCTTCCCGGGGCATCCACAATCTTAGGCTTTTGGCTATCCTTGAATATCTTGGGGTGCCATGGGCATCCCCAAGCTTAGGCTCTTGCCACTCCTTATTCCATAGTCCATCAAAGCTTAACCCAAAACTTGAAAACTTCACAACACAAAACTCAACAGGAAATCTCATAAGCTCCGTTAGTGAAAGAAAAGAAAAACACCACATAAAGTACTGTAATGAACTCATTCTTTATTTATTTTGGTGTTAAACCTACTGTATTCCAACTTCTCTATGGTTTATAAACTATTTTACTAGCCATAGATGCATCAAAATAAGCAAACAACACACGAAAAACAGAATCTGTCAAAAACAGAACAGTCTGTAGCAATCTGTAACTAACGCAAACTTCTGGAACTCTAAAACTCCTACAAAAATAGGAAGTCCTGGAAAATTTCTCTATTGATCAGCAGATAAAATAATCAACGCAAAAGCACATTTCTGTGATTTAACAAAACTAATTTCAAGCGTGCAAAGTTTCTGTTTTGCAGCAGAATCAAATCAACTATCATCATAGGTTATCCTATAGGTTCTACTTGGCACAAACACTAATTAAAACATAAAAGCACATCTAAACAGAAGGTAGATGCAAAGTTTATTACTAAACAGAAACAAAAACAACAAACACAAATAAAATTGGGTTGCCTCCCAACTAGCGCTATCGTTTAACGCCCCTAGCTAGGCATAAAAGCGAAGATATATCTAAGTAGTGCCATCTTTGGCACTCAATTCATAAGTAGCTCGCATGATAGATTCATAAGGTAATTTGACTTTATTTCTTGGAAAGTTCTCCATGCCTTTCTTTAATGGAAATTGGAATATAATATTCCCTTCCTTCATATCAATAATCGCACCAATCGTTCTAAGGAAAGGTCTACCAAGAATAATAGGGCAAGAAAGATTGCAATCTCTATCAAGAACGATAAAATCTAGGGGCACCAAATTTCTATTTGCAACAATGAGAACATCATTGATCCTTCCCATTGGATTTTTAATGGTGGAATCCGCAAGGTGCAAATTTAAAGACCAATCATCAAGATCATGGAAACCTAGAATATCACATAAAGATTTCAGAATCGTGGAAACACTAGCACCCAAATCACACAAAGAAAAACACTCATGATATTTAATTGTAATATTTATAGTAGGTTCCCACTCATCATTAAGTTTTCTAGGTATAGAAACTTCCAAATTAAGTTTTTTCATCATAAGATTGCGTCAAGGCATCAACGATATGTTTGGTAAAACCTTTATTTTGACTATAAGCATGAGGAGAATTAACAACGGATTGCAACAAGGAAATACAACCTTCTAGAGACAATTATCATAATCAAAATTCCTTGAAATCCGAGAGAGTGGGTTCAATACTATATAAAGTCATGACCTTTCCAATCCCACTTTTACCAAATTTAGCATCAAGATCTAAAAACTCCGAATTCTTGGGACGCCTTCTAACTAAAGTTGACTCGTCTCCAGTCCCATTATTATCAAGATTCATCTTGCAAAACAAATATCTAATAGGAGACACATCAATAACTTTAAGATCCTCATCATTATTTTCATTGAAACTAGAAGAACACGCCTTTACAAAGCAATCTTTCTTAGCACGCAATCTAGCGGTTCTTTCCTTGCACTCATCAATGGAAATTCTCATGGCTTTGAGAGACTCATTGATATCATGCTTAGGAGGAGAAGATCTAAGTTTAAGAGAATCAACATCAAGCGAAAGTCTATCAATGTTCCTAGCCAAATCATAAACTTTGAGCAAATTTTCTTCAAGCAAAGCTGTAACGCCCCGGATTCGATGCGCCAGGTGTCTCCCAATTATTCACCGTAGTTGCCATGTCATTTTCTTGTGTGTTGCATTTTGCCATGTCATCATCTGCATTTCATATGCATGCTTTTCAAAAGTTGCATCCGGTCATTTTCCCTGTTATCCGTTTCGCGTTCCGACAATCGCACGCGCCCGTTGCACCTCTCAGACCTTGTTTCGTGAGCGGGAGAAAAACATTCTCGGTATGGGCCGAGGTTTGCCGAGTGGCCTTGGTATATCACCGGTAGACCGCCCGTCAAATTTCGTTCCATTTGGAGGTCGTTTGATGCCCCAACTGTTCACCGTGTAGCCCGAAACCCCTCTCTCTTTGCAGCCCAGCCCCTCTTCACCATAGCCCATGAGCCCATCCAAACCCCCTCCATGCTCTCGACCGTTCGATCACGATCGTGTGGGCGAAAACCGCACTCCATTTGGACTCTCCAAACTCCTCCTACCTATAAATATGACCTCCCCGTCCAAAATTTCGCGGTCTAACCCTAGATCCACTCCTCCTCCGCGCCACCAGACACATCTGCGCCGCGCGGGACATGTCCACTGCCAACGCCACTTTGCTCCGGCCAATCAGGGCTCGCCACATCGCTTGCACCGTCTCCCGGGCCCACTCTAGGGCCGCCACCTGTCCGCCGCCGCCGTCCCCGCGCCGCCGGCCCACGGAGCCCACTGCGGGCCTGCATGGGCCCGGTCGCCACCGCCGCATGCCCACGGGCGCGTGCCCGCACCACTTCGCCGAAACCTCACCGGACCTCCGCCGGTTTCCACGCGCCGCCACGCCGGGACCCCGTCCCGCACCGCCACCTCGCGCCCTGCCCGAGCCGCCTGCAACCTCTTCCGCGCCCGAGCGCCGGCGTCCTCACCGCCCGGCCTCAGGCATCCATGCCGGCGAGCCCCTGCATCTACCTCGCCGGACTTCTCCTCCTCGTCGCCTGTCCCCATCATCACGAGCGCCACCGTCGCTGCCCGGAATGGATCTGGCCTTACCGGATCTGCCCGGATCCACCAGGGCCCCTCCCTACCTTGCCTCGACCCTCGCCGGCGCTCCCTATCATCCGCGCCGCCGCCATGGCCTCTTTCCCGTGAGGAGCATGGGAGGAGGACGAGCTCCTCTCGCGTGGGCCCCGTGGCCCAGCTCCGTCCGGCGCGGTCCACCTTCCCCGACCCAGTTCGCCTCCTCTTCACGTGGGCCAAGCCCAGGGTGAGCAAGTCTGCTATCCCTCGCCTGTGCATCGTCATAGCTATCTAATGCTCAGTTATCAGACCTTCAATTTCTTCCAAGTCTTTTTCCATCTAATATTTTCAGGCCCTTTGTATCATAACTTCATGACCATAGCTCTGATTTGTGCGTATAATATGTCAAAATTTTCATCATGAGATGCTCTTCATTTTGTTCGATTGTGCCATGCTTGTTTGAGTCCATCTTGACGCCATTATCCTCGTTGCAAGAGTGTTATATGATGTTGACTGCTATCTGGTAACAGTACTTGTTGTTTTGTCTTTTTCATTGCATTTCGTGTGTGCATCCTATGAGCTTGATGTCTACATGAGTTTTGAGCTACATCATGCCATATTTACAGTGGTGCAATCCATGTTTTTTTGTGAGTCTTTTAGTGAGTGCATCGAGCTTTTGAAGTAGGGTACTTGCTGTTACTGTTTTGCTAGACTGAATCTGTTATCTCATGATGCTATGTAAACCTGCTGCTACAAGTCATTCTATGCTTAATCTGGAGATGTTCACTACAGATGTTTTGTTATACATGTCATGATCTATCCATCCGTGCTCTTGGTTGCATTGATAGCCTTCTTTAGCTTGTTTTAATCTTGCTCTCAAGTTGCTAAATAATGTTCCTGTCAGCCTGTTAACATCAAGTTCAGTTTTGCCATGAGCTTTGCTAGTGATCCATGCACCCTGTGAACTTGCTCTTGCCATTCTTAGCTTCATAAATATGTCATCTTACTGTTGGTCACCTTGTAATGCCATGTATTGCTCTGTGGTGAGTTGTACAAGCTCACCAACATGCCTACATATTGTTGTTCCTGCCATGTACTGTTATTCCGAATCTGTCATATCATTTGCCATGTTTGCATGGATGCTACCATCTTTTCTATTGATCTTTGGAATTAGTTCAGTAAGGAAGTTTTGTTATTTGTCTTTATTATTAGCATGGCATGACTTTGTTTTCCATGATAAGTTATTGTAGCATGTTGTTTGATATCTCTAAACATTGCAACCTAATGTTATTTCTGCCATGTCCAGTGATTTTTGCTAAGTCTGTAAACTGTTATAATTTGCAATCTTACCATGTCCTTTTGAGCATGTTCTAGTGTTTTCTGGAGATAGCTCAATGTTCTTGTTTTGTCACGATTTACCTGTACTTCATGCCCATTCCTTTTGTTCTTATGTTGAGGTGTTGTAGCATATTGTTTTGATGCTTCCTAGATGCCTAGTTGCTGTTTTGGACAGATTGTTGTTTTAACTTGTATAGAGTGTATGTGTTGAACCGTTGCTCCGTTTTGAGTGTGCTCTGTATGAAACTTGCTTGATTTTGCATGTAGTTTCATCTTATCATGTTGCATCCATGTTTTGAGTGTGTTTGCTTGAGGTTTGAATGCATTGTTGCATCAATACCATGTTTAACTTGTTTTGCTCATATCTTCTAGGCCGTAGCTCCAAACTAATTGAACTTTATATGTAACTTGACTAGAATTTCGTGTGGATCATCTTGGTGCATATTAACATGCTGTTTAACAACTTGAACATAAGGTTTATTCAGATCTGGACCAATTTCGAAACTTGCATATGAGGACCTACCAGATTTGTTTTATGTTATTTCCGGCCTCATTTAAACTTGCTTTGATGTGTTGCTCTTGTATGCATCATCTGTTACCATGAGTAGCTTCATGTAGCTTTGTCATGCATCATGATTGGTTGTGCATCATGTCATGTTTATGTGTTGTGTGTTTACCTTGTTGTTTGCTTCTTTCCGGTTGTGCTCCTTCTCGTTAGTTCCTGTTTCGTTGCGATCGTGAGGATTTGTTCGTCTACGCTTGGTTCGTCTTTGTGGCTTCATCTTCTTCATGGACTCGTTCTTCTTCCTTGTGGGATTTCAGGCAAGATGACCGTCACCTTGGGTCTCACTACTATCATTGCTATGCTAGTTGCTTCATTCTATCGCTTTGCTGCGCTACCTATCACTTGTTCTTCAAGCCTCCCAATTTGCCATGTCAGCCTCTAACCTTTTTCACCCTTCCTAGAAAACCGTTGTTTGGCTATGTTACCATTTTGCTCAGCCCCTCTTATAGCGTTGTTAGTTGCAGGTGAAGTTGAAGATTTCTCCATGGTGGACAGGATTATGGTTGGGATATCACAATATCTCTTATTTAATTAATGCATCTATATACTTGGTAAAGGGTGGAAGACTCGGCCTTATGCCTGGTGTTTTGTTCCACTCTTGCCGCCCTAGTTTCCGTCATACCGGTGTTATGTTCTTTGATTTTGCGTTCCTTACGCGGTTGGGTGATTTATGGGACCCCCTTGACTGTTCGCTTTGAATAAAACTCCTCCAGCAAGGCCCAACCTTGGTTTTACCATTTGCCTCACCACCACCTACACCCTTCCCTTGGGTCGGCCAACCCGAGGGTCATCTTTATTTTAGCCCCCCCCGGGACAATGCTTCTCTAAGTGCTGGTCCGAACCGAGCCGCCTGCGGGCCCCCCTCGGGGAAACTCGAGGTCTGGTTTTACTGTAGCATGTCTCATCCGGTGTTGCCCTGAGAACGAGATATGTGCAGCTCCTATCAGGATTGTCGGACCATCAGGCGTCTTTGCTGGTTTTGTTTTACCATTGTCGAAATGTCTTGTAAACCGGGATTCCGACACTGATCGGGTCTTCCTCGGAGAAGGAATATCCGTCGTTGACCGTGACATGTTATAATGGGCTAAGTTGGAACACCCCTGTAGGGTATAAACTTTCAAGAGCTGTGCCCGCGGTTATGTGGCAATGAGAATTTGTTAATGTCCAGTTGTAGATAACTTGACACCAGATTCGAATTAAAACGCATCAACCACGTGTGTAGCTGTGATGGTCTCTTTTCGGCGGAGTCCAGGAAGTGAACAAGGTTTTGGGTTATGTTTGGCGTAAGTAGTTTCGGGATCACTTCTTGATCACTTCTAGCTTCTCGACCATTCCGTTTGTTTCTCTTCTCGCTCTCATTTGCGTATGTTAGCCACCATATATGCTTAGACGCTACTGCAACCTCACCACTTTACCCCTTCCTTTCCCATTAAGATTTGCTAGTCTTGATACCCATGGTAATGGGATTGCTGAGTCCTCGTGGCTCACAGATTACTACAACATCAGTTGCAGGTACAGGTAATGCGATGATCATGACGCGAGAGCGATGCTTACCTATTTTGGAGTTCTTCTTCTGCTTCTTCTTCGATCAGGGGATAGGTTCTAGGTCGGTAGCCTAGGCTAGCAGGGTGGATGTTGTTTGAGTTTCTGTTTGTGTTTCATCCATAGTCAGATGGCGCTCTTATGTAAGATGATGTTGTATTCGTGTGGCATTGTATGCCTTTTGTATGTATCCCCAACTATTATGTAATGATACGATGTAATGATATCCACCTTGCAAAAGCGTCTCCAATATGCGCTTCTATCCTTGGTGGGATCTTCGAGTTCCTTTAGGATAGGGTCACATATTGGGCGTGACAAAAGCATTAAAATTCTTTTGAGAAATCATAAATTCTTTCACACTATTCTCAAAATCAGAGGGCATCTTATTAAAATTACCATACGATTTTTTTAGGAGTTTCCATAATTATTAGAGGAATTACTAGGGAACTGTCTAGAATCAAACTTTCCTCTCTAAGCATTGTTTCCAAAACTATTCCTATCAACAAAATTCACATCCATAGATTCATTATTATTCTCAATAAAAGTGGACAAAGGCATATCATTGGGATCAAGAGGAGTATTTTTAGTAGCAAACAACTTCATAAGTTCATCCATCTTTCCACTCAAAACATTGATTTCTTCTATAGCATGCACTTTTTTATTAGAAGATCTTTCGGTGTGCCATTGAGAATAATTAGCCATTATATTATGAAGAAGTTTTGTAGCATCTCCTAACGTGATTTCCATAAATAATTAGCCGAATCTAAAAGATTTCTAGAAGCAAAGTTTAAACCGGCATAAAAATTTTGTATGATCATCCATAAATTCAAACCATGAGTAGGGCAATTGTGAATCATCAATTTCATTCTTTCCCAAGATTGGGCAACATGCTCATGATCAAGTTGTTTAAAATTCATAATATCGTTCCTAAGAGTGATAATCTTAGCGGGAGGAACATACTTAGAGATAAAAGCATCTTTGCACTTGTTCCAAGAATCAATACTATTTTTAAGGAAAGACGAAAACCAAACTTTAGCACGATCTCTAAGTGAAAACAGAAATAACTTCAATTTAACTATATCATTATCCGTATCTTTGTTCTTTTGCATATCACACAAATCAACAAAGTTGTTTAGATGAGTAGTGACATCTTCTCTAGGAAGGCCAGCGAATTGATCTTTCATAACAGGATTCAGCAAAGTAGTATTGATTTCACAAGACTCGACATCATTAAGAGGAGCAATCGGAGTACTAAGGAAATCATTATTATTGGTATTGGAGAAATCACACAATTTGGTATTATCTTGCGCCATGGCAACAAGTAATCCAACAAGCAAACAGAAAAAGGCAAGCGAAGAGAGGAGAAGATTGGGAAAGAGAGGGCAAATAAAACGGCAAGGGTGAAGTGGGGCAGTGGAAACGAGAGGCAAATGACAAATAATGTAAATGCGAGGGAGATGAGCTTGTGATGGGTACTTGGTATGTCTTGACTTGAGCGAAGACCTCCTCGGCAACGGCGCCAAAAATCCTTCTTGCTACGTATTGAGCTTGCGTTGGTTTTCCTTGAAAAGGAAAGGGTGATGCAGCAATAGTAGCGTAAGTATTTCCCTTGGTTTTTGAGAACCAAGGTATCAATCCAGTAGGAGTGTCGGTGTCAAAACCGGCGGATCTCAGGTAGGGGGTCCCGAACTATGCGTCTAGGCGGATGGTAACAGGAGACAAGGGACACGATGTTTTTACCCAGGTTCGGGCCCTCTCGATGGAGGTAAAACCCTACTCCTGCTTGATTAATATTGATGATATGGGTAGTACAAGAGTAGATCTACCACGAGATCGGAGTGGCTAAACCCTAGAATCTAGCCTATGGTATGATTGTTGTTCGTCCTATGGACTAAAACTCTCCGGTTTATATAGACACCGGAGAGGGCTAGGGTTACACAGAGTCGGTTACAATGGGAGGAGATCTTCATATCGTATCGCCAAGCTTGCCTTCCACGCCAAGGAAAGTCCCATCCGGACATGGGACGGAGTCTTCAATCTTGTATCTTCATAGTCCGGGAGTCCGGACAAAGGTCTTAGTCCGGCCATCCGGACACCCCCTAATCCAGGACTCCTTCAGTAGCCCCTGAACCACGCTTCAATGACGATGAGTCCGGCGCGCAAGTTGTCTTCGGCATTGCAAGGCAGGTTCCTCCTCCGAATATTTCATAGAAGATGTTGAACACCAGGGTAGTGTCCGGCTCTAAAAAATAAGTTCCACGTTCTACCGTAGAGAGAATAACATTTGTATCAATTGGATCTGCTGACGTATGCCGCGGCGTGACATTATGCCACGGCCCGGCTTTTATTCATTTTATTGTTCCACCTCAGCGCGTTTAGCGAGGCGGTTTCCTTGGCACGTCTTGTCAAAGCAGAGATCGTGTCCCCTTATTCCGGGATTCTCATCAATACGGGCGTGGGTAACCCAACCGTGACTGAGGTATGACTCCCTAATTGAAAGTGAGTCACAAACGGTTACGGGAGGGCTCTTGGTATTCATCTCCTTTATAAAGGAACCAAGGTCCGGCCACCTTGTTCTTAAACCAATCAAATCCGCCCCTCGCTTCGAGTTCCAACACCCAAAGCTCTAGTTTTAGGCGCTTCGGACCTTCGAAGATGTCCGGCTCCGACCCTCAAGGCCGGTGGATGCCTTCCTCCATTACGGAAGAAGATGTGCGAAAGTTAAGAGATGCCAGGTACCTAACTGGCGAAATCTCGCATAGACTGCCTACTCAAGGGCAAGCTAATCCTGCCCCCCCAGCCTGGTGAAAGCGTGGTGTTCGCATCTCATTTCCTTCGGGGACTAGGCTTCCCGATTGATCCCTTTGTGAGGGGGCTTATGTTTTACTACGGGCTGGAGTTCCACGACCTAGCTCTAGAGTCCATCCTCCAGATCTCATCATTCATTGTCATGTGCGAGGCTTTCCTCCATATCACCCCTCACTTCGGATTGTGGCTAAAAACCTTCAAAGTGGAACCGAAAGTGATCAAGGGGCAGAACGCTGAGTGCGGAGGAGCTATAATAAGCAAGATGGACGACGCTCCATGGCCTAAAGGCTCTTTTCAAGAGGAGCTCGGCTTATGGCAATTGGACTGGTTTTACATCACAGACCCTAGGGGCACAACATGGGTGGCACCGCCTACTTTTTGCTCGGGTCCCCCACCACGGCTGACATCATGGGTTAGTGAAGGACTTATCTGGGGGCCACCAAAAGACGTGCCCTTGCTGCAGCGCCGTATTCGAGATCTCCTAGAAAGAGATATCAATTTGACCATGGTGGCGCAAGTCATGGTGATTCGCCGCACACTGCCCTGCAAACGTCGACCTCTCCGCCTGTGGGAGTTCAATCCTGAGGGACCACGGGTCCTACAACACTTCATGGGAATGACACCCATGGAGATGTACAAATTGTTCTTCGGATCACAAGAAAGGTGCCTGGATTTGTCCGAGGACGCTGGTCTGAGCTGCAACCACCCGGATGCTAAAGTAAGTAGCCCCGTATTTGCACATACCATCCATATTTTTATCAAATCTATCCTTTAGCAGAGTTGCCCTTTGAACAGGAGTGTATAGCGAAGGCAAAGCTTATCAGGTGTCCAGCCCCCCTGCCCGAGACCGTGCCGAATCCCATGCTAACCAGGATGCTGGAGGCCGCACTATTGGCAGAAGGTGAAGGGGGGAACCAAGGAGCTACCGCCTCCACGAAGGAGGCCGTTAGGAACGGAAGAATCGAAAATTCTCCCGACCAGGGAAAGAAAAGGACTGCCTCTGAAGACCCGGAGGTGATAACCTCGAAACGGGGAAAGAAATCTTCGTCAGAGGGTTCAGCACCGGAGAGCACTTCAGCTGAATCACCCCCTAAAGGGGACCCGCTCTCCCCCGAGGCATAAGTGAAGGGAGGGGTTCCATAATGAATCATATTCATGTTTTATTCCTGAGGAAAATAACCGAAACATTATCTTGCAGTTCGGATCTCAACCCTTCTCAGCAGAGCTCATCTTCAGGGGATCTTCATCCAGAGATGATAGAGAGCGAAATGCCTCCCCTTGTTCCACCATCTTACGAGGCTGGCGACCCCGAGGTATCGTCCCGGAGGGCTTTTTCAAGTCCGGACCCTGGGAAAGGTCATCAGACTAGTCCGGCACCCTCTTGCGCGCCGGCGGAGGGGCTGAAGGATCTGCTTAGTGGGGCGTCCATCTCAGAAGAACACCGTATGTTGATGGATACGGTGATTGGAAGGATTTCATCCGCGGAAAGCGGATTGTACGAGGCTGCCAGGAGTTTACTAGCAGGCTTTGAGGTATGTAAAAAGGTGTATCTTTTGGCAGAGCCGCATATTAAATGTGCCCTATATCAGTAGTAGCCCCTGAGACTCTGTGTTTCGTCACGAGTGACGGTGCACAGAGGATCATAACCCCAGGTATAATGTGCCGCCTATTCCATGAAGGTCGCGAGTCGTTTGGTGGCTAGCCGGACTGATGAATCTGCCGAACTAAAGCGGCAACTTGACGTAGCAGATGCCGACATCGCGCTTGTACATAAGCGGCTAGACGAGGCTCAAGGTATGTTCAAAAGACACCCAACAATAGGGGCTTGATGCTCGGGCCTTATATATGTTTTATGTAGATGGTGCTGCTGCCGTGGAGAACCTTCGGGCGGAACTTGCCCGAGCAAAGGAGCAAACAAGGAAGAGTGATGCGGCTGCCATTAAAGTGGCTGAAGAGCTAAAAGCCAAACAGGCTGCTCACTGCCAGAGCAAGAAGGAAATGGCCGAGATGGCCATAAAATTGAGGGATTCTGCCGACCGCTGTAGATTGCTTGAACAAGAAGATAGGGCGGCTCAGAAGGATCTTGAAAAGATCACTGTCGAAGCCAAGGATACTCACTCTGCCATGAGAGCGATGAAGGAGGAGTTGCGTCAGGCCGGAGATATCATGGCTGGAAAGCCTTATATGCTGCGGATGAAGTTCGGAGACCCCAAGTATGCTCCATTAGACCGGCAGTGGAGTTCGGAGAACGCTTATCTGGATTTGGCTGCAAGTGCGGCGGACGCGACCGAGCACTTCCGCAGCCGAGGTGACCATGAATTGGAAGAGCTTTTTTGGTCGCAGTACCACAATCCAAAATGCCCATTGTCAGTCTCCGACCGTTTAGCTGCCTGGGTGGAGCTGAACAGATTATCCGGACTCGCCATGAAGTATGTTGCGAGTCGTCTGTGGGCAGAGAAGCCGGAGCCGAAGAGTTATTTTGGCTTGGTGCAACAATTTCTTGGTTCGGTGCCGCATGCTGATGCAATGAAGAGGTCGGCGTGCATAGAGGGCGCACAGATGGCTCTTGCCCGTGTCAAGACATACTGGGCAGATATGAAGGCCAGTATTGTTGCGTCCCAAGATTCAGACGAAAGCCGAGTACCTGCCAAGCACTATTTTGAGGAAGTTCTTCCTGGCGCTCGTATAATAGAGTCGAAGTGCTCGAAGGATGTTGTGTTCGAATAGCTTATACTATTTGTAAGACGAATTGTGTTTTTATGAAAAAAAGCTTTTTTATACTTGCGCTTGCAAGAATCGTGATGCCTCCTGTGCGGCCGTTTAATGTATATATTTGTATATAACCTGAAAGATGGCAGTCGTTGGCTTCAGCCCCCACGCATAGAATGCGGGGGTGTTCGCAAAAAGGCGCTTGTTCACACTTAATCCAACGTCTTGGTCCTATAAAGGAGGTGGTGGCGCGGCAAACTAGGGAACCGGACTATAATGTCTTATCACTTTCACTTAGCCATAGGAGTTTGACAGTGGGACTACTGAATAGCCCCTTGGGGCACCGCGCTCGCCCGAATTCGAGGCGCGAGTGTGCCTGACCGGGAAGCGGCCCTTCATTAATGTGGGGGAATCCTAAAGATTCTAAAAGTCATCGAGTGGTTGACCAGTCTCTCGTTATATCATGACAGTCAGTTTTCGGCTTTCTCTAGTGAGGTGCTCACCCGGCTGAATCGGGGCACAATCGCAATAGTTCTCCTGGTGCCGTCTTAGCCGATATAACGGAACGTAAGGCAGCAAAACACAGGAGCTGGGCAAACCCAACATTTGACCAAAGACATGATTCGGAGCTGATGCATATAGGGCCAAACTCGCGACGCCGAACACTCCCTAAGGTGTTCGGTCTTTATGAAGACGGGCCGAAATAGAGCCCTTGGTAAAAAAGCCCCTAGTGTCCAGGTATGTGCAAAAAATTCTGGCGTGGCCACATGCCAAGACGCCAGCCTCCTCCTCGGCTATAGAGAAAACCGGGGGATGTTATCGACAAGAGACAGTAAAAAAGGTTTACGCAGGGTCTTAATCTGAAAAGAATCATTGGAACGGGTCCCTGCTGCACGTCTGCGCCTGTGTCTCCGTCGTGCCGTATCCTGGACGGGCGTAGCACGATGCTCGTCTGCGAAAGAGAGGAACTTAGTAAAAAATAAGCGTGCGAGAAATCTATATCGAAATAAACAAAATATAGTTGGAGCAAGAGTTGGGCCGTATTGTCTCCGGGCGTGAGCACACGGAGCCCCTTGCATGAGGGTATGCGGTAATTTAAGCATATTGATGCCGGACTTGTCGAGGCGTGTTCGGGATAGTAGGGCTGGATTTGTGGGCGGCTGTCTAGGCAACCGCACCCCTGCCCGTACTTTGGGGGTCAATTTATGTTCCCTTGTAATTAGATGATGCCCTTTGGACCGGGCATTTTAAGTGTAAGGGATGTGTAGTGCGGTATTGCGTTAAAGCGGGCGAAAGCTTCACGTCCCAGTAGCGCTTGATAGCGACTTACGAATGGGGCGATGTGGAATGTTATCTTTTCGCTTCGGAAGTTGTCAGGTGATCCGAACGTAAGTTCTAACGTAAGGGAACCCATACTTGGGGTATCTGAACCTGGCGTTACTCCTTGAAAGGAAGTGTTGCCGAGGTGGATTGCGACTGGGTTTACCCCGAGTTTGCGGACTGTGTCCTGATATAACAGGTTCAAGTCGCTGCCGCCGTCCATAAGGGCGTTTGTAAATTGGAGTCCGTTAATGATTGGATTTAAGACCAAGGCACTCCAGCCTGCGTTCTGGTCTCCTCTAGAGTAATCCAGATGGTCAAAGGTGATTGGTTGTAACAACTAGTGGGGTTGCTCCTCCGGGGCTGGCTGTACAACCCTTGTCGTTGTATGTGCCGTTCTATTCTTCCCCTTCGTCACATGAAGTAGATTTACTGTCTTGACTTCTTGTGGGAACTTCTTTTGTTCTCCGATGATCTGCTCGTGGGGTGCATTGTCATCTTCGCTTGGTGTGTTGAGCCCCTTGTGTTCGACGTTGAGCTTGCCGGACTGCTTAAAGACCCAACAATCTCTGTGGGTATGGTTTGCAGGTCTCCTCGGAGTGCTGTGGATTTGACATATTTTGTCCAAAATTTTGTTGAGGTTGGATAGCTCGTCCCTATCATCTTTGGGGGCATCTTTTTCTGATTTTGCCGAGAGCTTTTGAATCCGGCGTTTACTGCCGTGCTCATCGGGCTGTTGTCCTTTATCCCGTGCGGTTCTTTGTTATGGCGCGGCTTCCCGTTCCCATCTTTGAGTTTGGACGTATTCGGGTCACTGGTGCTGCATCTTGCCAACCAGCTATCCTCTCCTGCACAGAAGCGGGTCATGAGGCTTGTTAACGCGGCCATTGTTCGCGGCTTTTCTTGGCCGAGGTGTCTGGCGAGCCATTCGTCTCGGATGCTATGTTTGAAAGCTGCTAGGGCCTCTGCGTCCAGACAGTCGACTATCTGATTCTTTTTGATAAGGAATCTGTTCTAGAGCTTCCGCGCTGACTCTCCGGGCTGCTGAGTTATATGACTCAGATTATCTGCATCTGGGGGCCGGACATAGGTCCCTTGAAAATTTGCCCGGAAAGCATCCTCAAACACTGCCCAACTTCCCATGGTATTTTCGGGAAGGCTTTTAAGCCAATGCCAGGCTGGCCCTTTGAGCGTAAGGGGTAAGTATTTTATGGCGTGGAGGTCGTTTCCTCTGGCCATGTGTATGTGGAGGATGTAGTCCTCGATCCAGACTCCAGGGTCTGTTGTTCCGTCGTATGGTTCTATGTTTACTGGCTTGAATCCGGCTGGGAATTCATGATCCAGCAGCTCATCGGTAAAACATAGGGGGTGTGCGGCGCCCCTGTATTTAGGCGTGCCGCGATTTTCGGGTATTTTTTGCGTTGCATCACTCATTGGAGCTTGCTTTCTTGGCCTATAGATGGATCTGGTAGGGCCAGTTTTCTGATGCGAATTCTTGTACGGATCGCGCGCTATATTGAGTGCGGCGTCCTTTGACGCGTGAGATTGATCGTAGGGTCGTCTATCCGACCTTGTGGCTTCCTTATTTTTTGACTGTGGGGGCTTTATGGCCTCTTCGTCAAATTCCAGTAGTAGTTTCTGCTTCGGATAGCTCTTTGTGTGGCGACTACTGCCGTACTTGTGTGCGGTATTGAGTACTTTGCCCCATCTGATCCTGAGTGCATCCTCCCCTGTATTTAGCCTCCGCTTCTGCTTTTTCAGGCTACGTGCAGTGGCGACGAGCCTTTGGTGGAGGTTCTGATGTTCCAGCAATTTGTCTGGTGTGAGGTCGTCCGGGCTATTATCCTTCCCGGGGATTGGTTGTTCGCATGGTCCGCCCTGCTTGGACGGATGCTTGATGGCATGTTCATCGTCCGTTGAGTCACCGTGCTCTATGGCTGGGTTTTTGTCGAGGTGGGGCTTGGCCTTGCGCTTACGCCTCCACTTTGATTGTTTTGGTCCTCGTTGTCGTTTCTGTTGTGTGTGTCCACCATGCAGACATCGTATGATGAGGTGGTTGTCCGGAGCCCTATAGGTGCTGGTTCTTTATCGTCTCCTTTATCGGCGTTCATACCGTCAATATCTTCGGAGTCGAAATCGAGCATGTCGGTTATATCTTCGACAGTGGCTATCAAGTGGGTGGTGGGTGGGGTTCGAACTTCGTCGTCCCCATCCCAACCACCCCGACCGTAGTCCGGCCGGGGTTCTTTCAACAAAGAGAGGGACTTTAGAGAATTTAGGATATCGCCAAAGGGAGAGTGCTGAAAGATGTCTGTGGTGGTGAACTCCAAGATCGGAGCCCGATCGGGTTCGATCGAAAGGGAGTTACCGGCCTTGCAAAGGACTTGGCAGGTATTCGGCTCTATCGCCGTAGAGATTGCGGCCCCTGGGGCAGCATCCAACCGTCCGTCCCTGGCTAGCGCAATCGGCTCCGAACTAATGGTCGGAGTGAACACCTGAGCGGTGCTCTGGTCGCTGTCCGGCGGCAGAGCTAGATCATGCCCATCGAGACAGTGCGGCGCGCCCGGTCATGGCCCGAATCCATCGAAGATCAAGTCCCCGCGGATGTCGGCCGTGTAATTTAAGTTTTCAAACCTGACCTGATGGCTAGGGGCGTAGCCTTCGATCTGCTCCAGATGGCCAAACGAGTCGGCCCGCAGTGCGAAGCCGCCGAATACGAAGATCTGTCCGGGGAGAAAGATCTCATCCCGGACTGCGTCGTGATTGACGCGCGAAGAATCCATCGGGCCTAAAGGAGACGACATAGAGGAACTCTCAATGAAAGCACCAATGTCGGTGTCAAAACCGGCGGATCTCGGGTAGGGGGTCCTGAACTGTGCGTCTAGGCGGATGGTAACAGGAGACAAGGGACACGATGTTTTTACCCAGGTTCGGGCCCTCTCGATGGAGGTAAAACCCTACTCCTGCTTGATTAATATTGATGATATGGGTAGTACAAGAGTAGATCTACCACGAGATCGGAGTGGCTAAACCCTAGAATCTAGCCTATGGTATGAATGTTGTTCGTCCTACGGACTAAAACTCTCCGATTTATATAGACACCGGAGAGGGCTAGGGTTACACAAAGTCGGTTACAATGGGAGGAGATCTTCATATCGTATCGCCAAGCTTGCCTTCCACGCCAAGGAAAGTCCCATCCGGACATGGGACGGAGTCTTCATTCTTGTATCTTCATAGTCCGTGAGTCCGGACAAAGGTCTTAGTCTGGCCATCCGGACACCCCCTAATCCAGGACTCCCTCAAGGAGGCTCCTCAAAAGTCCCCTACACCTACACAAACAAACAAAGAACTCGCAACCAACACAATAAAGGGGTTGTCAATCCCTTCATGGACACTTGCGAAAGTGAGATCTGATAGTGATAGTATGATAAGTTAAATATATTTTTGGTATTTTGGAATATAGATGCAAAAAGTAAAGATTCAAATAATAGTAGATTGACAGCTTATATGAGAAAAGATAGACCCGGGGACCATAGGTTTCACTAGTCGCTTCTCTCAAGATAGCAAAAGTATTATGGTGGGTGAACAAATTACTATCGAGCAATTGATAGAAGAGCGAATAATTATGAGATTATCTAGGCATGATCATGTATATAGGCATCACGTCCATGACAAGTAGACCGACTCCTGCCTGCATCTACTACTATTACTCCACACATCGACCGCTATGCAGCATGCATCTAGAGTATTAAGTTCATAAGAACAGAGTAATGCATTAAGAAAGATGACATGATGTAGAGGGATAAACTCAAGAAATATGATATAAACCTCATCTTTTTATCCTCGATGGCAACAATACAATACGTGCCTTGCAACCCTTTCTGTCACTGGGTAAGGACACCGCAAGATTGAACCCAAAGCTAAGCACTTCTCCCATGGCAAGAAAGATCAATCTAGTAGGCCAAACCAAACTGATAATTCGAAGAGAATTGCAAAGATAACTCAATCATACATAAAAGAATTCAGAGAAGATTCAAATATTTCTCATAGATAAACTTGTTCATAAACCCACAATTCATCGGATCTCGACAAACACACCACAAAAAGAGTTTACATCCAATAGATCTCCACAAGAGAGGGGGGGGACATTGTATTGAGATCCAAAAAGAGAGAAGAAGCCATCTAGCTAAAAACTATGGACCCGAAGGTCTGTGGTAAACTACTCACAACTCATCGGAGGGGCTATGGTGTTGATGTAGAAGCCCTACATGGTCGATTCCCCCTCCGGCGGAGCACCGACGAAGGCTCCAAGATGGGATCTCACTGATACAGAAGGTTACGGTGGTGGAAGTTGTTTTTCGTTGGCTCTCTGGATGTTTTCGGGGTACGTAGGTATATATAGGAGGAAGAAATACGCCGGTGGCCACCTGAGGGGCCCAGGAGACAAGGGGCACGCCCAGGAGGGGTGGGCACGACCTCCTATCTCCTGGCCGCCTCATTTGCTACTTGGCTTGCACTCCAAGTTCTCCGGATCACGTTCGTTCCAAAAATCACGCTCCCGAAGGTTTCATTCCGTTTGGACTCCGTTCGATATTCCTTTTCTTCGAAATACTGAAATAGGCACAAAAAAACATCAATACGGGCTGGGCCTCCGGTTAGTAGGTTAGTCCCAAAAATGATATAAATGTGTAAAATAAAGCCCATAAACATCCAAAAGGGGTAATATAATAGCATGGAACAATAAAAAATTATAGATACATTGGAGACGTATCACAGCTTCACAAGCCACAATGTATTCAGCTTCTGTGGTAGAATCAGCCACCATATCTTGCTTGGAACTCATCCAGCTCACTGCTCCTCCATTCATGACATACACGAATCTAGACTGTGATTGACAATCATCTATGTAGGTTTGGAAACTAGCATCGGCGTAACCCCTTACGACGAGCTCTTCCTCACCTCCATAAAATAGGAACATCTCTTTAGTACATTTCAGGTACTTCAAAATAGTCTTTACCGCTGAGGGAGTCCTGTATTAAGAGGTCCTCGGACAGCCGGACTATATGCGAAGGCTAGACTGTTGGACTATGAAGATACAAGATAGAAGACTTCATCCCATGTCCGGATAGGACTCTCCTTTGTGTGGAAGGCAAGCTCGATGGTTAAGATATGAAGATTCCTTTCTCTATAACCGACTCTGTGTAACCCTAGCCCCCTCCGGTGTCTATATAAACCGAAGGGTTTAGTCCGCAGAACAACAATCACAACCATAGGCTAGCTTCTAGGGTTTACCTGTACGATCTCGTGGTAGATCAACTCTTGTAATACTCATATCATCAAGATCAATCAAGCAGGAAGTAGGATATTACCTCCATCGAGAGGGCCCTAACCTGGGTGAACATCGTGTCCCCCGCCTCCTGTTACCATTAGCCTTAGACGCACAGTTCGGGACCCCCTACCTGAGATCCACCGGTTTTGACACCGTCATTGGTGCTTTCATTGAGAATTCCACTGTGTCGTCACCGTAAGGCTTGATGGCTCCTTCGATCATCAACAACGCAGTCTAGGGTGAAAATTTTCTCCCCGGACAGATCTTCGTATTCGGCAGCTTCGCACTGCGGGCCAACTCGCTTGGCCATATGGAGTAGATCGACATCTATGCCCCAGGTCATCAGGTCATGTTTGGAAGCTTGAACTACACCGCCGACATCCGCGGAGACTTGATCTTCGACGGATTCGAGCCTACGACGGCTGCGCCCCGCCACCACGATGAACATGACCTAAATCTATCATCTGATGGTGTGCGGGAGAATGCACCTTTAACCGCACTAGCCCTAGATCTAGAGCAAAGCGCGCCATCCGAGGGCGGGAGGTTCAAACCCGCTACGGAAGCCGCGGACTCAATGGCGCTAGAGCCGAGCACAGAGCTAACCTCCAACGAGGCCTGTGTCATCGGAACCTCGGACTCGTCACCGACCATAGTCTCCGAACCGCGTGTATCCACACCCATCGAATCTGACGGGGCGCCGATCTTAGAGTTTAGCTCCGCGGACATCTTCCAACACTCACCCTTGGGAGACGTGTTGAACTCATTAAAATCCCTCTCCTTGTCAGGGGATTCTTGGCTGAACTATGTCTTGCTTGAATGGGAAGCAGACGACGAAGAGCTTCGTTGCCCACCCACCAGCCACTTGATAGCCACTGTCGACGATTTAACCGATATGCTCGATTTCGACTCCGAAGACATCGACGGTATGGACGACGATGCCAGAGAAGAACAGGAACCACCGCCCACAGGGCACTGGACAGCCACCTCCTCTTACGATATATACATGGTGGATACACCCAAAGAAGACAATGGCAATAATATAAAAGATCTAGTGGAGGATAGAGTTCCTGAGAAGCAGTCTAAGCATCGACGTCAGTGGCGCCGCTCAAAATCACGCCATGGTAAAAATAGTGATACCGGCACAAGAGGGAATAGCACTCTGGACGATGCCGAAGACAATGAAGACCCCAACAATCCTAGGTTTGAACAGGCTGAATGGGAAGATGGGCAAGCCAGCCCCGTCGAACAAGCCGTGAACGAAGACTCGGAGGACAGCAACTACATGCCTCTCTCCGATGACAAGGTGAGCCTTGGCGACGAAGAATTTATCATGCCAGAGGATCTCGTCAAGCAGGAGAGCTTTATGCGCCGCCTTATAGCCACGGCAAGAAGCCTGAAGAAGAAGCAGCAGCAGCTTAAAGCTGATCAAGATCTCCTCACAGATAGATGGATTGAGGTCCTGGTAGCCGAGGAATACGGACTCGAGCGCCCAACCAAAAGTTACCCGAAGCACAACTTGCTACCTCAATTCGATGATGAGGCGATGGAGCCAACACTACCAGCGTATGACAGACCACCATGTGGCCGAGATAAAATAGCAATTCAGCACGAGCACCAGCCGGCATTGCCTCGCCGAACAAATACAAACACAACAGCTCGGGGATACATACATGACCTGTGGTACAATTTGGAAAATAGAGCAGGACAAACCAGATCGATCTATGGATCACGGGGGTATGCCCCAACATGCAACAACGGCCACCAAGACGGATATAACAAGCACAAACCTGTCCGGGCCGAATACCACAGACCGGCTCCATCCGAGATAGCCCGACAAAGAGGTGTCGGACACCCCCTCTGCTTCACTGATGAAGTAATGGAACACGAATTCCCACAAGGGTTTAAACCCGTAAATATTAAATCATACGATGGAACAACAGATCCCGCGGTATGGATTGAGGACTTCCTTCTCCATATACATATGGCCCGCGGCGACGACCTCGATGCCATCAAGTATCTCCCGCTAAAACTCAAGGGACCAGCTAGGCACTGGTTGAACAGTCTGCCTGTAAACTCTATTGATAGTTGGGAGAACGTGGAAGACGCATTCCTTGACAACTTCCAGGGAACTTATGTCCGTCCTCCGGATGCCGATGACTTAAGTCATATAATCCAACAGCCCGGAGAGTCAGCCAGGAAATTCTAGACTCGGTTCTTAACTAAAAAGAACCAAATCGTCGACTGTCCGGATGCCGAAGCCCTAGCGGCCTTTAAGCATAACATCTGCGACGAGTGGCTCGCCCGACACCTCGGCCAAGAGAAGCCGAAGTCCATGGCAGCCCTCACGACGCTCATGACTCGCTTTTGTGCGGGCGAGGATAGCTGGCTAGCTGGTAGCAACAACACCTCAAGTAAACCTGGCACTGCTGAAACCAGAGATAGCAATGGCAAGTCCCGACGCAATAGACACAAGCCTCAAAACAATGGCGATAACGCCGAAGACACGGCCATCAATGCCGAGTTTAGTGGATCCAAGTCCGGTCAGCAGAAAAAGCCATTCAAATGAAACAATCCGGGCCCGTCCACTCTGGACCGCATACTTGATCGTCCATGTCAAATTCACGGCACCACCGATAAACCAGCCAATCACACCAACAGAGAATGTTGCATCCTTAAGCAGGCCGACAAGTTATGCTAAAAACAAGGAAAAGGGATCGCCAAGTGACGACGACGAGGAACCCCGGCCGCCGAACATAGGGGACAGAAGAAGTTTTCCCCCAAGTGAAAACGGAAAATATGGTATATGCTACCCATATCCCCAAAAGGGAGCGGAAGCGCGCACTAAGGGACGTCTACGCGATGGAGCCAGTCGCCCCAAAATACAACTTGTGGCCCTCCTGTTCGATCACCTTCGATCGAAGGGACCATACGACCAGTATCCGTCACAGCGGTTCAACCGCACTAGTGCTTGACCCTATCATTGACGGATTCCACCTCACACGTGTCCTCATGGACGGTGGTAGCAGCCTAAACCTGCTTTATCAGGATATAGTGCACAAAATGGGTATTTATCCATCAAGGATCAAACCC
Source organism: Triticum aestivum (assembly GCF_018294505.1). Lineage (NCBI taxonomy): Eukaryota > Viridiplantae > Streptophyta > Magnoliopsida > Poales > Poaceae > Triticum > Triticum aestivum. Next base: position 301,372,451 of record NC_057798.1, on the reverse strand, counting down.
ACCAAAACCAGCTTTAAAGGTGTCATACCAGGTGTAGAGACCGCTGCACAGGCTCAATCACACTGGAAGTGGTCTTCGGATCCCCGGATAACTTCTGAAGCAAAAAGCTACTCTTCGATATTGTCTCCTCCCGCAGTGGTTATCACGCACTTCTCGGACAAACCGCATTTTCCCATTTCAATGTGGTGCCGCACTACGCCTACCTTAAGCTCAAGATGCTTGGACCTTCGGTGTTATACCAGTTAATGGAAATACGGAGCGCTCCCTCTGTACTGAGGAGCACACCGCGGCCCTTGCACTAGAAGTACAGAATAGCCTCCTTAGGCAAAACCTCAATACAACAATAAAGCCCGCGGACACCGTTAAGCGAGTCCGTGCTAATCTGCAACAGGACCATCCGGGTCATCTAGAGCTCAACTAGCAATAAGGCCTTCGTCTCAGCCCCAATAAAGCGGTGAAATTCGTACCGTGCGTACACAACCACGCACTTAAAATACCATGGGCATGGACGGAGGCACAGCTAGACTGCGGCCCACAACCCAGGTCAACCGCTCCTGATCTACATACCTTCACTTTTTTTCTTTCTTTCAGGGTTTTTCGCCTTTTAAGGCCTTTTCTAATAAACCTGCTCATCAGACCCGTAGCAGGACGGATACGCCAAGAAACCTAGGGGCTCGGACATACAAGGGAATACCCACGTGGTCTTTGCTAACGATCGTCATACCTGTATTACATACCCGCACACATCTCGCTCTTGGTCGTGGCATGTTAAATTGCCTTATTTGCTTATTGCACTACTTTGTAAAGATACGCCTTGACTTATCAAGCAACTTACAATGAAAAATAATCTACAGCGTTTTCCCATTACTTAAATTTTTCCTTGTCCACTTATTTTGAGTTGCACCCATACATTGTAGTACGCCTTAATTCGCCAGGGGCTTCATTATACCCCATAACACGGCAAGAAAGTCTGAACACTTTTATAGTATAGTTCGGCACCCCGAACTTATAGCATTATATGCATCAGCTCTGAATCATGATTTTGGTCAATAGTTGAGTTGCCTGGCTCCTGTGCTTGCTACCCTACATTCCTCTATATCGTCTAGGGTAGTAAAGGGAGAACTACTGCGATTGTGTCCCGGTTCTTCCAGACGAGCGCCTCAGTAGAGAAAGCCGAAAACTGACTGTCATGATGCGGTGAGAACTGGTCAGATGTTCTAGAGGTTTTCAAATCGCTAGAGATTTTTTCTGCTTTATGCGAGGAATCGGTTTTTCGTCCGATTAGGCGTATATAGCGCCCCAGCTTCGGCCTTCTGAATACCAGGGGCTACGCCAAAATTTAAAATTATAGAACTCCTATGGCTAAGTGAGGGTGATAAAGCCGTATAGTCCGATTGCCTTGTTCATTGCGCTAAACACCTCCTTAAAGGACCAAACATTTGGATAAAGAGTGTTTAGATTTATCCCGAACAACCCCGTACTAGCTACGTGGGGGTAGAAGCCAACGACTGGACAACTCTTAGATTTTATAAACGGCCGCACAAGAGGTAAAATTTTAAATAACAAGCACTGTATTACACAAAGAGCTTGTTCAGTATTACATGACAGGATAAAATAATGCTTTCAAGGGAAAATGATATCCTTAGAACATTGCTCCGCCATAAGGTGGGATCCCTTCATGACCCTATCATAGTACATCTCGGGCTTGCGATGCTCCTTGCCCTCGGACGGACCCTCGGTCATCAACTTTATGTCATCCATCTTCGCCCAGTGCATCTTGGCACGGGCAAAAGCCATCCACACACATTCAATGCAGACCGACCGCTTGGTAGCATCAAGCTGAGGGCAGGTAGCGACCAGCCGCTTCACGAGTCCAAAGTAGCTACTAGGCACGGGCTCGGCAGGCCATAACCGGATTATTTGGTCCTTCATGGCCAGTTCGGCCGCCTTGTGTAGCTCGACCAACTGCTTTAGCTGGTCGCTGAAGGGCGACGGATGTTCTGATCCAAGGTATTGAGACCAGAACAACTTCTCCGTCGAGCTCCCTTCTTCGGTGCGAAAGAACTCTGCAACACTGACATGCTGCGCGGCAGATCTGCAAACGCATCTGGAAAAATCGAAATTCGGGTAAGTAAAAGGAACGCTTCCCTCACACACTTGCTTTTGCATAATAAAAGCCTTACCCTCCGCGACATCCTAGGCCAGCTGGATTTCCCGGAGGGTGCTCTGGGCTTCGGCTCGGGCATCTTGCATGCTCTGGTAGGCCTTGGCAAGTTCAGACTCTTGAGTCTTTGAATCACGCTCCAAGGTCTCATACTTTTGGACGGCATCCTAGAGCTCTTGCTGGACCTCGCTGACCCGGGCCTCCTGCTTCTCGCGCGTGCCGCGTTCCTTAGCCGGTGTGTCATCAGCCTCGGCCAACGCCTTCTTGAGGGCCCCTACTTCGGTCATGGCCCCTAATAAAGTGCATGACAGTTGAGTCAGTACAAACTTTTCATCCCTCCCAAATATAAAGCACCAGTTAGTGCATACCTTGGCTGTCCTCCAGTTGCTTCTTCACGAGGCCGAGTTCTTCCTCGGTCCGCTCCAGGTTCCGCATCAAGCTGGAGACCTCCGCAATATGAGCGGCAGCGGCTAGCAGCGACGCCTGCTTATTCACACAGACATTTTATGTTAGACTCCTGCAAAAAATATTTTGATCCTCTATTTGGTTCTTCTTTCTGAACATCGAACAGAGCATCAGGGGCTACTGTCTACAAGGTGATATTCTTTTACAACTATATTACTTACCTGAAAGCCTGTTAGAAGGCTAATGCTGGTTTCGGTCAATCCGCTTTTGGCGGATTGGACTTTCTCAATCACCGTACTCATAAGAGTACGGTGTTCTTCCATAATGTAAGCGCCTTCTAGCGCTTCCTGCATTCTGTATGGTGCCTCTAGATGGACAAAGGTCACCGACGGAGGCAGCTTGCCCCCCTCTTTCAGGAGAGGCTGCCTGCCCGAATCTGGAGCCACTTGGGTCTCCGGAGCTATATCCGGCTGAGGGCCAAACAGGAGTCGGCGCTCATCGTCAGGATCTATAGGGGTTTTGCCCCCCATGTGCCCGGCAACCGGACCTTTCCTCCGACATCACTGGAACAGCGTCCCCTTGGCCTGGTATCCTTCAGGACAACACCTCAGTGTTGTCCGCGGCCTTATGGGAGGTGGCCATTGGAAGGGAATCGATGTTCATCACTGATGGATCCAACGACCCCTTCAAAGAGGAGAGTTCGATGTTGGATTGGGCCGGACTATAGATGCCTGGTCTAACAAATTAAAAAACAATAAAGTGAAAAAACCAGAAATATTACATCATCCAGATACTTACGATTTGGCCAGGGGCTTGACCCTGGGCCGCCACTCCCTGCTACTGTTGGTAGCTGCAGCAGAGTAGCCCGGAAGGGAGATTTTCCCCTTCTTGGGCGCCTCGGCCTCCCCATGTGTGGAGGCCTTCCTCTTCTTCTTTTCCCTCGTGGGAGGGGAATGGTACTTCTCCTTTCCTTCCCCTCCTCCTCCCAGTCGCCTTCGGTGGAGGAGTGCGTCTCGATGTCTTCGGACGTCATGTCCGAAACTCCCTTGCAGCGGAGACCCCCTCTGGTCCCCTTCGCCGCCTTCTTGGCTTTCTTCTCCGGCACTTCATAAGGTGCCAGAAAAAGCATCTTCGTCAGAAGAGGCATTTCTGGGTCTTCAAGTAGCGGAGCCGGACATTCAATCTCCTTCGCTATCGCTACCCAGGCCCGAAAGATTGCCATAGAGCCTTAGGTTCCTCCCGCAGATATGCCGGTGAAAGATATGCCTTGCAAAACATAAAAGAACTTACCGGATTAGCCCGACATTTTACGCTAAGCCCGCGATCTTCGGACGTGGGCGGTGGTACCTCCCCGGTCTTGAAAAGCACCTTCCAGATGCCTTCGTGTGTCATATCAAAGAGCTCCAGCAGTGTTTGGTGCTCGGCCGGGTCGAATTCCCATAGTTTATAAGTCCGGATCTGGCACGAAAGAATCCGGCGGAAGAGCATGACCTGGACCATGTTGACAAGCTTGATTTTCTTGTCAATCATGTTTTGGACACATGTCGTGAGCCCGGTCACTTATTCCGCCGAGCACCAGGCTAAACCCTTCTCTTGCCAGGAGGTGAGCCGCATGGGTACTCCGGATCTGAACTCAGGGGTAGCCTCCCAGTTGGCGCCGCACGGCTCGGTGATGTAGAACCACCCCGATTGCCACCCCTTCATGGTCTCCACAAAGGAGCTTTCGGGCCAGGTGACGTTGGGCATTTTACCCACCATAGCGCCTCCACACTCCGCTTGTTCGCCGCTCACCACCTTTGGCTTCACATTGAAGGTCTTCAGTCATAGGCCGAAGTGCGGTGGGATACGGAGGAAGGCCTCACACACGACAATATATGCCGAAATGTTGAGGATGGAGTTGGGGCCAAGTCGTGGAAGTCCAGGCCGTAGTAGAACATCAGTCTGCGGACGAACAGGTGGAGGGGGAACCCCAGCCTGCAGACGAAGTGGGAAAGAAATACCACCCTTTGTTGGGGCTCCGGGGTGGGGATGATCTGCCCCTTGGCCGGAAGCTGATGAGCGATGTCTTCGGAGAAGTACCCGGCCTCCCGGAGCTTCTTGATGTCCTCCTTCTTGATCCGGATCCGGACATGATTGTAGTGCTTTTTGGGCGGAAGAGATGGGCGCTTGGGTGTTGGAGCTCGAGGTTGAATGAGCAGAGGAAGAAGAGGGCATGGGTGAAAGAGGGGAATCCTTATCCCTTTATAAAGGAAGTAAAAATCGTGCGCCTCCCCGTTCGCCCTAAAACTCGCTTATTCCCAAGCACCGTGCTGATGGCACGGTGGGGGTTACCCATGCCCAATATGATGATAATCCCGTGATAAGGGGACACGATCTGTGCTTCGACAAGACGTGCCAATGAAACTGCGCCTCAAAATATGGAGGGGCAGGATAAAAAACGGTTCGAATAAAGACCGGGCTGTGGCGGGATGTCACGCTATGAGTTGTCAGCAGATTGGACTCGTGGGATATTATACTCTCTACAGTGGTATGTGGAATTTGTTTTGTAGAGCCGGACACGATTCTCATGTTCAAGATCTACTTCGAAGTATTCTGAGAAGGAACCCGCCTTTCAATGCCGAAGACAATTTGCGCGCCGGACTCGTTGTCATTGAAGCCTGGTTCAGGGGCTATTGAGGGAGTCCTGGATTAAGGGGTCCTCTGACAGCCGGATTATATGCGAAGGCCGGACTATTGGACTATGAAGATAAAAGATAGAAGACTTCGTCCCATGTTTGGATAGGACTCTCCTTTGCGGGAAGGAAAGCTTGGTTGTTAAGATATGAAGATTCCTTTCTCTGTAACCGACTTTGTGTAACCCTAGCCCCCTCCGGTGTCTATATAAACCGAAAGGTTTAGTCCATAGAACAACAATCACAACCATAGGCTAGCTTCTAGGGATCAGCCTCTACGATCTCGTGGTAGATCAACTCTTGTAATATTCAAATCATCAAGATCAATCAAGCAGGAAGTAGGGTATTACCTCCATCGAGAGGGACCGAACCTGGGTAAACATTGTGTCTCCTACCTCCTGTTACCATTAGCCTTAGACGCACAGTTCAGGACCCCCTACCCGAGATCCGCCTATTTTGACACCGACAACTGCTGCCCAATGACTCTCACCTGGGTTGGCTTGGTATCTACTCGTTAGGCTTAATGCAAAAGCAACATCAGGCCGTGTACATATCATGGCATACATGATGGATCCGATTGCTGAAGCATACGGATCCTACTCATCCTACTTCGCTCATCAGATGTTGAAGGACTCTAAGTCTCGCTTAGCCTTATACCATGTGAGATTAGCAAAAACCCTTTCTTCGCCTCACTCATGTTTAACCGCTTCAACACTTTATCTATGTGCATGCTCTGGCTTAAGCCGAGCTGCCTCCTCAATCTATCTCTATAGATCTTAATGCCTAAAATATACACTGCCTCACCAAGGTCCTTCATCGAAAATTTGCCATTCAATGACTCCGTGACCGAGTTCAGCATCGAAACATCGTTCCCGACCAACACTATGTCATCCACATACAAGATCAAAAACACTATCGAGCTCCCACTTAACTTCTTTTATAAACAAGCGTCCTCTTCACTTCGGATGAAATCGAGACCAGTGATGACCTCATCAAAACGAATATTCTAGCTCCCAGATGCTTGCCTCAACCATAAATGGATCTCTTGAGCTTGCATACATTACTAGCACTAGTCGGATCGACAAAACCCTCGGGCTGTATCATATACACGTCCTCGGTTAAATTTCCGTGAAGGAAAGCCGTCTTGACATCCATCTGCCATATCTCGTAATCGAAATATGCAACTATAGCTAGTACGATCCTCACCAACTTTATCATTGCTACCGGCGAGTAAGTCCCGTCGTAGTCAATTTCTTGAACCTGTCCATAACCCTTAGCGACAGGCCGAGCTTTGTGGATCTTAACATTTCCATCCACATCAGTTGTCTTCTTAAAGACCCATTTGCAACCAATGGCAGTTACGCCAGGCGGCGGATCAACCAAGTCCAAGACTTGATTCTCATCCATGGACTTTAACTCGGATCTCATGGCCTCCAGCCATGCCTCAGAATCTGGGATCACCATCCCATCCGCATACGTGGCCGGCTCGTTGCTTTCTAGCAACAATACATCATGTACTCTGTGCAATCTTTCCAACCTCCATGGTTCTAGTGCTGCTTCCACTACGGGTTCCCTGACTGACTCCAGTATTATCTCATCACCAGCCGAGCCATCCCCGAGTGAGCCTGGAATTTCTTCGAGTCGGACCATCCTCCCACTGGCCTCCAGACTGAGAAATTCTTTCTCAAGGAAAACCCCGTTCGGATCAACAAACACTTTGTTCTCTTCACGGTTGTAGAAGCTATATCCCAAGGTTTCCCTCGGATATCCCACAAATATGCATTTATCCGACTTGGGTGTAAGCTTGTCTGACATAAGTCGGTTGACAAATGCTTCACAACCCCAAATCTTTAGAAAAGACAAACTGGGACTCTTCCCGGTCCACATCTCATGTGGTGTCTTCTCTATGAATTTTGATGGTACCCTGTTAAGTGTGGAAGCTGCAATTTCTAGAGCATATCCCCAGAATGACAACGGTAAATCCAATTTGCTCATCATTGACCGGACCATGTCCAACAAGGTCCTATTCCTTCGTTATGACATGTCGTTTCTATGTGGCGTACCCGGAGGTATGAGCTGAGGTACTATACCTCGGCTTTTCAGACGATCATCAAACTCCTGGCTCATGTACTCACCTCCACGATCTGATTGTAGAAGTTTTATAGTCTTGGTGAGCTGATTCTCAACCTCGTTCTGAAACTCTTTGAAATTTTCAAAAGTTTCTGACTTGTGCCTCATCAAATAGACATATCCATATCTACTCAAGTCGTCGGTAAAGTCACAATGTCATGATAGCCACCTCTGGCAGTTGTGCTCATTGGACCTCACACATGACTATGTATAAGTTCCATCAGCTCAAACACCCTCTCACAACTCTTTGTGAAAGGATACTTAGTCATCTTGCCGAGCAAGCATGATTCACTTGTCTCAAACGACCCAAAGTCGGACGAAGTTAGGATACCATCATCATGGAGCTTCTTCATGCGTTTCAGACTAATGTGTCCAAGTCGGCAATGCCAGAAGTATGTCGGATTTATCTCATTAGGCTTATGCCTCTTGACATTCACGTTATAGACCAGTTCATGTTCTAGATTGAATATAAAAAGCCCATTAACAACGGGTGCATAGCCGTCGAACATACCATTCAAATAACATGAACAACCATTGTCCTTTAAGTTGAATTCATAACCCTGACTCATCAAGCATGAGGAAAAAATAATGTTCCGACTAATTGTAGGAATGTAATAACAATTATTCAATTCCAAAATAAATCCAGAAGGAAGCTGGAGCTGCATCGTGCCGACCTCCAACGCAGCAACTATTGCTTTGTTCACAACCCTGATGTCAATCTCCCCTTGTGCCACATGCCTAGTTCTTACCAGCCCCTGCATCGAGTTGCAAATGTGAACAACCGATCTGGTATCAAATACCCAAGAGATACTAAGTATGCCAGCAAGGTAAATGTCTATAACATATGCAACAAGTGTACCTTTGCCTGAAGTAGCATTCCTGACATTATTGCCGTGCTCTACAAGCTACTTGCTACAGTTCCTCTTCCAGTGACCAGTCTCCTTGCACTGATAGCAAACGGTCTTCGAGTCCGGTCCAGACTTCGGCGCAGTGGCAGAGGTTACCATCTCCATGCCCTTGGCCTTAGCCTTTTTATTGGACCAACTCTTCTTGAACTTAGCCGATTTATGCATCATCAACACTTGATGCATGCCTTTCTTAATATCCTGCTCTGCCACTTTGAGCATCCCATGCAATTCAGTGAGCTTCTTATCAATGCCATGCATATGATAGTTCGTGATGAATGTCCCATAGCTGTGCAGAAGAGAACCCAGAAGTGCATCAGTAGCCAGCTCATCCAAGAGCGGGAAGCCCAACCGATCCAAAGCTTGCACATATCCGATCATCTTGATCACATGCGGGCTCAGTGGATCACCTTCCTTCAGCTTACAATCCATCAAGGATCGCCAGAAGTTGAACCTTTCAGTCCTAGTCTGCACCTGAAACATTCTCTTGAGACTCTCGATCATATCGAAAGCCCCAACATCTTTGAATTGCTGTTGCAAATTGGGCTCCATACAAGCCAGCATGAGGCAGCTGATCTTGTTTGATTCATCAACGAGTTTCCTGTAGGCATTCTTGGTTGTGGCATTAGCATTATCGGCAGGTTCCTCTGGAAGTGGATCCTCTAGAACATGTTCCTTTTTATCATGCTTGAGAACAATTCTCAAATTTCTATACCAGGTGGTAAAGTTTGTCCCATTCAGTTTATCCTTTTCCAGAATTGATTTCAATGTGTTGGGTTGAGAAGGTGGTGCCGTTGATCTCCAAAAGTATGCAATCACTAAGCAATGTGTTTATGTAGATTAATTCAAGCCTAAACAGAAATAGTCCCACTGAAGTCAGCATCCCTCCGCAAACTCTCGGTGATTCAGGATCCGACTAGCACACGCGACTAGTGAGATTTAGCATCACTGCTAGACAACATGCCTATCCGGTAAGAAAAATCCTTGCTAATCGCATATCTATATGACTCCAGTTAGTAGGGAAGGTATCTCATACCCAGGCTCCCAACCTTCTTTGCCACAAGGCCCAAAACCGTTTTGATAGCCTGATCAAGTTAACCTGATGCAGTGCATGTCCATGTCCGACACGAACCCTTCAGTTGAAGGAAACCCAACAGGACCCAAATTTTATGATCCCACTACTAGAAGTCCTTGACGTGCAAAGGTGCAACATCTGGGATGGCAATTCACTTGATATTCATGAGGGATCTTTCTACCATTCTAACATGCATAGAAACAAAGAAGCATAACAATCACAAATAAACACATATTATGAAATAGTATGGCTCCTTCATGGACGTTCTTAATGGTCGGCTCCGACTCGGATGACCATCTAGGAACTCCATCTTGTTTGTCACGCCAGGACACCAAGCAACCAACCTGATCTCTATTATCCAACTACTACAACTAGTAATGAATTTCACATAAAGTCACAAGTTGACACGCAGGTCGTTATACATTATAATGACAACACTTTGGCTCCTTCCAGCTGACAAACATGTTACGAAGGCAATGTATAATTTATACACATGCATCACATACACATGAGCCACAATATGCACATCAAACCCTGCAAAATAAAGTTATGCATAGAATCACATTCTACCGGTTTTAGTGATCGTGTATGAAACACAAGGCGCTATGCACACGGCGGTCCCGCTAGTCGGTTAGCAGCGCTCAATGTTTTCGGAAACCACAGATCACATCTGAACTCCGATCATGCCGAATTTTCTATCTGACCAATATTATCTATCATAGCAATTTCGATTCGGATTTACGTTTCAATGTTAACCCCGACGACGGATACCGACCGGTAGGGGTAGGTTGTGTCATGACCTCATCGACTCTGATCATTGGAAAACATAGCCTCATCGATCCCCATGTGCAGTTGATCTCATCAACCGTGCACACAGCCAATCTCATCAACCACAACAGATCTCATCTGCCACCTCCACATATCTAATATGCATACGATCTAAATCCCAATCATATAGCAGAGGCTCTGATACCACTTTAGGGTTCTACGGTAGGGTGCGTCGATTGAAAATTAAAATTTTCCTATGCGCAAAACAACCAGGAACATGCTATGTGAATGGATCACACATCGTTCCAACTAGACACGCAATGTAGTGCAGTGGAGGAAGAGTTGGGGTAGCGCGTCCAACAGGTTCGCCAGAGCGGCACAAGTGCACTGCTTCTAACGGTATCTGCGCATGTAGTAGGAACGTCGTGCGGCGGACTGCTAGGTTCGATCACACAACCGACGGCGAGTGGAGGTGTCTATTCGCAACACATGCAACCCCTAATGACAGCGCCAAAGAAATCAACTGAGTAAGTGTGCCGCACCTCCACTATTTATATGCATCCGTTGCGGGCTCAACACTTGGGCCATGCACGGATCCTAAAGCCCAAAGTCTAGTCGGTCGCGTTCCATGTCCATCTCGGATCACATCCGACCAGTGTGCCCTGAACCGACTTTGTAGGTTCCTTCCCTTAAGCACGCGATCCCTTAGGTTCAAGACGACTTGGTCACAGTTCGGATCACCTCCGACCTGCACGGTTGGTAGCGGCCTCTAGAAAGGTGTGCCGACCACCAAGCAGACTATGAAGATATTTAGGCCAACCTATACATCACACTTCCATTCCCTTTGCCACATGATATATGTTGTTGGGCTCAAGGCGAGTTTGTCATCCTTGTGCTAGCCGACCTCTTTCTCGTTCCAATGATGCTGACCGCAAACCGGAGTATCTCATAATCCTTATCGCATGGCCATGCTTATCCTGGTCGGATCACACGAGTGGCCTAGAGTATATCTCTCCTGATCGGAGGGGCATAACCCATCTTGCTCGACCATGTCTCGCTGCATGGTTCTGGAAAAACCCGAAACCTACCTTTGTAACTACCCAGTCATGGAGTAGCGTTTGGCCGACCCAAAGCAAGTCTGTCACCATCCCGAGTACAGGCGTCAGCTCAGGTCTTAGGACATAGAAAGTATGTTGTACTAGAGACTCACAGATGACATATCGCTGCATGTCATAGTTGGGTCTGTCTGACTCATACCTTATCTCGACTCGGATTCGACAACGTCGAATCCGACCAAATCTTTCCGAGTCCATATTATCCGGTTAGCATCCAATGCTCCATGGCTAGTGAGACCAAGCCATCCACCGTGTCATATGCTAGTCTAGTTGGCTGCGTGTCCACACAGCCCTTTCGACTAGGCCCTTTTAGGACAGTAACCATACAATGCATAGTACCACAAACAAGTCACGTACTTGCTGATATACATCATTGATAATGTTCAAGTACTATCTTTATTCATAAACACAAGGAAATATCATCATACGTGATTTCCTCTAGGGCATATCTCCAACAACTTCGGTGTCCTCCATGGCAGGGGGGAGAGGGCTTGTGATGGTGCGTCGCTCTCCGCCTCTTCAGGCGCCAAAGAATTCCCTGACAAAGACGAGGGGTTCGGGATATCGCGCGGAGGACTGAAATACAAGAAAAGATACAATTTATATAAACGGAGGCGGGTAAGCAGAAGTTGAACAAGTAAAGCATTTGATACTTACGATTCGGCCAGGGGCATAACCCTGGGGGCTCTCCTTGGGCTGTGTTCGGACTCCGAGTCCAAACTAACCAAGAGGGTGATCTTCTTCCTCTTCAGCGTCGCCCGCCGGATTCTCGGAGGCCATCCTCTTCTTCCTCCTTGTGATGCGAGGGGAGTCGCTCTCTACCTCCTCTTCCTCCTCGTCTTCCTCATGCGACGAGACAACCTTGGTTTCTCCGGATGTAGCATCCGAAGTACCTTTGCGGTGTGGCCAGCCCTTGGGCCCCTTGCCCTTCTTCTTGCTCTTCTTCTCTGGTGCTTGGTAGGGCGCCGGGACCAGCATCTCCTCCAGCTGAGGAGTGACTGGCTCTTCAAGCAATGGAGCTGGACTCTTGATCCGCTCCGCCTTCTTTGTCCAGCCCTATAAAAAGTTGGGCCAATAAGATTCATATTGATCGAATATATAGACCGGACATATCTTTGGAAAATTAACACTTATCGGAGTGGCCAGATTGTCGGCGTCAAGACCGACATCTTCGGTCTCCATGGGCCAGCTCTTCTGGGCCGTGAACAACAACTTCCATATTCCTGCGTGCGTCGTGCCAAGGAAGTGCTGCAGGGTCCGCGCCTCCTCCGGATTGAACTCCCACATGGGGGAACTCCGGCGCTGGCAGGAGAGAATGCAGCGAAAGAGCATGATTTGCACCACATTGATGAGACCAACATTCTTGCCCAGCATGTTGGTGATACACGTTTGCAGCGTCTGAACCTCCATCTGGGACCCCCAGTCGAGGCCCTTGGCGTTCCACGACATGAGCCTCGTGGGGGGTCCGGATCTGAAATCCGGAATCGCTGCCCAGTTGGTGCGGCGCGGCTCGGTGATGTAGAACCATTCTTGTTGCCAAACCTTGACGTTCTCAACAAATGTCCCATTGGGCCATGTGGCATTGGGCAGCTTGCTTATCATGGCCCGGCCGCAGTCTGCGTGCTACCCATTGACCACCTTCGTCTTCACAATGAAGATCTTCAGCCATAGGCCGAAGTGTGGGGGGATGCGGAGGAAATCCTCACACACGATGATAAACACCAAAATGTGGAGGAAAGAGTTTGGGGCTAGATCATGGAAATCTACCCCGTAATAGAACATGAGTCCCCGGACGAGGGGATGGAGTGGAAAACCTAGACCTCTAAGGAAATGGGGGAGGAAAACGACTCTTTCACCGGGCTCTGGAGTGGGGATGATCTAACCCTTGGTAGGAAGCCTATGTGTGATTGTTGCGGCTAGGTATCCCGCGCTCTGGAGATCCTTTATCTCCTTCTCCTTGACGGAGGATGCCTCCCACTTGCCCTTGGAACTGGATCCGTCCATGGTCGGACAAGGTGGTGGTGGTGAGGAACACAAAAAAATTTCGGGCGCTTAGAGCTCGAGAGGTTGGAAGGCTGAGGAGATTGGAAGGCATGGGGAAGAAAGGAGAAATCCATTTCCCTCTTATAGGCGGTAAAAATGCCAACCGTCCCTCCACTTATGCCTTGAAACTCACCTGTTCCTAACGTAAGTGTGCGCCGTAAATAGTTGGATTACCCAAATTTTATTGATGAGCAATCCCGTAATAAGTGGGCATGATCTCTGTTTTGACAAGATGGGCCAAGGGGGCTTGGCCTTGAAACATGAAACGCGGGGTGCGAAAACGGTTCAAAACGCAGAAGGGTCATGTAACGCCCCAAGACCGATGCGCCAGGTGTCTTCCAGTTATTCGCCCTTGTTGCCATGTCATTTCCTTGCGTGTTGCATTTTGCCTTCTCATACTCTTCATTTCATCTGCATGTTCTTCAAAACTTGCATCCGTTCGGGTTCCTCTGGTTCTCTCCGTTGTCCGTTCTGAGCCCAACCACACTCGCATGCACCCGTCGCCCCTCTCAGTCCTTGTTTCATGAGCGGGAGAAAAACGTTCTCGTAATGGGCCGGGATTTGCCGAGTGGCCTTGGTATATCACCGATAGATCGCCTGTCAAATTTTGTTCCATTTGGAGGTCGTCTGATGCCCCAACGGTTAACCGAGTTAACCGAAACCCCCTTCTCTTTGCAGCCCAGCACCCCTCCACACATCCCTCTAACCCATCTAAACCCCCTCCATGCTCTCCGACGTTCAATCATGATCGTGTGGGCGAAAACCGCACATCATTTGGACTCTCCTACCTCCCTCTATCTATATGTAGGCCCCCCTCTGAAATTCTCGGGCAAACCCTAGATCAAACCTCCTCCTCGCCGCCGGACATGTCCACCCGCCGCCGGACGCGTCCGCCACCACCCCTGAGCCAATCTGAAGCTGCCATGTGGCCTCCTCCGCTTCCCACCACCATCGGCCCACCGAAGCCCGCAGAGGTCCCCCGCGGCCCGTCCGCCCACCGCCGCGAGCCCGCCCCGCGCCCCGCGCCTCGGCCGAGCGCCCAACCCCGCCGCCATCCTTCGTGCTGCCCAGCTCCCGCCACCGCGCCCCTCGCTGTGCTTTGCAGAGCTCCTCCGACCCTGCCACCATCGTGTTTCGCCCCCAGCGCCGCATCTCCCCCGCAGCTCCCCTGCGCTGCTGCCTCCCGCCTTGCGCGCCCACCGCCGCACCTGCAGCCCATCAGCGCCGCTGCCGCCCGTCGCAAGCTCCGCCGCCAAGTTCCCTCCGCCTCCAAGCCAGCTCCGCCGCTGGTCGCCCCGTGCTGCTAGTCACCGGATCCGGCATGGCAGCACCTGGATCTGCCTCGCCCCTTGTCGGCCTCCTCCAGCTCCCCCGCGCCACCGTCTCGTCGCCGGGAGGAGCTCGCCGGTGCCGCTTCCTCGCCAGATCGGGTCGGGGTGGATGAGATCCACCTGTCCCCTGATCCAAATGCGCCTCCACGCCCCTGGATCTCGCCGTCCCGATCCGCCCGTCCTGTTTTTCGGAGGGTAATTTTCGCCCAAGTCCCTAGGGTTTTAACTTCATGTGTGCATCTTTGCCATGCTATAACTTCTTTGCTTGTTGCTCCGAATTGAGTGTATAATATGTCAAAATGTTCATCTCAGAGTGCTCTTTGTGATGGAGTAGTTTGCATTCATGTTCCTATTAATATTGATGCCTTAATATTTGTTGCAAAACTGCTAAGTGTTATAAACTGCTGGAATCTGCTGTTTGTTAACATCATGTATGCATCTTGTGAGTGCTATAAATTTGTCCCTCTTGATCCGACGATGATGATCTTGATATGCACATGTTCTGCTCTTCATGCTCTACAGGTTGGTGTGCTTTGCATTCATGTTAGGGTGCATCTTGACAACCTAATCCCTGTTGAAAAAGTGCATGTTGCTTTTAACTGCTGAAAACTGTTGTAACTTGCCTATTTGTCATTTTTATATCTTTTTGTGTGATTTTCTTCTGAGCATCACGTCTACATGTTTCAGGAGCATAATCATGTCTTCTTTAAAGGGGTGCAATCCACGTATTTTTATATGCCCTGTAGCGAGTGCCTCAAGCTTGTGAAGTGGGTTACTCGCTGTTAATGTTCTGTCAATGCTGAATCTGTCATATCATGATGCTTTCTTTGCTTGATATTTCCAATTAATCCATGCATAATATGGAGATGCTTAGTTGACATGTTTTGTTTTCCATGTTATGCTATATCTTGCCTTTCCTTTTGATGTCCTATATATGTCCTGTAGCATATGTTTTCGTTGCCATGAACATGCCCACATGATGTTCCAGATTTCTGTTAACTTCATGATGCCTTGTTGTGAGCTTGTTATTGAGTGAGCCATGACTCTTCTAGAGATGCTCCAATTAAAAGTTTTTAAGTCTGCTATGAGTAACTTGTTGACATGCCATTGTTGTAAATTTCGGGACTTCATATGCCTCTGTTCCATGCTTGAAAACATACTGTCATAATGTTGTTACACTTGATGAAACTGTTTCAACATTCAATCTTGTCTTATTGGTTCTACTAATCCGTGAGCCATATGTATATGATGCAATGATGTTATTTCCTCTCTGTTATGTGTACTTTGGTGCGATGCCCTTGGTTACTATGTTTACTTTCTGTAGCATGTTGTTTTGATGATTGCAAAGTGCCTACTTGCTATTTTGGACAGATTGTTGTTATATCTTGTTTGGAGTGTAAGTGTTGCACCGTTGCTCCGTTTTGAACATGCTCTATATGAAACTTGCTTATAATTGCATGTAGTTTCATATTATCATGTTGCATCTATGTGTTGAGAGTGTTTGCTTGATGTTTGAGTGCATTTTGCATCAATGCCATGTTTAACTTGTTTTGCTCATATCTTCCAGGTCGTAGCAACGTATTAAATGAACCTTATATGTAACTTGACTAGAATTTCGTGTAAATCATCGTGGTGCATATTAACTTGTTTTTAACTAACTTAACATAAGGTTTATTCAGATCTTGACCAATTTTGAAATTTGCATATGAGGACTTACCAGATTTGTTATATGCTGTTTCCGGCCTCATTTAAACTTGCTTTGATGTGTTGTTATTGTATGCATCATCTCTTGCCTTGAGTAGCATCATGTAGCCTTGTCATGCATCATGCCTGGTTGAGCATCATGCCATGTATATGTCTTGTGTGTTTACTAGGTTGTTTGCTTCTTTTTGGTTGTGCTTCTTCTCGATAGTTCCTGTTTCGTTGCAACCGTGAGGATTCGTTTAACTACGCTCGGTTTTTTCTTCGTCCGTTCGTCTTCTTCATGGACTCGTTCTTCTTCCTAGCAGGATTTCAGGCAAGATGGCCATTACCCTGGATCTCACTACTATCATTGCTATGCTAGTTGCTTTGTTCTATCGCTATTCTGCGCTACCTATCACTTGTTTATCAAGCCTCCCAAATTGCCATGTCAGTCTCTAACCTTTTCACCCTTCCTAGCAAACCGTTGTTTGGCTATGTTACCGCTTTTTCTTAGCCCCTCTTATAGCATTGTTAGTTGCAGGTGAAGTTGAAGATTGCTCCATATTGGAACATGATTATTTTAGGATATCACATTATCTCTTATTTAATTAATGCATCTATATACTTGGTAAAGGGTGGATGGCTCGGCCTTATGCCTGGTGTTTTGTTCCACTCTTGCCGCCTTAGTTTCCGTCATACCGGTGTTATGTTCCTTGATTTTGCGTTCCTTACGCGGTTGGGTTTATGGGAACCCCTTGACAGTTCGCTTTGAATAAAACTCCTCCAGCAAGGCCCAAACTTGGAGTTACATTTGCCTAGCAACCTATAACCTTTCCCTTGGGAGTAATTAACCCAAGGGTCTTTATTTTAAACCCCCCTGGGCCAGTGCTTCTCTAAGTGTTGGTCCAAACCGAGCAGCCTGCGGGGCCATCTCGGGGAAACTTGAGGGCTGGTTTTACTCATAGCTTGTCTCATCTATTGTGCCCTGAGAACAAGATATGTGCATCTCCTATCAGGATTTGTCGGCACATTCGGGTGGTCTTGCTGGTCTTGTTTTACCATTGCTGAAATGTCTTGTAAACGGGATTCTGAGACTGATCGGGTCTTCCCGGGAGAAGGAATATCCTTGATTGGTCGTGAGATCTTATAATGGGATAAGTTGGGAAACCCCTGCAGGGTATAAACTTTCGAGAGCCGTGCCCGCGGTTATGTGGCAGATGGTAATTTGTTAATATCTGGTTGTAGAGAACTTGACACTTGACTTAATTAAAACGCATCAACCGCGTGTGTAGATGTGATGGTCTCTTCTCGGTGGAGTCCAGGAAGTGAACATGGTTTGTGTTATGTTTGGATGTAAGTAGTTTCAGGATCACTTCTTGATCATTACTAGTTTGCGACCGTTTGTGTAGCATCTAATCTTATTCTTGTATTCGTAAGTTAGCCATCATATCATGCTTAGACGCTGCTGCAACCCCACCACTTACCGTTTCCTTACCCATTAAGCTTTGCTAGTCTTGATACCCATGGTAATGGGATTGCTGAGTCCTCGTGGCTCACAGATTACTACAACAACAGTTACAGGTATAGGTAATGTGATGATCATGACATGAGAGCGATGTTTGCTTGTTTTGGAGTTCTTCTTCTGCTTCTTCTTTGATTAAGGGATAGGTTCCAGGTCGGCAGCCTGGGCTAGCTGGGTGGATGTCGTTTGAGTTTCTGTTTGTGTCTCATCCGTAGTCGGATGTTGCTCTTATGTATGGTGATGTTGTATTCATGTGGCATTGTATGCCTCTTGTATGTATCCCCAACTATTATGTAATGGTACGTTGTAATGATATCCACCTTGTAAAAGCGTCTCTAATATGCGCTTCTATCTTTGGTGGGACCTTCGAGTTCCTTTAGGATAGGTTCGCATATTGGGTGTGACAAGTTGGTATCAGAGCCTCGACCGACCATAGGAGCCCCCTTGATTGATCGTAGTTGGCCGTTGTCGAGTCTATAAGAAAACTGTTTTCGGAGTCTAGTTATATCAGAGTGTAGGAATTCTTTTTACTCCTCAGCCCCTTCGTCGCTCTGGTGAGGAGTCTTGATGTAGGTGTTTTGACTTACTCCTCTTCCCCTTCAAACTTTCTTTAGGATCACGCGGTTAGTTTTTTTCGATCATTGGTTCTCAGCTCTTTTCATCCGGTGCATTTTCTCGTCAAGTCAATTCGACCTCTTTGTTTTCGCAAGATCAATCCTCAGTTCTTTCTCAACAAAGTTGTTTCCCCGTTCTCAGTTGTTTTCTTTTTCCCAGCCGCCCACGCTTTTCTTCTCGGAGCCGAAGCCCATAATCGAGTATCCATCCTACTCGTGTGAAGCCTTTGCATTCTTTCAACCTGTGTTTTCTCTTCAAGTTATTCAACGGTTCCCCTTCCAAGTTGCCTTTGTTTTTCCCGCCCTCCCACCCTTTTTCTTCCCGGAGTCTTAGGGCCTGTTTGGCAGCTCGCCAGCTCCCAGATTTAGTGAATCCGCGAGCGGAGCTAGCCTGAACGGTGTGGCTCCAGGAAGCTGGCTTCTAGGATCTACCCGTCGTCCATGCACAAAAACGCGGAGTCGCAGCTTTGCCGATCCCAAGAATTGAGAAAACTAGAGTTCGGGGTATTTACATAAACCTGCCACCGCGATGTTGCTTACCTCTTTGATAGAAAGCCTATTAGCTCGGTCCTCAATCTACTCTGTCCTCACCCGCTCGTCAACCCTAGCCGCCAGCGACGGACGAGGCCATCCCGCTGCTGCCGGCCAACACGTCCGGCGACCCGGCTGCCACCGGCCAACTCGTCCGGCCACCCCGACGATGGTCTCCTCCTCGAGCCGCCCCTTCCACGACACCGCGAGTCCTTCCTTTGTCTCGCCACCCCAACCTGTCAGCAGTCGGTACCGCCTAAGGTTGCCGGCCTTGCTCCTCTGCCCTGCCGGTGCCGCTCCAGAAGCTCAAGGTGAGCTTGTGCATATGCACAACCCCTCCCCATCTCCATTCAGTTCATGTTACATGCAGTCAGACGATTCGCTTTAGATTTTAGGATGTGTAGATGAGGCCATTTGGTTCACATTTTGGGATGGCCAGATGAGTCCCTTTGGTTCATATTTCTGGCTGTACCCTGTACCGATTTCTATATGACATAGTTGAGGTAGTCCCTCTACCGTTTTAAATATGTTCAGATGACATAGTTTAGGTAGTGTCCCACAGTATTTTTTTCGTGTTCATAAATTCAGATGACATGGATGAGGTTCAGATTTATATATGAGAGCATACAATCTTTTTAGAGGAAGTAGTCGTTGTACAGATTTATAAATGAGTTCATACAATGTGTTTTAGCACACAAAGTGACATGAACTTCTATATAGAATTGTTCAACATGGTTGCTGAATAGAACATTGAGAATACAAGGATTGTCACCGAGTTGTTTGTCAAGCAAGCGAGAGCTGGAAATAGGCCAAATACTCACTTGACCTCGAATGCATGTGATGAGGTGGGGAGGGAATTTAAACTAATAACAGGGCTGGAGTACATCCATGACCAATTGAAGAACAAATGGGACAAACTGAGAGGTGAATACAGCATATTCAAGAAACTTAAGTTGAAGGAGACGGGAGCGGGATGGTACATAGAGTGTAACACTATGAGACAAGATGCGAAGTGGTGGAAGAAGGCAAAGATAGTGAGTTTTCATCCTCATGTTGTGCATACCATATCTTTCTTCTCTTTAATTGTTGTTAACAAATGCTATCATCGTTGTATATTTACAGGACATTCCATGTTGTTACAAGTTCATGAAGCATGGACTTCACAATGAAGAGAACTTGCGCATCATGTTTGAAGACATCACAAGTGACGGTTCCGATCACTGGAATCCGACTTCTGGCATCCCCCCTACTTCCACCGCACTAATATCAAGTGCCATAAATCTTGAGCAAATAGAAGATGTTGATCTGTTGGAGCATACCCAAGAGACACCATCTCCTATTACGCCAAAGGTTAATAAAAGGCTTGGAAAGTTCATTTGTGGCACAAACAAGAAACCCAAGACCGCACAAGTCAAGCAGGAGAAGATTATAGTGATTCGGGACATTTGTAAGGAATCACACTCGACATTTCAATCGTTCTTTAAGCACGATGACACCACCTCTGTTGAATATATTATGAAAGAAGCAATTACTTGTGGGGTAATAGAAGGTAGTGATTAGCACTTCATTGCCTCTGAGCTTTTCATCAAAAGAGAGCAAATGGAGATGTTTCTAAGCATGAGTGATGAAACTCGTTTGGGTTGGCTCAAGAGGAAGTTCAGTGTCAAGTACGGGAACTAGTTGTTTCCAATTTATGTCATATGTGTGATGGTTGCTTATGTCCTATGGTACTGAACCATTTCGTATCTTATATGTGAAGTTGAACAATATTAAGAACTCAGTGTTGAACAATTGTTTCCTATAAGGTTTGTAATAACTGCTTGGATAATATTTATGAAGTGGAGTTTCATCTTCATATTTCTTACTCAGCATGCTAGCCTTTGTTAGTTAATTCATTGGTTGTGTATGTGTAGATGTCATTTGATAGTGATAGTGATGATGAGAAGTATTATGAAATGAAGAAAATAATGGTTCGTGCCCATGCACAAGAAATGAACATCATGTATATGAGTGCATCAACCATATTTGAGAAGTATTGTGACAGTTGGGTGATGAAGGCCGATCCTAGGACATCTATCTTGAGTGGATCTGGATGGTTGTTGGAGACTATCAATACACTGGGAGAGACCTTCACCATGCTTAGAACGAAGGCAAATGTATTATTTTAACTTCATGTCTTGTTGAAGGATAAGTATGGGCTAAGCCATTCCCCTTTTGTTAGTAGTTATGAGTCTCTTGCTATGTTCTTGTGGACCTTGGGGGGCTGTGAGTCAAATAGAAGAACCCAAAACCGTTTCAAGCATTCCACCGATACAATCCATCTTAAATTCCATGAAGTACTACTTTGTGTGGTGAAGATGTCGGCTGACTACATCAAGCCTAAGGACCCAAATTTTTAGGACCGTGCATCCAAGGATTCGGAATGACAAAAGGGATTATCCACACTTGAAAGACTGCATTTTTGCAATAGATGGGACTCACATTACGGCTTCTACTCACGAGGACGCACAAGTGAGGTACATCGGAAGAACAGGAGCAATAACTCAAAATGTGATGGCAATATGTGACTTCGATATACATTTCATGTATGCATCTATTGGTCAACCTGGTTATATGCATGACACAATTGTGCTATATACCTCAATGCATATGGATAAGGCCACCTTTCCCCATCCCCCAAAGGGTAAGCATTTTTGCTTGTTGCAACTTATGTCTTATGTCCAACAACTTACATGCACAATTCTCTCTATTTTGCAGGCAAGTAATATCTTGTAGACGCTGGCTACCCTAACCGAATTGGATATCTCGCGCCATACAAAGGAGAAAGGTATCATGTCCCTGACTTTCAAAGAGGTGCACCACCGAATACTCCTAAGGAGAAGTTCAACAGGGTCCACTCATCCAAACGCAATTGCATAGAGAGGGCCTTTGGAGTTTGGAAGATGAAATAGCAAATTCTTTTGAAGATGCCAAGCTACTCAATTGAAACCCAAAAGATGATAGCGGTTGCTACCATGGCATTGCACAATTATGTTCGCTTCCATGACGAATCAGATATCAACTTTGTTCGATGTGATAGGGATCCAGATTATGTGCCAACAATTCCAGAATGGTAGAAGAAGTTTATTGTTCCTACAAATGCATTGGATACGTCAACTTTGGAGGAAAATGGTGTTGACATGGATCTAGTTAGGAACCAACTTGCTACTGACATTGCTCTAGGTTGGTGAAGATAACTTTAGGAATATGTACCACTTTGGTGAAGATTACTTTAGGAATATGTACCACTTTTGATTTGCAGAACTTATGCAAGTATTATGCTTTTGTTGAATGAAATATGCGTGCATTGTGTTGATCCTTAAAATATGAGTTGCCAACATTATATTTTCAGTCAAAATAAACATTTGAACATGCATTAGTCATAATTTGCAGGCTTGAAAGCATAGCAAAATGGACCACTATTGCTCTCTGTTAGTGAAGGAACATACATAAAAGGGAGAAAATGTTGTCTCCCAGCGATCTGGGCTGAAAAATGCCCTCCACTCGGTCCAAATTAGGCCTTTTAGCCAACTTTCCAGCCCCTAGGAGCCGGGCCTCACGTGACTTTCCCCCCAGCGTCCTTCTTTGGCTCACTTGGGACTCTCCTCAATACCCAACAAGGCCGAATTCCAGTTAATATGGCTGGCAGCCCATGTGTGGCGACCGAAACCTGGAGCTGAGACACCGAATGAATTTCTCAGCGCTAGCGCTCGCGTCGGAAGCTGGCGATCCGAAACAGAAGCTAGATTTCAGGATTTATGGGAGTTGGGGATCTGCCGAACATGCCCTTAGTCTCTATTCGAGCATCAATTTCATTCATGCAGAGCCTCTTCAGTCTTACGTCAATTGTTTCAACCGGCGATTTCTTGTCTAGTTCGTCATTCTTCATCTCTTTCTTTTCAAGTGGACTCAATTCAAGTTTTTCGGGTTGATCGTATTCTTTTCCTTGGATCAAGTGTTTTCCCTGCTTGTTCGCCTCTCGCCAGTTTATCCTTCCAGAGTGCTCAAGACATCTCAAAAGATTCATCCGTGTTCGAATTAATTCGAGGTTATCACCTCATTCAAATATTTCAATTGTTCTGGTGCATCATCTATCTTTTCAACAATCCTTTTTCAATGGAGTTTTCTTTTCCAAGTATATTACCTGACTCTTCTAATTATTCCGGAGGAATTCCTAATTCTTTTTAGAGTTTGACATGAAAATGAATTTCATCAGTCAGATGCCTTTCCAAGATCGATTTCAAATCATTTGATTGTGGGCTCAACCTCTTTGCTTTTCATTCTCCCGGAGTATCTCAGTAATTTTGGTGGTGTTTCTCGTCGTCATTTGAAGATCGAAGAAGAGTTTTTCCCTCTAATTCTTGCCCGGTCTATCGAAGATTCATGATTCTAGCTTCATGTTATCCTCTCGAATTATTCCATTTGTCAGATATTCTTTTCTTACCCATCCGGAGTATGTCAGGAGTTGTTTTCCGTTTCTTTTCACCGGAGGTCATTATTCCAGAGGAATTCTTCGTCCTCACATTCCAACTATCGTTCTCTAAATATCCCGGCGCATCTGTGAAGTACTCTTTAATCAGCTCATGATCTCTTTGTTATTTCGCATCCAAATCCCCTCAAGCATATTTGTTCCTCTAATTCTTTCCGGTGATTCATTCTCTTTCATCAGTCATTTTCAAATTCTTACGGTGGTTCCTTCAGCATTCCTCTTCCTTTGTCATCATATCAATTCATTCATTCTTTCCAATCCTATCGGAGGTCCGTTGAAGACCTTCCTCAAGGTTGCGCCATATTCCCCTCAATCCTTTTTCAAACAGGAATAAGTTGCATGCCTAATCCGGTTGTCATCAATTTAATTTGATGAAGGAAAAGCTTACAATAAATCTTATTCTTATTTCCTCCAAATGATTAATCCCTTCCTTCAGAGTTTGTTCATGATGAATAAATTTGTGGTTCGAAGTGTTTTCATCTTTTCATTTCTGGAGTTCAAATTTCCTAGGCCATTTCGTCGAATACTCCATCTAAATCATCGCAAGGCTTGAACTTATGCTTTCATCCCTCAATCTATCTCATCATCCTTTTGTCACCGTAGTTATTCATGATTTAATTCACTCTTCAAGAGTTATTGGAGGAGTTCAAATATTTTTTTCTTCTTGTGTCTCGAAGTGCAAATAATACTCCGTTTTCTTCTGAAGTGGAGTTTTTCATTTCTTTGTTCCTCTCAGCTATTAAGACATTTGGTTGTGGCATAATTTCACCTCAAGTTTTGAGATGTTTTTGATAAGTCCACAACAAGCAGATTCTTTCATTGTTGATTTTCTCAACAACTCCATTCAATCCTTCCTTCTAAGTTCTTTTCATTCCATACTTTCAATTCTTCCGGAGGCATTGTGTTGTGGCTCTCGTCAAGTGTTATTCCATCTTGTGAAGTTCATGTTCTATTCTTTCCATGTTCAGCCGGAGTGCTGCCGGAATTCTTTCATTCTTATTCCTTTTCTATCTTGTTCTAACCAGAGTGGTTTTAGAGTCTATCTTGTTTCCATGACCTTTTGATTCTTGCTATATTCGCCGTTCCTCTTTCTACCCGAGTGCTCTCGACTTGGTTCATCTTCTCTCTTGCGTTCTTACTTCACCTATTCCTCTTTCTCTTCCTTCTCGTTCCTAAGATCTCGGACGAGATATCTTGTTAGTGGAGGAGAGTTGTAACGCCCCGAGACCTATGCGCCAGGTGTCTTCAGTTATTCGCCGTTGTTGCCATGTCATTTGCTTGCGTGTTGCATTTTTCCTTGTCATCATCTGCATTTCATCTGCATGTTCTTCAAAACTTGCATCCATTCGGGTTCCCTCAGTTTTCTCCGTTGTCCGTTCTGTGCCCAACCACACTCGCATGCACCCGTCGCCCCTCAGTCCTTGTTTCATGAGTGGGAGAAAAACTTTCTCGAAATGGGCCGAGATTTGCCGAGTGGCCTTGGTATATCACCGGTAGACCGCCTGTCAAATTTTGTTCCATTTGAGGTTGTTTGATGCCCCAACGGCTAACCGAGTTAACCGAAACCCCCTACTCTTTGCAGCCCAGCACCCCTCCACATATCCCTCTAGCCCATCTAAACCCCCTCCATGTTCTCCGCCGTTCGATCATGATCGTGTGGGCGAAAACCGCACCTCATTTGGACTCTCCTAGCTCCCTCTATCTATATATAGGCCCTCCACCTCCGAAATTCTCGGGAAAACCCTAGATCAAACCTCCTCCTCGCTGCTGGACACGTTCACCCGCCGCCGGACCCGTCCGCCGCCACTCCTGGGCCAATCCGAAGCTACCACCTGGCCTCCTCTGCCTCCCACTACTACCGGCCCGCCAAAGCCCGCACCACGCGTCGCGCCTCACCCGAGCGCACGACCCCGCCGCCGTCCTTCGCGCCGCCCGGCTCCCACCGCCGCACCCCTCGCCATGCTTCCCCGAGCTCCTCCGACCCTGCTGCCGTCATGTTGCGCCGCCAGTGCCACGCCTCCCCTGCAGCTCCCGTGCGCCCTGAGGGAGTCCTGGATTAGGGGGTCCTCGGACAGCTGGACTATGTACTGTGGCCGGACTGTTGGACTATGAAGACACAAGATAGAAGACTTCGTCCCGTGTCTGGATGGGACTGTCCTTTGCATGGAAGGCAAGCTTGGCGATTCAGATATGTAGATTCCTTTCTCTCTAACTGACTTTGTGTAACCCTAGTCCCCTCCGGTGTCTATATAAACCAGAGGGTTTAGTCTATAGCAACAACAATCATAACTTCATAGGCTAGACTTCTAGGGTTTAGCCATTATGATCTCGTGGTAGATCAACTCTTGTAATACTCATATTCATCAAGATCAATCAAGCAGGAAGTAGGGTACTACCTCCATAGAGAGGGCCCGAACCTGGGTAAACATTGTGTCCCCCGTCTCCTGTTACCATTAGCCTTAGACGCACAATTCAGGACCCCCTACTCGAGATCCACCGGTTTTGACACCGACATTGGTGCTTTCATTGAGAGTTCCATTGTGACGTCGAAGATAGACTTGATGGCTCGCCTTGTTGTCAAGGAAAACATCACCTCCTGGGGAGCCCTGGCCTCAGGCCAAACCCTCCGGCTGGGCGGCTTTACCATGGACGCCCGTTCTGCTTTCGAGCCGACGATGACTTCTCGAGTCATCGAAAATCGCCTCCGCGTCAGCTTGGAATACTCCGAACAGATGGATCCGATGGAGTTGTCATCTTTAAACGAACTCCTGGATCGCATCGCCGCCTTGGGAGTCGCTACGGACTAAGATCAGAATGGGCTTAAACCCGATCAGAGAGAAATTGAGTCTCGACCGGTCACCCATCAGATAGCGGTAGTGGAGGAGCAATGCGACGACTCTTCCCCTGTGTTGAGGACGAACTATATTCAGGATCTTCCAGCTCTCAGAGCCGGATACTCACCTACGGGAAGACATGCCCCATACTCTGAACTTAGAATCGGACAGTGGGCCTGAAAAATTGGTTGATATCCCGGAGTCTGAACTGTTAAGCTCGGAAGTTTCTCAAGCCCCGGATCCCAGATTGGGCCAGGGTTCAGACTTAAATTCACCCACCCACCAATATATAAGTGATCTTACCCACATCAGATAGCAGTTCCAGGAAACGGTCCACCACTTCTGGGCCAGATTCCTCCTTGTCAAGGACAAGATCAAGACTGCCGCGATGAAGACGCAATCCCATTACTCTGTAAAAGTTGCACGGACGAGGGAATCCTCAATGTAATCAATCACCGTCACGTATTACACTTTGCTGACTTGGCAACCATAGTACAGAAATACTGCACAATGGAAAGTGCCTGGAAAACTCAGGCAGCCTCTTGGGAGCCACCGGTTTCCATTAAACCCCTCGTCCGTACAAAAAGGATGCACCCTCATCGGTCGCCCGATCCAACAACAAAAAAATAAAATGCCACTACGGGGCGCGGAACCATTCTGGAGGGATGGCTCAATAGGCCATGCAAGATACACACAACGCCTGATAATGTACCAACCCACAGCCTTAGAGCATGTTGGATATTCCGGCAGGTGGCCAACATCGGCGAGGATCTCCTCACCAAAAATACTGCAGAGAAACATCCCACGGAAGAAAACAACCCTATAGTGCTGACAGTCTTCAAGACTTTCGCCTCAAACAATAGGCGCAAAAGGGCACTCCGCGGCCTCGCTGAAGTGTGCAAAGTTGCAGCAATAAACCCCTGGAACGACACGGCCATAACTTTCAACACCAGTGATGAACCAAAATTCAGAGTAGTACGGGCACCTGCCTCATTGGTCCTCAGTCCAATCGTGGATAGCTTTCGGCTCACCAAAGTGCTCATGGACGGCAGCAGCAGACTGAACCTCATCTACAAGGAAACTCTCAACAAAATGGAAATAGACAGGAGCCGCATTGATCAAAGTAATATGACCTTTCGAGGAATTATTCCCAATCGCGAGGCACGATGTGCGGGGAAAATCACACTCAATGTGGTATTCGACACGCCGAAGAATTATCGGTCCTAAGAGATAACCTTTCAAGTGGCCCCTTTCAACAACAGATATCACACCCTGTTAGGGTGAGACGCATTTGCAAGCTTCCAAGCTATACCCCATTACGGGTACATGAAGCTGATAATGCTAGGGCCCAATGGAATCATCACTCTTTCCTTGGCCAAAGAATTAACCTCATGGAGCTCCACAGTGGACAGGGACAACGTGATACTTGATAAACGATCCAAATCCATGTCCTTCAAACCAGCAGATGAAATAGTCAAATTTCAGGTCCACCCAACGGACTCCATGAAGACAACATCCATCGGGGCACAGCTGTACCCCGCGGTCGACGCTGCACTACGGGCGTTCCTACGTGAAAACTCGGACAGATTTGCCTGGCACCCTTTTGATATGCCAGGAATCCCACGCAGGCTGGCCGAACGTAGCCTAAATACATTGAAGGGATACAAGCCGGCCAAGCAAACATTATGACGCTTTTCCGAACCCAAACGACAAGCTATGGGAGAGGATCTATCCAAGTCACTCGAGGCTGGATTCATCAGAGAGATAAAACACCCGGACTGGCTGGCAAACCTGGTGATGGTACCAAAGAAGGATAAATCCTGGCGCCTATGCGTTGATTTCAACAACCTAGACAAGGCTTGCCCTAAGGATCATTTTCCCCTCCCCCGCATTGATCAGATCATCGATGCTACCGAGGACACAACTCGCTGTGTTTCCTCGATGCATACTCCGGATACCATCAAATTAAGATGGGGTCCGATCAAGCCGCAACGGCATTTATCACCCCATACCGGCCTTTCTGCTTCAACACTATGCCTTTTGGGCTCAAAAATGCTGGTGCCACCTATCAACGCATGATTCAAACATGCCTGGAGAAACAAATTGACAAGACAGTTGAAGCATATGTGGATGATGTAGTCATCAAAACTAGGAACGTCGAATCCTTAATAGACGATCTATGTCTCACATTCGACAACCTCCGAACGTATGACATTAAGCTCAATCCGGAAAAATGTGTTTTCGGCGTTCCCGCTGGAAAACTTCTAGGCTTCATCATTTCCAATAGAGGAATTGAGGCAAACCCAGCTAAAATCCGAACTTTGTCACAGTTGGCAACACCAACAGACCTCAAACAAGTCCAAAAATTATCCGCATGCGTGGCAACTCTCAGCCGCTTTATCTCCAGATTGGGAGAAAAGGCATTGCCACTCTATCGCCTTCTCCGACGCACCAATCACTTCAAGTGGACGGATGCGACAACAACCAGATTGGAAGAAATAAAGGCTCTTCTAGCAAGAAACCCAATCCTCGCCACACCAAACGTCGGCAAACCCATGTTATTGTACATCTAGGCCACACACCAAGTTGTGAGCGCGGTGCTCGTTGTCGAATGAGAGGAGGACGGACACAAATTCCCGCTCCAGAAGCCGATATACTACGTATCCACTGTCCTCACACCATGCAAATCCCGGTACCCTCATTACCAAAAAATAGCATACACGGTTTTTATGGCATCCCGGGAGCTACGACACTACTTTCAAGAGTGCTCGATAACGGTGGCTCTGAAGTACCTCTCAATGACATAATAAACAACCGTGACGCTACGAGCCGGATTGCCAAGTGGGCCATTAAACTCCTCCCATTCGACATATCATACAAAGCATGCTGAGCAATCAAATCCCAGGTATTGGCCGACTTCATCGCTGAATAGATAGGGGCCGGACTCCCTAAAGAGTACGACACATCCCATCTGGGTCATGCACTACGACGGCTCCAAAATGCTGGCAGGCCTTGGCACAGGCGTTGTCCTAACATCCCCTACTGGAGATACTCTTCAGTACGTCCTACAAATATTATTCACGGACTCCAACAATGCAACCTAATATGAAGCTTTATTGCATGGTCTTCGGATGGCCGTCTGCATGGGCATAGAATGTCTGGAAGTTCACGGGGATTCGAACCTCGCAATATCTCAAATTAATGGAGATTTCAACGCCAAAGATCCGAAGATGGCGGCTTACCGTAACGCCGTTCTCAAAATGTCGGCTCACTTCGAGGGGCTCGAGTTTTACCATGTGGCCGAAGAAATTAATCAAGTGGCGGATGTCCTTGCTCGCATCGGCACTAAGTGCTACCCTGTCCCACCTAACATATATCTGGAAAGGCTCTTCAATCCATCCGTGGTGTGGCAAGGGGAGAGCGGAAATACCAATCCGGTTCCGAAGAAAACCCCAGATTCCGAACATACCGACATAATCGGGGGCTTAGCCACCGAAATCACACCATCGACCCATCTCATCATGGCGGTAATCGCCCCATGGACCGAACCCTTCTTGGCCTACCCCAATAGGCGAGAACTTCGTGAGGATCAGAATGAGGCATGCTGCATTGTGCGACGATCTAAATCCTACAAGGTTCACGAGGGAGAACTCTATAAGAATAGCGCTAACGGAGTACTTCAAAGGTGTATCTCCGAGGATGAAGGCCGGCAACTCTTGGCTGAAATTCATGCCAGTCTTGGTGGTCACCACGCCGTAGCTTGGGCCCTTGTAAGCAAGGCCTTCCGTAAAGGTTTCTATTGGTCGACGGCCCGAGCAGATGCACAGAACCTTGTCCAAGATTACGTGGGATGCCAGCTTTTCGCCAAGCAAAGCCATATGCCACCAATCGCTCTACAAACAATCCCCATCACTTGGCCTTTTGCAGCCTAGGGGCTTGATATGGTTGGACCCCTTAAAGGAGGAAGTCATAAGAAAAAATATCTGTTGGTCATGGTTGATAAATTCACCAAGTGGATGGAGGCCAAACTAGTTAAAACGGCCAAAGCCGGGCGAGTGATAGACTTTATATCCGGTGTTGTGCACCGTTATGGCGTTCTGCACAGCATCATCACCGACAACGGCTCCATTTTCACAGCCGATGAGGTGAATGCCTGGTGTGCCAATCTGGGCATCAAGCTCAACTATGCCTCTGTCTATCACCCACAAACCAACGGTCGGGTTGAACGTGCCAATGGTCTTATTATGAGCAGCATTAAATCTAGGCTAGTGTGGTCTTTGAAAGAATCAGACAAGCACTTGGTTGAGGAGCTCGACTCCATACTCTGGGGGCTGCAGACCACGCCCAATTGTTCTACCGGATATACACCTTTCTTTATGGTGTATGGCGTAGAGGCCGTGTTGCCCTACGATATTATTCATGACTCACCTCGAGTGCGCATTAATGAAGAGAGAGAGGCCGAGCTTGATCAGCAGGACAACTTAGATGCCTTGGAGGAGGAGCGCGATGTTGCAAAAGCCCGTTCCGTATTCCATCAACAACAGGCTCGAAGGTATCAAATTAGAGAAGTACGGGCCAAGACTTATAATGTCGGCGAACTCGTTCTACGCTTGCCGGAGAAGAAAAATGACAAACTCAAGCCCAAGTGGGAGGGTCCCTTCATCATTGACGAAGTTCTCACTGGAGGAGCATACCGCCTGCGTGATGCTTCAGACAACCGCCTAGAGCCGAACCCATGGAACGTGGCCACACTCCGAAGATTCTATGCCTAGCGCCGGACTCTTCATTCGTCCTCTTTCTCCCCCTTTTTCCATTATTTATTTTTCTCTCTTTTCATCTTTCTTCCTTTTTATTTTAGAGCTATAAAGCTTTTGTACGGCTAAATCGTACACCTAAGATGCATAAAGTTCTTAATACGTATGTGAGTTATACCTGGGGGGGCTTCTTGTACAGAAGCTTACTATTGTTATTTTCCGAGCAACAAGCTCACCACATATGTGCTTTTTTCACGTATGTACCTTTTCTTCGCCATTATATGCATCAATGTGACTTAAGTTTTGGCAAGCTGGGTTGCCTGGCTCCTGTGCTTATGCCCTACATTCCCATTAGTTTGGCTAGGGCATAAAGGGAGCACCTCTGCGATTGTTACTGTTGGGTCATCCGGATGTGTACCTCAGACTAGGTGAAGCCGAAAGCTATCATTCTTAAGGGAATATTCGGTCGGTGGACTAAAGATGTTTTTTACTTGTCGCATTATGAACCCCCAATTGTTATGTAGGCTGTGGTTTTTTCAAACACAGTTCGGACATGCACATTGATGCATGCTCACCCAGGGAAAGGAACCCTTAACGGAACTATTCTCTCTGGAAGATGTTTCTTACGATCGAAATGTAATATAACATAACTAGCCGGATACTTGTATTTTCAAGCAACTATGACCCCTACGCCTAGCTTCCACGTGTACCCCACTTTACATTACCGAGCGGGTATGTGGATGCACTCCGCACCTTCGGGTCCAGAGGTTGACACGAAAAGGTCTGCCATGACAACCGTTTTACAAATCAGCTAGAGACATTAATTTGTCAAATGAAGTACATAGTCACTTAGACCCAGACACTTCTTCTTCTATGCCATCTAGCAAGCTATCTAGCCTACAATGTTCCTGGGAATACTTAGCGGCTACTTGAACCTGGTCATATACCAAACTAATGGGAATTTATTCTCCATTTGACCCTACAGGTGTGACCTAGGCCATGTGATTCGGTTTAAGCTTGGTATACTGCGATTTCACCATTACCCAGGCCTCCAGCGCGCCTTCCCGACAGGATGATATCTTCCATAATCAGAAGCGCCGCCGTGCCCCTGGAGTAATTGTACAAGCACTTCCATACTTCCTGGAGGGGAGTAGGATGGCCATAAAGCCTTAGCAATACTTTGCATCGCCTGCCGAGCTAGCTCGTGCATTTGCGATAGCTCTTGTAGTAGATTGCTTGACGATCCGGACACCTCCTCTTCGGGATGGCCCGTCAATATACCTACAAACATAACTATTGTCAGTTTCTTTCTTTGCCAAACTATGAAAAGTTAAGTCCAAACACATACTAAATATGCCGCCACGCAACTCCTTATTCTCCTTCACGGAGTCAGCTAGCTGGGCCCGCACATCTTTTAGCTCTTTGTCGAGTTTGGTGTTGGCATCTTGGAGTTTGTTCTTATCCGCCCTGACCTGCGTCAGGATACATTCACCTGCAGCCACTTGCCTTTGAGCTCCTGGAACTTCCGCTTGTGCGACCTCCGGTGCCTCTGTCAAAAGATTTGCACCTATGTTAATAATCTTGGTATATGATTATGTTTTCTTGATGGAGGGGAACATTACCAGACGCCGCCTTCTTGGATATCTCCAGTTCAGCGGTAGCACTAGTCAGCTGGTCCTAACACTTTTTTAGCTCTTGAGACAACAGACTGCTCTTCTCTGTGAGCACCAGGTCATATAACGATCCTTAAATCAGTTGTACCAACTGTTTCAAGTCTTAGGGGCTACTGGTATATGATTATCACTTTTGCATAAATGTGTACTTACCCGCATATCTTTCAAATACTGATCTGTGGCTCTGGAAAGCCCATCTCGAGCAGCTCGGATGTATGCATCACCCGAGTTGAAGGCATTGAAAGCTTCTTCTGAAAAACTAGGGTCGCGAAGAGCGGCCCGCCGGCGCCGATGTTTCATGGCGCTTTCCACTTCAGAGTTTGTGGTGGATACTTTATACGAATCCTCCGTAGAAGGACAATCTGGTGTCACTTCCGCGTTAGCCTCTGTCCTGGTGGCAGGGTCCAGAATCCGGCTAGTAGAGGCTTGGCCAGCAGGATCCCCGGACATAGTCCGACGAATGTTGTTCCTGATAAGACACAACAGGGTAGTGTCATACTTTAAGATGACGACCAAGGGGCATATTTAAAACCATACCTCTTCAATGAAGGCTCGGACATATTTCTATTTGCCTTCCTCTTCGGAGGCCCGCCCGTTGTAGGCACCGCCTTCTTGCGCGCCAATCGCCTCACCTTTAGAGCATAATATAGTGCGGTGGGTAAGGCAAAAAAGGGGAATTCTCTCGAAGGACGAGTCTCCTTATTACTTACATGCGTCATAGGGAGAAGGCCTAGATATTCGGCAATTATGGCCACTTAGGTGCCATCACAACTCGCTTGGTAAAACACCCCTTCCCCAAGATCCACGAATATATCTGGATCCTCTTCGAATCCGGCGTCAAGGGACCGGTTCTGGACCTCTGGCTGTGGTGCGGGGCTGTGAATCTCCCTGTTGACTTTCCGCCATTCCTGTTATAAATACAGATTAATATTTATGGAAAAAAAGGATTCAGGGAGTTGATTGAGTAGAGTAGTGAGAAGGAAACTCACCCAGCTGGGAGGGATGTATATGGAAAATCCATTCCTGGGCTTAATATGGATGAACTCCTCCTCCTCCTCTTTGTGTAATCCGGACAGTATTTTCGCCAAAGAAGCGTAAGTGTCCGGACCCTTCCGACCATAGCGAGTGGCATCTTCTCCATTGAAGTGCCACATGGGGCGCCCTCGGTATTGGAGTGGCTGAACCCCTCGCATTATAGATATCGCCATAACCTCGACTATTGACAATACGGATTGGGCAAGCGTCTTTATTTTGCTCATCAGTTGGTGAACTTCCATGCTATCTTCCTTACCGGGGTTCCGAGGATGCCAGCTGAGGTGCTTCTTCAGTGGGGTAATTGAATATTCACGAAGACGCCTCCGGATTGGGTCAGGAAGGTATACATCTTCAACATAAAACCATTCGGAAGGCCATTCTTCGGATGCCTTCTTCAGTGTACCAGATAGGTATCCGGTCCCGGCGATGCGCCATATCTCGGCTCCGCCCACTTGGAATTTCGATCCCTCTTGATTACGAAGGACAAGGCAGAACAACTTCTTCCATAACTCGAAATGAGCCTCGCGGACCAGAAATAGCTCGCAAAGACCAACATAACCCGCAATATGCAGGATAGAGGCAGGTGTGAAGCTATGCAGTTGGAGGCCATAGTATTCCAGAAGCCCTCGGAGGAACAGATGGATTGGAAATCCAACGCCTCTCAGCAAATATGGAACAAAGCATACTCGTTCCCCCTGGATGGGTTGCGGAACTTCTCCGCCTGTTCCCTGCCATCTAAAGAAGCCAATCCGGCTTGAACGGGGACTATATCTACGGGGGGAAGAAATCCCTGGGTCTGCAGCTTCACCAGTTGACCGTGGGATACAGAACAATTTTCTCAGTCACCCTGCCTGGGTCCATGAGGGCGTGAGCAAGAGCTGGGAGCGCTAGCCATGTTGGGGTGGTTTTGATGAGCAAGCTCTGCGGATTCCTCATTGGAGGGAGAGGGTGTGGATTAGATCTGAAGATCCCCGTCTCTTTACTAGACAACTCTCATACAGTCAGGGTGGTAAATGCAAAAATGCCCCGATCTCTCGTATTCGCTCAACACGTGGAAGCTGAAATCATGAAGGTGCAGAAGCCGAGGAGCAAATCATTAAATGAAAGGCCGGACACTATTATTTAAGTCATGTACTTTGAAGTATTCAGAGAGGGAACCTGCCTTGCAATGCCGAAGACAATCTGCGCGCCGAACTCATCGTCATTGAAGCCTAGTTCGGGGGCTAATGAGGGAGTCCTGGATTAGGGGGTCCTCGAACAGCCGGACTATGTACTGTGGCCGGACTGTTGGACTATGAAGACACAAGATAGAAGACTTCGTCTCGTGTCCGGATGGGACTCTCCTTTGCGTGGAAGGCAAGCTTGGCGATTCAGATATGTAGATTCCTTTCTCTGTTACCGACTTTGTGTAACCCTAGTCCCCTCCGGTGTCTATATAAAACGGAGGGTTTAGTCCGTAGCGACAACAATCATAACTTCATAGGCTAGACTTCTAGGGTTTTGCCATTACGATCTCGTGCTAGATCAACTCTTGTAATACTCATATTCATCAAGATCAATTAAGCAGGAAGTAGGGTATTACCTCCATAGAGAGGGCCCGAACCTGGGTAAACATTGTGTCCCCTGCCTCCTATTACCATTAGCCTTAGATGCACAGTTCAGGACCCCCTACCCGAGATCTGCCGGTTTTGACACCGACAGCTGCCACCTCCTGCCTTGCACGCCCGCCGCCGCCCCTGCAGCCCATTAGCACCGCCGCCGCCCGCCGCGAGCTCCGCCTCCAAGCGCCCTCTGCTGCCAAGCCAGCTCCGCTGCCAGTCACCCCGCGCTGCTAGTTGCCGGATCTGGCAGGGCCGCGCACGGATCTGCCTCGCCCCTTGCTAGCCTAGTCCGGCTCCGCCACGTCGTCGTCTCATCGCCAGCGCCGCCCCCTCGCCGGATCGGGTCGGGTTGGATGAGAAACACCTGTCCCCCAATCCAAACGCGCCTCCACACCCCTAGATCTCGCTGTCCTGATCCGCCCCGTCCAGTTTTTCGGCGGGTAATTTTCTCCCAAGTCCCTGGGGTTTTAACTTCATGTGTGCATCTTTGACATGCCTTAACTTCTTGCTTGTTGCTCCGAATTGAGTGTATAATATGTCAAAATGTTCTTCTCAGAGTGCTCTTCGTGATGGAGTAATTTGCATTCATGTTCCTGTTCATATTGATGCCTTAATCTTTGTTGCAAAACTGCTTAGTGTTATAAACTGCTGGAATCTACTGTTTGTCAACATCATGTATGCATCTTGTGAGTGCTATAACATTGGCCCTTTTGATCCTATGATTATGATCTTGATATGCACATGTTATGCTCTTCATGCTTTACATGTTGGTGTGCTTTGCATTCATGTTAGGGTGCATCTTGATATCTTAATCCCTGTTGCAAAAGTGCATGTTGCTGTTAACTGTTGAAAACTGTTGTAACTTGTCTGTTTGTCATTTCTATATCTTTTTGTGTTATTTTCTTTTGAGCATGATGTCTACATTTTTTAGGAGCATAATCATGCCATATTTACAGGGGCACAATACATGTATTTTTATATGCCCTGTAGCAAGTGCATCAAGCTTGTGAAGTCGGTTACTCACTGTTAATGTTCTATCAATGCTGAATATGTCATATCATGATGCTATCTTTGCTTGATTCTTCCAATTAATCCAAGCATAATCTGGAGATGCTTAGTTGACATATTATGCTCTATCTTGACATGCATTTTTATGCCCTATATATGTCCTGTAGAATATGTTTTCATTGCCATGAACATGCCTACATGATGTTCTAGATTTCTGTTAACTTCATGATGCCTTGTTGTGATCTTGTTATTGAGTGACCCATGCCTCTTTTGGAGATGCTCCAACTACATGTTTTGAAGTATGCTATTATTCGTTTGTTCACATGCCATGGCTGTTAATTTTGGATGTCATATGCCTCTGTTCCATGCTTGCAAACATGCTATCATAATGTTGCTGCTTTACACTTGCTGCAACTGTTTTAACATTCAATATTGTCTTGTTGGTTCCCACTAATCCATGAGCCATATGTATATTAGGACATTATGTTATTTGCTCTTTGTTTTTTTTGACTGTGAACTGTGGGGAAAACCCCCACAGCATATCAAAACTTTATTAAAGCCAGACAACAGTTACAACAACATGATTACAAGAGGTAACCGAAAGGAGAGGAGAAAAACAAAATAAAATAAAAGGCGAAAACTTAAGGTGGCAAGAAAGAGATCCACTTGAGTAACTCATCCTTGTATCCAGATTTGATTCGATGCTGCATCAGAGTAATGTCATGCTTGAAAGCTCCTCTCCATTTGTTGAAACTTGCCCTCTCACCTCTGAACACTGTGGCATTTCTGATTATCCATATATTCCAGCAGGCAATAAATACTACTTCATTGAAAAAGGGCTTATCAAAACTTCTCCTTGCCTGGATGACTAGGTCAAACATTGAAGTTCCAGCCGACCAATCGATCTGCAAATAATTCCAAACTCTGACACTGAAATTGCAGTTGAAGAAGAGATGGTCTCTGGTTTCTCTCGCTTGAAGGGGGCATAGCCTGCAAGTAACACCATCATCCATGTGCCAGTGCCTTCTATCAACCATATCCTTAGTGTTGAGTCTATCCATGATGAGCATCCATGCAAAAACCTTGATCTTGATAGTGCAAGAGGATTTCCAGATCCAGCACAGCAAGTGGTTAAACGTTTCATTCTAAAAAACATGACCATAGAACAGCTTAGGTTTGTAAACCTTTGAAGAGCCCTGCCAGAACCATAAATCCTTAC
Organism: Triticum aestivum; assembly: GCF_018294505.1. Lineage (NCBI taxonomy): Eukaryota > Viridiplantae > Streptophyta > Magnoliopsida > Poales > Poaceae > Triticum > Triticum aestivum. The sequence goes on along the minus strand of NC_057798.1, from coordinate 301,334,841 downwards.
AAGCGTCATCTCTTGTATGGGAGACCAACATACTTCTTATCAAGTTTAGCTCATCAAAAGCTTGAGCAGACAAAGGTAAGTGAAAGTGTTGGTACAAGTCAATTGAATCGAAGATGGCCTTAACAGAAATCCATGGATCCTTGGCAAAAGAGAATAATCTTGGGAATCTAGACTGCAAGCTAGAAACTTCATTGCCAAGATTCCAGTTATCAGACCAAAAGAGAGCAGTGTCCCCAGCATTGACCTGCACCCAGGAGCAGTCCCTAAAATTCTGCAAGATCTTACAAATATCCTTCCACCAAAAAGAGCCACAACAAGTTGTTCCCTGGGGCATGCCATCATGATAATATGAGTCCCAAATTAAGGACACCCAAGGTAGGTCTTTCCTGTTGAGAAAGTTACTAGCATGCTTGAGAAGCAAAGCCACGTTTTGAACACCCAGGTTCAAAATACCAAGACCACCCTTGTGTTTTTGGTCTGCAAATCAAATCCCAAGCAGCAAGAGATGGAGCAGGCTCCTCCCTATTTTTTCTCCACAGACATTGCCTTTGAATTCTTTCCAACTGCCTTAGGATTCCAGCAGGAACAGCCAGGCTGCCCATAAAGAAGATTGGCATGGAAGACAAGGCAGAATTTAAGAACTGCAGCCTCTCACCTTGATTAAGGAAGGTGGAGCTGGCAGTCATTCTCCTCTCCATACAATCCACAAGAGGCATAAAGTCCACCATCTTTGGCCTTGTAGTACCCACAGGCAGACCAAGGTAAGTAAAAGGCATCTTTCCAATTTGGCATCCAAAAGCAGAAGCAAGCTCAGTCCTGACTGCATTTTCAACATTTATAGGAATGATAAAAGATTTATGGTAGTTGACATCAAGGCCTGTGGACTGAGAGAACACCAACAACATATCCTTCAGTGCTAGAAGTTGTTGCCTGTCAGCAGGGAGGATGATCAGAGTATCATCGGCATATTGAATGATAGGGTAGTCTTGATCATGGCAGGGAATAGGTAATTTTAGGATCCCCTTACTGAACATATCATTGATCACTGTTTGCAGAAGATCAGCAGCTATTACAAAGAGAAGAGGAGAAACAGGGTCCCCCTATCTAACTCCTTTTTTGCAAACAAACTTCCTCCCAGGCACACTATTCAAAAGGACAGAAGAAGTACCAGTGGCAAGTAACTGCTTCATCCATAGTATCCACTTTTCATAAAAACCTTTGTGCCTTAGAATTTGGAAGATAGCTTCATGCTCAACAGAGTCAAAAGCCTTCTCAAAGTCCAATTTGAGGATCACAATTGGCCTCTTTGACTGATGGCATTGATGCAGATACTCAAAGGTCCAACCAATGCAATCCTGAATTGTTCTGCTCTTAATGAAACCATACTGATTCTTATGAATGCATTTCATAATTATCCTCTGAAACCTATTGGCAGCCATCTTAGAAAGGAACTGCAGACCCATGCTTGTTAGAGAAATAGGCCTATAATCCCCCACTTCCTCCGGTGATAGTTTCTTGGGTATCAGAGTAATGAAAGAGCTATTAATGTTGTCCAGTACTGCAGTCCCCTCATGAAAAGCATGAGCCAGATCATAGAAATCAGATGATATGATGTGCCAGCACCTCTTGAAAATAGACCATTAAAACCATCAGGTCCAGGTGCTTTATCCACAGGCATGTGTTTGACCACATCATCCATTTCCTCTTTCTCAAAAGGCTTAGTAAGCAAATCTAGGACATCCACTGGAATTATTAAAGATGCTAAATCAAAACCCATTGCAATCCCTCTAGAAGTGCCCATTCTGTTCTTGAAGCAGCTCCAAATAATTCCAGCCATTTGATCATGGTCAGAGACCACAGAACCATCAGGTAATTTGAGACTAGCAATTGAATTTCTCCTGTGCCTCTCAGTGGCCATGGCATGAAAAAACATGGTGTTTTCACCCCCAACCTTAATATACCTGATAGTGCATCTCTTTTTCCAGTACATGCAGTGCAGGTGCAAAAGCTTTTCCAAATGAGCCTTCACAATTTTCCTGAAATTGAACTCCTGTCTAAACAAGGGCCTCCATTCCTCCAACTCATCTAAAAGGAAGACTACATGATTACACTTGCTAATCAACAATTTTAACTTGGAAACATTCATTTGCCATCTCTTAAGGCACATTCTTAGATGCTTAAACTTGTCAGCAATCTTAGCAGTAATGTGAGTCTTCCTAGATGAGGTTAGCCAAGATGATTCCACACACTCCATAAAGCCCTCTAGTTCCAACCAATAGTTTTCAAATCTAAAGAGATTCGATTTAGGAATGGTTGTCTTGATTGATACTAAACAAGGGATATGGTCAGAGGCAGTCCTGGCCAGAGGCAATACTTCAGTCATCGGATAGTCAGTGATCCAATCTACTGAGGTGAAGAACCAGTGTAACTGCTCCAGAAGAGGGATGTCCTGCATATTAGACCAAGTGTATGATCTACCTTTAATTGGCAATTCAAGAAGTCCCAAATGTCCAATAACCTCATTGAAGATGAACATATCATTTATGTCCCCACCAGGTAAGTTTCTATTGTCCACTGACCTAAGGAAATTGAAGTCACCAAGCAATAACCAGTGCTCATCAATAGGGATACAGAGGTTATATAGCCAGTTTATAAAATTGTCGCTTGCTTCCCCCTGACAGGGACCATATACAACAACCAAGGTCCAACTTTCATTATTCTGCCTGGAGGTAAACTTAATCACAACAGCAAATTGCTGAACTTCAATTAGATTTCCAATAAAAACATTTGAATTCCAAACCACAAGAATACCACCAGAAGCCCCTATTGAAGGGGAGCAAGCAAAAGAGTCAAATCTCTTAGGGCAGAAACTTTTGATTGATCTGGAATCGAAAGATGAGCATTTAGTTTCCTGCAAGCAGACTATAGAGCATTGACATTCCTCAATTTTTTGTCTGACAGCTCGCTGCCTAGCTTCAGAGTTCAAACCTCTAACATTCCAGCACAACACATTCCAGTTTCTACATGAATTACTCATTAAGACATATACTAGGCAGCATAACCCATATGACACACAATGTCACATGTCCAAAATAACAGAACAAGGTCTGACCCACCACACAGACATAAGAGAGTTTATGACATAACTGGCATACATGAAACATAAGAGCGGCAAACTTAGGGGCCTGCCACACCCAAAAGTCCAGGAGCAGGTTAAACATCAGGATCGACGGAGGCAGAAGCAGGTGGGTCCACCATAAGTGCATCCACAGAGAGGAGAGTGGCATCAATTTCCAACTCTTTCCCTATTTCCTGAAGCCGCGCAATCGGAGTCGCCAGGGGGATTTCTTCCTGCTCTTCAGATTCATGGGCCGTGAAGGGCTTCGCTCTGGGCTTCTTCTTCTTCGGCTGTATAGCAAGCTCATGAAAAACGGGCTTGAAACCATCCCGCTTGACAGAACTCCTAGTGCAATGTCAGACGGCCGTATCAACAATTGGTGTTGGCGCCAAAGGTTGTCGTGGCCTTCTCGCAGTCACCACAAACACAGGAGGAACCACCTGATCAGGTGCAGAGTCAACAAACAAAGCTCTAGCGACCGGCCTGGCCACTTCCTGGTCCTTCCAAGTGAGACGAGGCAGATCCAGATCAGAGAAAGCGAAATCCCAGCTTCGCTTAGACAGAACAACAGGCGACAGAGGCTGCATTGGAACTGGCTTGGGGACAGAGAACACTATAGGAGCTTGTAGAAGACTTTCAAAAGATCTTCTCCAAATCATGTCAAGAGGTAGAGGAGGCCCATAAGGCACAGCAGGCATAACCAATTCCTCCCTAATCACAGGAGGCTGATAGACCACAATGGCCCAATGATCAGGAGCAAACTCCTCATTGAATGGAGGAGTAACAGGGGCCTCAGGCTGCTCATCATCAAGAACTACAACGGGCGGCACATGGGCATCAGTAGCAGAGCTTGGCTGTGCAGATAAATCTACCACCATGGACTCCTGGTCCTGCACAGGATCAGGGGCTACATTGTCATCCCAGTTCCCCCAGTTATCATCAGCTATCTCATTGACCACAGGTGCTGGTGGCACTGCATTCCATCCCAAAGCAGGAAAAGCAGGTAAGTTGAAAGGGGGCATCTCAGGGAATGGAACACCAGGCACCGGGTGCGGATTTCCATTGATGGGCATCCAATCCTCATCTTGAGGCATCTGCTCGGCAAAGTTTGCCCCCAAAATATATAGGGGAGCAGTCCAAGAAACTCTTGCACCTCCATAGGGTGCAAAATCCATAAACACCACATCACGTGGCACCAGAATGTCTTCAGGGAAGGAAGCAAACACCAGAGACCTGACCAACTAAGGATCCTCGCTAACCCAATGATGAAACTTGCCAAAAGTGTTGACAGCAGCCCTGATACACTCTGTATTACGAAGATCCAAAGGAATGCCCAGGAACATGAGAAGGCCCTGATGGAAACCCTGAATGCCGCGGAAATTTTCTCCCTCGTCATGCTTCATAAAACGCACAAAGCGATCATTGCCCAGTGGCTGCGGCGGGAGCTCCAGCAGGTGGAAACGTACAGCAGCATCACGAAGCTCAAAAAGCCTCACAGAGCGAATCCATGGCTGAGCCGATCTGACTAAAACTCCATGCTCTTGCAACCACTGAACTACAGCCTCTCTAGCAGCACCTATCTCATCTGGCTAGGGGATAGGCATACCTCCGCAAGCATAAACTCCTCATGGCGGCGCACAATTGGGGTATGCGGCGAAGCGAAGGTTCTTGGAAGGCGATCTTCACCACCGTCGATGACATGGTGGCCCGCGGGGACGTAAAGCTGAGGATCCAGATGAAAGTTCGCCATCGGAACCGAGGGCTCGGCCTCGAACGACGGTGAGTGCAACGGCGGAGGAGGGGTTTCAGGCGGCGAGGCAGAGGGAGTCTTGGGGCCAGGGCTGATGGAACTGGACGAGGGAGATAATGCGGAAGTGGAAGGAAGGTCCAAGTTTGGTAAAAGCGTTGTCAGAGAGATATTCTCGCAGCGCGCCTCGGAAGTCGTAGCGTTAGTGGATTTGGGTTGCCAAACAAGCCCCAAAACTTGTGCAAATTTGTTGCAATCCTTCCTGGTGTGACCCGACTTAAGGCATGAGATGCACCACAACTTGGACGTGCAGGAGGCTGCAAAGTGTCCCTTCCTCAAACACTTTTGACACGTGAGAACCTCATCGACCATATTAGAAATTAAATCCTCAAAATCATCCCTGGCTTGCTGAGAAGAAGGAATATCCAAATTATCCACAGAAGAAGCCGAGCCAGCCCTGTCAGGCCCAACGGAGAGTAGCCCATGGCTCGTGGCACATGTTGGCACGTCCACATTCAAAGTACCCGAATTCCCGCCCGAGATAGACGGCGAGCGATCAGATAACGGCAGGAGATCTTGAACCGTACCAAACGAGATAGACGGCCTCGTCGACGTCCATCGGAGGCTCACCGGCGGTGTGGGATGGATGACAACTCTCTCATGTGGCGGGATAGAGTAACCAGCGTCTTCAGTAGTTTGAATACAATTTTCTGTAGCCGGATACCGATAACCTCGACAAGCATTATAATTTTGAAAGACCGCAAATGATAATTTCTTGCCAACAGAATTTGAGGATTTGAATGAAGATTTTGATGGCCTAGAATGCATGGCTAGAACCCCAAGAGCTGCACGCCGCTTAGAAGGACTAACGAGGATCCACTTAGCATCACATTCCAAATTCCAGATCTTAAACTCACGATTCCAATTTCGGCCCCCGTTACTCCAAAGATGAAAGTAACATTTGAAATGATCACAAGTAAAAGATCGAAGACTAATCATGATCATGGCAACTGCCTTGCAAGATACCATGCCCTTGGTTGCTAGATATAAATGATGTAGCATCTTTGTTTCATGCCCACAACATGCTACCATATTAACTCTGCCCATGCATATGCTCCTGTGTTATAAAGTTGGTGTTTGCTTGATCTTTGAATGCATTTTACATCAATGCCATGTTTAGCTTGTTTAGCTCATATCTTCTAGGTCGTAGCTCCGAACTAAATGAACTTTATATGTAACTTGACTTCGTGTAGATCACCTTGGTGCATCTTAACTTGTTGTTTAACAACTAGAACATAAGGATATTCAGATCTGGACCAATTTCGAAATTTGCATATCGGGACTTACCGGAATTGTTATATGTTATTTACGGCCTCATTTAAACTTGCTTTGATATTTGTCATATCATGTTGCCATGTTTGCTTGATGCTACCAATTAATCCATGCATAATCTGGAGATGCTTAGTTGAGATGTTTTGTTTTCTATGTTATGTTCTACCATGCAATGCCTTTTGATGCCCTATATATGTCCTGTAGCATATGTTTTCATTGCCATGAACATGCCTATACGATGTTCTAGATTTCTGTTAACTTGATGATGCTATGTTGTGATCTTGTTTTTAATTAACCTATGACTATTTTGGAGATGCCCGAATTACATGTCTTGAAGTATGCTATGAGTAGTTTGTTCACATGCCATGGCTGTTAATTTGGGACTTCATATGCCTCTGTTCCATGCTTGCAAACATGCTATCATAATGTTGCTGTTTTACACTTGCTGAAACTGTTTCAACATTCAATCTTGTCTTGTTGGTTCCTACTAATCCATAAGCCATATGTATATGATGAAATGATGTTATTTTCTCTCTGTTATGTGTACTTTGATGCCATGCCCTTGGTTGCTATGTTTACTTCATGTAGCACTTTGTTTTGATGATTGCAAAGTGTCTACTTGCTGTTTTGGACAGATTGTTATATCTTGTTTGGAGTGTATGTGTTGCACTGTTGCTCCGCTTTGAACATGATCTATATGAAACTTTCTTAGAATCGCATGTAGTTTCATCTTATCATGTTGCATCCATGTGTTGAGAGTGTTTTCTTGATGTTTGAATGCATTTTGCATCAATGCCATGTTTAACTTGTTTTGTTCATATCTTCTAGGCCGTAGCTCCGTATTAAATGAACCTTATATGTAACTTGACTAGAATTTCGTGTAGATCATCGTGGTGCATATTAAATTGTTGTTTAACTACTTGAACATAAGGTTTATTCAGATCTGGACCAATTTCGAAATTTGCATATGAGGACTTACCGGATTTGTTATATGTTGTTTCCGGCCTCATTTTAAATTGCTTTGATGTGTTGTTCTTGTATGCATCGTCTCTTGCCTTGAGTAGCATCATGTAGCCTTGTCATGCATCATGCATGGTTGAGCATCATGCCATGTTGATGTGTTGTGTGTTTACCATGTTGTTTGCTTCTTTCCAGTTGTGCTTTTTCTCGATAGTTCCCTTTTTATTGCGACCGTGAGGATTCGTTCGACTACGCTCGGTTCCTCTTCGCCCGTTCGTCTTCTTCATGGACTCGTTCATCTTCCTAGAGGGATTTCAGGCAAGATGACCGTTACCCTGGATCTCACTACTATCATTGCTATGCTAGTTGCTTCGTTCTATCACTATGTTGTGCTACCTATCACTTGTTTATCAAGCCTCCCAAATTGCCATGTCAACCTCTAACCTTTTCGCCCTTCCTAGCAAACCATTGTTTTGGCTATGTTACCGCTTTTGGTCAGCCCCTCTTATAGCGTTGTTAGTTGCAGGTGAAGTTGAAGATTGCTCCATGTTGGAACAGGATTATTTGGGATATCACAATATCTCTTATTTAATTAATGCATCTATATACTTGGTAAAGGGTGGAAGGCTCGGCCTTATGCCTGGTGTTTTGTTCCACTCTTGCCACCTTAGGTTCCCTCATACCGGTGTTATGTTCCTTGATTTTGCGTTCCTTACGTGGCTGGGTGTATGGGAACCCCTTGATAGTTCGCTTTGAATAAAACTCCTCCAGCAAAGCCCAGCCTTGGTTTACATTTGCCTAACAACCTATAACCTTTCCCTTGGGAGTAATTAACTCTAGGGTCATCTTTATTTTAAACCCACAGGGGCCAGTGCTTCTCTAACTGTTGGTCCGAACCGAGTAGCCTACGGGGCCACCTCGGGGAAACTTGAGGTCTGGTTTTACTCGTAGCTTGTCTCATCTATTGTGCCCTGAGAACGAGATATGTGTAGCTCCCATCAGGATTTGTCGGCACATTCGAGCGGTCTTGCTGGTCTTGTCTTATCATTGCCGAAATGTCTTGTAACCGGGATTCCGAGACTGATCGGGTCTTCCCGGGAGAAGGAATATCCTTCATTGGTCATGAGAGCTTATAATGGCTAAGTTGGAACACCCCTACAGGGTATAAACTTTCAAGAGCCGTGCCCGCGGTTATGTGGCAGATGGGAATTTATTGATATCCGGTTGTGGAGAACTTGACACTTGACTTAATTAAAGCGCATCAACCGCGTGTGTACCCGTGATGGTCTCTTCTCAGCGGAGTCCGGGAAGTGAACACGGTTTGGGTTATGTTTGGGCGTAAGTATTTTCAGGATCACTTCTTGATCATTACTAGTTTGCAACCGTTTGTGTAGCTTCTCATCTTATTCTTGTATTCGTAAGTTAGCCACCATATCATGCTTAGACGCTGCTGCAACCCCACCACTTATACTTTCCTTACCCATAAAGCTTTCTTAGTCTTGATACCCATGGTAATGGAATTGCTGAGTCCTCGTGGCTCACAGATTACTACAACAACAGTTGTAGGTATAGGTAATGCGATGATCATGACGCGAGAGCGATGTTTGCTTGTTTTGGAGTTCTTCTTCTGCTTCTTCTTCGATCAGGGGATAGGTTCCAGGTCGGCAGCCTGGGCTAGTAGGGTGGATGTTGTTTGAGTTTATGTTTGTGTTTCATCCGTAGTCGGATGTTGCTCTTATGTATGGTGATGTTGTATTCGTGTGGCATTGGATGCCTCTTGTATGTATCCCCAACTATTATGTAATGGTACGTTGTAATGATATCCACCTTGTCAAAGCGTCACCAATATCTTCTATCTTTGGTGGGACCTTCAAGTTCCTTTAGGATAGGGTCGCATATTGGACGTGACAGGTCAAGTCTGACGCTTCACCGAAAAAAGTTGTCAGTAAAGACACTGTTCCTATTTTTTATATATCCCGCCTTTGCGGCTAAGGGTCGTGTTAATTATGCAAGGTCGAATACAGTACTTTTATGGAGGAAAGCTGAAGGAACCCGCCTTGCAATGCCGAAGATAATCTGCACACCGAACACGTCATCATTGAAGACTGGATCAGGGGATACTGAGGGAGTCCTGGACTAAGGGGTCCTCGGGCATCCGGTTTATCTTATACGGGCCGGGGTAATGAGCCGTCAAGATACAAGGAAGAAGACAACCTCTCGTGTCCGGTGGTTACTCCCGTATACGTGGATGGCAAGCTTAGGTGTCTGGATATACTATTTACTTTTTATAAACCGACTTTGTACAACCCTAGGCCCCTCCGGTATCTATATAAACCGGAGGGTTTAGACCGAAGGCAGAACCATAACATTGATAGGCTAGCCAAGCTAGGGTTTATCCATTACGATGTCGCGGTAGATCAACTCTTGTGACCCCTATACTCATTGAATATAATCAAGCAGGAGTAGGGTTTTACCTCCATTATGAGAGCCCGAACCTGGGTAAACACTGTGTCCCTTTTGACTATTGTTACCATCGACCCTCAGACATACAACTTGGGCGCCCCTACACGAGATCTACCGGTTTTGACACCGACAAGTGACTTGGAAGTTGGCGATGAAACACTCCCGTAGCTTGTCCCATGAGGAGATTGACCACACCGGGAGGTTTAGGGGCCACGAGCGCACGTCATCCTTTAGAGCCATAGGGAACCAGTTCGCCATGACCTTCTCGTCGCTGCTCGCCGCCTCGATGCTCGCTCGTAAAGCTAAAGGAACTCAGCCGAGTCAGGGGTGCCGTTTTAGAGCGGAGGCAGATCCGTCTTGAACTAGACGGGCCAGACAACACAGTGAAACTCTGGAGTGAACGGTCGACACCCCGCCATGGCCACGGGGATTCGCCACGGAGGGGGAGCCTGGTCTTAACGCCCACACGCTACCACCTCGGACTGCATGCGGTCCTGACACGGGGAGATGGGAGCGCACGCGCCTCTCCCTGGGGCCGCTGCACAACCCAGTAGCTCTCTTCATCGCGCATGGGCGCCCTGCGCGGCTGGTCATGCTGAGAGGCCTCGCGCCTTGGCTTGGGGATGCCAGAGAGGAGGAGACGCGCCGTGAGCCACGTCAACTGCCTGGCATGGCGGGGGTGGCAGCGAACGAGACAGCACAAGAGCCTCTCCAGCAGCACTAATGAGGTCAGCGATGTGGTCCAGCCAGTCCTCATAGAGGTCATCGACTGGATGGTAGCATAGAAGCTCACGTGCCATAAGCAGTGCCGACTGTGCGGTCGCCAGCCCGTGACGAGCATGGGAAGACAAAGCAGCGACCGGTGTCAGCAACGGAGTGATAGTGCGGCCTTCGCGTTGCATGGAGGGCCGCGACGACGCATACTTGTAGGACCTTGAGAAGAGGTGTCTAGAAGGGGGGGGGTGATTAGACACTAAGTACCAAAGTTACAGTTTTTAACTTCTTTAAGTTTAAGTGGATTTTAGGCACAAGTTTAACATTCACAATACACAACAAGCAAGCATGCAAAGAGTATATGAGCAGCGGAAAGTAAAGCATGCAACTTGCAAGAATGTAAAGGGAAGGGTTTTGGAGGATTCAAACGCAATTGGAGACACGGATGTTTTTGGCGTGGTTCCAATGGGTGGTGTTATCGTACATCCACGTTGATGGAGACTTCAACCCACGAAGGGTAACGGTAGCGCGAGTCCACGGAGGGCTCCACCCACGAAGGGACCACGAAGAAGCAACCTTGTCTATCCCACCATGGTCGTCACCCACGAAAAACTTGCCTCACTAGCAGTAGATCTTCACGAAGTAGGCGATCTCCTTGCCCTTACAAACTCCTTGGTTCAACTACACAATCTTGTCGGAGGCTCCCAAGTGACACCTAGTCAATCTAGGAGACACCACTCTCCAAGAAGTAACAAATGGTGTGTTGGTGATGAACTCCTTGCTCTTGTGCTTCAAATGATAGTCTCCCCAACACTCAACTCTCTCTCATAGGATTCGGATCTGGTGGAAAGAAGATTTGAGTGGAAAGCAACTTGGGGAAGGCTAGAGATCAAGATTCATATGGTAGGAATGGAATATCTTGGCCTCAACACATGAGTAGGTAGTTCTCTCTCAGAAAATGTATGCTGGAAGTGTAGGTTTAGTCTGATGGCTCTCTCCATGAATGAAGAGGAGGTGGAGGGGTATATATAGCCTCCACACAAAATCTAACCGTTACACACAATTTACCAAACTCGGTGGGACCGAATCAACAAACTCGGTCGGACCGATTTAGTAAATCTAGTGACCGTTAGGATTTTCAGTGGGACCGATATGCAACTCGGTAGGACCGATATGGTTAGGGTTAGGGCACAACGTAATCTCGGTGAGACCGATTACACAAACTCGGTTAGACCGATTTTGGTAATTAGCTAACCAGAGAGTTGGTCAGGCAAACTGGTTGGACCGATTACACAAACTCGGTAGGACCGATTTTGGTAATGAGTCAACCAGGAAGTTTGCATTGTAATCTCGGTAGTACCGATTGCTCAAACTCGACGAGACCGATTTTGATAATGGACATACACAGAGAGATTACAATCCCATCTCGGTGAAACCGAGATCCCTATCGGTGAGACCGATTTGTCTAGGGTTTGTGGCAGTGGCTATGTCATCTGAACTCGGTGGCGCCGGATAGAAAGAATCGGTGTGGCCGAGTTTGACTTTAGGTTTAGGACATATGTGTGGAAGTGGGAAAGTAGTTGAGTGTTTTGGAGCATATCACTAAGAACTATGGAGCAAGAAACTCATTAAGCAACACCTCATCCCTCCTTGATAGTATTGGCTTTTCCTATAGACTCAATGTGATCTTGGATCACTAAAATATAAAATGAAGAGTCTTGATCTTGAAGCTTGAGCCAATCCTTTGTCCTTAGCATCTTGAAGGAGTTCCCACATCATTTAGTCCATGCCACTCCATTGTTGAACTTATCTGAAACATACTAGATAAAAGTGTTAGTCCAACAAGAGATATGTTGACATTAATTACCAAAACCACCTAGGGAGCACTTGTGCTTTCAATCTCCCCCTTTTTGGTAATTGATGACAGCATACATCAAAGGTTTAAATAAAGATATAAGAATAGTAAGTAAAGCTTTGGAAAGACATGTAACAAGCATAGGCTCCCCCTACATGTATGCAATCATGTGAATATGGAATGTAGAAGCATGTGAGAGCATAACCATGATGGACTAGGCAATGTGTTACATGTATCTTGGCCATATGCATGAGAGCAAAGAATATTGAAGAAAATACCTTCATGCCCATGAGTCATTCTTGCAAACAGTATGTACATCAGCAAGGATTCCTCATACACATGATTGTGATGCATATACTTGCCTTGTAGTCTTGAGTTGGCTTAGGATGGAATGAACCTGCGTAAACAAGGTTAGATAACACAGGTACATCTACTAGCCAGAGCAAACAGAAGAAACCACAAGAATACCAAGGCTGGGATGACATGTAGAGAGTGAGTACTAAGTACCACATAGGATTAGTCATGTCCCAAAGAGTAAAGATATGCAATGAATTTAAATGATTTCTTTCCCTTAGATGTCTTGCTCCCCCTGAATCTAGTATGGGATACTGGGAGAAGATAGGGAACAGAAAATCAGAGCTGAAAGATATAACTAAATAGAGCTAATGCAAACTAATGCAAGTAAGCACATATGAACTTGTCTTTTCCCTCAAGAAGACATGTGGCATCTCTCCTCTTGAATACCGAGCATCCCAGATCCTTGAGAAATACTTTCTACTTGAGTATTCTCTCCCCCTGGAGATCTCTTTCTCCCCCTGAGGAGGTGATACTCTCTCTTTGATGTGATCTCTTTAAATGATAAGCTTTGATGTGATCTCTCTCTCCCCCTTTGACATCAATTTCCAAGAAGGGTTTGATCCTTGAGTCAAAGCACAAAGCATTAATAAAAATGTGATGCTTGTAGAGGACAAGATTCATTGAGTGGAGCTGGATCAGAGGAAACATAGAATAAGTGGAAAACTGTTTTTCCTGTTGTGAAATCGGTGGTACCGGGTGGTATGCTTCGGTTGTACCGCACGGTTCGGTTGGACCGAAGACAACAAATCGGTGAAATCGAGTTCATCACAGAGAAAACACTTGTCACCTCAGCTCACTAGACTAGTAAGATCTCACAAAGATTTGCAAGGAATTTACTGAAGGATATGCAATGAATTGGATGCAGAAAATGCAGAGCAAACAGAAAGAAATCTAGATGAAGTTTTTTTTGAAAGGGGAAACAGATATGCATGAGACAAATGCAAAAACACAGTAAAGAACACGAGAGAACTTCATCTAGGAGCAGCTTCATACCGTGCACACATGCACACACTTAGCATGATATCGGGACGTGAAGCGCATAGATATGACAATGAACAAATCATAGAGCGATAAACCTTTTGATTAACCGGTTCACCATCTTTGGTCAAGTCAACATGTCCACTAGTAGGCATGGGTGTAGTCATACGTTTGCATTCTTGCATATTAAACTTCTTGAATAAGTCCTTGGTGTAGTTCGTTTGAGAGACAAAGGTACCTTCCTTAGTTTGCTTGATTTGCAACCCAAGAAAGAATTTGAGTTCACACATCATAGACATCTCAAACTTCTCCGACATTAGCTTCCCAAACTTTTCACTAAAATGAGGGTTAGTTGAACCAAATATAATATCATCAACATAGATTTGGCACACAAATAGTTCACCATTAACCCTTTTAGTAAAAAGTGTGGAATCAATTTTCCCGATTTCAAAGCCTTTTTCAATAAGGAACTTGGTCAAGCATTTATACCGTGCTCTAGGAGCTTGTTTAAGACCATAAAGAGCTTTGTGAAGTTTGTAAACATGATTGTGTTTCTTAGGATTGACAAAGCCGGGAGGTTGTTTAACATAAACTTCCTCCTCTATTTCACCATTTAGAAAAGCACTTTTAATGTCCATTTGGTACAAGGTGATATCATGGTGATTAGCATAGGCAAGTAAGATGCAAATGGACTCATGTCTAGCAACGAGAGCATAAGTCTCACCATAGTCCATACCTTCGACTTGTGTGTAGCCTTGGGCGACGAGACATTCTTTGTTGCGAAACACCCATTTGGTACCGATGATGTTGTGGTTGTTGTCGGGCTTCTCAAACAATGTCCAAACTTGGTTCCTCTCAAAGTTGTGTCGCTCTTCATGCATAGCATTTATCCAATCCGGATCTTCCAATGCTTCTTCGACCTTCATAGGTTCAATTCTAGAGATGAAAGAATAGTTTTCACAAAAGTTAGCTAAACGAGTTTTAGAGCAAGTGATTCTCCCGGTTTGAATATCATTGTAGATTTTCTCGACGGGATGGTCTTTAGCAATTCTTGCTCGAACTCGTGAGAGCTTTTGCTTCGTTCTTGGTTGAACTTCTTCTTCATCTTGTTCTTCTTCTTGGCCTTCTTCATTGTTGGCGTTGTCGTTCCCTTGTCGTGGTGGAGAAGGAGGTTGTTGACGTTCATCTTGATGCACTTCCTCGTTTTCTTCATATTGGTGTGTCCCACTTGTGGATGCTTCCGTATCAACTCTTGGTTCACCTTGTCGTGAAGTAGAAGCTTCCACTTGGACGGACGAGGTACTCTCCTTCACCTCCGTTGGACGAACCTTGCCAATAGACAAGTCTTGGATTGCTTCCGAAGGATCTTTGTCTCCTACATCAATTGGCAATTGCTCTACTTGTGAGCCGTTAGATTCATCAAACTTCACATCTACCGTCTCTTCAACCTTTCGGGTGAAATTGTTGTAGACACGGTAAGTGTGAGAGTTTGAGCCATAACCTAGTAGGAAACCTTCATGAGACTTAGGAGCAAATTTAGAATGACGATGCTTATCAAGAATGTAGCACTTTGAGCCAAATACTCGAAAGTATCCAACTTGGGGTTTGTTACCGGTGAGGAGCTCGTATGCCGTCTTGCCGAGTAGCTTGTGAAGATACAAGCGATTTGTTGCATGACAAGCTGTCTCAACCGCTTCTGTCCAAAAGTGCTTCGGCGTCTTGTACTCATCAAGCATCGTTCTCGCCATTTTGATGAGCGTCCGGTTCTTCCTATCAACAACTCCAATTTGTTCAGGTGTGTACGTAGCCGAGAACTCGTGTGAAATCCCTTCTTCGTCAATAAAGGTGTCCACATTTGCGTTCTTGAACTCGGTTCCGTTGTCGCTACGAACCTTCTTGATCTTCAGTTCAAATTGATTTTGGGCCTTCCTAGCGATGTTTTTGGAGATCTTTTGGACCTGCAATTTACCATCGAGAAAGAACACCCACGTAAATCTTGAATAATCATCAACTATAACTAGACCAAAAGAATTTCCACTGAGACTCTTGTAAGAGTTGGGACCAAAAAGATCCATGTGAAGTAGCTCGAGTGGTCTCTTTGTGGTCATGATGTTCTTCATGGGATGCCTTCCTCCAACCTGTTTACCTGCTTGACAAGCACTGCAAAGTCTATCCTTATCAAATATGACATCGTTAACACCAAGGATATGATTTCCTTTAATAAGCTTGTCAAGGTTTCGCATGCCAACATGACCTAATCGTCTATGCCATAACCAACCTTTTGAGGATTTAGCAATGAAGCAAGTTTTAGGTTGAGCCTTTTTAGTGAAATCAACAATGTATAGATCACCTCTACGCACACCTGGAAAGACCATTTTATGATTATCTCTACGAAACACTTGGCAATCTACTTCAGTAAATATGACATTGAAACCGAAATCAACAAGTCTAGATACTGAAAGTAAGTTGTAGCCAAGAGATTCAACGAGCATGACATTTTGTATGGAGCTATCATGTGATATGGCCACATTACCGAGGCCAACCACCTTACCCTTTGAGTTGTCACCGAAGGTGACATACTTTCGAGGACCATAGTTTTCAGCAAGCTCCCTAAACATGTCTTTATCTCCGGTCATGTGATCGGTACATCCACTATCAAGAACCCATTCCTTTCCTCCTGACATATATCCCCGAAGATTTGCCATAAGACCAAAGTGTCTCATTGCATCATCAAGATCGAAGTCACTATCATCATCCTCATCATAGTATCCATGTTCAACATCGTCATGTGGTGGATCAAATCCTAGAGAGGGTGATTCGTTAGAGTGAGTTTGACAATGATCTTGCTTATGAACTTTTATAGCTTCGGAAATAATATCACTAATAATTCCAACATCTCCTTTGGCACGCATAAGGTTTGTAAGTTCAAATAGACGATCACCAAACATAGGATCACTAGTATTCATCTTACTCAAGGCAATAGACTTATGGAGAATTTCATCTAGATTTTTCAAGGAAAAATTTGTAAATCGTTCCTCAAGAAATTTCCATATAGTGTAGGCACACTCAAGAGTATGCAAATTTATAATCAAGTTTCTAGGCAAGCCTCTAGTGATAAGATTAACAGTTCTATGATTCCTAATCATGTCAATTGACTCATCAAGAGTAGGATGCATAGGATCAACATGAGGTGCAGAAGGGCTAGCAATGTACTTGTTCAAATGATATTGATTGAAATTTACAAGCATCTCATTTTTCCACTCATGAAAATACTCTCCATCAAGAATAGGCACTCTATGTCTAAGACTCCCCAAAGTAGACTCATCCATCTTCCTCCAATGGTGATTAAACCAAGGCAATGGAGACCAAAGCTCTGATACCACTTGTAGGACCTTGAGAAGAGGTGTCTAGAGGGGGGGTGATTAGACACTAAGTACCAAAGTTGAAGTTTTTAACTTCTTTAAGTTTAAGTGGAGTTTAGGCACAAGTTTAACATTCACAATACACAACAAGCAAGCATGCAAAGAGTATATGAGCAGCGGAAAGTAAAGCATGCAACTTGCAAGAATGTAAAGGGAAGGGTTTTGGAGGATTCAAACGCAATTGGAGACACGGATGTTTTTGGTGTGGTTCCGATAGGTAGTGCTATCGTACATCCACGTTGATGGAGACTTCAACCCACGAAGGGTAACAGTTGCACGAGTCCATGGAGGGATCCACCCATGAAGGGACCACAAAGAAGCAACCTTGTCTATCCCACCATGGCCGTCGCCCACGAAGAACTTGCCTCACTAGCAGTAGATCTTCACGAAGTAGGCGATCTCCTTGCCCTTACAAACTCCTTGGTTCAACTACACAATCTTGTCGGAGGCTCCCAAGTGACACCTAGTCAATCTAGGAGACACCACTCTCCAAGAAGTAACAAATAGTGTGTTGGTGATGAACTCCTTGCTCTTGTGCTTCAAATGATAGTCTCCCCAACACTCAACTCTCTCTCATAGGATTCAGATCTGGTGGAAAGAAGATTTGAGTGGAAAGCAACTTGGGGAAGGCTAGAGATCAAGATTCATATGGTAGGAATGGAATATCTTGGCCTCAAAACATGAGTAGGTAGTTCTCTGTCAGAAAATGTATGCTGGAAGTGTAGGTTTAGTCTGATGGCTCTCTCCATGAATGAAGAGGAGGTGGAGGGGTATATATAGCCTCCACACAAAATCTAACCGTTCCACACAATTTACCAAACTCGGTGGGACCGAATCAACAAACTCGGTCGGACCGATTTAGTAAATCTAGTGACCGTTAGGATTTTCGGTGGGACCGATATGCAACTCGGTAGGACCGATATGGTTAGGGTTAGGGCACAACGTAATCTCGGTGAGACCGATTACATAAACTCGGTTAGACCGATTTTGGTAATTAGCTAACCAGAGATTTGGTCAGGCAAACTCGGTTGGACCGATTACACAAACTCGGTAGGACCGATTTTGGTAATGAGTCAACCAGGAAGTTTGCATTGTAATCTCGGTAGTATCGATTGCTCAAACTCGGCGAGATCGATTTTGATAATGGACATACACAGAGAGACTACAATCCCATCTCGGTGAAACCGAGATCCCTATCGGTGAGACCGATTTGTCTAGGGTTTGTGGTAGTGGCTATGTCATCTGAACTCGGTGTCGCCGGATAGAAAGAATCGGTGTGGCCGAGTTTGACTTTAGGTTTAGGACATATGTGTGGAAGTGGGAAAGTAGTTGAGTGTTTTGGAGCATATCACTAAGCACTGTGGAGCAAGAAACTCATTAAGCAACACCTCATCCCTCCTTGATAGTATTGGCTTTTCCTATAGACTCAATGTGATATTGGATCACTAAAATATAAAATGAAGAGTCTTGAGCTTGAAGCTTGAGCCAATCCTTTGTCCTTAGCATCTTGAAGGAGTTCCCACATCCTTTAGTCCATGCCACTCCATTGTTGAACTTATCTAAAACATACTAGGTAAAAGTGTTAGTCCAACAAGAGATATGTTGACATTAATTACCCAAACCACCTAGGGAGCACTTGTGCATTCAATCCTGTTGCTCATGGGCTGTATGTCCGGTTGCGGTGTTGGCCACAGGCGACGGGGAGCGGCGGGGAGCGTCGTTGCCCGCAGGCGCCTTCTGTGTGACGTGCGTGGCGAGGGCTGCCTGGCGCTCGGCACGAACTTGACAGGCATCCTCCATGAGGACACTTGAGCAATGGAAAAAACAACCGACAGAAGAGAGGCTTCCACACGCCCCTACCTGGCGCGCCCAATGTCGGATTCCGGGCTCCGTGGACCCAAGAAAGGTTCGAACTCTAGGGCGTGTGCAAAGAACTCAACCTTCCTTGTCGATCGACTCGCTGCTCTCACGACCTAGTTCGATGAACAAGAAGGAAATGGACATGGCAGTTTACCCATGTCTGGGCCACCTTGTGGTGTAAAACCCTACTCCTGCTTTGTGGTGAATTAGCCTCGTGGGGGCTGAGGATGAACTAGTACAAGGGGAAGAACAACATAAAGAGGCTTATTCTTGCGGTGGTAGCTTTGGGGAGATGCCTCTCTAGGACTCGACCCCTTGCTATGTGGTGGCTAGGCTATACTTATAGTGGCCTCG
This sequence comes from Triticum aestivum, assembly GCF_018294505.1. Classification (NCBI taxonomy): domain Eukaryota; kingdom Viridiplantae; phylum Streptophyta; class Magnoliopsida; order Poales; family Poaceae; genus Triticum; species Triticum aestivum. Next base: position 301,315,681 of record NC_057798.1, on the reverse strand, counting down.
GTCCTCTTCCCCCAAACTTAGGCTGGAAGGGATCCCACAGTGGCCAATTTTGAAAGGCGACAAGTAGTACATCTTATCCTGACGAAAGGTAGTCTTCGCCTACAAAGCTTCTGGTTATGACGTTGTGGTGGGCTCGACGATGACATCCATCCTGCTGTTCTGGCGGTCCTAGTCTTATTGCACGCAAATGGTAACCTTTGGTTGATTCCTTGGGACTCTGCGCCTACGCTTGCCTCCTTAACACCAAAGAGGAAACCTGCCACTTTGCGGCCGCTGGTGCGCGACTGGCCTTGGTCGTCATGGCTGGCGTCACCTCAACCTCATGAGGTGAGTGCTTGCATAGAAATATCCACCCTTAGGAGACCGCATCGGAAGGACGCTTTTTCAGGAGGTATTGATGTCGTCCACCACGCAAGGCTTGGACCCTCGCGAGGGTCTTGTTTCGTCGTTGCTAAAGATGGGCCATACCAGGCCGTCGACGGAGCCACACCATGGGCCGCAGGAAGGCAAGTCTGGGTACCCTGGTTCCCAGAACACCGACACTGCTGGTCCAGGTGGTGGTGACAAGGGCATCGCCTAGCCGCTTTCCCCGCCAAACACCTTCGTCCGCACCCTCCTGATGTTATCAATATGCCCGTAGTAGACCCTAACGGGGTCGTGCTGGGCTTCTTCCCAGGTGCTCCCTTTGCCCTCCTAGCCTCCTGCTGTAATCCCTAGGAGGAGAGCTACAAGAAAGGGATTACGGGGCACTTATCTTTTTTCAATCTAAAATCTGTAAGGTCTATACTTGTTTATCTGCATATTAATGCAAAAAGACAGGCTTCCTGGATACTTTTGCATGTACTACATCCATGCAGAGGAGGAGCGCCTCTATACTTTGAAGTAAACAAGTTTTCTCCAGCAAGCTATCCTGCTGGCGCCTTCCATTTGTTGCTGCGGGGCTTGGCCTGCCGGGCTCAAAGCTATGGAAGGGGACCAGCCCCTTGTCAAAACTTCTACGTGAAATGCCACTACGACCATCTTGACCATAATCCTAATCGAGGGATGGGAGCACAAATTCATCGAGGGTGACAAGGTTTTTCTATGCATAAGCTTTCTTCTTACAGAGACATGTATGGATAAAAGGGACTTATCTGTTTGGCTTGCCGGGGATGGATATGTGGGCTTGTTTTCATTTCTACTTTTCGGGATTGAGTCCACGGCAAGATCCCTATAGTTAGTGTAGAGGAAGACAAGACAACATATAATCTTATCTACATGCTCATGGCAATGTTTATGCTATACATGCATGCAAATTTTGGGGGGCCCCGAGCGCTTCGTTTTATTGTCTGGGCTCAGGGTTTGCGCCTGGGTTTGTGCAAAGGGTTACATGTCCATCAGAAAGGCTTGTACGAAAGGGTGGCTGCCAGGGCAGGGCCCGACAACCACGCCTTATGGGTTAAACTTACGGAGATGCTTAATGTTCCATGACTTTTCCAATTGAATGCCATCTCCGGTCTCCAGACGGACTGTGCCAGGTCTGGTGACTCGTACTAACCAGTAAGGGTATTCCCACTTTGGTGCCAACTTGTTTTCACCCTTGGCAGACTGAACACGCTTAAGGACAAGGTCACCTTACTCAGGCCTCCAGGCGTGAACCCTGCGGCTGTGATAGCATCGCAGGGCTTACTGATAGTGTGCAGCACGCGTAGTAGCCCAGAGACGGTTCTCCTCAAGGAGCACGGCATCATCATTCTAGTGTTGCTCTTGCTCTACTTCATCGTAGGTAAATACTTGAGGTGACCCGTATATGAGTTCCATGGGGATCACTGCTTCTGCCCCATAGACTAGGGAGAAGGGAGTCGGACCGGTAGCTCGATTTGGTGTCGTACGGAGGGACCAAATAACCACCAGCAGTTCGTTGATGTAGTGTGTACTGCACTTCTACAGCTTCTCAAAAGTTCTTGTCTTGAGTCAACACAACACTTCATCATTCATCCTCTTAGCTTGTCCATTGCTCCTGGGATGAGCAACGGAGGAAAATGAGACCTTGCTTCTGAGGGTTTGAACATATTGCATGAAGGCGTAGCTCGTGAATTGGATGCTGTTCTCAGTGATGACTCTGGCAGGTACTCCAAAGCGGCACACCAATACCTTTAAGAACTTGATAGATAATTCTCTGGTCACCTTTCTCAAAGGCTCCACTTCCGGCCACTTTGTAAACTTGTCGATTGCCATGTACAAGAATTCAAAGCCCTCGGTAGCACGTGGGAAGGGGCCCAAGATGTCGAGCCCCGAGACCAAAAATGGCCATGACAAAGGTATCGTCTGGAGAGCTTGAGCGGGTTGATGCATTCTCTTGGAGTGGAACTGGCAGGCTTCACATCTGGTGACTAGCTCAATTGCATCTTGGAGGGCCGTGGGACAGTAGAAGCCTTGTCGGAATGCTTTTCCAAACAAGGTCCTTGATCCAATATGAGAGCTGCACATGCCTCTTTGTATTGCTGCCAATAGTTCCTTCCCCTCTTTCCAGCAGATGCACTTCAATTTCACACCATTGGGCCTTCTTCTTTACAAGGTGTCATAGACAAACTGGTACATATTGGCTCTCCGGGCTACTCTTTGAGCTTCTTCCCGCTCTTCGGGGAGTTCTCATGTTTGGAGGTAATGGACTATGTGTTGCGCCCAGGTCGGAGCCCGTGGCTTGACAACAAATACCAACGACACCTCCTCGTTTGTGGGAGCGCAAGTCTGGACCCAAGAACCTGTGGTTCGGTGAAAGTGTGCTGCTCACCCGGCAAAGTGGAGTTATTCCCGACAGCCTCTCTATGGGGGGCTTCAGGAAGCTCTGCTGGGAGAGGCTTGACGGAGTCCAGTTTCCTCCTCTTTCGGGTCGTTGCTATCAGCGATACTAAGGGTTGAGTCAGGTGGAGAACAAAAGTCCCTGGTTCCATAGGGATCTTCTATATGGTGCATTTTGACAGATGATTTGCAATGTTGTTTTCCGCACGTGGCACGTGCTCTGTCTGCACGTCAAAATGCTCCTCCAGCATCCTCACGTCTTCTACATATGCCTCCATCAACGGACTCTGATAATCTTTGTTCACTTGCCTTACAAAAGCTGAGAATCTCCTCGGATGATCAACTTCTAGATTCCCAATTTTGTTGCAATCCTGAGCCCAGCAAGGAGCCCTTCACACTCAGAAGTATTGTTGTTAGCTTTCTCCCGAGAAAATACATTTGGATCACATACTTCAGGTGTTCTCAAGTTAGGGCAATGAGGAGAACGCCAGCCCCCGCGCCCTACAGTGAGAAGGCACCATCAAAGTATAAGAACCACTCTTTGGGAGCCCTTTGCTGGGGACAATTGTTTTCGGTGTCTCTTCATCTGGAGTTCGTGTCCATTCTGCAATGAACTCCGCCAATGCTCTACTCTGAATGGTTGATGTACTCTCATACTTCAGACCAACACTTGACAATTCCAAAGCCCATGCTACTATTCCGCCAGTGGCCTCCGGGTTCCTCAGTATGCGTTGCAAAGGGAAACGTGTGACAACCGTGATTTCATGGGCTTGGAAGTAGTGGCACGGTTTCCTTGAGGCCATGATGAGGCCAAAGATCAACTTTTGCACTCCGTAGTACCTTGACCTAGCCCCCTGCAACAGGGAGCTGACAAAGTACACCGGTCACTACACCACTTTCTTCTTTACCAGGGACTTAGGAATCCCTCGTTATCCTACTCTTCTTTCTCCTGATCTGCACCTGATCTTGCCAGGATTAGTTCACTTCCTTCCCCCCCCAGGGGGGGGATAGTAACTGCAGCTTCTTCTTCATCTACCTCCTGCTGTGCCACCAACGCCGCACTAACCACTTGATTAGTTGCCACTAGGTATAGTAGCAACGGCTCTTGCGGTTTAGGAGCGAGCAAGGTGGGAGCAGAGGATAGGTAGATCTTCTTCCAGGGTCCAATTCATTGGCCCTGCCTTCTTAAAATTCTTGAAGAATGGGACCGTGCGCTCGGTGGACCTAGAAATGAATCTGCTCAATGCAGAAATGCATCGAGTCAAATGCCTCATGTCCTTGACTGTCTTGGGTGCCTGAATATGCACAATTTCCGTCATCTTGACGGGGTTGGCCTCTATCCCCTGGTGAGTGATGACCCACAAGTATAGGGGATCTATCGTAGTCCTTTCGATAAGTAAGAGTGTCGAACCCAACGAGGAGCAGAAGGAAATGATAAGCGGTTTTCAGCAAGGTATTCTCTGCAAGTACTGAAATAAGTGGTAACAGATAGTTTTGTGATAAGATAAACTGTAACGAGCAACAAGTAACAAAAGTAAATAAAGTGCAGAAAGGTGGCCCAATCCTTTTTGTAGCAAAGGACAAGCCTGGACAAACTCTTACAATAGGAAAAGCGCTCCCGAGGACACATGGGAATATCGTCAAGCTAGTTTTCATCACGCTCATATGACTCGCGTTCGGTACTTTGATAATTTGATATGTGGGTGGACCGGTGCTTGGGTGCTGTTCTTACTTGAACAAGCATCCCACTTATGATTAACCTCTATTGCAAGCATCCGCAACTACAATAAAAGTATTAAGGTAAACCTAACCATAGCATGAAACGTATGGATCCAAATCAGCCCCTTACGAAGCAACGCATAAACTAGGGTTTAAGCTTCTGTCACTCTAGCAACCGATCATCTACTTATTACTTCCCAATGCCTTCCTCTAGGCCCAAATAATGGTGAAGTGTTATGTAGTCGACGTTCACATAACACCACTAGAGGCTAGACAACATACATCTTATCAAAATATCGAACGAATACCAAATTCACATGACTACTAATAGCAAGATTTCTCCCTTGTCCTCAGGAACAAACGTAACTACTCACAAAGCATATTCATGTTCATAATCAGAGGGGTAATAATATTCATAAAGGATCTGAACATATGATCTTCCACCAAATAAACCAACTAGCATCAACTATAAGGAGTAATCAACACTACTAGCAACCTACTAGCACCAATCCCGGACTTGGAGACAAGAATTGGATACAAGAGATGAGCTAGGGTTTGGAGATGAGATGGTGCTGGTGAAGATGTTGATGGAGATTTCCCTCTCCCGATGAGAGGAGCGTTGGTGATGACGATGGTGATGATTTCCCCCTCCGGGAGGGAAGTGTCCCGGTAGAAGAGCTCTGCCGGAGCCCTAGATTGGTTCCGCCAAGTTTCCGCCTCGTGGCGGCGGAGTCTCATCCCGAAAGGTTGCCTCCTCTTTTTTTCTCATCGAAAGACTTCATATAGGAGAAGATGGGCGTCGGAGAGCCACCAGGGGGCCCACGAGGTAGGGGGCGCCCCCCACCCTCGTGAGCAGGTTGTGGGCCCCCTGGCCTTCATCTTTGGCGACAATTTTTCTTTATTTATTTTAAGATATTCCATGGAGTTTCAGGACTTTTGGAGTTGCGCAGAATAGGACTCCAATATTTGCTCCTTTTCCAGCCCAGAACTCCAGCTGCCGGCATTCTCCCTCTTCATTTAACCTTGTAAAATAAGAGAGAATAGCCATAAGTATTGTGACATAACGTGAAATAACAACCCATAATGCAATAAATATTGATATAAAAGCATGATGCGAAATGGATGCATCAACTCCCCCAAGATTAGACCTCGCTTGTCCTCAAGCGAAAAGCCGATAACAATAAATATGTCCTCATGTTTAGAGGTAGAGGCGTCGATAAAAATAAAATACGGACATGAAGGCATCATGATTATTTCATAACAGCAACGTATATAGATTTTGTCATATGATTACTTATGTTTCAAGTGATGATCTTTTCACAAAGCAAAAGCATGAATCAGAAACCTTATTGAGCACCAACAATTATAATCTCATTCATTGAAGCAATTGAAATTTATCATAACATCGGAAAGAGTCTATGTCAGAGCTTAAAAGCAAGTCCACATACTCAACTATCACTTAGTCCTTCATAATTGCTAATACTCACGCAATACTTGTGGTTACGGAGTTTTAATCGGATACAGAGAAAGATAGGGGCTTATAGTTTTACCTCAAGGGTAATGTCAACAATAATAATTCATGCTCCCCCACATCCAATTAGATATATATATCATGTTCTTCCCAACATGCTGAGCTTGCCAAAGGATAAAATGAAAAACTAAAGGTGAAGATCAACGTGACCCTTGCATAAGGTAGAGGATAATAATAAAAGATAGGCCCTTCGCAGAGGGAAGCAGAGGTTGTCATGCGCGTTTAGGGTTGATGCACAAAATCTTAATGCAAAAGAATGTCACTTTTTATTGCCCCTTGTATGTGGACCTTTATTATGTAGTCCATCACTTTTATTGCATCCACAACAAGTTCGTACAAAGTTTATTTTCTCCGCACTCATAAGTCATGCATAATTAGAAAGCAATTTTTATTGCTTGCACCGATGAAAACTTACTTGAAGGATCTTACTCAATCCATAGGTAGATATGGTGGACTCTCATGGCAAAACTGGTTTAAGGGTATTTGGAAGCACAAGTAGTATTTCTACTTGGTGCTAAGAATTTGGCTAGCATGAGGGCGGAAGGCAAGCTCAACACGGTAGAGGATCCATGACAACATACTTTATCTCAGATGTAAGAAAACATAACTCATTATGTTGTCTTCCTTGTCCAACCTCAACTCTTTAGCATGTCATATTTTAATGAGTGCTCCTAATCATAAAAGATGTCAATGATAATATATCTATATGTGAAACCTCTCTTCCCTTATTACATCCTATTAATTGCTACGATGACCAAAGCTATATTTGCCAACTCCCAACAACTTTTAATCATCATACTCTTTCTATGTGAAGTCATTACTTTCACTATCAATATGAACTCTTTGATTCTTTTTATTCTTTTTCTTCTAATCACCCAAGATCATGGCAAAATAATCAAGCCCTTGACTCAACACTAATCTTTATTATATAGCTCACGGACTCGATTACAAAGAAGGATCATAAAGCAAAACTCAAAACAAGATCATGCCATAACTTTTATTCTACTAAATCAAGATACTACTAATAGGATCAAACAAAGAAAAACGGTAAAGATAGGAGTTGTGATGGTGATACGATACCAGGGCACCTCTCCCAAGCTTGGCAGTTGCCAAGGGGAGTGCCCATACCCATGTGATTATTTCTCCTTCTTTGTTGTTGGCGTAATATTCTTGGCGATGATTCCCGTCAGAATATGGTTCTCCTCCTCAAGCTTATTGACTTGTTGGTTGAGGTCCATTATTTCCTTGCAAAAGCTTTCCTGTAACGGCTAAAGCTCCTTGCACCCAAGGGTGTTGCATAGCTACGGGAGAACAAGAGACACTCCTCCTCATATTTTCATAGGAAAGAAATTAAACATTGGAAGGGATAACCGAGTTTGGAATACCTGAGCTATGTAGTTCCCCCATCGTAAACCCAGCTCGGATGCGAGAGGTCACTTCTTGATCCTCCATGGCATCTACCTGAAAGTGCTAGTTATCGACTAGAGGGGGGTGAATAGGCAATTTTTATCAAAGTCTTCAAAACATGCTAGTTTCAGAGACAAACAATAGAAATAACCTAATTGATATGCAGCGGAACATAAACTACAACAAGCAAGCCATAGTCAAGTATGCAATAGCATTAACGTACGAAGACTAATAGCAGCTAGGTAGTAGGATCAAGATGGAAGATAGTGTGAAGCCAATCAACAATAGTAGTAAAGCAATGAAGTCAATCAGATAAGACAGATAAGCAACGACTTCACGAAGACAAACTCAAGGTAAAGGAGGGAAGAGATAGAACCAGTCACTTGTTGAAGACCCAGGATTCGTTGGACCAGTTCTAGTTGCTGTGACAACTGTACGTCTGGTTGGGGTGGCTGAGATTCAACTCAGAAGACCGTGTCTTCACCTTATTCCCCTTGAGCTAAGGTCACTTAGTCCTCGCCCAATCACTCTGGTAAGTCTTCAAGGTAGACTTCCAAACGTTCACAGACTTCGTTCACCCGGCAATCCACAATGACTCTTGGATGCTCAGAACGCGACGCCTAACCGGCTGGAGGATACACAGTCCTTAAGTGTAATAAGTCTTCAGGTCACACAGACAGAAAGACTTCAGTGATGCCTAACACTCTTTGGCTCTGGGTGTTTGGGCTTTGTCGTCGCAAGGATTTCTCTCTCAAAGGCTTCGAGGTGGGTTGCTCTCAAAACGACAAAAGCCGTAAACTAACTCTGAGCAGCCACCAATTTATGGTGTTGGGGGTGGGCTATTTATAGCCACAAGGCAACCCGATCTGATTTATCCAAAATGACCCTGGGTCACTAGGGAACTGACACGTGTTCCAACGGTCAGATTTCAAACACACATGGCAACTTTACTTTGGCTACAAGCAAAGCTGACTCATCCAACTCTGGATAAGATTTGCTCTCATTGTATTTGCTCAAAGACATAGGATTTGGGTTGAGCATCACTTCAGTCACTCTGACTTAGTTCACTTGGACCCCACTTAATAGTACGGTGGTTCCTATGACTCAACAAAGAAGAAAAAGGAAACAACGAAACCACACAGTCTTCGCGCTCCATAGTCTTCACTCAATGTCTTCTCATGTCATAGTCTTCAATATGAATATCTTCTCATACCACCATTGTCTTCAATGTCTTCATACATTTTTAGGGGTCATCTCCGGTAGGTAAACCGAATCAATGAGGGACACTACCTGCGTTATGCTGCAATTCTCACAAACGCATTAGTCCCTCAACCAACTTTGTCATCAATACTCCAAAACCAACTAGGGGTGGCACCAGATGCACTTACAATCTCCCCCTTTTTGGTGATTCATGACAAACTGGTTGAAGTTTTCAACGGGGATAAAGTATGTGAAATTGTAAAGGATAGGAATTGTCTTCATAAGTAGCAAGGGCTCCCCCTTAAGATGTGCATATAAGTAATTTTGCTTTTGGAATGCAAATGCACATGGCAGGTTGTACTTGTGGAGATCCACTTCAACTTATGAAGATAATTCATCATGCATGAAATGATATAGCATATAGGATGACATGCATAATGAAAAATGGACGTCTACAGGATGATCTAAGTGCGGAGTTTATCATCGCACATGCGGAATTTATCATCGCATCACAGTAAAGCAAATAAGTAGCAGACGACCATCAAGTTTAGGTGTTACAACTCAAAGAACCAATGTTTTTTAAAAAGCAACAGTTGTAAGCACGAGGCAAAAATATAATGCAACCGCCCATATGAACCCGCTTGAAGACTATCAAACTCATACGCTTCTCCCCCTTTTGTCAGTAATGACCAAAAAGGTTTGAAGACATAGAGCATCTACTCGTCCTCATGAGGAGTAGTTGAAGCAGCAGGGTTGTCGTTGTCGTTTGGCGGTGCAGACGAACTTGGTGCAGTGTCGATGCGTGCAGAAGTAGGAGGTGGTGAAGTAGCATCATCTTCGTCATCGATCACTCTGGCATTGACAGTTGCAGCAGAGGAAGAATTTTCAGAGTCATCAAGAGATGGAGTACGACGTAGGACAGCAGTCCGTGGAGGACTGGAGTCAAACTGGAATCGTTCATTGAAGCCATCGTCTTGAAGATCTGCTTCAGCACTAAGCAGGGTCAATCTCTTCCATGATCGCCGGCAAGTTTCATGAGCAACAAAGGCATTCTTGGTGGCAAGGTTACGAATGCGATTGACATCCACCAAGAGGCTTTGCATTTGACGCTTCAGCCAAAAATGATGCTTATCTCGCTTTTGATGTAGGGACACAAGAAGGTCTCGGTCATTGAGAACGCGAGAACGCTTCCGAGGTCTTTGGGCAATAGTGCTTTCAGTGGCTTCAGTAGGTGCTCGATGAGGCAGACGAGTATTTCCAGCCAAGGGATAGATTCATGTTGCTGCTTGAACACCTTCAATGGGTTGAGTGAAGCTTTGGTGCTCGGCTTTCTGAAGACAAAGAGGCTTCTTGGCAGGTTCAGGGTATATAGCTTCAACTGACATATCAACCTCTGGTAGAAAAATCACATGATTGCGAGCAGAAGGTTGATAGTTGACAGATGAGTGTCACTTGATGAGGCGCATGACCCATGGAGCATAAAACTTCAGACCAAACAGATCAGATCCAGATGCAACCAGTTGCCTGATGAAGAAATCTTGCACATTTAAGCTGATGCCATTGAGAATGTAGAAGACCAAAGTCTTCATAGCTCCTTCAAGCTTTGCCGCTGATGAGTGTCCTTTGATAGGCCATAGAGTTCGTCTGATGATGTGATATATGGTGCGTGGCAGATACTCAAGGTCTTCAAAAAAGAACTCTGTTGGATATTCAGCATCACGTGGGAAAGGCTTCATGATGCTCAACATCTGACTCATATTGGGTCGAGGCTTATGAAAGATGCTTTCCAAAGCATTGCGGTGATTTTGACAACAAGGTTCTTTGAGTTCTCGTGGAGTGGATAGGCCTATAAGCTCAATGATGTCGAGAGCTTTGGCTTCATGATGAACATTTCCTGTCGTCCACTCGAGAACCCATGTCTTGATATCTCTGTTGTAGCCGCGAATGTGTAGAGTAGCATAGAATTGAAGCAATAGCTCTTCATTCCAGTGTTCTTTATCTATGACAAAACTGAGCAGCCCAGCATCACGAAAGCAGTCTAGTGCTTCTTCTAAGAAGGGCAGTCCAGTAATGGCTTCAGTGTTGAGACGCACATGAGGGAAAATGCGCCCTTGATCATACAAAACACAGGAGTAATAGCTTCGCTGCTGATGACTCCAGAACCGATCTGATGAAATTCTTGGCTTCGTGTAGGGGTTCTTCGAGCTGTCAAAGAATGTGTTGTGGCTCTTGAAGCCATTTGCATTGAAAGACCCTGGTGAGTTTGCAGTACCTGGAAACCTTGGCAGTCTTGGCTTGGGCTTCTGGACCAGAGGCCTATGCTCAATGTGATAGTCAAATTGAGGACCAGAGACATTAGGCGGAAGGACCAGAACGGGCCATCTTACTGTGATTAGCTCGCCATGGTTGTATGCTTGCTCGATTGTATAGGGCCGTGGTGGCGGAACAGGAGCATTGGCAGCAACTGAGGCTTCGGGCTGCACAACAGGTGCTTCAGGAGCAGTTGCCTCATTAGCTTCGGGTGCCGTGGCCTCATTAGTTTCAGGCACACTGGTTGGTTCAAGTTCCACATTAGCCATGACAACATCATTGGCTTCACTTGCGTTGGTTGTGGCAGCTCCAGGATTTTCAACCTCCACTTGAGGAGCTGGAGGGTCAGGCAAAGACACGTTCACTTCATGAACTGTTTCTTCAGGCATGGGGGGGGGTTTGGACATGTTCTTCTTGACGTTCCTCATCGGCTGATGCAGCGGATTGTCTTCAGCAGCTAGTGCTTCAGACACAGAGACATTCACAGTTGGAGTGGCTTCAGAGAACACTTGACGTGCAACAGGTTGACGGTGCACTTCTCCTTCTGGAACGCTTGGAAGAGAGACTTGAGGCCTTGGTCCTTTGCGAAGCCTTTGTAGTACAGGCGACGCTTTTGGAGATGGAGTGGGACGGTCCTCATCCTCTTCAACTTGGACGGACGGTGTGGTTTTTTGTTGTTGGGGAGTACAGGGGGAGTCTTGTTGTTGTGGGTGATTAGCCCACGATGCATCCTGAGCAATTGGCGTCAAAGGACGACCAATACTGATGATTTCACTGTTCGTACAAACAGGCGATGATACCACATTATATTCGATCTGAGGAAGAACTTCATCATCTTCAACATTGTCATGATGACCAATGTCTTCAGCAGCGGTGGGTTCAGCTGCTGGTATATCTTCAGCTTCAGGAGCCTCTGTGGAAGCAGGCTCATGAACAGTTATGCGAAGTTCTTGGGATGCAGATGCAGGACGAACCACTGAGATGGGTTCAACAACAAGGGGCTCTGTCGGAGAAGCCCGACTCTTTTTGGTCTTGCGCTTCTTCTTGGAGGGAGCGGCATCAGAGGCTTCAGCCTCGGCAGCCCTCGTCTTCTTCTGTTCTGAAGCGGTTGTGGTGACCTTTGGCTTCGAGCCTGTCATGCTGCTCGGGAAGATAATGTGAGGGGCTTCTTGGCTTGAAGGTGCAGCCTGGTCAGCAGGAAGCTTCTTATTTTTCTTTGCAGCCATCCTGGGGTCAATGCCAGGACGGCCAAGTGACTTGCGCTTCTCAGCCTCATTGTAGGCAAGCACACACTTATCAGCCAAACGCTTCATGCGCTCACGAGAGCCTTGAGCTTCTTGGCGCTTCTTCAGAAAAGCTTCTTTAAGCTCATGCAGCATGACCTTGAAGTTTCTGACGTCTTGAACACTGAGCTTCGCCACATGCTTCTTGAATTGAGCCTTCTCATAATCAATTTTGTTGTTCAGCTCAACGATGCGCTGAGCAAGAGCTAGCTCAGAAGCAATGGCGCCATTGAAAGAGACGCTGAGGCCAATGGGAAGCTGCAAATCTTCAAAGCTTAGATTGGGGGTGTCGAATCACTCATCAATGAAGTTATGGATGATGGCCATGTCAAAGAGAGGCAAGTTGTTGAAGATTTCTGCTTCTTCCTTGCTCTTTATAAGTTGCTCAAGGGCATCATCAGCAAGATCTTCATCACTAGACAGATCAATGGGCTCTTCACGCAGAATGGCGGCAGGAGTCAAGCTTTGATCAGTATGCCTGACAAGTTGCTTTTTCCTTTCCGTCTTCTTGGAGATGCGGGATTGATCTTCAGACTGCACACTGGCTTCAGGAGGTGCAATGGCCAGTGGCTGCACACGAGAAGCTTTTGGAGGTGCAGCTAATGATGAAGCCTTAATTTTCTTTGGCTTCTGCGGCCTTGGAGTAGGAGCTGGAGCTTCATCAGAATCAACATCATTGTCAGAACGATCCACTTTGGCACCTTGTACCTTGACGTAGGTGATGAGACCATCAAGGTTTGCAAAGGAGCCGATTCTGTTTTCTTCAGCTTCACGTGTACCATCATCACGGGGAGAAGAGGGGCCAGGATTGAAGTCTAATCCCCATGACTTCTTGTTTTCCTTTGCCGAAGCCTTAGCAAACTGGAGGTTGCGCTTGAAGAGATAGTTGTCATGACACCAGAGCAATGATGATGGGTCAGCTTCTTCAGGCTGTGGTCCACGGACCATGCAAGGATAGAATTCTTGCGCAATGGCTTCAGCTTTGTTCTTGGGGGGAAGGCCTCGATAGAGAGTATCACCCCAAGGACTCTTGATAGCAGTTTTCTCTGCGTACTCCTGGGTGATGAACTTGTACTTGTACCACGGTTTAGCCCAATAGCGTCGAAACCATTGGATTCGAGTCTTGCGCTGATTGTATTCTTCTTTAGGATCTGTTTTATACATTTCTGCCAGATCATCAAGCAGATCTCTTGATGTTCCCCCACGACGCTGTCTGCCACCCTTCCTGACAGATTTTTCTGCAGCCGTGAACTTCAAACTGAATGGTTTCAATATGTTCAAAGGCTTCAAAGGCTTTCGCTTGCTGGTCAGACAGGAACTAGCTTCAAGAGAATCAATGTGTTGCTGTAAGAATTCTGCAAACGAATGCAGACTATGAGAACCTAGGGATTCTCCCATGGACATGTACCTGTGACAGCATTAGAGATGCGAGGGAAGGGGAAGAGGTCATATGCATTCTCAGAAGATTTTGAAGATAAATCAGTTTGAAGACATTGACCTCATGATGCAAAGACATTCACTTATATGAGGTGAGTTGGTTCCAGATTTGTACCAATCCGTGAATAAGTACAAGTGAGGAATCAAACTAGATAGGAAATCTAAGTGAATAGACTAGGCATAATGAGATGCAGACGGAATAGATCTAACATTGAGTAGGTAGAAACCACTTTCGGTAAATAGGATGAATCTATGAAGATAAAAAAGGTGATAAAAATAGAGGTATAATTACCGCATGAAGAACTGCTAGATTGGATGAATAGGAGACCGAGCAGTTCAGCCCACCGTGTCCTAACTTGGCGACGGAGGACACCTACGGCGATGGCGGAGAGGACGATGTCCGCGGCTGGCGTGAGGACGGCATCGGAGAAGTCGCGACAGCTAAGCGCTTCGTCGCCGGCGTCGTCGAGAGCTAGCGGTGGCGCTAGGGTTTTGACGAGGTGGAGAGGTGGAAGAAGGTTTTCTTGACCGCTGGGGACACGTATTTAGAAGTAGGTGTGCGGCACATCGCAATTACGTAGGTGCCCCTATCTGTTCACATCCGTGGGACACGTGGCAAGCATGCAACATACTTAGAGTTGTCCCACGTTCCCACGCCCGCCAAGTATGTCGGATGATCGTTCCGGCTTCTCCGGATATCGACAATAAAGATGAATCATTTAAATAGGACTTAATGTTTGTCTCTGTGTCTTCTGCTGACTAGGACGTAGAGAAGACATTCGACCGTTTCAATAGATTGCATATGATTTGGACAGATAGAGTTTGAGATAGAAAGCATAGAGGGGTTAGGGTCCGATCACATTCACTTAGTTCAAAAGATTCAACTTGAAGACATAGCTATAAGTGAATGTTGTAGAGGACAGAACGCTAGTATATATATATATATATATGCAATCGAATCATCATAGCACAGAAAATCATTAAGATGAATTGAAACTGAAGACAAACCAAATGCGAAGTCTTTGCAAAAGTAACGCCATGAGTGAAACACTTCAAACAGAGAAATTTGGTGGTGGCGTTACCCACCATATAGGAAGTATTAGACCCAGACACGGTGCACAATTATCGTGGCGCTCCGAAGTCAAATTCCATGTCAATGTATTCACACTCAGAGTGTAAGTCTTCATTGATTGAAGATATACCTTCTTGTGTTGCACATCTAAGTCATCAACATGCATAAGTGTTAGGATGTGTGCCTGATCACAGGACATTAGAGGATTCCAAGATATTTAGCTCACATCGTAACTTGCAAAACCTTTTCTCATCCAAGGGCTTTGTGAAGATACCTGCAAGTTCTTCTTCTGTGTTGACGTGAATGATGTCAATATCTTTCTTCAAGACATGATCTCTGAGAAAATGATGACGAATTTCAATGTGCTTTGTCTTCGAGTGCTGAACTGGATTGTTGGCTATCTTGATGGCACTCTCGTTGTCGCAGAAGAGAGGTACTAGTTTCAGGTTGATGCCATAGTCCTTGAGAGCTTGCTTCATCCACAGAAGCTGAGCACAACAGGATCCAGCAGCAATGTATTCAGATTCAGCAGTAGAGAGTGATACACAATTCTGCTTCTTTGAAGACCAACAGACAAGTGAGCGACCAAGAAAATGACATGTGCCTGATGTAGACTTGCGATCCACCTTGTCACCAGCATAATCAGCATCCGAGAATCCAACCAGGTCAAACCTTGAGCCCTTTGGATACCATAATCCGAGTGTTGGGGTGTAAGCCAAATATCGAAGAATTCGCTTCACAGCTAAGTGATGCGATTCCTTTGGTGCCGTTGGAATCGAGCACACATGCAAACACTAAGCATAATATCTGGCCTAGATGCACACAGATAAAGTAAAGAACCAATCATGGAGCGGTATACCTTTTGATCGAACTCTTTACCATTGTCGTCGGGACCAAGGTGGTGTTTGGCTGGCATTGGCGTCATATAACCTTTGCAGTCTTCCATTCCAAACTTCTTCAGACAATCTTTGAGGTAATTTTCTTGAGATATGAAGATGTCATTTCTTTGTTGACGAATTTGAAGACCAAGGAAGAACTTCAGTTCTCCCATCATGGACATCTGATATTGCTCTTGCATCATGTATCCAAACTCATCACTATACTTCTGGTTGGTGCAGCCGAAGATAATGTCATCCACATATATTTGGCACACAAACAGTTCGCCATCATATGTCTTTGTGAAGAGTGTGGGATCGAGGGATCCTGGTTTGAAGCCTTTGCTCTTCAGGAAGTCTTTGATCGTATCATACCATGCGCGAGGAGCTTGTTTGAGTCCATACAGTGCTTTGTTCAGCTTGTACACCATATCAGGATGTTTTGGATCTTCAAAGCCAGGTGGTTGAGCGACATATACTTCTTCAATCTTGCCATTGAGAAATGCACTCTTCACATCCATTTGATATAGCAAGATGTTGTGATGATTAGCATAGGCTAGCAGTATGCGAATAGCTTCAAGCGTAGCAACAGGAGCAAATGTTTCATCGAAGTCAATTCCTTCAACTTGAGTATATCCTTGAGCCACAAGACGTGCTTTGTTTCTGACGACTTGACCATGCTCATCTTGCTTGTTTCGATATATCCATTTTGTTCCTATAATTTTATGCTTGCGAGGGTCAGGTCGGTTGACAAGTTCCCAAACATTATTCATCTTGAACTATTGAAGTTCTTCTTGCATGGCTTGAATCCATTCAGGTTCCATAAAAGCTTCAGCAACTTTCTTGGGTTCAGATATTGATACAAATGAAAAATGCCCACAGAAATTTGCTAACTGTGTTGCTCTTGATCGAGTAAGTGGACCAGGCGCATTGATGCTATCAATTATCTTCTCAATTTGTACTTCATTTGCAACACGAGGATGAACTGGACGAAGACCTTGCTCATGCTGATCATTGTCGTCATTGGAAGGATTGTCTTCGGTCTGAGCATTGTCTTCAGGTTGGTTTGGTGTAGAAATGATGAGTTCCTCTTCAGGCTGTGCTTCAGAGGGCATGATCTCACCAGTTCCCATCAGCTTGATAGATTCAAAGGAAGGAGCTTCATCAAGTGTGCTTGGCAGGAGCTCTCATTGTGAACCATTGGTTTCATCAAATCGCACATCCACTATTTCAACGATTTTGTAGTGGAAGAGGTTGAAGACTCTGTAAGAGTGCGAATCCTTTCCATAGCCAAGCATGAAGCCTTCGTGAACTTTGGGTTCAAATTTGGACTTGTGATGGGGATCCTTGATCCAGCATCTAGCACCAAAGACTCTGAAGTAACTGACATTTGGCTTCTTGCCAGTAAGGAGCTCATAGGATGTTTTGCCCAGAAGCTTAGAGATGTAGACACGGTTGATGATGTGACAAGCTGTATCAATGGCTTCAGGCCAGAACTTTCTTGGTGTCTTGTACTCGCCAAGCATTGTTCGAGCCATCTCGATGAGGGTTCTGTTCTTGCGCTCTACAATGCCGTTTTGCTGAGGTGTGTGTATGGAGCAGAAAATTCATGAGTGATTCCCATTGTATCCAAATAAAGATCAAGCCCGATGTTCTCGAATTCAGTGCCGTTATCACTTCTGATATGCTTGATCTTGACGGCATAATTGTTCATTGCTCGATTGGTGAATCGTCTGAAGACATCTTGTACTTCAGTCTTGTACAGAATTATGTGCACCCATGTATATCTTGAGTAGTCATCAACAATGATGAAGCCATAGAGACATGCCGTTGTTGTGAGGGTGGAGTAGTGACTAGGGCCAAATAAGTCCATGTGCAACAGCTCAAAGGGTTGAGATGTCGTCATGATTGTCTTTGAGGGGTGCTTGGCCCTTGTCATCTTCCCAGCTTCGCAAGCACCACACAAATGATCTTTCTTGAATTTGACACCTTCGATGCCTATGACATGCTTCTTCTTGACGAGAGTTTGCAAGTTCCTCATGCTAGCATGCCCCAGCCTTCGATGCCAAAGCCAGCATTCTAAAGCTTTTGCAAGAAGACATACGGCAAGCTGTGGACCTGCTGAGAAATCTACCATGTATAGATCACCTTTCCTATACCCTTCAGAGACTAGAGACTTGTCAGATTCCATTAGTACAAGGCAACGATATTTTCCAAATATCACAATCATGTTTAAGTCACAAAGCATTGAGACAGACATTAAGTTGAATCCAAGGGATTCAACAACCATCACTTTATCCATGTGTTGATCCTTTGAGATTGTAACTCTACCTAGACCCAATACCTTGCCTTTACCAGTGTCAGCAAATGTGATTTGACTCTTGTTGGATGGATGTAAGGTTGAGTCCATGAGAAGACTTTGATCACCAGTCATATGATTAGTGCATCCGCTGTCAATAATCCATTCTGAAGCTTTTGATGACATGCCCTACAGTGCAGTTAGGAGGATAGGCTTCACAAGGTATGTTGTGAAGCATAAGCATTTGAAGCACATTTGGATTATCACAGCATAGATGAAAGTTAGCACACAGTATGACAGGTAAGCGATTCATATGTGGAATACATAGTAAGTCATTTTATCATGCGTCCCTTTGTGTTTTAGGTACCCAACAATTATATCGGACGCCTTTGATTGCTGGCTGGAGACCACATTCTGCAAAAGAGAGTTAAGTCTTCTTCACCACCCACATTTTCAGGGGTGGCTTAGAAGCAATGAGTCTAAGTGCAGCATCTGAGAATTTCGGCTTTGAAGCCCTAGCAAATAGCCTTGCAGGAGATGAATGATATCATGTGAATAAGCAGAAAAGTTCTTAGTTCTATGAACATTGCAGTTTGAAGACACACACTCATATTCATGAGTCTGAGTATGATTTCCCTGCAAAACATTGGCGTTAGGGTGACTCAAGTGAGTCCTGTGCTCGTATGAAGCCGTTGGACCGTATGATGCCTTTGGCTGGGGTTTGTCTTCTTCCCTGGTGGTGTCATGATGACATTCACTGGAAGATTCTCAAGGCAGCTTTTGGGAACCCAGATCTTCTTCATAGGAGGTCCATTCCTGCAGTTAGTACCAATATACCTGGCAAACACTTCACCATTCTAATTTTTGAACAGTTTATAGTTTGCATCAAAGGATTCATCAATGATAATAGGATTAGCACAGGTAAATCCAGATAAAGTGGATGGATCCACTGAAGGTTCGTTTGCAGCAACCCATGTGGTTTTGGGATACTGCTCAGGCTTCCAGTAGGAACCATCAGCATTCATTTTCCTCTCAAACCCAACACCCTCTTTCCTAGGGTTTCGGTTCAGAATCTGCTTTTTGAGAACATCACAAAGTGTCTGATGCCCTTTCAGACTTTTATACATCCCTGTTTCAAGCAATGTCTTCAACCTAGCATTTTCATCAGCAATAGTCGTGGTATCCTCAGATGAGGGGTTAGTTACCACATCAGTAGTTGAAGACAGGGCAACAGTAGCAGCAGTGGAACATTCAGCAACAGAAATAGCGTTATCACGCTCAATGCATTTTAGACATGGTGGTTCAAATTCATCCTGAGCGGGACTGATCTGTTGAGCGCGAAATGACTCATTCTCTTTTTGAAGATCTTCATGAGTCGCTTTCAGTTTCTCAAGCTCTTGCTTCCTTTGAATATAATCATAGGAGAGCTTTTCATAAGTGGTTGAGAGCGTCTCATGAAGACTTTCAAGTTCTTGATACTTAGCATGAAGATTTTTTATGTCTTCAACTAAGGACTGTGAACGTGTCATTTCCGCGTCCAACAGGTCATCACTTTTGTCTAACAGTTTTTTAGTATGTTCCATAGCCCTTTGTTGTTCAGTAGCAATTTTAGCAAGTGTTTTGTAGCTGGGTTTAGATTCACAATCAGAGTCATCTTCACTTGATGTTTCAAAGTAAGCATCGCGCGATTTTACCTTGGCACCGCGTGCCATGAAGCAGTAGGTGGGAGCAGGATCGTCCTTGTCATCATCAGCGTTGGTGTGGGAGTCATTGTCTTTAGAGTTGAAGATGGACTTTGCGACGTAGGCTGTGGCCAGAGCCAGACTTGCAACGCCAGAGTCGGACTCAGCTTCAGATTCCACCTCTGCCTCCTCAGAAGCAGACTCCTCCTCTGAATCCATTTCCTTGGCAACAAAAGCACGAGCCTTGCCAGATGAGCTCTTCTTATGAGATGAGGATTTTGATGTGGACTTGGAAGAAGACTTTGATGATTTATTCTTCTTCTTGTCATCAGAGTCATATTCCTTGCTCTTCTTCTTTTTCTTCTCGTTGTCCCACTGAGGACACTCAGAGATGTAGTGCCCAGGCTTCTTACACTTGTGACATGCTCTCTTCATGTTGTCTTGAGTGGAAGCTTCATCATTTCTTGAACTGGATCGTGAAGACTTTCTGAAGCCCTTCTTCTTGGTGAATTTCTGGAACTTCTTCACAAACATAGCAAGCTCCCTTCCAATGTCAGAACCGTAGTCACATTCTTCTTCTTCAGATGAGGAAACAACTTTTGCCTTCAAAGCATGAGTTCGGCCATAGTTGGGGCCATAAATATCTCTTTTCTCAGAAAGCTGGAACTCATGTGTGTTGAGCCTCTCAAGTATATCAGACGAATCGAGTGTCTTGAAGTCAGGACGTTCTTGTATCATGAGGGCAAGGGTGTCAAAGGAGGTGTCAAGTGATCTCAGCAGTGTCTTCACAATTTCATGCTTGGTGATCTCAGTGGCGCCGAGAGCCTGAAGCTCATTTGTGATGTCGGTGAGGCGATCAAACGTGAGCTGGACATTTTCATTGTCGTTTCTCTTGAAGCGATTGAAGAGATTGCGAAGAACACTGATCCTCTGGTCTCTCTGTGTAGAGACGCCCTCATTGACCTTGGACAGCCAGTCCCAGACTAGCTTTGACATTTCCAGAGAACTCACACGGCCATACTGTCCTTTGGTCAGATGACCACAGATGATGTTCTTTGCAGTCGAGTCCAGTTGAATGAACTTCTTGACATCAGTAGGGGTGACACCTTCACCAGTT
Organism: Triticum aestivum; assembly: GCF_018294505.1. NCBI lineage: Eukaryota > Viridiplantae > Streptophyta > Magnoliopsida > Poales > Poaceae > Triticum > Triticum aestivum. Next base: position 301,294,968 of record NC_057798.1, on the reverse strand, counting down.
TTGGGAACGCCATTCTTGACGACATACCAGAGGTCGACATCAATGGCTTCAAGATGCATGCGCATCTTATTCTTCCAGTAGGGATATTCTGTTCCATCAAACACGGGGCAGGCAGCAGAGACTTTGATTATCCCTGCAGTCGACATAGCTAAACTCCAGGTGGTTAAACCGAATCACACAGAACAAGGGAGTACCTTGCTCTGATACCAATTGAAAGTGCTAGTTATCGACTAGAGGGGGGGTGAATAGGCGATTTTTATCAAAGTCTTCAAAATGTGGTAGTTTCGAAGACAAACAATAGAAATAACCTAATTGATATGCAGCGGAAGATAAACTACAACAAGCAAGCCATAGTCAAGTATGCAATAGTGTTAACGTACGAAGACTAATAGTAGCTAGGTAGCTACGTACAGATAAGCAACGACTTCACGAAGACAAACTCAAGGTAAAGGAGGGAAGAGATAGAACCAGTCACTTGTTGAAGACACAGGATTTGTTGGACCAGTTCCAGTTGCTGTGACAACTATACGTCTGGTTGGGGAGGCTGAGATTCAACTCAGAAGACCGTGTCTTCACCTTATTCCCCTTGAGCTAAGGTCACTTAGTCCTCGGCCAATCACTCTGGTAAGTCTTCAAGGTAGACTTCCAAACCTTCACAAACTTCGTTCACCCGGCAATCCACAATGACTCTTGGATGCTCAGAACGCGACGCCTAACCGGCTGGAGGATACACAGTCCTTAAGTGTAATAAGTCTTCAGGTCACACAGACAGAAAGACTTCAGTGATGCCTAACACTCTTTGGCTCTGGGTGTTTGGGCTTTGTCGTCGCAAGGATTTCTCCCTCAAAGGCTTCGAGGTGGGTTGCTCTCAAAACGACAAAAGCCGTAAACTAACTCTGAGCAGCCACCAATTTATGGTGTAGGGGGTGGGCTATTTATAGCCACAAGGCAACCCGACCTGATTTGTCCGAAATGACCCTGGGTCACTAGGGAACTGACACGTGTTCCAACGGTCAGATTTCAAACACACGTGGCAACTTTACTTTGGCTACAAGCAAAGCTGACTCATCCAACTCCGGATAAGATTTGCTCTCATTGTATTTGCTCAAAGACATAGGATTTGGGTTGAGCATCACTTCAGTCACTCTGACTTAGTTCACTTGGACCCCACTTAACAGTACGGTGGTTCCTATGACTCAACAAAGAAGAAAAAGGAAACAACGAAACCACACAGTCTTCGCGCTCCATAGTCTTCACTCAATGTCTTCTCATGTCATAGTCTTCAATATGAATATCTTCTCATACCACCATTGTCTTCAATGTCTTCATACATTTTTAGGGGTCATCTCCGGTAGGTAAACCGAATCAATGAGGGACACTACTAGCGTTATGCTGCAATTCTCACAAACGCATTAGTACCTCAACCAACTTTGTCATCAATACTCCAAAACCAACTAGGGGTGGCACTAGATGCACTTACACTACCCTCATCAGGTCGGCCTCCATCTCTTCCTCCGTTGCTGGCCCAAAGTGGTCAGCGTCGCTGTTTGCCCTTGGTTTCGGTGCCGAGTTAGATACTCGACTCTCCCCGACTGACTCTTGAGAAGACATCCTGCTCTAATATGCAGCAGCAACAACTCGAAACAAAAACAGAGGATATTTGCGTGATACGAGAGTCAAAACCTTTGGGAGAATATATAATGAATTTTTCTCGACCAAAATACGTATCGTGCAAGAAAACGGAGTCCAGAGGGCACACGAGGTGCTCACGAGTTAGGGGGCGCGCCTAGGGGGATAGGGTGCGCCCTCCACCCTCGTGGAGGCCTCCTGTCCTCCCCGGACTGCTACTTATTTTTCTATTTTTCTAAATATTCCAAAACAGAGAAATATTGCCTTAAAAATTGTTTTGGAGTCGGTTTACTTATCGTACCACATACCTATTCCTTTTCGGAGTTTGGAACATTCTGGAAAGTGTCCCTTATGTATTCCTCCGGGGTTACGGTTTCAATAATATTGGTTTCAACATTTATTGGATTACCTGAGATATAGTGTTTGATCCTTTGACCGTTTACCACCTTCGGATTTGTGCCTTCGAAGTTGTTGATTTTTATGGCACTGGAACGATAGACCTCCTCGATAATGTAGGGACCTTCCTATTTAGAGAGAAGTTTTCCTACAAAAAATCTTAAACGAGAGTTGTATAGAAATACATAATCACCTACATTAAACTCTCGCTTTTGTATCCTTTTGTCACGCCATCTTTTAACTTTTTATTTAAACAACTTGGCATTTTCATAAGCTTGGGTTCTCCATTCATCAAGTGAGCTAATATCAAATAACCTCTTCTCACCAGCAAGTTTGAAATCATAGTTGAGCTCTTTAATAGCCCAATATGCCTTATGTTCTAGTTCGAGAGGTAAGTGACATGCTTTTCCATAAACCATTTTATAAGGAGACATACCTATAGGATTCTTATATGCAGTTCTATAGGCCCATAATGCGTCGCCTAGTTTCTTGGACCAATTCTTTCTAGACCTATTAACAGTCTTTTGCAAAATTAATCTGAGCTCTCTATTGCTCAATTCTACTTGACCACTAGACAACGGGTGATAAGGAGATGCAATTCTATGATTAACGTCATATTTAGCAAGCATCTTATGGAAAGCACCATAAATAAAGTGTGAACCAGCAATAGTCATTAAATATCTAGGGACTCCAAACCTCGGAAAAATAACTTCCTTAAGCATTTTAATAGAAGTGTTATGATCAACACTACTAGTTGGAATAGCTTCTTCCCACTTAGTAATGTAATCAACAACAACTAAAATATGTGTATATCCATTAGAGGCAGGAAAAGGTCCCATATAATCAAATCCCCAAACATCAAATGGTTTAATAACAAGTGAATAATTCATAGGCATTTCTTGATGTCTACTAATATTACCAATTCTTTGACATTCATCGCAAGACAAAACAAGCTTACGGGCATCCTTGAAGAGAGGAGGCCAATAAAAACCGGATTGCAATACCTTATGTGCAGTTCTATCTCCAGCGTGGTGTTCTCCATAAGCTTCGGAGTGACACTTGCGTAGGATCTGTTCCTGTTCATGCTCAGGTACACAACGTCTAATAACACCATCTACTCCTTCTTTATAAAGATGTGGGTCATCCCAAAAGTAATGTCGCAAATTATAGAAAAACTTTTTCTTTTGCTGGTATGTGAAGCTAGGTGGTATAAATTTAGCAACAATGTAATTAGCATAATCAGCATACCATGGAGTGCTACGAGAAGTGCTTATGACATTTAGTTGTTCATCAGGAAAGCTATCATCAATAGGTAGTGGGTCATCAAGAATATTCTCTAACCTAGATAAGTTGTCTGCAACGGGGTTCTCAGCTACATTTCTATCAACAATACGCAAATCAAATTCTTGCAGCAAGAGAACCCATCTAATAAGTCTAGGTTTTGCATCTTTCTTTTCCATAAGATATTTAATAGCAGCATGATCAATGTGAATGGTTACGTTAGAATCAACAATATAGGGTCTGAATTTATCTCAAGCAAATACAACTGCTAAAAGTTCCTTTTTGGTAGTAGCATAATTTCTTTGATCATTGTCTAGAGTCTTACTAGCATAATGGATAACATTTAATTTCTTATTGACTCTTTGCCCTAGAACAACACCTACAGCATAATCACTAGCATCACACATAATTTCAAAGGGTAAATTCCAATCAGGTGGCTGAACAATAGGTGCAGAGACTAATGCTTTCTTAAGTATTTCAAATGCTTCTACACAATCATCATGAAAGACAAATGGTACATCTTTTTGTAATAAATTAGTCAAAGGCCGAGAGATTTTTGAGAAGTCCTTAGTGAACCTCCTATAAAATCCGGCATGACCAAGGAAACTTCTTATACCTTTGATGTCCTTGGGACATGGAATCTTTTCAATAGCATCAACCTTGGCTTTATCAACTTCAATACCTCTTTCAGAAACTTTGTGCCCCAAGATAATACCTTCATTAACCATAAAGTGGCACTTTTCCCAATTCAAGACAAGATTAGTTTCTTCACATCTCTGCAAAACTCAAGCAAGATTGCTCAAGCAATCATAGACGGAAAATTCGTCCATGAAAACCTCACAAATTTTCTCACAAAAGTCAGAGAATATAGCCATCATGCATCTTTGAAAGGTAGCAGGTGCATTACATAAACCAAAAGGCATACATCTATAAGCAAAAGTACCAAAAGGGCATGTAAAAGTAGTGTTTGATTGATCTTTAGCCGACACAGGTATTTGAGAGAAACCAGAATAACCATCTAGAAAGAAATAATGTGTATGTTTGCATAATCTTTCTAGCATTTGATCAATAAAAGGTAAGGGGTAATGTCGGGGAAACTGATCCACGAACACCTATGGGATCGGCGGACCGAGCCCCTTTCGGTTCGGCGGGGGGCAGAGATCGCACGAAGAGCGGATCGAGGCAAAGCACACGAGCAGTTTACCCAGCTTCGGAGCTCTCCGGAGAGATAACACTCCTACTGCTGCATGTCTGAGTGTATTGAGTTCTTGCTCGGGAGCGCTGAGTGCTACAGTACACACTAGCTGCTAACGAGACCGAATGTGAGTGTTTTTCTGCCTTCCCTCCCCCCTGTACGTTGCGCATGGGCCTCCTTTTATATGCTGAAGGGGTCACCGACAGGTGGCAACGTAGATAAGGGTAAAAATGGAAAAGGAATTGCGGTTGGTACAACCACCTGTATAGTGTATCCTACCTAACCCTCACTGCAGGGGACAAAGGAATTGAATGCCCGTCTGCGTCGCCCAAATAGTGCAGAAAGGGACCGTCAGGGACGCCACCGCTCGCCACGATGGCAGTCTTGTCAGCGTCGCTTGCCACCGCGCACCGCTGGCTACACAGCCTCCTGCCACGCACACCTGGAAAGGCCCTAGGGAGACACGATGGTGGATGTGCTGGAGCGTGGGTACAGAGTGGTAGCTTGCCGCGGCAAGCGCCTTGCCGCGGCCGTTGTCTTGTCGCGTTCGGAAGCTTGTCGCTCGCCGGGCCTTGCCGGGACGCGTGGCGCGTCACGGCAAGTTCCTTGAGATGCCTTGGTTGGCCTTCCCGGCAAGCTCCTCTTGCCGGGGCCTTGTCTCCTTGGCTTGGATACTTTGTTCTTGAATGGCTCCAAAGGAACCACGGAGGACCTTGGCGGTTACCTGGCAAGCCTTGCCGCGGGGTGCTGCGACTGCCCGTGCACGAGTTCGGGATACTAGGGTACCCGTACTCTAGTACACCGACAGGAGCCCCCAGGCCTGGGCCACACATGGCGCCGAGCACTATTGGGCCAGGCCCAAAACAGGGCACGGGCACGCGCGGCCTGGGTTAAACCATATCTTACTCCGTATCCACCGCGCCTTCCCCGAACTGCACGCATCGAATGCGGCGTCGTGGGAGAGATCGTGGGTGGTTTCTTTATTCGGAAAGACAGAACGCCCGCCCCCTCCCTCTTTATAAGCAGGGGAAACAGGGGCAGTTCGCCCATCTCGCCAGTTGCTACTCCAATCTCAGAAATCTCCGCCGCTCCCCCCTTCTTCCCAAAGCTGAAAGAGAGCAGCGCTCCGCTCCCCATCGCCACCAGCATCACCAACACCGTCGATCTCCCCCACCACCTCCGCCATGGCTCCGAAAGCCGACAAGGGGAAGGTCGTGAAGTCGGCCGAGGCGCAGCGGCTCGCGGCGCTGCGAAAGGAGCGGGCCATCTCCCCCCCCCAGCTCGCCGCGAAGGAGCTGAGGGAGTACTAGTACCTCTTCTGGTCGACGGAGACGTGAGCGCATCCGCGTACGAAGGTACTTCCAGCTGCCGCTTCGGAACTGGCTCCGAATGGATACCCTTTCTTCGTGTTGTTCTTCTACTGCGGGCTCTGCCCGCCTTTCTCTGAATTTTTCTGCGATATCATGAACACCTACAGGTTCCGCCTCCTTGACTTCACCCCCAATGCTGTTCTGACCATGGTAGTTTTCGCACATCTCTGCGAAAACTTTGTCAGAGTCCATCCAAATGTCGCTCTTTTTCGCCACTTCTTTATGCCCCGAGTTGAGAGAGGAGAACCTTTATCCGGCGGAATCGCCTGGATCTCAAGAGCTAGCAAGAAGGAAGCTTATCTAGAGGGAGAGCTCCGCAGCAAGTGGGAGGAATGGAGAGCAGAATGGTGCTGGATTGTCGAGGAGAACCCGCAGCCATTCACCGCCCAGCGCCAAGTCCCAATAGCGCGCGGCAACGATTGGAGCAACGTGGCCCCGGAAGACGATAGGCTGAAGATTGCCGTCACCCGGATCTTACGCCTCAGGCTTGTCGGGTTCACCGTAGGCGCTGTTGGCGCAGATTTTCTTCGCCGCCGCATCGCCCCCCTGCAGGAGAGGAGGAGACCTGCCTGGGAGTTCCAGAACGTGGCGGATATCATGAGGCTGCGCCCGGGCCTCAACTTCAACTTCACTATCCTGGAACTGGACGCGATGATCCTGGAACTGTTCAAGCGTGATCCTCAGCATCCCGAAGCGTTCATGTTGCCGAGGGGTGTCATTCCGCTGTGCAACAACTCCTCACTCGACCGCATCCGTGCAATAATGCCGTTGTGCGATTCGCATGGAATTGTCCCAACTTGGCAAGAGCCTGCAGACGACGTCGTGCGGGATTTCTTTGACGGCTTGGTAGAAGTGCCGGTCCGCTTCGATGAACAGAAGAGCCTTACTCGCGACACCACCGATGCGGAGATGCAGCGCATCGCCACTAGGCTGGAAGAGGCGGCAGCAGCCGCTGCCGCGGGCGAGTTCGGATTCAATGTGGAGGAGGCAGAGGTAGCAGAGGCGGCAAGCCTTGTCGAGTGAGAGGAGCTTGCCAGCGAGGAAGAGCTTGTCGGGCCTGAAGCTGAGTCGAGCGAGCCCGCCAAGGGCGCACGCGACTCGTTGAGGATCGGCTCCTCCTCCTCCCCACCTTCAGCCAGCTCGCTGCAAGCGGAGCCCCCAGCTCCACCAAGAAGGCATCTCCGTAAGGCCGGGGACGTAGCGGGGCGGCAGACGAGTCAACAGCCGCCGGGCCGTGCGACACGCTCTACCATGGCAAGCACTGTTGCCGCGGGAGTGCCTCACGCCGCTGCGGCAACTGGAGTGGGGTCTTCCCGGTCCACCGCTACTGCCCCTGCCAAGCGGACAAGGGAACCTACTCCTCTGCCTCGTCGCACCGGAGGCGAGCCGGACTTCGATCTCTCCGCACTCAGCTCCGACGAGGAAGAAGAAGAGTAAGATTCTTCGCTGTATTTGTAGTTCTTCAATTCTTGCTGTTTTGTCTTGTATTTGATTTGCTTTGCTCCAAACCCATTCCTTTTCAGGACTCTGGCCCAGAGAGCGGCGAAGAGAGCCAAGGTCCCGGTGATTGTCATCGAGGACGAACCCACCGCGACAGCAGGGGGCGTGTCCGAGACCACGTTGCCGGACCCGGCAACCATTCCTCAAGGCAGCCCCCAGCGCAGCCCCCAGCATAAGTATATGGTTTACTTCCTGCTGTCAGGCGCGCATGGGTGCTCTTTCTTTGCTGATATCTGACTGTTGGTTTGTGTAGGAGCAGAGCAGCCTCACCAGGAGTGCCCGGAAGCCTCTCCCGAAATGCCATCGGCTTCGACTACACCGCCAAGGGAGGATTCCCCGGCAAGGGAGCGTTCTCTGGCAAGGGAGAATTCTCCGGCAAGGGAGAATTCTCCGGCAAGGGATAGTTCTCCGGCAAGGGACAACACCAGCGATCCTCCGGTGGTTGAGACCATGACTGCGGATCCTAGTACAGGTAATCCACTTGCTTGAAAACTTCCCTTTGGTTCTTCTTCTTCTGATTTTCTTTTTGAATATATGCTTGACTTTTCTCCTTTTTCCGTTCGTCAGATCCATCTGCCACGGAGCCGATGGAAACCGAGGTTGCCGGCGAGGAGAACGTGCGCAGCAATACCGACGATGCCGTTGCCACCGAAGGAGAAGCCGGCGCTGATGATCCCGCCGGCGAAGAGGCTGCCAAAGCTGCCGCCGCAGAAGCTGGCGAGGGATCCAGCGATCACACTGATGGCCCCGAGGCTGCAGGAGCGTCAGGCGCTATGCCGACCGCTGATCCCTCCGCCGCTGCTGCAGCGCCAGGCTCCGAAGAGCCCCAGCCCGGCGCCTATTTGAAGGCCGGCGACGGCATCTTCATCAAGCTCCCCTGGGCGTCAAGCTCTAGGGCGCCGGTCGAAGGAGAGGTCTTGGATGGAGAGGTGCTCGCCTCCGCTGGGCTGATGCTGGTCGACGCGCCAAGTAGTAGCAGCGACGAGCCTGAGGAGGAGCGGCTGCTGCGGAAGTTGTTGTCGCTTTGCCGCGCCCGACAACCAAGCTGGAATCCCGAGAAGCGCTTGTCGCGAAGGCGGGAGTGGACATCGAGAAGCACGCGGAGGAGCTCCGGGGTCTCCGGCAGGAAGCTCTCCGGTCCTTGGCAGAGGAGCGGGAGCAAGTCGCCGAGGAGCGGAAAGCCTTCCTCCTCGAGAAGGCTGAAGTTGAAGAGCAACAGCGGCTTGTTGCCGAAAAGCTATCTGCGCAAGAAGGCGAGTTGGCGCAGCACAAGGTCAACCTTGACAGCTACGAGGAGGAGCTTGCCGCGCGCGAGCAAGAAATTGGCGGGGCTCTCAAGGAAGCAAAGGATGCTGCCGCAGCTGCCGAGGCCGCCAAGAAGGAGCTGGAGACGAAGATGGAGCAGCTGGAGGCCGATCTCAAGGCGAGCGGCGAGGAGCTTGCCGCGCTCAAGCGTGAGCGCGAGAAGGACGCCGCCGCTCATGGCGAGCTGCAGGGTCGTCTCGCTGAGAGGAGCAAAGAGCTTAGCGCCGCCAAGGACTCCAACGCAGATCTTGAGTTGAAGCTGGCCACTTTGACCAAGACGCTGGACGGCGCCAGGGAGCAGGAAGTGGCCTTGAAGGAGAAGATCAAGGCCGACGAGGCGCTGCTGGCGAGTGCTGCTGCCGCCCAGAATGCTTTTAGGGAGACTGTGGAGCACTGGACCGAGGGTCTCGTGAATGTTGCCGCCGCCATCGACGAGGAGCTGGCGCAGCTGGGGATGGAGGACCTCGGGTATTCTTCCGACGAGCACCTCCAACCCAGCGCCAAGCTTAGCTTGTTCTTCAAAGGCGTGGCGACGGCCCTCCAGCGACTCCGGGAGAAGATCCCAAAGCAGCTGGCCGACGAGTCACGCAAGATCTGCGCGGGAGTTCTTCAAAAGGTGCTGGTGAAGGTGGCCTTCCGCAACCCAGGCCTCAACCTCACCAACGTCCTTAGGTCCCTGCCGCCGGATGCTGATCTGGAAGCGCTCAAGGACCTTGTCGCACCCATTGTGGACAAGGTGAGCGAGATCAAGAGGGTTGAGGGCGATCGCGTAGATTAGGCCGCCCGTTTTCTCTTTTTCTCTGTCGCTGCTGGTCATGTCATGAGAACAATCTGTTAGAGCTGCGACAAGCTATCGTGTAATATAACTCTACTTTGGGTAGAGATTGCTGTGTTATTTCCTTTACTTGATTCCTTCCTTTGTATGTTTTTGCCCTACACTTTCAGGGAACTTGTCGGCGCAGGCACCTGGGCCGCGAGCGCTGAGTGCGGGACGTCAGCAGCCTACTGGCGGTGCCGCTTCCGACAAGAAACCTTGTCGCAACTAGTCGCAGCTGACTTAAGTTGTTGAGCGGACTCAAAACAAAGTAAGGGCGCAACTAGCTACGAGTTGGTTCCTCCGCGCACAGGTTTTCCATACAAAGCACGGTCGTTCTAGGAAGATAACTTAAAAATTAAAACTGATTGCTCAAACTTTGGCAACTTAGCTTTTCTGTCGTTTGCTTTCCGGTAAGGCGAAACTTCCTTGAATGACGCCTGGTCCACACCATTATCTTCTCCTTTCCCCCCGGCAAACTTGTGGGCGAGGGATCCTTCCTTTCCTTGAGAAAGAGAAAGAAGAGAAAATAATGATATGGAGCCTTATGGCTCGTTATTGTTTACCGGGGGTTGGTGCTGCACAAAGTGTCAGATAACACATGCAAAGTAAAAAGCATGAAATTGACAAGATGTGCGGAGCACATGAGCTTTACTTATGCACGGGGTCTGCGCCCGGCTTTGTACAAAGGATTACATGCAACATCGGCAAGACTTGTACAAAAGGTGGTTGCCGGAAAAGGTTCCGGCAACCGCGCCCTACGGGTAAAACTGACGAAGATGCTCAATGTTCCAGGAGTTGCTCACCAGAATGCCATCTTCGGTCTCAAGGTGGACAGCGCCAGGCCTAGTGACTCGTTTCACCCTGTAAAGGCCTTCCCACTTTGGCGTCAACTTGTTGTAATTCTTGGCGGACTGAACGCGCCGAAGAACAAGGTCGCCTTCCTCGAGACTTCTGGCATTAACTTTGCGGCTATGGTAGCGGCGCAAAGCTTGCTGGTATCGAGCAGCTCGTACAACAGCCTGAAGACGGTCCTCCTCAAGGAGCAGCACGTCATCTTGTCGCAGCTGCTCTTGCTCAAGCTCATCATAAGCGAGCACTCGAGGTGACCCGTATACGAGTTCCGTGGGGAGAACTGCCTCTGCTCCATAGACTAGAGCGAAAGGAGTCTTGCCAGTGGCTTGATTTGGCGTCGTCCTGATCGACCAAAGAACCACCGACAGCTCCTCAATCCAGTTCCTTCCGCACTTGCGCAGCCTGTCGAAAGTCCTAGTCTTGAGCCCGCGCAGCACTTCAGCATTTGCCCTCTCCGCTTGACCGTTGCTTCTCGGATGAGCAACAGAAGCGAAGCAGACCTTGGCGCCAAGATCTTGGACGTACTGCATGAAGGTGCGGCTCGTGAATTGTGTGACGTTGTCGGTGATGATCCTGTTAGGGATCCCGAAACGGCAAACAATCGACCTGAAGAACTTGACTGCTGACTGTGCTGTCACCTTCCTCACTGGTTCCACTTCCGGCCAGTTTGTGAACTTGTCGATTGCAACGTACAAGTACTCAAAGCCCCCGACAGCTCGGGGAAAAGGGCCGAGGATATCGAGCCCCCAGACCGAAAATGGCCAGGATAAAGGGATCGTCTGGAGAGCTTGAGCTGGCTGGTGTATCTGCTTGGAATGGAACTGGCACGCTTCACACTTGGTTACTTGTGCAGTTGCATCCCGGAGGACTGTCGGCCAAAAGAAACCTTGCCGGAACGCTTTGCCGGCAAGTGCTCTTGCGCCAATGTGGTGACCACATATGCCTCCATGTATCTCTGCCAACAGCTTTTGTCCGTCCTCCCGGTGAATACACTTCAATTTCACGCCGTTGAGTCTTCTTCTGTACAGTGTGTCGTCGACAAACTGGTACATACTTGACTGCCGGGCTACTCTTTCCGCTTATTCTTGCTCCTCGGGAAGTTCCCCTGTCTGAAGGAAACGGACGATTTGTTGTGCCCATGCTGGAGCTTGCGGCTCGACAACAAAGACTAAAGGCACATCTGCTGCTGCGGGAACATCCGCTTCTACGGCGAGAACGTGCGGCTCAGCCGGAGCTTGACGTTCCCCGGCAAGCTTGCCGGAGCAAAACTTGTCGGGAGCATCTGTTTCAACGGAACAAACCCTAAGGCTTGCCGGAGCAGACTGCTCCTCAGCACCTTTGGTGTTGATCTTGAGGACCTTCTTGGCGGCGGCTTCGGGGTGCTCTGCCGGAAAATAGTCACCAGAAATCAACTTCCTCTTCTTGCTCTGTCCAGTTGATGGCGTTACAGACGGTTGAGTCAGCTTGAGCACAAAGATCCTTGGTTCCACAGGTAACTTAAGTGCGGCGCACTTTGACAGGCCATCGACAATGTCGTTCTGAGCTCTTGGAACATGTTCCATCTGTAGGCCATCAAAGTGCTCTTCTAGCTTTCTCACTTCATCAATGTAGGCTTCCATCAACGGACTCTGATAATTCTTGTTCACTTGGCGGACGACAAGCTGTGAGTCACCCCTGACAATGAGCTTCTTAATCCCAAGGTCTGCTGCGATCCTGAGACCGGCAAGCAAACCTTCATACTCTGCGGTATTGTTCGTTGCTTTCTCCTTGGGAAAGTGCATCTGAACTACGTACTTGAGGTGCTCTCCAGTGGGTGCAACAAGTAGCACGCCCGCACCGGTGCCTTGCAGCGAGAAGGCACCATCAAAGTACATCAGCCACTCTTTGCTTGCTTCCTTAACGGGGATGCTTGTTTCTGGAATTTCTTCATCTTGTGTTGGCGTCCACTCTGCTATGAACTCTGCCAATGCTCTGCTTTGGATAGTTGAAGTGCTCTCAAACTGGAGGCCAAAGCTTGACAGTTCCAGTGCCCACTCGACAATCCTGCCTGTTGCTTCTGGATTTTGCAGTATCCTCTTCAGCGGAAAACGAGTGACGACTGTGATCTCATGTGCTTGGAAGTAATGGCGTAGCTTTCTCGAGGCCATGAGAAGGCCGAAAAGCAATTTCTGCACACCAGAGTACCTTGACCTAGCCCCTTGCAGAAGGGAACTGACAAAGTAAACTGGGCGCTACACCATTCTTTTCTACATCTTCTCACACGCCTGCGCAGATCCATCTTTGTCGGGACCAGAGCTTGTCGGTGAAGTCCCCTGCTTGTCGCTGGATGCATCTGCCGTGGTTGCTGGCTCATCATCCGCCTCCCTCTCTGCTACTAACGCAACACTAACCACTTGATTGGTTGCCGCTATATAGAGCAGCAACTTCTCTTGTGGCTTAGGTGCGACAAGTGTTGGAGTGGAGGACATGTATCTCTTTAAGTCCTGCAGCACAGCCTCTACTTCCGGAGTCCATCTCATTGGTCCTGCCTTTTTCAATATTTTGAAAAATGGCAAGGCGCGCTCAGCAGACCTAGAGATAAACCTGCTGAGAGCAGCTACGCAACCGGCAAGTCTTCGTACATCCTTGACGCGCTTTGGTGCTTCAATCTGCTCAATGGCCTTGATCTTGTCGGGATTGGCTTCAATTCCCCGCTGAGACACGAAGAACCCGAGAAGTTTGCTGGAGGGGACTCCACACACACACTTCTCGGGGTTAAGCTTGAGGTTGATCTTGCGCAGATTTGCAAAGGTTTCGTCTAAGTCTTGAATCAGAGTCGCCTTGTCCTTGCTCTTGACCACTATGTCATCCATGTAGGCTTCCACATTTCTGTGTATTTGCGGTTCAAAAGCGTCATGGACTACCCTTGCAAATGTTGAACCAGCATTCTTTAAACCGAAAGACATCCGTACGAAACAGTATGTGCCACATGGGGTGATGAATGGGGTCTTCTCTTCATCCTCTTCTGCCATGAAGATTTGATGGTATCCTGCGTATGCATCAAGAAATGAAAGCAAGTCACATCCGGCCGTGGAGTCAACAATCTGGTCGATGCGCGGCAAGGGAAATGGGTCTTTGGGACAAGCTTTATTGACATCGGTAAAGTCAATACAAAGCCTCCATTTCCCGTTTGCCTTGTGCACAACTACAGGGTTGGCCAACCACGTAGGATGGAGCACTCCTCTGACGAGGCGTACTGCTTCCAATTTCTTGATTTCTTCTGCGATGAATTCTTGGCGCTCCAGTGCCTATTTCCTGACTTTCTGCTTGATGGGCCGCGCATGAGGACAGACGGCAAGATGGTGCTCGATTACTCTCCTGGGAACACCGGGGATGTCAGACGGTTGCCATGCAAATACGTCGACGTTCGCCCGCAGGAAAGCAACGAGCGCGCTTTCCTATTTAGGGCCAAGAGTGGCACTGATGGTGAAGGTACCACCAGTGCCATCCTCCTTGGCGGACACCTTCTTGGTCTCTGGTGGAGCTACCATTGTTTTCTTACACTTGCCGGTGGAGCTCGATGGTGCGTCCTCGACGGTAGCGCAGTTTCGCACGTTCTGATGGAACGCACTTATTACCACGGCAGGGTGGACATCTGGGATGTTGTGCTGTACGCGACTGAATCTCTGGATGTACTTGCGCAGGGGCTCTCCTTCCTTCTGGGCGAGCAGATGAAGGTCGCTCTCTTGGCCATGAGGCTTGTGGCCGCCTGTATAGGCACCGACAAACTGATGGCATAGGTCTGCCCAGGAGGATATGGAGTTGTCCGGCAAGTGCATGAGCCAGGATCTGACATTGGGCTTGAGCACCAGCAGGAAGTAGTTGGCCAGGATCTTGTAGTCCCGCCCCCCGGCAGCTTGCACCGCGATGGTGTAAATGCTGAGGAACTCTGACGGATGCGACTTGCCGTCGTACTTCTCTGGTACATCTGGCTTGAAAATCTTCGTGCTGGGCCACTGGACTTGCCGCAGCTCATGAGTGAACGCAGGGCAACCTACCGCATATGGAAAGTCGCATGGTTCCCCTGGTGCATGCATGTCGACAGAGGGCCCAGCGCGCTGGTCCGATTGATGCCGCGCTTCTCTTCGGCGCTCGATGCGAGTACGAGCGTCTTCTTGCTGCCGTTCGTGAAGAACTTAGCGCTAATCGCGACGAGCTCATGGATCTGATGATGCGGTGGAGTCGCTGTCGAGGTGGATCCGGCAAGTCGGTGATCTTGGCCTTCGGGATGGAGAGTGCATGGTGGTTGCACCCCCACCGGTTTCGTCGCCATCGGCTCCTGCCTGGCAGTTCTCCCGTGACAGCGATGTACTCGGCTGCTGCGGAGTGTCGCCGTTGGCAAAGCCGATGAGACTCTGAATGGTGGCCCTCCATCCGTCGATCTTGTCTTCCATTGGAGGGTAATCCAGGAGCAGTTGAGCTCGCACCAAAGCTTCTGCTGGAGTGGTGGGCGGCAGTGGCGAACGGTGCGAGGAGCGGGATATGCTCGGACTTCTAACTATGTTAGAAGGAGCAGTATCCCGTCCAGGCGACCGTGTCTCGCTCGTGCCAGCATGTTGGCGTGCATGCTGGTCTTGAGCACCCCGAGATCCACCAGCTCGATCTTGGTCCAACAAACGTATGGCACTGCGAATACCATGACGCTGTCGATCCTGCGCCTCCTGAGACGGGTGCGGTGCATGTACGGACGCCGAGGTCTGCGCAGCCTTGTCGTTGGACCTGGAAGCACTGTGAGCTCCCTCGTCGATGCCCGTTCTTCCGCCGGCGTCTACCCCACCACTCGTTTGCTCCGGTGGTGGTGGGATCGACGTGGACGGAACAGCTGCCGTCGAAGTCTTCTTCTTCGGCGGCATGTCGATGAAGAAGATAAATATCTAGCTCGTGTGAACGCCGGATCAGGTTCACACAACCTCGACGCCCCCTACCTGGCGCGCCAAAGATGTCGGGGAAACTGATCCATGAACACCTATGGGACCGGCAGACCGAGCCCCTTTCGGTTCGGCGGGGGGCGGAGATCGCACGAAGAGCGGATCGAGGCGAAGCACACGAGCAGTTTACCCAGCTTCGGAGCTCTCCGGAGAGATAACACTCCTACTGCTGCATGTCTGAGTGTATTGAGTTCTTGCTCGGGAGCGCTGAGTGCTACAGTACACACTAGCTGCTAACGAGACCGAACATGAGTGTTTTTCTGCCTTCCCTCCCCCCTCTACGTTGCGTATGGGCCTCCTTTTATATGCTGAAGGGGTCACCGACAGATGGCAACATAGATAAGGGTAAAAATGGAAAAGGAATTCCGGTTGGTACAACCACCTGTACAGTCTATCCTACCTAACCCTGACGGCAGGGGACAAAGGCATTAAATGCCCGTCTGCGTCGCCTAAATAGTGCAGAAAGGGACCGTCAGGGACGCCACCGCTCGCCACGATGGCAGTCTTGTCAGTGTCGCTTGCCACCGTGCACCGCTGGTTGCACAGCCTCCTGCCACGCGCGCCTGGAAAGGCCCCAGGGAGACACGTTGGTGGATGTGCTGGAGCATGGGTACAGAGTGGTATCTTGCCGCGGCAAGCGCCTTGCCGCGGCCGTTGTCTTGTCGCGTCCGGAAGCTTGTCGCTCGCCAGGCCTTGCCGGGACGCGTGGCGCGTCGCGGCAAGTTCCTTGAGATGCATTGGTTGGCCTTCCCGGCAAGCTCCTCTTGCCGGGGCCTTGTCTCCTTGGCTTGGATACTTTGTTCTTGAATGGCTCCAAAGGAACCACGGAGGACCTTGGCGGTTACCCGGCAAGCCATGCCGTGGGGTGCTGCGCCTGCCCGTGCACGAGTTCGGGATACTAGGGTACCCCTACTCTAGTACACCAACAGGTAATGATCTTTCTTAGTAGCCTTATTTAATTTGCGGAAATCAATTACCATCCTATAACCTGTGATAAGTCTTTGCGGAATCAATTCATCTTTATCATTAGGGACAACAGTAATACCTCCCTTCTTAGGGACACAATGGACATGACTTACCCACTGACTATCAGCAACGGGATAAATTATACCTGCCTCCAGAAGCTTGAGTATTTCTTTTCTTACCACTTCTTTCATTTTAGGATTCAAACGTCGTTGAGGATCACAAACTGGTTTGGCATCCGCTTCCAAATTTATTTTATGTTGACATAGAGTGGGATTGATGCCCTTAAGATCATCCAGATATATTTTATTTTCATCAAGATAAGCATATTTAAGATTATCAGGCAACAGTTTAAGCTCAAACACGGGATGACCCTTGGGTGGAGGAGGATCCCCTAGGATTTCAATAGGCAAATTGTGTTGCAGAATAGGTTCTTGTTTAAAGAATACTTCATCTATTTCCCTTCTTTCATTCATAACATATCATTTTCATGGTCTAGCAAATAGTGTTCTAAAGGATCATTAGGAGGTACGGCAATAGAAGCAAGACCAATAATTTCATCCTTACTAGGCAATTCTTCCTCATGATGTTGTTTATTAAATTTAGAGAAATTAAACTCATGAACCATATCATCCAAGCCAATAGTAACAACATTCTTTTCGCAGTCTATCTTAGCATTAGCAGTATTCAAGAAGGGTCTACCAAATATAATGGGACAAAAGTTATCTTGTGGAGAACCAAGAACAAGAAAATCAGCGGGATATTTGGTTTTTCGACACAAGACTTCAACATCTCTAACAATTCCCATTGCAGATATAGTATCTCTATTGGCAAGTTTAATTGTAACATCAATATCCTCTAAGTCAGCAGGTGCAATATCATGCATAATTTCTTTGTATAAGTCAATGGATATAACGCTAGCACTAGCACCCAGATCACACAAGCCATGATAACAATGATCTCCTATTTTAACAGAAATAACAAGCACGCCTACCACAGGTCTATATTTATCTCTAGCACAGGGTTTAGCAATTCTAGCAGTTTCACCGCAAAATTGAATAACATGCCCATCAATACTATCAGACAAGAGATGTTTAACAATAGCAATATTGGGTTATACTTTGACTTGCTCAAGAGGTGTATAAGTTCTAATATTGCTTTTACGGACAACAGTTGAAGCTTTAGCATGATCCTTCATTATAACGGGAAAAGGTGGTTTCTCAATATAAGAAGTGGGAACAATAGGATCATTATAAGTGACAGTCTTTTCTTCAACTTTAATAGGTGTAGCTACTTTTACTTCTATGGGAGGATAATATTTAGACCACTTCTCCTTGGGGAGATCAACATAAGTAGCAAAAGATTCACAGAAAGAAGCTACTATCTCAGAGTCAAGTCCATATTTAGTGCTAAACTTATGGAAAATATCGGTATCCATAAAAGATTGAACACAATCAAACTTAGGTGTCATACCTGACTCCTTACCTTCGTCGAGGTCCCAATCTTTAGAGTTGCATTTAATTCTATCCAATAAATTCCATCTAAATTCAATAGTCTTCATCATAAAAGAGCCAGCACAAGAAGTATCGAGCATGGTGCGATTGTTATCAGAAAGCCGAGCATAAAAACTTTGCATAATGTGGGGACCGATTCTCCGGGTATTAATTCCTAGAAAATGGCCCTTGTACTCATCAGCCCCAGGATAACTGTTAGCTGATGAAGCACCAACTTGATACAGAAATTCCAAGCAAAACATAAAATATGTAGTACAAGACCATTCTGGTCTGTGAGTACAACAAATGGTTTCTATCGGTTGATGGCGGAAGCGGGTTGTGAAACATCAGTGTCCATGGAACTCCATTTCCCACGGGAACAGCTGAGCAGGTAAACTCCTATCTTCGCGAGGCTGCTATCACCGTTGCATAGGTTCTGGGCTGTCATCACGATCGCTCCTCTCCGCGCAAGAAATCTGGCCAAGACAATTGCCAGGGACAAGCCAGTGAGTACTTTGAATGTACTCGCAAACATTATGAACACAGGGATAATATTGCAATGATGTGCTGAAAATATTTTATACTCATGACGTCAGTCACAAAAATATAAATATAACTCTGATGCGTGTAAGCATGTTATATATGAATATGTAATATCATAGAAGTATTAAAAATATAATGAAATAAATAACAAGCATGCCACAATCGGGCGTCTGAGCGACACCACATAAAGGGCTTTAAAAGAAATGCCACAGTCGGGCGTCTGAGCGACACCACATAAAGGGCTTTAAAAGAAATGCCACAGTCGGGCGTCTGAGCGACACCACATAAAGGGCTTTAAAAGAAATGCCACAGTCGGGCGTCTGAGCGACACCACATAAAGGGCTTTTAAAGAAATGCCACAGTCGGACGTCTGAGCGACATCACAGACAGGGCTTTAAAAGAAATGCCACAGTCGGGCGTCTGAGCGACACCACATAAAGGGCTTTGAAAGAAAAACAATCATAGTGAATATTCAAGAGGTAGAACCATCCCAGGGATATTTGATAAATACCAATAATATCACGGGTTAGTCCACAACAATAATAACCATAATTATCACAAGTCACAAGTTGTGATTCTAGTTCTGGTTTAACAGTTCACCTCCGAAGACCAACACTAAGACCGACACTCGACCCATCCCAGACTGTAATCCTTAACCATGGACACGGCTATTCGAATAGGTTTAATCTCTGCAGAGGGTGTACTCTTTACCCATGAGTAACGGATTTCTATAGTCCATCAGGACTAATTCCGTCTACGGTCTTTTTGTTGAAAACACACCTAACTTGCACACACCAGCTTAACTCACACGTGTCTGGAATCACCCACGACACCTGTCAAGCAAACTCTAAGTGGGGAGGCTACAACCTCGCGTAGCATGGGATCAAATTTATTTTTGCACGCTCTAAGGGGTGGCCTCCCCTCTCGGTCTCAACCGGAAACACCCATGCCCCCGGACCAGGTGGCCTGCCTACCAGCTACAACCGGTATCTTCCACCCTGGCCTCTCTGTACGGTGTGTGCTAGGAAGAGGTTGACAACTTACTGAACCGTACTCTACTTGTTGTAGAGACGAGTGGTAGTACGAAACAAGTATGGGGGTTACTGGAACAAGACTCGATCTATGGTCAACTCGGGAGGTTTAAGTATTCCCTGCATGATTAGCATAACGAATATATTTCAAACAACAGAGTCACCGCTCATATTATCTTACCATGCCATACCAGACATAACCGTCCCGACGGAGACCGGCGACAAACTCATGCCTACCCAAGGCAGAGGTTTTCCCGGGTTCCTGCTGGTATGCATGCAAGGCACATGAGAATGATTATCATCACAAGTGTGATCATTTCCAACAGCATGGAAATCTCAAATATGCATCCATGCACATGATCATCTCACATGAAATAACAATTTCTCCAAAAAGAGGTAGTGTGATAAATGTGTCAACGAACACTCAAAAATATCATTCCAGGGTTCAGAATGCTTGCCTTCAGGTCATGGGAAGGCAGGGTGCATTTCAAACTCTTGAATTACTTCTCCTTCCTTCAAAATCCTATTTTAAACATATAAAAGAATTAACACACAACAATAAAAACAGCACAAAAAGTTGTTTGGAAATTTTTCAATTAAATCTTAAAATAAACTAGATCAAATTTGAGAGAGGTAGGAAAAAGAATTAATTCATTTGGAGTTATATTTAAAAAGATAAAGCCAGTCAAAGATTTGGTCAAAATCTGTTTTTAATAATAAACAGAAAAGAAAACGTTTCGGGCAGAATACGCCTTCAAAACGGGGAGACGTACTCGGGGTATTTACGCTTCCACTTAAACGCGTGGAGACGGGGCTGGGTCTCTGACACTGGGTCCAGGGGCCCCACTGGTCAGGTTTGACCAGTCCCCACTCCCTCCTCTTCTCTGCCCGAGCCGAGACGGGGCGTCCGGCGATCGTCGCCGGTGAACGGCGTCTTTTCGCGGGCATCTAAGAGCAGGAAAGGATTTGCCACTCCTAGGCGGTCCTTCCGGTGGTCGCATGGTCGCCAGAGGTGGAGGGAGTCGCCGGCGGCGAGCTCCGTGGCGGAGGGGGCTTCGGGGACAAAGTGATTTTTGGGCTGCGGTGGTCTCCGGCCAAAATTGAGCGAGGGGTTGTGTTTGCGAAAGGAAGGGAGAGTTCTTGGTGGAGAGAATGGAGAGGTAGAGGCACTGGTGGCGATGGAATCGGCCGGGGCTTGGCGGCGACCGAACCGGCCAGACTCGGGGAAGAAGGCCTTCCGTTGCTCGACTGCTGGCCAAGGCAACCCTAGGAGGATCATATGAGGTTGCTCGAGGACTCGATTGAGCTCCGGGGCCCTTATATACGCGGTGGAGGTCGGTTCCGAGGTGGCCGGCGATAAGGACGACGGCGAACCGTCTTTCTGTAACAATGGCGACGTGGCGGCGACGCGCGCTAGGAGACGAAGCTGCGGATAAGCTTGCGAAGCTCCAGGGGGCAGCTGGCAAGCGGGGAAGGCTCGGGCGGCGCCGACCTGGGCAGGGCTGTCAGGCGGCCGTGGCGGCTAGTCCTTGGCTTGCCGGGGACGCGGCGAGGGTCTACTTGGCATGTTGCGGTGAGGGGGAGCATGTAGCGTGCAAGGGGACACGGCGTGCTGGCTGCGGTCGGTCACGGGCTGGGGTGAGTGCGGGGCGTGACGCGGCGGCTCGGGCGCCGCTCGTGCAATACGCGCACTCTAGGCGCGTCCAGTGCATGCACGGAAGGTGTTCGACACAATGCCGTGGCATGCTACAGGTCACAGGTGAGGTTGGCAAGCAACAGAACTAGGTTAGAGATAGAGGGAAACTCCAGGGACAAGGTGGTTTGGTCAGGTGGCCAAGTTCATAATGTATACTTGAGATCATGCCAAATCAGTCCATGCACTCCAGGTGTTTGTCAAAATGCCAAAGGCACCTAGGCTATTCTTGCAGGGGCCAAATCTTCCAGATCAGTGTCTCCTTGGATGCACAAGAGGGTGGTGAGGTTAGTTGGTGAAAAGCACAAACTTGCTAGTGCAAGTTTTGCAGAACTTCAAATCTGGACAGGATGTGAATGGCATTATTTCATGCACCAAAAATATGCCAATGGTGGCATGCTCCTGGGCTTAGGGGTTTAGCATGTAGGACTACAAGTAGGGAAAAGAACCTAGGGCCAAAGAGCAAGCAAGAGTATGGTTGCTGCACAAACCATCATGTTGGACTAGAATGGAGATGAGGTTGATTCACTCAAAAATTTCAAAGAACATCCCTGGATTTTTGCATATAATGGAATCATATGCTCCGACTGACATCCCATAATTTTGGTGGAAGCTAGAAACAAATATTTAAAAGGGTTGTAGTGCAAAAATGCCTACTGGACCAGAGAAGAAAAACATGTGTAATACTCAAAATATGCAATGAAATAAATATATTAATGCACAAAAGTGATTTAGAGGCATCACAGGACATCTCCAAATTTTGGTGGAATTTTTAGTTAAATTTATCAAATGGATGTAGTTCAAAAAGGGCTCCAAAACTTAAAACAAGTCATTTTAATGAATATAGCTCAGGGTGAAATAATTTAATAAATAATCCTACTGATTAGGAATTTGTTTTAATGAGATGGCATGGAAGTTCAATATGTTTGGAAGGATCCACTTGGGAAAAATAAATCCTTAATATTAAAAGAAAGGTTCTGAAATCAACAGAAATATTCCTGCAGGCAAATTTTTTAACTCTTGGCAAAATTTTAATAACTAAAACCTGGTTGAATTTTTGGGGTGTTACACATAATTACTTATCTTGAGAGATCATGATTGGGGAATGAATATAACATTGCTTTAAGACTCCCCCGAGCTTGAGCGATGCTTTCTCCTTCGCGAGGCCAGAAATTATATATATATATAATTGCGATCACGATGAACAAGATGCATAGGGTAATACTTTTGATGAAATTCCAATTTCAATCTTTTATAGTTCCATGATCGCATATCATCACATAGCCTATACCATGTCAATGCGTCTCCCTTCAAAGATAAAGGGAAGGCCTTCTTCTTAACAACATCATCGGGTATACCTACAAGCTTAAATAGTCCACAAACATCATCCACATAGTGTAGATGTTCATCAGGATGCTTTGTTCCATCTCCTGTAAAAGTGTTAGCTAGCGGTTTTTCCATCAAACCCGAAGGAATCTCAAAAGGAGTTTCATTTTCAATAGGTTCAGTAGGTTGAGTAGGTTGAGGAGCAACTCTTTGCTCTACTGGACGGGGTGAAGATACCCCGAACAAGCCCCTCAGACAATTACTTTCCATAGTAACAAGTGACCGAAAATTTCAGCACACTAAATAAATTTTTCCTTACCAAATTCCACCTACCAAAGGCGCTTCACTCCCCGGCAACGGCGCTAGAAAAGAGTCTTGATGACCCACAAGTATAGGGGATGTATCATAGTCCTTTCGATAAGTAAGAGTGTCGAACCAAACGAGGAGGAGAAGGAAATGATAAGTGGTTTTCAGCAAGGTATTCTCTGCAAGTACTGAAATAAGTGGTAACAGATAGTTTTGTGATAAGATAAATTGTAATGAGCAACAAGTAACAAAAGTAAATAAAGTCCAGCAAGGTGACCCAATCCTTTTTGTAGCAAAGGACAAGCCTGGACAAACTCTTATAATAGGAAAAGCGCTCCCGAGGACACATCGGAATATCATCAAGCTAGTTTTCATCACGCTCATATGATTCGCGTTCGGTACTTTGATAATTTGATATGTGGGTGGACCGGTGCTTGGGTGCTGTTATTACTTGAACAAGCATCCCACTTATGATTAACCTCTCTTGCAAGCATCCGCAACTACAACAAAAGTATTAAGGTAAACCTAACCATAGCATGAAACATATGGATCCAAATCAGCCCCTTACGAAGCAACGCATAAACTAGGGTTTAAGCTTCTGTCACTCTAGCAACCCATCATCTACTTATTACTTCCCAATGCCTTCCTATAGGCCCAAATAATGGTGAAGTGTTATGTATTCGACGTTCACATAACACCACTAGAGGCTAGACAACATACATCTTATCAAAATATCGAACGAATACCAAATTCACATGACTACTAATAGCAAGACTTCTCCCTTGTCCTCAGGAAAAAACGTAACTACTCACAAAGCATTTCATGTTCATAATCAGAGGGGTAATAATATGCATAAAGGATCTGAACATATGATCTTCCACCAAATAAACCAACTAGCATCAACTACAAGGAGTAATCAACACTACTGGCAACCTACTAGCACCAATCCCGGACTTGGAGACAAGAATTGGATACAAGAGATGAGCTAGGGTTTGGAGATGAGATGGTGCTGGTGAAGATGTTGATGGAGATTGCCCTCTCCCAATGAGAGCAGCGTTGGTGATGACGATGGTGATGATTTCCCCCTCCCGGAGGGAAGTGTGCCCGGCAGAATAGCTCTGCCGGAGCCCTAGATTTGTTCCGCCAAGGTTCCGCCTCGTGGCGGCGGAGTCTCGTCCTGAAAGGTTGCCTCCTCTCTTTTTCTCATCGAAAGACTTCATATAGGAGAATATGGGCGTCGGAGAGCCACCAGGGGGTCCACGAGGTAGGGGGCGCACCCCCCACCCTCGTGAGTAGGGTGTGGGCCCTTTGGCCTTCATCTTAGGCGATGATTTTTCTTTATTTATTTTAAGATATTCTGTGGAGTTTCAGGACTTTTGGAGTTGCGCAGAATAGGCCTCCAATATTTTCTCCTTTTCCATCCCAAAA
The DNA here is from genome assembly GCF_018294505.1 of Triticum aestivum. NCBI lineage: Eukaryota > Viridiplantae > Streptophyta > Magnoliopsida > Poales > Poaceae > Triticum > Triticum aestivum. The sequence goes on along the minus strand of NC_057798.1, from coordinate 301,270,873 downwards.
CTCCAGCTACCGACATTCTCCCTCTTCATGTAAACCTTGTAAAATAAGAGAGAATAGCCATAAGTATAGTGACATAACGTGAAATAACAACCCATAATGCAATAAATATTCATATAAAAGCATGATGCAAAATGGACGTATCAGTGAGACACAAAGAAGCCGAGTAGCTTGCAAGACGGAATGCCAAACAAACACTTCTCAGGGTTCAACCTCAAGTTGATCTTGCGCAAATTTGCAAATGTCTCTTCTAGGTCTTGAGTGAGTGTTGATCTGTCCTTGGTCTTGACCACTATGTCATCCATGTAAGCTTCAATGTTTTCATTTACCACATGGTTCAAAACCAATTTGCACTGCCCTTGCAAAAGTGGATCCAATGGTTTTTAACCCAAAGGGTATTCGCACAAAGCAGTACGTGCTGCATGCGGTAATAAACACGGTCTTCTCCTCGTCCTCCTTGCACATGAATATCTGATGGTATCCAGAGTATGCATCCAAGAAGGAAAGAAAATCGCACCTGAAAGTGAAATCCACAATCTGGTCGATGCGCGGCCAGGGGAACAGGTCCTTCAAGCATGCATTATTTAGATTTGTGAAGTCCATGCAAAGCCTCCACTTCCCATTCGCCTTGCGCACCACTACCGGGTTTGCCAACGAAGTCGGATGCAACACTCGTCTGACCAAACTAGATGCTGCAAGTTTCTCGATTTCCTCGATAATGACTTGCTGCCATTCCAAAGCTTACTTTCTAACCTTCTGCTTGACGGGTCGGGCATGAGGGCAGACAACTAGGTGGTGCTCGATTACCTCCCCGGGAACATCAGGGATGTAAGCTGGTTGCCAAGCAAACACATCTACATTCGCCCGCGGGAAGGCAATGAGCATGCTTTCCTATTTGTCATCAAGGGTGGAGTTGATGGTGAATGTACCACCAGCGCCAGCCAGCCCTGCGGGGACCTTCTTTACAGCTGGTAATGCAACTTTGACCTCTTGCCAGTGGAGCTCTCCGGCAAATCATCGATCGGTGCGGCGCACTCCGGAGAGACGCACTTCCCAGATTCCTTACTGGTATCCCCACCAGCCTTATTGCCTTTCTCACTCTCCCTGGAGGGAGCTACAGCTTCCACAGCCTCGTAGCGACCACATCAGGGTACATCTTATCCACGCAGATGATTGCATCTTTCTTGTCTGATGGGATGGAGATGACGTTCATTGGCCCTGGCGTTTTCAGTGTGTTGTAGGCGTAATGAGATGGAGCCATGAACTTTGCCACAACTGGACAGCCAAGAATCCCATTGTACGACTGAGGGAGATCAACCACAGAAAACACAACCTTCGTGGTCCGGTAGTTCAACTCTCCACCAAATGTCACTGGTAGCGTAATCTTCCCCTTAGGACAACTCCTGCCGATATTGATTCCTTGAAACATGCCAGTAACTTTGAGTTCCTCATATGATATTTGCAACTTGCTGATTACCTTGCGGGAGATCAGGTTCAACCCTGCCCCACCTTCAACCAACATCCTTGTGACCTTGAGGTTGCAGGTTGTTGGTGAAACCAACAACAGCAAGCAACCTACTGTTGTAGTGCGGTCAGGGTGGTCCTCTTCGTCGAAGATGTTGGGCGGGCGGGACCACTTGAGCGGCTTCCGGGAGCCTACTATGTGCTCTATGACATTGACTTCATGTGCGCACTGTTTATGCTGGCGAGAGGACTGCAAAGATGCCCCTCCATCAATGCATAGGGCCTCAGTGGCTTTCTGGAACTCCTGCTTACTGGTCTCCTCGTCATCCCCGCCATCAGTTTCATCATCATCTTCCCTCTTATCACGGCCTCTAGCGGGCTTTTCGTGCGGCTGGGGAGCCTTGCAGTGGCGTCCTCCTCTGCCGCCCTGGCCCTTCCAGCCAGCACCTTCTTGGTCTCTTTCCTTGTCGCACTTCTCATACTTAGTGTTCTGCTTTTTGACGAGCTGCTCGACCTAACGGCAGTCTTGGAGATCATGGCCCTTGGATTGATGGATCTGTCAGTACGGCCCATCTGTCTTCTCGGTTTTTTCGACTGCCGCAGCCTCCCGGCAATCAGCGCACGTGCTAGCTTCCTTGACGGGGGCTTTGATCTTGGCCTTCTTGCCGGTACTAGGGGTACTACAACCCTCCATAGCCAGTACCACTTTCTCGGTGTGCTTCTTGTTGCGCTTCTTATTCTTCCTCTATGGGTTAGTGTCACCGTCATCGTCTTCTGAGTCAACTTCGACACCGTCTTCTTCTCCGGGGAGTCGTCTCCCTTCCCCGATACGGGCACACTTATCCACCAAGGTGTACAGCTCATTCGCAGTCTTGGGCAACCGGACGTTCATCTTGCAACGTATCCTCCTATTGCGCACATTTGACTGGAACACATGAATGACTATTGCCGAGTGGATATCTGGAAAGTTCCTGATAACCCGGCTAAACCTCTGCATATACTTTTGCAGATTCTCCCCTTGCTTCTGCGGAAGGAGCTGCAACTCACTTGGTCGTCCTGGCTCTTGATGGCCGCCCGTGAAGGCACCAACAAATTCATTGCATAGGTCTACCTAGGACGCAATGGAATTCTCTGGCAGGTGCATCAGCTAGGACCTCACGTTTTGCTTGAGTGCTAAAGGGAAGTAGTTAGCGAACACCGTTTCATCCCTTCCTCCAACAGCTTGAAAAGTGATGGCGTAGATGCTCAAGAACACTATCGGGTTCAGTCTTCCATCATATTTTTCTGGTATTTCTGGCTTGAAAACGCGAGCAGATGGCCAACAGACGTGCCGCAACTCGTGAGTGAAGGTGGGGCACCCGACCTCGAAAGGCAAGTACCCGCCTTCACTGGGCGTGGGTTTGTCGACGACTAGGCCATTGCGCCTGTTAGACTGGCGGCGGGTTTCGCTACAACGCTCTATGGTGATGCACACATCTTCCCTTTGCCGATCTTCTAGGACCTGCCGCTGATCTCAACGGGTCCGAGGATAAGAGGAAGCCATGGATGCCCCGCTGGGCTCTTGGTCGCACGGTTCAGGCCGTAGTCTCCATGCTGGTGGTCGAGGAGGCGACTGTACTGTCGAAATGTCCCCCTTGACACGGTCAGTAGCTCGGGCCGTGGTTGTCAGTTGTGGGCGCCGTGGTAGTCCCGCCCACTGTGATCCTTCCACCTCAGCAAAACCAAGCAAACTCTGGATGGTGGCTCTCCACTTGTCCATTTGATCGACTACTGGCGGGTATCTCAGCAGGAGCTGGGCTCATGCCATGGCTTCCAAAGTAGTGCTCGGCATAGACGACGAGGCAGACCGTGACGTCGCCCGACTCCTGTTGGTTCCAGTAGTGGTGACGCTGCGTTCCCATCGCTGCGAGCCTGTCGCCACAACAGCATGGTGGTGAGAGGGGTGTGCTTGGGGATCGACGACCCCTTTCAGCGCTCCGTCTTGGTTGCCCTGCCCTAGGCAAGGCGCGTCTCCCACAGTTGCGCCTATGGCTGGAGCAGTCAGGGGGTCACGGCTTGCCCCATGATGAGCATTGTCGCTGCGTCTATGACCACTAGCACGGTGGAGAGGTGGAGGCAGTACGTTCTCCCCACCCGTGCCCTGTGAAACATGGCCGCCAAGATGTTGCTAGTGTTGCCCTACTCCGGCGCCTTCCACTCCTGCTTCAGCTGCAGAGGGGATGACGACAGCGTCGCCAGCGCTGGTCATGTCCCCCACAACGTCTACGTCCACTAACACTGCCGCGACTCCTATAGGAGCAGCAGCCGCATGCGAGGGGGCCTTCGAGGTGGAAGGTTGAGCCGCTATGCCGGGCTTCTTTCTTGGGCGCCATGGGTGATGACGCAGACGATGGAGAAGGAAATGAGGGAGATTGATGCGCTGATCACAACCTCAGGTTCGTGCAGGCACTCCCCCTACATGGCGCGCCAAAAATGTCGCAGTGGAACACGATCACCTATGGGGCCGTCATCCCCTTGTGGTTTGGCAAGGGGGAGGGTCGCAATGCACAAAGAGAAAAGGCATGGAAACTGCACGACAATGATGACATCGGTGTTTTTAACCCAGATTCGAGCCGCTGCGAGGCATAAAACCCTACTCCTGCTTTGGTGTATTGAGGGAGGGACCGCGAACATCATGCGGGGGTCTAGTCCGACAAGGGTGCCTCGGGGAGACCAGCTACGCGCGTATGAGTGTACAAGGTACGGATCCTCTCTTAGTTAGCCACGGTCCTCCTTTTATATGCTAAGGGGTTACCACAATGGCAAAACGGTCATTATATGCTGATTAGATAGCCAACAGGGCTATCATACATAACTCTGGTATTTAGGGCAAAGTGCATTAAATGCATTGCTAGGTGTCAAGTTGTGGATGCAGCCTAGCAAGCCTACCATGCCGCTTAGTCACTCCTTGTCTATCAGCTTGACACGCCTCTGCATGGGTGTCACATGGAGGTAATTTTCCTTCCGAATGGCTGCCATGTGCCAAGTAACATCCACTTAATCACCTGGAGGCTCAATACTGCATCGATAGGTGACTCGGGTTGCGATGCGGTGGAGCGGTGGAGTCTTGGCAGGGTGTACCGCCATCAACAGTCCAGTAGTCCTGCCACAGGAATATTGGCTTCGTCCTAGGGGCGGCCTCGACCTGGCCGAACTCGCCTGCTCGGAAAGGAGGCTTTCCTTAATGATATCCAATTTCTTTGGCTTGTCTTGGTCTTCTTGATTAGCTGTTTGATCCCTCAAAGAGCTATCTCACTGGCTTGGGCTTGACTTGGATGCTTGGTGCCATTTGCTTCTTTAGTTGTCATGCCTGTGTATAGTCCGGGCAACATACACGAGGGTTTGTTGCACCAACACATGGACTAAGGTAACCGCTTGTCTCTGATATTACCATTCATCCAACCTAACTTTAAGGGGCATGCTACAGAATGCTTTTATGGAATCATATTCGTCAATTAGGAAGAGAGGTTGAGACAATGTGTGTGAGACAGTGATACGTCTCCATCGTATCTACTTTTCCTAACGCTTTTCCTCTTGTTTCGGACTCTAATTTGCATGATTTGAATGAAACTAACCAGGACTGACGCTGTTTTCAGCAGAACTACCATGGAGTTGTTTTTATGCAGAAATAAAAGTTCTCAGATTTGAACGAAACTTTGCGATGATTTTTTATACAATAAAAGAGAATTTCTGGAGCCAGGAACCACCAGAGGGGACACCTGGGTGGGCACAACCCACCAAGACGTGCCCCCCTCCTGGCGCGCCCAGGTTGGTTGTCCCCACTTGGTGGCCCCGCAGACCTCAACCCCGATACTACAAAATCACATTTTTAGAGAAAAAATCAAGGAGAAAGAATGATTGCGTTTCACGGGACGGAGCCGCCGCCGCCTCTTGTTCTTCATCGAGAGGCCAGATCTGGAGTCCGTTTGGGGCTTTGGAGAGGGGAATCTTTGATCTTTGTCATCACCAACCCTTCTCCATTAGCAATTCCATGATGCTCCCCACGGGGAGTGAGTAATTCCTTCGTAGGCTCACTGGTCGGTGAGGAGTTGGATGAGATTCATCACGTAATTGAGTTAGTTTTGTTAGGGCTTGATCCCTAGTATCCATTATGTTCTGAGATTGATGTTGCTATAACGTTGCCATGCTTAATGCTTGTAACTTTGGGCCTGGGTGCCATGATTTCAGACCTGAATCGTTTATGTTATCGCCATTATATCTATGTTCTATATCCGATCTTGCAAGTTATAGTCACCTACTACATGTTATGATCTGGCAAACCCGGAGTGACAGAAGTCAGTAAACTTCCAGGTCATGACCGTAGTTTGAGGAGTTCATGTATTCACCGTGTGTTAATGCTTTGTTGCGGTTCTCTGTTAAAAGGAGGCCTTAATATCCCTTGGTTTCCTATAGGACCCCGCTCCCATGGGAGGGTAGGACAAAAGACGTCATGCATGTTCTTTCCATAAGCACGCATTAATTTTTACGGAATACATGCCTACATTATATTTATGAACTGGAGCTAGTGTCGTATCACCCTAGGTTATGACTTTTATATGATGAATATCATCCAGCGAATTCACTGATCCAATGCCTACGAATTTCCCTTATATCTTTCTTGCTAAGTTACTACTGCTACTGTTACTATTACACTTGCTACAAAACTATTGCTATCCTTGCTACTATAATTGTTATTGTTACTATCACTATGAAAACTATCATATTACTTTGCTACTGATCATCTTCCTGCAGATAATTAAACTCCTAGTCCGGTTGAATTGACAACTAAGCTGCTAATACTTTCAAATATTCTTTGGCTCCCCTTATGTCAAATCTATAGATTTGGGTTGAATACTCTACCCTCGAAAACTGTTGCGATCCCCTATACCTGTGGGTTATCAAGACCTTTTTTGGTGCTGTTGCGGGGGAGCATAGCTATATTTGTTGAGTCACTTGGGAATATTATCAAATTATCACTATGAAGAATCTGAAGAATACCAAGAATAAGATATTTCCATCTAGACGAGGGGAGGTAAGGAACTACCATCTAGCTCTACACTTGATTCACCTTCTGTTATGAGTAGACTTGCAACACCACCACATATTATTAATCCTATTTTGTCGCAAGTCATTGATGATGCTACTTCTGCTTTGAATGATACTCATGATGATGCTAGTACCTTGCTTGATGATAATGTGCCAATAGGTGAATTTCTTGATGAACAACTTGCTAGAACTAAAGCTTTTGAGAATGCTGAAACTGATGAAATTACTGAAATTGATGAAGAGCTTGAAACTGAAAATCTGGAAACACCTATTAGACCTCGCTCTCCTAGATATGAATTGCCTAAAGTGCCCGAGGGTTGTGTTATGGATGAGGAGACAGCTAGAGACTTTCTCGCTTGCAATGATAAAGATGATCTTAAGAAATTATTATGCAAACTGAAAGAGAAATCTTTGAATGCTAGAATGAAATGTGATCCTAAGTTTGCTACTTCACCTATCTTTTTTGATGATAAGGATTGTGAATTCTCTGCCAACCCAGAGTTAATTACTTTGGTTGAATCTAATCCTTTCCATGGTTATGAAACTGAAACTGTTTTGGCACACCTTACCAAGTTGAATGATATACCCACCTATTTGCACATGATGAGAAGATTCGCTATTGTTATATTATCAAATTATTTATATTCTCACGAAAGGGTGATGCTGAGACTTGGTACAATACTCTTGCTCCCGGTTGTGTGCGCAGCCCCAGGATATGATTTATTACTTCTCTGAAAAATATTTTCCTGCTTATAAGAAACAAGTTGCCTTACAGGAAATATTTAACTTTGTGCAAATTGAAGAAGAGAGTCTCCCACAAGCTTGGGGGAGGCTTCTCCAATTGCTTAGTACTTTGCCTGACCATCCTCTTAGGAAAAATGAAATACTTGATATCAATGGACTAACCGATGCTTCTAGGGACTTCCTAGATAGTTGTGCTGGTTGTGTTTTCAGGGAACGAACTATTGGTCAAGCTGAGAAAAATATCTTGAAGAATTATTATGATTGGACTCTTCCTGAACCACCACATAAACCCACTCCAAAGAAGAGGGGTATCTTATATCCCAGTCCTAAAGATATGCAAGAGGCAAAGAAATCTATGAAGGAAAAATGTATTAAAGGTGAGGATGTCAAAAATTTGCCTCCTATTGAAGAAATACATGGGTTTGAAACACCACCACCACCCAAGGATGTAGAGGTAAATTATTTATTGAAGTTTGATGAAGGGGCCTGATATCCCTTATAATAAGCATCCTAGTCAATGCCTTTGTGATTTTGACAACTACATTAGAAAAAAAGATCACTTCAATGCAAATGTTATGAAACAATTGAAATACAACTCTGATATGATTGATCGCTCCAGTGACTTGTTATTTAGAATCTCAAATGATGTTAGAGGTATAGAAAAACATGCCTCTATGGTTCAAACTCAACTAGAACAAGTGTCTAAATCTCAAAGAGAATTGTTTGATGAAATGAACAACAACATACATGACTTTCCTGTTAGAGTATCAACCAGAGGAGGTAAAATGACTCAGGAACCACTTTATCCCGAGGGACACCCAAAAAGAATTGAATAGGATTCACAATGGAATAACACCAATGCACCTAGTTCATGTAAAAAGAAGAAGAAAAGGAACAATGATAGGAATCTGCATGCTTCTAGTGAACCTGAAATAGAAAAACCTCCTGATAATGATAATGATGTTTTTATTTCTGATGCTGAAACTTAATCTAGAAATGAACATTCACCTAGTGATAATGAAAAAGATAATGATAATGTTCATGAAGATACTCAACCAGACAGTGAAAAAGAACCAGATAATGATGTTGAAATAGAACTAGATGTTGATCTTGATAACCACAACCTAAAAATAAAAGATATGATAAAAGAGACTTTGTTGCTAGAAAACATGGTAAGGAAAGAGAACCATGGGTTAAAAAACCTATGCCCTTCCCACCAAAATCTACTAAGAAAAAGGATGATGAAGAATTTGAACGCTTTGCTGAAATGCTTAGGCCGGTCTTTTTGCGTACTCGTTTGACTGATCTACTAAAAATGGCCCCTTATGCAAAGTATATGAAAGACATCATCACAAATAAAAGGAAAATACCTGAAGCTTAAATCTCCACTATGCTTGCTAATTAGTCTTTTAAGGGTGGAGTACCTAAAAAACATGGAGATCCAAGAATACCAACTATACCTTGCTCCATTAAAAGAAATTATGTGAAAACTGCTTTGTGTGATTTAGGAGCTGGTGTTAGTGTTATGCCTTTATCCTTATATAAAAGACTTGATTTGAATAAACTCACACCTACTGAAATATCTTTGCAAATGGCTGACAAATCAACTGCCAAACCTATCGGCAACTGTTAGGATGTGCCTGTTGTTGCTGCAAATGTCACTATCTTGACTGACTTTGTTATACTTGAGATGCTCGAGGACGACAACATGTCGATTATCCTTGGTGGACCCTTCTTGAATAATGCAGGGGCTGTTATTGATTGCAATAAAAGCGAGGTCACCTTTCATATCAATGGCAATGAGCATATGGTGCACTTTCTTAAGAAACAATTCCAAGTGAATGGTATTAATGTTATTGAAAAAGCTCCGACACTCACTATTGGAAGTTTTCATCTACCTTTACCTACTGCCAAAAAGAAATATGAAATGCTTATTGTTGGGGATGTGCATATCCCCGTTGAGGTAACCTAGTGTTTTATGAAAGTTCTTTGGTTTCATGCCAATAGAAAGTGGTTGTTAATAAGACTTGATCAACCTTGTTAATGAATCATTTTTGAGAGGTATGAAGTTGATGAATTTAGCAAGCACTACCTTCTATCCCTACCTTTTGTTTTCTTTTTTTCATAGTTGAATAAAATAAAATGCCTTGTCTTGCCTGCTTCCGGAATTTCCCGTGTAATAAAAAATGACCCAAAAATAAAAGTTCTCAGAATACCCTAAAAATTTAATATGATTTTTTTCTGAATATTTAGTAATTTCTAGTGAAAATAACATCAGGGGGGTGCTCCACATGGGCACAACCCACCTGGGCATGCCAGCAGCTCCAGACGCGCCCTTGGTGGGTTGTGGTCCCCATGTGGCCCCCCTCACTTACCTCTTTATCCCATGTCATCACTTACCTCCAAAAAACAATCACCATTGCTCTCTCCCTCTCATGTTCTTGCTCTCAAACCCGCGGATTTCGAACTCTTTACTGGAAGCTCCATTTCTGAAAATGTTTTGGGGGATTGTTACTTTGGTATGTGACTCCTCCATTGGTCCAATTAGTTTTTGCTTTAGTGGTTTATATTTTGAATAATTAGCTACTTTTGGTGCTGCTGTAGATGAGCTTGCATGTTGAAGTCTTAGAGTTCTAAGTAGTTTGAATGCTTGAAATGTCCTCTATGCATCCTTATGAGTTGTTGCTATCAATCTTGCGAAGTTTTGTTGAAAAAGTTTTGTAGACTAAAAAATTTCAGAAGTTTGTTCACAGGAAAAAGATGAGTTTCTTTAGGAAGTTTGCATCCAAGAAGAGCTCCAGGGGAGTTATTTGGGAGTCATCAGACAATGATCTCCACACTTGGATAATGGCGGAGGTACGGTCGTGCGAATGGCCGCATAACCCCTTCATGGATGGTGTCGTGATCAGTCAAGAGTTCGCACAATTTGCTGCTAAAGTTGGCCTTACCGACTTCATCGCAGTTGAGTGTGAACAATATCATCTGCTTACAAATTCCTTTGTGCAAAGCTTTTGTTTTCTGAGTATGAATAACCCTCCTGAGGTGCAATTTAATTTATACGCTGAAACCCATCAGATACCACTTACTGAATTTTGTGATACATGCTTGATGAATTCTGAAGGGGAAATAAGAGAGCCTAGGCCTGCAGAATTCAAGGACTTTTATCGTACTTTGTCTGTGGGAGATGAGAGAGGGGTGTCGAGTGTCACTGCCACTAGCTTGCAGTTTCCTTCTGTGCACTATTTTACTCTATTCATTGCGAAGTGTTTACTTGCTAGAGAGAAGGTTGGTGCACTTGTGCTCCCGATTCTGCTGTCCTACGCCGTGCACTATATGGCGATAACACCAATAGCCTAGGAGCTATTCTGGCACGTCGCCTTCAACTCAACAGGTCCAAGGGCTAAATTCATAGCGGTATTTATGCTACTCACTTAGCGAGTCACTTTAACGTTCAGATACGCCAACATGATTATCCCTTGCCCAATGTTTACTTAGATCAACAGGCTATGGCACACCATCATTTTATTGATGGTGAGAACACTAATATTGATATTCCTTACAACCTTGTTTTTAGTGTGATTACCCGTGATATTATTCCGTTGCCTGCACCTGCTTTGTTTGATTCTATTGCCATGGGTGAATACATGATCATGCCTGAGGACATTGTCGCCTACCGGAATAACCAGGTGGCAGCAGAGGAGGAGCCCGAGGAGTGTGACGCTCGGGTGCCCGCTCCACAACACTTCAACGTAGGACCAGATGGCCATTAGGAGTGGTGATTGCCGACTAGGCCAAAAGCCTAACCTTGGGGAGTACATATTTCCACCGACATTACATTCATGATCACACATTTCATTCTAGTTGTCGGTGTTCACACTTTTTCATTGTATTATCCATGTTAGATTTATTTCCTCGCTTTCTTCTTGTGTGTTTGAAAAACTTTGAGAAAATCAAAAAATAATTGTTGCTTACTTCTTTTTCATTTTTTCTTAGTTGTAGTGTCTTAAAGAAAACCAAAAAGATTTCCTTGTTCTTCGTTTGCTTGTTGGGAGCTTTCCCGTGTAAATAGTTTTTCTCATTTTTGTTTTTCTCTTTTCTTTAATCTACTTTCTTTCAAGAAAACCAAAACTTCAAAAATATTTAGTGTGTTTCTCTGAATTTCTTTCCTTCTTATTGAGTCATACCGAGTAGAAGACCAGGATGAAAGTGTTGAGTGGCTCTCATATGCATTATTGTTGATCTAACAAAGAGCTCAAACTGCCTTGTCTTCTCCTCTTGAATAAAGTGTTTGCAGATTCCATCTTAGTCCATGACACTCTTGCACTATTATCATTTTGATATCATTCGGACATGCAAGTGAAAGGCAATAATGACGATATTTGATGAATTGGCCGTGGCAGAGAGAAACGGGTATGAACTCAACTTGTTCTGTTTTTGAAAAAGATGTTTAACCTAGTATCCATGATTCAGTCTATTATGATTAAACATGTTTGCAATGACCCTTAGAGATTATAGTTTCTTATGCCATGCTAAAGTAGCTAGGGGTGGATAATGATTTATCTTGGATGTCAACATTGCGTTAAAATGATTGTGATGTAGTATGATGATATGGTATCCTCATCTGAATGTTCGAGTGGCTTGACTTGGCACATGTTCATGCATGTAGTTGAACCAAAACAACCATAGCCTCTATGATATTTATGTTCATGTTGTTCATATCCTACTCATGGTAGTATTAATGTTACTTATACATAATGCATGTTCATGACCGTTTTCGCTCTCTAGCTGGCCACTTCTCAACCTATTTGCTAGCCTTCGCTTGTACTTAGCGGGAATACTGCTTGTGCATCAAAATCCTGAAACCCAAGTTATTCCAGATGAGTCCATCATACCTACCTATATGTGGTATTACCCTGCCGTCCTAAGTAAATTTGCATGTGCCACCTCTAAAAACTTCAAATAAATATCCTTTTTGTGTGCTTGGATTGCTCATAGAGCAATAAGAGGTAGTCAGTGTCTTCCATGCTAAGCCGGTTATTCTCATGATGAGTGTTTATTCACTCATCCTTGCACGAGAGGGGCGGTAATAGGGATTCCCAGTCCTGAATTTGTTTTGCAAATAATTAAACTAAACTCCCCTAGGATTTTTGTTGGTATGGTCTATACCCGTGGATTCAGATCAGCCGTGGAATGTTTTTGTTGGTGGAGGGGGAGTAAACCTTTACTTTTATCAATTTGGAACCGCCACTAATGTGTTTAGAATGGAAGATACCAATAACTGATGGTCTCGAAGTAAACAGGAAGGGTGCATTTCTCAAAATTTCATTTACCTTTGTTTTTAAAATTGAGCTCTTGCGCCGCTGCATATCACTTCTTCCCTCTATGAAGGGACTATATATTTACTTTTATGTTGTGTCATCACCTTCTCAAATAAGCGCCAGATCCTGAGAGCACTATTGTGATCCTCATGCATTCTGTGTAGCTAATGTTGGGTGCATCATGACTAGATCTTTTCTACCATGAATTACAATGTTTATTCACTGCTTGAACCTTGGAGGTGCTCTGCATTTATGTTTTGCAGTCTCAGAAAGGGCTAGCAAGATACCACTATTGTCATATTATATCATGGTTATTTCGACAAAGTGTTGTCATTTGAGATATCTTATTATTGCTCGCTAGTTGATTATGTCATTGATATGTGTTAATATAATTTTTAAGACTTATAGTCGTCATGGTTAGTTAAAATATTTGCTGAAAACCTGGGTGCTACTTAAAATTATTTATGTAAACAAGAGCAAAAGAGTTCGTAAAGGGGTTTTTCTTTTTCACTTTCAGTTTTTCAACTAAATTGCTTGGGGACAAGCAAAGGTTTAAGCTTGGGGGAGTTGATACGACTCCGTCATATCTACTTTTCCTAAGGCTTTTCCTCTTGTTTTGGACTCTAATTTGCATGATTTGAATGAAACTAACCCGGACTGACGCTGTTTTTAGCAGAACTACCATGGTGTTGTTTTTGTGCAGAAATGTAAGTTCTCGGATTTGAATGAAACTTTGTGAGGATTTTTTATACAATAAAAGAGAATTTCTGGAGCCAAGAACCACTGGAGGGAGGCACCTGGGTGGGCACAACCCACCATGACGCGCCCCCTCCTGGCCCTCCTAGGTGGGTTGTCCCTACCTGGTGGCCTCGCCAACCTCAACCCCGATACTATAAATCACATTTTTGGAGAAAAAATCGAGGAGAAAGAATTATCGCGTTTCATGAGAGGGAGCCACCGCCGCCTTCTGTTCTTCATCGGGAGGCCAGGTCTGGAGTTCGTTTGCGGCCCCGGAGAGGGGAATCTTTGATCTTCGTCATCACCAACCCTTCTCCATCATCAATTCCAGGATGCTCCCCACCGGGAGTGAGTAATTCCTTCATCGGCTCGCTGGTCGGTGAGGATTTGGATGATATTCATCATGTCATCGAGTTAATTTTGTTAGGGCTTTATCCATAGTATCCACTATGTTCTGAGATTGATGTTGATATGGCTTTGCCATCCTTAATGCTTGTCACTTTGGGCCCGGGTGCCATGATTTCATATCTGAACCATTTATGTTATCACCATTATATCTATGTTCTAGATCCGATCTTGCAAGTTATAGTAAACTACTACGTGTTATGATCCAACAACCCCGGAGTGACAGAAGTTGGGACACTTCCTAGTGATGACCGTAGTTTAAGGAGTTCATGTATTCATGATTTGTTACTGCTTTGTTCCGGTTCTCTATTAAAAGGAGGCCTTAATATCCCTTAGTTCCCAATTGGACCCCGCTGCCACGGGAGGGTAGGAGAAAAGATGTCATACAAGTTTGTTCCATAAGCACATATGACTATTTATGGAGTACATGCCTACATTATATTTATGAACTAGAGTTAGTGTCGTATCGCCCTGGGTTATGACTATTATATGATGAGTATCATCCAACGAATTCACTAATCCAATGCCTACGAATTTCCCTTATATTGTTCTTGCTAAGTTACTACTGCTACTGTTACTGTTGCACTTGCTAAAAAACTATTGCTATCCTTGCTTCTGTTACTGTTACTATTACTATCACTATCAAAACTATCATATTACTTTGCTACTGATCATCTTGCTGCAGATAATTAATCTCTAGGTGCGGTTGAATCGACAACTCAGCTGCTAATACTTACAAATATTCTTTGGCTCCCCTTGTTTCGAATCCATAAATTTGGGTTGAATAATCTATCCTCAAAAACTGTTGCGATCCCCTATACTTGTGGGTTATTAACATGCCTAAATATAATGTGCGTGTAGGAGACACGTAGGCAGGTCTATATATAGAGAAAGGTTCAATGGGGATTGTGTATGCATATGTGTGTGAGAGGAAGAGTGCTTGTGATAAAGGTTAGTGAAAACAGTCGTAAATGGTTGCGAGAGGGAGGGAGGGTGATATCGAGAGCATGTGTGCGAGAAAGACACCTCGAGAGAGAGTATGTGAGCACGTGTGAGAGACCACCGATGGATATACACCATGTGCACATATGTGTGTGAGAGAAAGTTAGCATGTGTGTGAGGAGGGGCCTATGGAGAGCAAAACTACACGTAAAAGACTGATGTACACATTGATTGAAAATATAAATAGTATCCAAATATTAGGATGGGATCATGATATTTGCATTTCGCATAAGGAACGGTAATTAATCCATTAGACATCTATATTCTATCGAATTTGGGCATGTATATGTTATTATTCGACATAATTGATCCATAGAGTTAATATTTTCAACTCGAGACAATGCATCGCTTTAATAATTTGAATATAAACGTGAGTGTAGTTCATGTTGTGTGTGTACAACACATTATTCATGCAAAAGTTACACAATGAACATTATAAATAGCTAGCTAGGAACTAGCATACATTTGAATTCAACTTAAGGTGGTTTAAAAAATTCGAATTCAACATGAAGTCCATTCAATTATTTGTATTCGACATCATCACATTTGTAAATCATACCAAAATTATGGAGGCACCAATCTTTGCTCTGCTTTTGTACATAATAGCATATATAGTTGTGTACAACATAGATACAAATTTACCACCTGTTGTCGGTGCAATAGAACCTGGGCCTGTTGCCCTGACTGTGCACAGGCACAAGATCAAAATACCAAGAAGGCCCGAAGAACCAACTAGCAGATCAAAAAGGGCCAAGGCCAAGACAGAGGAGCAAAATATCGTCAAGGAAAAAGCCTCCCTTGCCGGGCAGGTGAGCCCGGCAAGGGGCGAGGCCACCCCCAAAAGAAGATGGCCGAGGCATCCCGACAGGGCCTGCTAGGACTCACGGAGACCAGATCACCTCACCGACTACTCCACCACAACCCACGTCATCGATCAGTGCAGTGTCAAGCCGTGGAGTGATTAGGTGGCAACATTCACCACATGGTGGCCACTTCCTACTAAGGAAACCTACAGCTGACATCTGTCCTATGACGTGTTGAACGAGCAGGCGTGGAGCTGGCAAGATAGCCCGGGAAGCCTTGCCGGGCAACCAACGATGTGACACTAAGCGGTGCATTAAATGCACACTGACGGCTTGCAGAGTTAGGTATGATAGCACTGTTTGCTACCATATCAGTGTCTCATGACTAATTTGCCACTTTGGTGACCCCTTAGCTTTTAAAAGGAGGACCATGGCAACAATTCAAGGGGTTGGAAACTTAGATTTCTCGCACCCTCGTACACGTGTAGTCGCTGCCGTCCTGAAGCAACCCCTGCCAGGAAAGTGCACTATGCACCACCACCACGTTTCCACCATCAATCCACCAAAGCAGGCGTAGGGTTTTACGCCTCACGACAGCCCAAACCTGGGTAAAACTGCCCGTGTGATCTCTGCCGCGCTGCCCCATGTTGGTTTGTTCTTTATGCAAAGCGACTCCCCCCCACCGAACCAGCAAGGGGCCGCTCTGGTACCATAGGTGGTCGTGGTTTCCCGGGACATCTTTGGCGTGCCAGGTAGGGGGATTGCTAGTGCAAACCTGAAGGAATGAGCAGCACGTCATCTTTGTTGCCATCTGCATCTTCGACGGCGCCGTCGACCATGGCGCCCAAGAAGAAATCTGCTTCTTTAGCTCTTCCATCCACATAGAAGGCCCCGCCGCCCATGTCCTCCAACACTGCGGGGGGTACGGAGACGCACGAGGACGCGAACGCTGCTGGGGATGTGGTCTGGGCAGGTGGCACCGCCACCCCATCCCCTGCAGCCGATGCAGGAGCAGGAGACACCGGACGAGAGAAACATCAGCAAGACCTCAACGGCCGCACTCCACTCGTGGACGAGCACACCCATAGCGATGGCGATCGGTCTGGGGCGAACCACCACCCTTTGGCCATACTACTATAGGCGTGACCACCGCGGCTGCGCTTTCCCCCAGGCGAGTCGACTGAGCTGATGCGCCCAACGGAGCTGATGGCCCTCGAGCGCCTCTGCCTCATCACCCTGCCGCCCAAGTGATTGTACCGCAACAGCGGGGCACAATGCCTCCACCGCTGGTTCCATCAGGAGCCGAGTGATGGCACGATCGACTTCATCATCCTCTATGCCAAGCACAGCCTCGGAGGCCATGGCGCGGGCTCAGCTGCTACTGAGGTTTCCGCCAGAGGCCGATCAGATGGACGAATGGCGTGCCACCATCCAAAGTGCTCTCAGTTTCGCCAAAGCCGAGGGCTCACGGCGAGCTGCCCCGCCACAACCTCCCCAAGCAATGGCAACGGCCCATGCTTCTGCCCGTACGGAGGGAGCCGTGCCCATGGCCAACGACAAACCCCAGAAGATAGGCGGAGAGGGGACGTGTGCGTCGTCGATCAGCGCCACGACAAGCTCCTCTAAGCCGACGGGCCCGATGGCCCCGACATCGATGATCCCATGCTCCGTGTTGGCGGGCCCTTGCCCTCCAAAGTTGGTTGCGCTGCCTTCATCCATGAGCTGCGGCAATTCTATTGGCCGTTGAGGGAGTCCCGGACTAGGGGGTGTCCGGATAGCCGAACTACCATCATCGGCCGGACTCCAAGAGTATGAAGATACAAGATTGAAGACTTCGGCCCGTGTCCGGATGGGACTTTCCTTGGTGTGGAAGGCAAGCTTGGCGATACGGATATGTAGATCTCGTACCATTGTAACTGACTCTGTGTCACCCTAGCCCTCTCCGGTGTCTATATAAACTGGATGGCTTTAGTCCATTGGACGAACAACAATCATACCATAGGCTAGCTTCTAGGGTTTAGCCTCCTTGATCTCGTGGTAGATCTACTCTTGTAACCCACATCATCAATATTAATCAAGCAGGACGTAGGGTTTTACCTCCATCAAGAGGGCCCGAACCTGGGTAAAAACATCGTGTCCCTCGTCTCCTGTTACCATCCGCCTAGACGCACAGTTCGGGACCCCCTACCCGAGATCCGCCGGTTTTGACACCGACATTGGTGCTTTCATTGAGAGTTCCTCTGTGTCGTCACCGATAGGCTCGATGGCTTCTTCGATCATCAACGACGATGCAGTCCAGGGTGAGACCTTCCTCCCCGGACAGATCTTCGTATTCGGCGGCTTCGCACTGCGGGCCAATTCGCTTGGCCAGCTGGAGCAGATCGAAGGCTACGCCCCTGGCCGTCAGGTCAGATTTGGAAGTTTGAACTTCACGGCTGACATCCGCGGGGACTTGATCCTCGACGGATTCGAGCCACAGCCGAGCGTGCCGTACTGTCACGATGGGCATGATTTAGCTCTGCAGCCGGACAGTACCCTGGAGGCCGCACTCGAACCCGCTCCGATCTTCGACTCGGAGCCGGCTGCGCAGACCAAGGATGGATGGCTAGACACCACCTCGGGGGCTGCAACCTCTACGGCGATAGAGCCGAACACCGATCTTGTCCCCCATGAAGCTCGTGACTCCGAGGTGCCGGACTCCTTGCCGGACTCCGGACCTCCCGCGCCCCCTCCAGTCGAATCCGATTGGGCGCCGATCATGGAGTTCACCGCGGCGGACATCTTTCAACACTCACCTTTTGGCGACATCTTGAGTTCGCTAAAGTACCTCTCGTTATCAGGAGAGGCCTGGCCGGACTGCGGCCAGGACGGTTGGGATGCGGACGACGAAGAAATTCAGAGCCCACCCACCACCCACTTGGTAGCCACTGTCGACGATCTAACCGACATGCTAGATTACGACTCTGAGGACATCGACGGTATGGACGACGATGCCGGAGACGACCAAGAACCAGCGCCCACCGGGCACTGGAAAGCCACCTCTTCATACGACATATACATGGTGGATATCCCAAAGGATGGGAACGGCGAAGGAATAGCGGAGGATGACCCCTCCAAGAAACAGCCCAAGCGCCGGCGTCAGCGGCGCCGCTCTAAATCCCGCCATAGCAAGAATGAGGATTCCGGCACCGGAGACAATAATACACCGGATAGCACCGAAGACAACCCACTCCAGCAAGATCCAGCACAGGAGGAGGGGGACGCCAGCCCTCATGAGAGAGCGGCCGAAGAAGAGGTAGAGGACTATATGCCTCCCTCCGGAGACGAGGCAAGCCTCGACGACGACGAATTCGTCGTGCCTGAGGATCCCGTCGAACAGGAGCGTTTCAAACGCAGGCTTATGGCCACGGCAAACAGCCTCAAGAAAAAGCAGCAGCAGCTTAGAGCTGATCAAGATCTGCTAGCCGACAGATGGACCGAAGTCCTCGCGGCCGAAGAGCATGAACTCGAACGCCCCTCCAAAAGCTACCCCAAACGTAAGCTGCTCCCCCGATTAGAGGTGGAGGCATATGATCCCGCTTCACCAGGAGACAATACGGCTGATCGACCACCCCGTGGTCGCGACAGAGAGGCCTCAAGGCCCTTCACTAGACCCGTACCCCGGCATCGCTCGAAAAGCACAAGGCCACAGGGGAACACTCCGGACCTGCGAGACATATTGGAGGATAAGGCAAGACAATCAAGATCGATCTATGGATCACGTGGGCGCCCCACGATACGTGACGATCACCGTCACCCCGGACACAGTAAGTCCGGCCGGGCCGAACACAACAGACAAAGCTCTTTTGAGCTCCGTCGCGATATCGCCCAGTACAGAGGCGCCGCACACCCACTGTGCTTCACAGATGAGGTAATGGATCATCAAATCCCAGAAGGGTTTAAACCCGTCAATATTGAATCTTATGATGGCACAACAGACCCCGCGGTCTGGATCGAGGACTATCTCCTCCACATCCACATGGCCCGCGGAGACGATCTCCACGCCATCAAATATCTCCCACTCAAACTTAAAGGACCAGCCCGGCACTGGCTTAACAGCTTGCCAGCAGAGTCAATCGGGAGTTGGGAGGACCTGGAAGCCGCATTCCTCGATAACTTCCAAGGCACGTACGTGCGACCACCAGATGCAGATGACCTAAGCCACATAATTCAGCAGCCAGACGAATCGGCCAGACAATTCTGGACACGGTTCTTAACCAAGAAAAACCAAATCGTCGACTGTCCGGATGCCGAGGCCCTCGCGGCCTTCAAGCATAACATCCGCGACGAGTGGCTTGCCCGGCACCTGGGACAGGAAAAGCCGAAATCCATGGCAGCCCTTACATCACTCATGACCCGCTTCTGTGCGGGTGAGGACAGCTGGCTAGCACGCAGCAACAACCTCAACAAAAATGCTGGCAGTCCGGATATCAAGGACCGTAGTGGCAGGTCGCGTCGCAACAAAAACAAACGCCGCATTAACGGCGATAACAGTGAGGATACGGCAGTCAATGCCGGATTCAGAGGCTCTAAACCCGGTCAACGGAAAAAGCCATTCAAAAGAACAACTCAGGGTCCGTCCAATTTGGACCGAATTCTCGACCGCTTGTGCCAGATACATGGCACCCCTGAAAAGCCAGCTAACCACACCAATAGGGACTGTTGGGTGTTCAAGCAGGCAGGCAAGTTAATTGCCGAAAACAGCGACAAGGGGCTACATAGCGACGACGAGGAAGAGACCCGACCGCCGAACAATAGAGGACAGAAGGGTTTCCCCCCACAGGTGCGGACGGTGAACATGATATATGCCACGCACATACCCAAAAGGGAGCGGAAGCGTGCACTCAGGGATGTATACGCGATGGAGCCAGTTGCCCCGAAGTTCAATCCATGGTCCTCTTGCCCGATCACCTTTGACCGAAGGGACCACCCCACCAGCATTCGCCATGGTGGGTTCGCCGCATTGGTTCTAGACCCAATCATCGATGGATTTCATCTCACCAGAGTCCTGATGGACGGCGGCAGCAGCCTAAACCTGCTTTATCAGGACACGGTGCGCAAAATGGGCATAGACCCCTCAAGGATTAAACCTACCAAGACGACCTTTAAAGGCGTCATACCAGGTGTAGAAGCCAATTGTACAGGCTCAGTTACACTGGAAGTGGTCTTCGGATCCCCGGATAACTTCCGAAGCGAGGAGTTAATCTTCGACATAGTCCCGTTCCGCAGCGGCTATCATGCCTTGCTCGGACGTACCGCGTTCGCAAAGTTCAACGCGGTGCCGCACTACGCATACCTCAAGCTCAAGATGCCAGGCCCTAGAGGAGTCATCACGGTCAACGGAAACACTGAACGCTCCCTCCGAACGGAGGAACATACAGCGGCTCTCGCGGCAGAAGTACAAAGCAGCCTTTTAAGGCAATTCTCGAGTCCGGCTGCTAAGCGGCCGGACACAGCTAAGCGTGCCCGGAGTAACCTACAACACGACCACCTGGCACGTTCCGAGCACGCGTAGCAGTGCGGCCCCAACCCCAGCCCCTGTAAAACATTAAGACAGACCCTTCGCGTACTCCATTACGCTCTGAAGATACCATGGGCATGGGGCAAGGGGCTCGACCACGATAAGCCCAGACTGCGGCTCAACCGCACCAGGGGCTCTTAAGTGTGTCGTTTCTTTTTCTTTTCCTTTTATTTTTTACCTACAGGACTCCGTTCGTCAGAGGCCCTGTCCGGCAGCAGACATGCCGAACCCACGATGCAACAGCCAGGGAAGGAGAAAGGCTACAACGAAAACCCAGGTGGTCTCCATCATGAGCATTAAATCTGTTTTATGCATTATTCCGTAGCCTACCCCTGGAGGGGGACATGTTAAACAGTCCCATCCCTTGCTTACCGCACCACTTGTATCGTCCTGCACTTACAACAGTTTTTATTGAATAAAGCAATGCAGCACATTTTGCTTCTAATTGCATTTCTTTCTTACACATATGTTCATCTATGACATGTTGCATCCGTACGTTTTGGTACGGCTAAATACACCAGGGGCTTATGTTTCCCGCGTTATGGTGTGATAAGTCCGAACACTTTCACAAGTGCGGCACCCCGAACTTATAGCATTATATGCATCGGCTCCGAATCATGTTCTTGGGTCAATAGTTGGGTTTGCCCGGCTCCCATGTTTTGGTACCTTACGTTCCGTTTTATCGGCTAAGGTAGCACTGGGAGAACCACTGCGATTGCGCCCCAGTTGAGCTGGGTTAACGCCTCAGTGGAGAAAGCTAAAACTGACCGTCATGATGAGGCGAGAGCTGGTCGCTGTTCGAGAGGTTCTTTGCGAGTCCCTAAAGACTTATGCCGCTTCGAGCGAGGAGCCGGATTCTGTCCGGCCAAGGCGTGGATAGCGCCCCAAATTCGGCCTTCCGAAAACTAGGGGCTTCGCCGAAATTTAAAATTATAGAATTCTATGGCTAAGTGAGAGTGTTCAAGCATTATAAGTCCGGTTGCCTTGTTCGTTGTGTTGAGCGCCTCCCTAGATGGACCCAAAAATGGGAACAAGAGCGCTCGAGTTTATCCCGAACACCCCAGCACTCGTGGCATGGGGGCTGAAGCCGACGACTTGCCATCTCTCAGATTTGATAAACAACCGCACAGAAGGTAATATTTTAAATTAACAAGCGTTGCTTAGCGCATATGAACCAAGTTTTCAGCGCACAGGATAACACAATGCGAGTCTACTCAAATATTACATCTTTGGAGCACTCACCCGCAATAGTGCAGGCGCCCTTCAGCACACTCTTATAATACATCTCGGGCGTACGATACTCCTTGCCCTCTGGTGGTGGGTTCATCACAAGCTTCTGGGCATCCATCTTGCCCCAGTGCACCTTTGCGCGGGCAAGGGCCCGACGGGCACGTTCAATACAGGCGGAATGCTTGATGACTTCAACCCACGGGCACGCATCCACCAGCCGCCGCACTAGGCCGAAGTAGCTCCCAGGCATGGCCTCCTTAGGCCATAGCCAAACTATGAGGCCCTTCATGGCCTGTTCGGCTGCCTTGTGGAGCTCGACCAGCTGCTTCAGCTGGTCGCTAAGGGGCACCGGATGTTCGGCCTCAGCATACTGAGACCAGAAGACCTTCTCCATCGAGCTCCCCTCCTCGGCCCGGTAGAATGCGGCAGCATCGGACACGTTGCGAGGAAGATCTGTGAACGCTCCTGGAGAGCTCCGAATTCGGGTAAGCGACAGGTAATTAACACTCACATGCTTAATTTGCATGAAAAATGCCTTACCCGCTTCTATTTTCTTTACCGCCTCGATCTCCTGGAGGGCCTTGTAGGCTTCGGACTTAGCGGCTTTGGCACTCTCAAGAGCCGTTGCAAGCTCAGACTCTCGAGTCTTCGAGTCATGCTCCAGGCTCTCATGTTTCCTCACGAGATCCTGGAGCTCTTGATGTACCTCCGCCACCCGCGCCTCCTGTTTCTCTCGCTCGGTGCGCTCCGCAGCCGCATTGCGTTCGGCCGCGGCCACCAACTCCTTCAGGGTCGCCACCTCATTAGTGGCCCATGCAATACCCCAGTTATCCTTGTCATTTTTCTTGCAACCAAATCCTTTTCTGTAAGGTACATTTTCATAAGGTATTACTCACCTTCTTTTTCCTCGAGCTGCTTCTTGGCATGGCCGAACTCGTTCTCAGACCGCTCGAGGTTTTCCTTCAAAGTTTTGACCTCCGCAGTCAGTGCGTCAGAGGTCAGCAGCACAGCCTGCAATCCCATATTGACATATTTTCATGACTCCTGCGTTTATCTTTCTAAAGATCCTTAGTCCGGCTTTTCTTTCCGAACACTGAACCGAGCATCAGGGGCTACTGTCTATGCGGTACCATTTTACATATATTGAAATTCTTACCTCAAAGCCTGTTAGAAGGCTGCTGCAGGCTTCGGTCAGCCCGCTCTTGGCGAGCTGAACCTTCTGAATCACCGCACTCATAACAGTGCGGTGTTCCTCTTTGATGGAGGCGCCATTGAGCGCCTCCAGCAAATTATCCGGCAC
This sequence comes from Triticum aestivum, assembly GCF_018294505.1. Lineage (NCBI taxonomy): Eukaryota > Viridiplantae > Streptophyta > Magnoliopsida > Poales > Poaceae > Triticum > Triticum aestivum. The sequence goes on along the minus strand of NC_057798.1, from coordinate 301,247,227 downwards.
CTCCGGTTGGACGGAGGCAGCCGGCGTCGCGGTCTTGCCCTTCTTACGAAGGGGTCACCCGCCGGACTCCGGAGCCACTATGGGTTCCGGGGCTGAGTCCGGTGCAAAGTCCGGGAGGTTGTCCTGCGACACCTCCGGGGCCCTCTCCTCCTGGTGGGTCCCTTCCTGGGATCCCACCTCGGCATCGTCCGGATCACGGGAGGTGGAGGCAGTCGAAAGAGAATCCATATCCGACGCCCCTAAGGACCCGCACAGTGAAGTGGGGAGATCATCCTTAGGCAGACTGCAGGGTTGTATGCGGCATTAGAAAGACATAATGTGGCGGAAAACGAAAACCTTGAAGTTATTCAGGAGTCCGGATACTTACGATCTCGCCAGAGGCTTGGCCCTTGGAGGCCAGTCCTCGTCGTCGTCACTGGCGTTGGCGGAACAGTCCGGGGGAAGAGTTTTTCCCCTCTTGGACCCTTCGGCCTCCCTTGTTGGGGAGGCCTTCCTTTTCTTCCATCCCCCCGCTGGGGGAGAGGCTTTCTTCTTCTCCTCCTCGCCTTGGTGGGAGGAGTCGGCCTCGGATTCATTGTCCGATAGCACCTGAAAACGGGAACTCTTCTGAGTCCCCGTGGCCTTCTTCTTGGCCTTATTCTCCGGCACCACGTGGGGTGCCGGAGCCAGCAGCCCCGTTAGGCGGGCGTCAGCTGGGTCCTCTAGCAATGGGGCCGGACAGATAGCCTGTGCGGCCTTCTTCAGCCAGTCCTGTCAAAAGAAAGGGAGTTTAGATCCCGCATAGAGTCAAACTATGAATAACAAGCATCCCGTAAAGGACAATATCACTTACCTGGACGTTGCGAGTTGAATCCGCGATCTTCGGTAGCGGATGCGGGAGCCTCGGCGCCCTTGAACAGCACCTTCCAGACCTCTTCGTACATAGTGTCGAAGAGCCCATTCAAAGTCTGGTGCTGCGCCGGATCGAACTCCCACATGTTGAAGCCCTGTTGTTGGCACGGGAGGATCCGGCGGATGAGCATGACCTGGACTACGTTGACAAGCTTGAGCTTCTTGTCCACCAGCTTCTGGATACAGGCTTGGAGTCCGGTCAGCTCCTCCGAATCCCCCCAGATCCGGCCACTCTCTTTCCAGGAGGTGAGCCGTGTAGGGATACCGGATCTGAATTCGGGGCCGCTGCCCAATCAGGGTCACGCGGCTCGGTGATGTAGAACCACCCCGATTGCCACCCCTTAATGGTTTCCACGAAAGTACCCTCCAGCCACGTAACGTGGGACATCCTTCCCACCATGGCGCCTCCGCACTTCGCTTGGCTGCCCTTCACAACCTTCGGCTTGACACTGAAGGTCTTGAGCCACAAGTCGAAGTGGGGCTGGATGCAGAGGAAGGCCTCGCACACGACGATAAACGCCGAGATTTTGAGGATAAAATTCGGGGCCAGATCATGGAAATCTAGGCCGTAGTAGAACATGAGCCCCCGGACAAAGGGATGAAGTGGGAAGCCCAGTCCGCGGAGGAAATGGGGAAGGAATACTACCCTCTCATGGGGCCTAGGGGTGGGGATGAGCTCTGCCTCATCGGGGAGCCGATGCGCGATGTCGCTGGACAAGTATCCGGCGCTGCGCAGCTTATGGATATGCCCCTCTTGCCTCCTGCTCCGGACATATTTGGAGAAGGTTGAGGTGAGATGTGCGGGCTTGGGCGCTAGAGCTCGAGTTCGTGGAGATGGATAAGCCAAGGAGGAAGAAGGCGCAGGTAAAAAGGTTGAATCTTTATCCCCTTATATGGGCGGACGGAAACATGCGTCCCCACCGGCCTGATAAAACTCGCTTATCTCCCAAGCGCCGCAATCAATGGCGCGGTTGGGTTACCCACGTTCGTATTGATGGGAATCCCGGAATAAGGGGAACACGATCTCTGCTTCAACAAGACGTGCCAAGGAAACCGCCTCGCTAAACATGCTGAGATGGAACAATAAAAACAATTTGAACGCTTGGTAGTGGTGTGACGTTAGCGACAAAATATGTCAGCAGATTGATCTGGTGTAATATTATTCTCTCTACGGTGGTATGTGGAATTTATTTTTGCAGAGCCGGACACTATCCTGGTGTTCACGATCTTCTATAAATTATTCGGAGGAGGAACCCGCCTTGCAATGCCGAAGACAATATGCGCGCCGGACTCGTCGTCATTGAAGCCTGGTTCAGGGGCTACTAAGGGAGTCCCGGACTAGGGGGTGTCCGGATAGCCGAACTACCATCATCGGTCGATATCCAAGACTATGAAGATACAAGATTGAAGACTTCGTCCCGTGTCCGGATGGGACTTTCCTTGGTGTGGAAGGCAAGCTTGGCAATACGGATATGTAGATCTCCTACCATTGTAACCGTCTCTGTGTAACCCTAGCCCCTCTCCGGTGTCTATATAAACCGGATGGCTTTAGTCCATAGGACGAACAACAATCATACCATAGGCTAGCTTCTAGGGTTTAGCCTCCTTGATCTCGTGGTAGATCTACTCTTGTAACCAACATCATCAATATTAATCAAGCAGGACGTAGGGTTTTACCTCCATCAAGAGGGCCCGAACCTGGGTAAAAACATCGTGTCCCTCGTCTCCTGTTACCATCCGCCTAGACGCACAGTTCGGGACCCCCTACCCGAGATCCACCGGTTTTGACACCGACAACCGTCCATTCGCACGTTCAAGCCAGAGATACCTAAGAAGTACGACGGGAGGCTAAACCCGGCAGAGTTGCTGAGCATCTACACCATCGTCGTTCAGGCTACCGGGGGAAGAGATGAGAAGGTGTTCGCCAACTACTTATCGTTGGCCCTCAAGTCGAACGTGAGGTCTTGGCTGATGCACCTGCCGGAGAACTCTATTTTGTCATGGGCAGACCTGTGCCACGAGTTCATCGGTGCCTTCACCGGTGGCCACCAGGAGCCGGGCCGTCCCAGCGACCTGCAGCTTCTCCAACAGAAGGAAAGAGAAACCGTCCATAAATATTTACACAGATTCAGTAAAGTTCATAGAAATATTCCAAATATCTTTTCAGCAGCCTTGATAGCTGCCTTCTAGTCCAATGTGCGCAACTGTTGGATCCGTTCTAATATGAACATGCGGTTGCCCAAGACTGTGAAGGAGATGTACACCCTAGTGGATAAGTGTGCTTGGATGGAGGAATTAAGGAAGTTGCTCGGAGAGGAAGATTGCATCAATATTGATTCAAAGGGTGATGATTGAGACGTCTCCATCATATCTATAATTTTTGATTGTTCCATGCCAATATTATTCAACTTCCATATACTTTGGGCAACTTTTTATACTATTTTTGGGACTAACATATTGATCCAATGCCTAGTGCCAGTTCCTGTTTGTTGCATGTTTTATGTTTCACAGAAACCCCATATCAAACGGAGTCCAAACGGGGTAAAAACGGACAAATAATATTTTTGGAATACTTAGGAAATATGGGAGGAAGAATCAACGCGAGACGGTGCCCGAGGTGGCCATGAGGCAGGGGGCACACCCCTGACCCTCGGGGGCCCCTTGTAGGTGGTTGCTGCTCTTCTTTTGCCACAATAAAGCTATTTTTCGGAGAAAAATCTGGGCGAAAGTTTCAACACAATCGGAGTTACGGATCTCCAGATATAAAAGAAACGGTGAAAGGGAAGAATCAGAGAACGCAGAAACAGAGAGAGACAGAGAGACAAATCCAATTTTTGAGGGGCTCTCGCCCCTCCCATGCCATGGGAGCCAAGGACCAGAGGGGAAACCCTTCTCCCATCTAGGGAGAAGGTCAAGGAATAAGAAGAAGAAGGGCGACTCTCTCCCCCTTGCTTCTGGTGGCGCCAACACCTCCATCATCATCATCACCGCAATCCACACCAACACCTCCATCATCTTCACCAAAATCTCCATCACCTTCCCCCATCTATATTCAGCGGTCCACTCTCCCACAACCCGCTATACCCTCTACTTGAAAATTGTGCTTTATGCTTCATATTATTATCCAATGATGTGTTGCCATCCTATGATGTCTGAGTAGATTTTCGTTGTCCTACCGGTGATTGATGAATTGGTATGATTGGTTTAATTTTCTTGTGGTTATGTTGCTGTCCTATCGTGTCCTGCGTGTCGCGCAAGTGTGAGGGATTCCCGCTGTAGGGTGTTGCAATACGTTCATGATTCGCTTATAGTGGGTTTCTTGAGTGACAGAAGCATAAACCCGAGTAAGGGGGTTGTGGAGTATGGGATAAAGGGGACTTGATACTTTAATGCTATGGTTGGATTTTACCTTAATGATCTTTAGTAGTTGCGGATGCTTGCTAGATTTCCAATCATCAGTGCATATGATCCAAGAAGATAAAGTAGGTTAGCTTATGCCTCTCCCACATAAAACTTGCTATCGGTCTAGTAAACTAGTCAATTGCTTAGGGGCAATTTCTCAACTCCTACCACCACTTTTCTACACTCGCTATATTTACTTTATTGCATCTTTATCTAAACATCCCCTACTTTTTATTTACGCGCTCTTTATTATCTTGCAAACCTATCCAACAACACCTACAAAGTACTTCTAGTTTCATACTTGTTCTAGGTAAAGCGAACACTAAGCGTGCGTAGAGTCATATCAGTGGCAGATAGGACTTGAGAGAATATTTGTTCTACCTTTAGCTCCTCGTTGGGTTCGACACTCTTAGTTATCGAAAGAGGCTACAATTATCCCCTACACTTGTGGGTTATCAAGACCTTTTTTTGGCGCCGTTGCCGGGGATTCATAGCGTGGGGTGAATATACTCGTGTGTGCTTGTTTGCTTTATCACTAAGTAATTTATATTTTCTGTTCTTAGTTGTTCACTATCTTTAGTTTTGGATATGGAACATGAAATACCAAAAAAATTAGCTGTACTTGCAACTCTTGGAGATGGGGAATCTCCTAAAACCCTCAATGCTCGTTATGTGAAAGAAATTATGTACTACATTGATAATCCTGAGAAAACCCCATTCAATTATGTAATGGGAGACACGTTGGATCAGCGTGAATACTTTAGGCATTATCGCTTGACACAAAAAGGGAAACAATTATGGGATCAAATTTATATGTTGCGTTGGTATGCTCGTCAACTATGCTTGAGATATGATTATACTTGTTGCGCTAGGATGAAGGCTCCACAACTTCCGTTTTCATGCAAATTTAATGATGGTAAAACCTTAGCTTCTTATGCTAATGGTATCTATGATTACTATGATGTGGAACAAATAGAAGAATTCGTTGCTTTTATGGGTGCTTATGATATTGAATCTTTGTTTAAAGAGTTTGACGATTTTGATGATTCAGTTTATAGACCTGAAAATTTTGCTATACTTAAATATTGTTATGAGAATTATGAATACAATGCTGACATTGATGCACTTATTGAGAAAGTCTCTGCTGTCCATGAAGAGACTAATATTTTGCAGGAGTCTATGGAAGAAGAAATTTCTGAAACTGTGAGCTCATTGGATGAAAAGGATGATGAGGAGAGCGAAGGACAAAAGGAGGAAGAGCGGATTAGCTACCCGTGTCCACCTTCTAATGAGAGTAACCCTCCAACTCATACATTGTTTAATTTCCCTTCGTGCTTATCGAAGGATGATTACTATGATGATTCATATGATGATTGTTATGATCCCGTTGATTCTCTTGAAATATACCTTTTAGATGATGCTTGCTATGCTTGTGGCCAAGATGCCAATATGAATTATGCTTATAGAGATGAACTTGATGTAGTTCCTTATGTTAAACATGAAATTGTTGCTATTGCCCCCACGCATGATAGTCCTATTATCTTTTTGAATTCTCCAAACTACACTATATCGGGGAAGTTTGTACTTATTAAGGATTATGTTGATGGGTTGCGTTTCACTACTACACATGATGATTTTGGTAGATATAATATGCATGTGCTTGCTTCCCCTACTTGCAATTATTATGAGAGAGGAACCATATCTCCACCTCTCTATGTTTCCAATATGACAGAATTGCAAGAAACTGCTTATACTACGCATTGGCCTTTACTAGGTGTGCATGAATTGTTCTTTTATGACATGCCAATGCATAGGAAGAGAGTTGGACTTCGTCGTTGCATGATATATGTTACTTTGTGCTCACTACTAAATCACAAATCATTGTTAATTAAAATTGGCATTGATATACCTTGGGATCCGGGTGGATCCATTACTTGAGCACTATATGCCTAGCTTAATAGCTTCAGAGAAAGTGTTGCTAGGGAGACAACCCGGAAGTTTTAGAGAGTCATTTATTTCTCTTGAGTGCTTTCATATAGTTTAAAAATAAAAAATAAAAATAAAGAGGGTAACACAAAACTTTTCGAAAAGGAAAGTGAAAGTGAGGGAGCTCCTTGAACTTTGTTCATGCTCACCAAAACTTTGTGAATCTTGATTATAGAAACTTTTCATCAAAGATAATTATCCCCTTGTACAATTCCATTATATTATAAAAATAATGTGCCAAGGTTTGCATTTAGGATGTTTACAATGCTTGTTGGTTTGTATGGTGCAGGATAGAAACTTTGGCTGTAGTGCGCGATTTTACATTTTTACTGGAATGTCAAATGGGTCTGATTCTTTTTGCACTGTCTTTCTGTACAAATTTTTTATTTTCCATAATTTTGGTAGAATGTTTCGGGTAACAGAAGTATGGTGAATGTTCAGATTGCTACAGACTGTTCTGTTTTTGACAGATTCTGTTTTTGATGCATAGTTTACTTGTTTTGATGAAACTATCAATTTCTATCAGTGGATTAAGCAATGAAAAGCTATATTACAGTAGACACAATGCAAAAACAAAATATGAATTGGTATGCAATAGTACTTAGAGTAGTGATTTGCTTTATTATACTAACGGATCTTACCGAGTTTTCTATTGAAGTTTTGTGTGGATGAAGTGTTTGATCGAGGAGGTTTTGATACGAGGAAAAGGAGGAGAGGCAAGTGCTCAAGCTTGGGGATACCCAAGGAACCCCAAGTAAATATTCAAGGAGACTCAAGCGTCTAAGCTTGGGGATGCCCCGGAAGGTATCCCCTCTTTCTTCAACAAGTATCGGTATGTTTTTGGATTCGTTTTGTTCATGCGATATGTGCAATTCTTGGAACGTCTTTTGCATTTAGTTTTCACTTTTATTTTATGCACCGTGCTGGTATGAGATAGTCCTTGGTTGATTTATAGAGTGCTCATTGCACTTCACTTAAATCTTTTGAGTATGGCTTTATACAATGCTTCATGTGCTTCACTTTTATCTTTTGAAGTTTGGATTGCATGTTTCTCTTCACATAGAAAACCGCCATTTGTAGAATGCTCTTTTTCTTCACTTATATTTGTTAGAGCGTGGGCATATCTTTTGTAGAAAGAATTAAACTCTCTTGCTTCACTTATATCTATTTAGAGAGATCACAGGAATTTGTCTCACATGGTTAGTCATAAAATCCTACATAAACTTGTAGCTCGCTAAATATGATATGTTTGATTCCTTGCAATAGTTTTGTGATATAAAGATGGTGATATTAGAGTCATGCTAGTGGGTAGTTGTGGATTGTAGAAACACTTGTGTTGTGGAGTGCAAGTCCCTAGCATGCACGTATGGTAACCATTGTGTGACAAATTTGAAGCATGGGGTGTTTCTTTGATTGTCTTCCTTATGAGTGGCGGTCAGGGACGAGCGATGGTCTTTTCCTACCAATCTATCCCCCTAGGGGCATGCGTAGTAGTACTTTGCTTCGAGGGCTAATAAACTTTTGCAATAAGTATATGAGTTCTTTATGACTAATGTGTGTCCATGGATTATACGGACTTTACCTTTCCATCATTGCTAGCCTCTTCAGTACCGTGCATTGCCCTTTCTCACCTTGAGAGTTGGTGCAAACTTTGCTGGTGCATCCATACCCCGTGATACGATATGCTCTATCACACATAAGCCTCCCTATATCTTCCTCAAAATAGCCACCATACCTACCTATTATGGCATTTCCATAGCCATTCCGAGATATATTGCCATGCAAGTTCCATCATCATCATATACATGACTTGAGCATTCATTGTCATATTGCCTTGCATGATCGTAAGATAGCTAGCATGATGTTTTCATGGCTTGTCCGTTTTTTGATGTCATTGCTATGCTAGATCATTGCACATCCCGGTACACCACCGGAGGCATTCATATAGAGTCGTATCTTTGTTCTAGTATCGAGTTGTAATATTGAGTTGTAAGTAAATAAAGTGTGATGATCATCATTATAGAGCATTGCCCCATAAAAAAAGAGAGGCCAAAGAAGCCTAAATAAAAAAGGGGACCAAAGAAGCCCGCCTAAAAAAAGAAAAAAAGGGGGCAATGTTACTATCCTTTTACCACACTTGTGCTTCAGAGTAGCACCATGTTCTTCATATAGAGAGTCTCCTATATTGTCACTTTCATATGCCAGTGGGAATTTTCATTATAGAACTTGGCTTGTATATTCCAACGATGGGCTTCCTCAAATGCCCTAGGTCTTCATGAGCAAGCAAGTTGGATGCACACCCACTTAGTTTTTAGTTTGAGCTTTCATACACTTATAGCTCTAGTGCATCTATTGCATGGCAATCCCTACTCCTCGCATTGACATCAATTGATGGGCATATCCATAGCCCGTTGATTATCCGCGTCGATGTGAGACTTTCTCCCTTTTTGTCTTCTCCACATAAACCTCCACCATCATATTCTTATCCACCTATAGTGCTATATCCATGGCTTGCGCTCATGTATTGCATGAGGGTTGAAAAACTGAAGCATGTTAAAAGGTATGAACCAATTGCTCGGCTTGTCATTGGGGTTGTGCATGATGGGAGCATTTTGTGTGACGAAAATGAAGCACGGCCAAACTATATGATTTTGTAGTTATAAGCTTGGTTTGGCCATGTTGTTTTGAAAAGACATGATTGCTCTATTAGTATGCTCGAAGTATTATGGTTTTTAGGTCAAATGATAGACTATTGCTTTGAATCACTCGTGTCTTAATATTCATGCCATGATTAGACATATGATCAAGATTATGTTACGTAGCATTGCACATCAAAAAATATCTTTTTTATCATTTACCTACTCGAGGACGAGCAGGAATTAAGCTTGGGGATGCTGATACGTCTCCGTCGTATCTATAAATTTTTGATTGTTCCATGGCAATATTATTCAACTTTCATATACTTTGGGCAACTTTTTATACTATTTTTGGGACTAACATATTGATCCAGTGCCCAGGGCCAGTTCCTGTTTGTTGCATGTTTTATGTTTCACAGAAACCCATTATCAAAAGGAGTCCAAACGGGATAAAACGGGCAGAGAATACTTTTGGAATATTTGGGAAATATGGGAGGAAGAATCAACGCGAGACGGTGCCCGAGGTGGCCATGAGGCAGGGGGGCGCGCCTGCCCCCACTGGGTGTGCCCCTGACCCTCGTGGGCCCCTCGTAAGGCGGTTGCTGCTCTTCTTTTTCTGCAAGAAAGCTAATTTTCGGAGAAAAATCTGGGCGAAAGTTTCAACCCAATCGGAGTTACAGATCTCCGGATATAAAAGAAACGGTGAAAGGGCAGAATCCGAGAACGCAGAAACAGAGAGAGATGGAGAGACAGATCCAATCTCAGAGGGGTCTCGCCCCTCCCATGCCATGGGAGCCAAGGACCAGAGGGGAAACCCTTCTCCCATCTAGGGAGAAGGTCAAGGACAAATAAGAAGAAGAAGGGGGGCTCTCTCCCCCTTGCTTCCGGTGGCGCCGGAACGCCGTCGGGGGCCATCATCATCACCGCAATCTACACCAACACCACCATCATCTTCACCAACATCTCCATCACCTTCCCCCATCTATATTCAGCTATCCACTCCCCCGCACCCCGCTGTGCCCTCTACTTGAACATGGTGCTTTATGCTTCATATTATTATCCAATGATGTGTTGGCGTCCTATGATGTATGAGTAGATTTTTGTTGTCCTACCGGTGGTTGATGAATTGCTATGATTGGTTTAATTTGCTTGTGGTTATGTTGCTGTCCTATGGTGCCCTCCATGTCACGCAAGCGTGAGTGATTCCCGTTGTAGGGTGTTGCAATACGTTCATGATTCGCTTATAGTAGGTTGCTTGAGTGACACAAGCATAAACCCGAGTAAAGGGGTTGTGGAGTATGGGATAAAGGGGACTTGATACGTTAATGCTATGGTTGGATTTTACCTTAATGATCTTTAGTAGTTGCGGATGCTTGCTAGAGTTCCAATCATAATTGCATATGATCCAAGAAGAGAAAGTATGTTAGCTTATGCCTCTCCCACATAAAATATGCTATCGGTCTAGTAAAGTAGTCAATTGCTTAGGGACAATTTCTCAACTCCTACCACCACTTTTCCACACTCGTTATATTTACTTTATTGCATCTTTATCTACACAGCCCCTATTTTTTATTTACGTGCTCTTAATTATCTTGCAAACCTATCCAACAACACCTACAAAGTACTTCTAGTTTCATACTTGTTCTAGGTAAAGCGAACACTAAGCATGCATAGAGTCGTATCAGTGGGAGATAGGACTTCAGAGAATATTTGTTCTACCTTTAGCTCCTCATTGGGTTCAACACTCTTACTTATCAAAAGAGGCTACAATTATCCCTGACACTTGTGGGTTATCAATGATGTGTCCACCAGTCAGAAGAAGGTCAAGAAGCGCAATAAGAAGCGAAGAGATAAGGTAGTATTGACTGTTGAAGGGTCAGGCACCCCAAGTACCGGCAAGATCACCAAGGCTGAGGCCCCCGACAAAGAGGTTGCCGTGTGCGCCGATTGCCGGGAAGGGCAATTGGCCGTACTGCAAGTTCCATCAGACCAAAGGCCATGACCTTCACGAGTGCTATCAGGTTGAGCAGTTGGTCAAGAGACAGAGAGCAAAATATGAGAAGCGTGATAAGGAAAAGGGTCAAAATGCAGTTGGCGGTAAGGGCCGAGGTGATGGAGCAAATTGGCCCGGCAAACCCTTTCGGAATAAAGGAAACCCCACCAGAGACCAGGAGAAGGAAGCCTGTGACAATGAGAGTGATAAAGGGGAAGAAGAGGAAACCAATGAGAAAGAGTTTCAGAAAGCCACGAACACCCTGTGCGTTGACGGGGGTGCACCCATGCACACCAGCTCAAGCGGTGGGCACGAGAAGTCAATGTCGTGGAACCAGAGGCCCGGAAGCCGCTCAAATGGTCCCATACACCCATCATCTTTGACAAAGAGGATCATCCTAGCCATACCACTGCGGTAGGATGTCTGCCTTTGTTGGTTTCTTCAATAATTCACAACCTCAAGGTCACGAAGATGCTGGTGGACGGTGGGCCAGACTGAATCTGATTTCCCCAGCAGTTATCAGCAAACTTCAGATAGCAGAGGAAGAGCTAGAGATTACCGGCACATTTCAAGGAGTTAATCCTGGCAGGAGTCATCCTAAGGGAAACATCATGTTTCCAGTAACATTTGGGGGAGAACTGAACTACCGGACTGAGAGGATTGTGTTTGACGTAGTTGATCTCCCCCTACCGTACGATGGAATCCTTGTACACCCAGCCTTAGCTAAATTCATGGCTGCATCCCACTATGCCTACAACACCCTGAAGATGCCTGGGACACTAGGAGTCCGCACCATCCCGTCAGATGAGAAGGATGCCATCATTTGTGTGGATAGGATGCACTAGGACGCGGTCGTGGCAAAGGCAGCGACGACAGCAGTTCTCACCAAGGAAAGCAAAGGAAAGAAGAAGGATTGTAGGACCTCCGGCAAAGACTCCGGGAAGCGTGCCCCCTCTAGGTGCACGTCACCCATTGATGACGTGCCGGAGTGCTCCCACAGCACGAGATCCAAGGTTGCTGCTCCACAAGTGAAAATGGTCCCGGCAGGGCTGGCTGGCACTGATGGTACTCTCACTATCAGCACCACCCCTGATGACAAATAGGAAAGCGCGCTCGTTGCCTTCCTATGGGCGAATATCAATGTGTTTGCATGGAAACCATCTGATATCCCCGATGTTCCCAGGGAGGTAATCGAGCACCACCTTGTTGTCTGCCCACACGCCAGACATGTTAAGTAGAAAGTTTGGAAGCAGGCCTTAGAGAGGCAGCAATTTATTGCAGAAGAGATCAAGAAGCTTGATGCAAATGGTTTGGTCAGAGGATTGCTACATCCCACTTGGCTAGCAAATCCAGTAGTAGTCTAAAAGGAAAACGGGAAGTGGAGGCTGTTCATTGATTTCAGAGATCTCAACAAGGCTTTCCCGAAGGACCCATTTCCCTTGCTGTGTATCGGTCAGATTGTTGATGCCACTTAAGGTTGTGATTTTCTCTCATTTATGGATACCACCAGATCTTCATGTGCAAGGAAGATCAGGAGAAGACATCATTCATTACTCCATGTTGTACGTACTGCTTTGTCCACATGACATTCGGATTAAAGTGTGTCGGGTCCACCTTTGCAAGGGCAGTCCAGATTGGTTTTGAACCTCAGGTGCACAGAAACATTGAGGCTTATATGGATGACATTGTGGTCAAAACCAAAGATAGAGCAACTCTCGTAAAGGATTTGGAGGAGATGATTGCAAATCTGCGCGGGATCAACTTGAAGCTAATCCCAGAGAAGTGTGTGTTTGGCATCCCCTCCGATAAGCTTCTTGGATACTTTGTGTCCCACGGGGGAATCAAAGCTAATCCCGACAAGATCAAGGCCATTGAGCAGATCCAAGTGACAAGGATAGTTAAGGATGTGAGGCACCTGACGGGATGTGTTGACGCGCTAAGCAGATTCATCTCCAAGTCTGCCGAGCGTGCCCTACCGTTCTTCAAGATTTTCAAGAAGGCAGGTCCTATCTGGTGGACCCCTAAAGCAGACACAGCCTTGCAAGAGTTGAAAGCCTACATGTCCTATGTGCCTATCCTGGTTGCACCCAAACCGCAGGAACCGTTGTTTCTATACTTAGCGGCAACCAACCAAGTGGTCAGCGCAGCCTTGGTAGCGCAGCGAGAAGTGAAAGAGAAAGAAAGTGATCAGAGGTCGGCAGGGCCAGATAAGGATCAAAACAGCAGCAAGCACGACAATGATAACAACCCCAAGGACGCAGCAAGGAAGAAAGTGGTGCAACCCCCGGTGTACTTCGTCATCTCCTTGTTACAGGGGGCTAGATCAAGGTACTCTGGCGTGCACAAGTTGATATTTGGTCTTATCATGGCCTCAAGGAAACTGTGCCACTACTTCCAAGCCCATGAGATCATGGTTGTTACTTGTTTCGCATTGCAACGGATACTCCAAAACCCTGAGGCTACCGGCAGAATCGTAGAGTGGGCTTTGGAGTTATCCAGCTTTGGTTTGAAGTTTGAGAGCACATCAACAGTCCGGAGCAGGGCATTGGCAGAGTTTATTGTAGAACGGACGTCAACTCCTGATGAGGAAGTGACAGAGATAGTCATCCCCAGCGAGGAATCATCCCAAGAATGGATTATGTATTTTGATGGTGCTTTTTCCCAACAAGGTGCAGGGGCTGGCGTGCTTCTCGTTTCCCCCTCTGGGGAGCACTTGAAGGACATCGTCCAAATGCATTTTGCCCGGGAAGAAGCAACCAACAATACATCAGAGTATGAAGGGTTGCTCGCCAGGCTCAGAATTGCAGCAAAATTGGGAATTAAGAAACTGATCATTCAAGGAGATTCACAAATAGTGGTGAAACAAGTTAACAAGGATTACCAAAGTCCATTGATGGAGGCATACATTGAAGAAGTGAGAAGATTGGAGGAGCACTTTAACGGATTGCAAACAGAGCACGTACCCCATGTGGAAAACAGCATAGCTGATCATCTGTCAAAGTGTGTTGCGCAGAAGCTTCTTGTGGAACCAGGGTCTTTTGTTCTCCGTCTTACTCAGCCCTCCTTATCCCCTGACACAATGGCCCAGAAGAGGAGAAAGTTGGACACCGGAAAGCCTCTTGCGGTAGAGTCATCTGCTCCCAGCAGAGACCCTGCCGGAAACAACTCCTCGCAGCCTGCCGGAGCACCCCCTCCAGCCGGTCCCATGGACCCCGCGTACGACGATGGTGCTCCTGTAGCAGAGGAGGTGCCGCTAGTCCTCGTTGCCGAGCCACAGGCGCCAACTTGGGCAAGGCACATTGTCCGCTTCCTCCAAACGGGAGAGCTTCCCAGTGACCAAGATGAAGCTGAAAAAGTAGCCCAAAGGGTTAGTATGTATGAGTTTGTCAATGACACTCTGTACAGAAGGAGGCCCAACAGTGTGAAATTGAAGTGTGTCTGCCGGGAAGAAGGAAAGGAACTGCTGGCTGAGATACACAAAGGAATGTGTGGCTCCCACATTGGATCAAGGGCGTTAGATGGGAAAGAATTCCAGCAAGGATTCTATTGGCGCTCAGCACTCCAAGATGCGGTTGAGCTAGTCACTAAGTGTGAAGCCTGCCACTTCCATTCCAAGAAAACACACCTGCCTACCCAAGCGCTTCATACAATCCCTCTATCATGGCCATTTTCGGTCTGGGGGCTCGATATCCTCTGCCCCTTCCCGCGAGCAATCAGGGGCTTTGAATTCTTGTTCATTGCCATAAACAAATTTACAAAGTGGCTAGAAGTGACTGCCATGAGAAAGGTGACTACTCAGTCAGCTATCAAGTTCTTGAAAGATTTGGTGTGCTGTTTTGGAGTTCCGGCAAGGATCATCACAGACAACGGCATCCAGTTCACGAGCCGCGCCTTCATGCAATATGTTCATGCCCTCGGATGCAAGATCCCATTCACTTCTGTGGCACACATATGGAGCAATGGACAAGCTGAGAGGGCGAACTCTGAAGTGCTACACGGACTCAAGACAAGAACCTTTGATATGTTGTAGAAGCACGGCAGGCGGTGGATCGAGGAGCTGCCGATAGTTCTCTGGTCCCTCAGAACAACACCAAACCGAGCTACCGGGCAGATTCCCTTCTCCCTAGTCTATGGGGCAGAAGCAGCTATCCCCGAAACTAATTTACAGGTCGCCTCGAGTACTTGCTTACGACAAAATCGTGCAACATCAGCATCGGGGTGACGAGGCTGTGCTACTCGAGGAGAACTGTCTCCGACTGCTACGCATGTTGCATGCTATCAGCAAGCCCTGCGTCGCTATCATAACAGCAGGGTTCATGCCCGGTGTTTTGAGGAAGGTGACCTTGTCCTTAGGCCCATTCAGTCCGCCGAGGGTACACACAAGTTGTCACCAAAGTGGGAAGGCCCTTAACGGGTAGTACGAGTCACCAGACCCAGCGCAGTCCATCTGGAGACTTGTGGGGACCCCGACTCATAAGTCGTGATCACCAAATGCACATGTATAGTGATCCCAGAGATCAATGCTCACTGAACACACATAAGCTGAATAACAAGAGGCTTACATCCACACGTACCGTATTACACAAGTAGGACCATTATGGTCAAGTCTTGAGTATAACATTGCAGCGAAAATCTTCGTCAATAACTTGGACACATGCCATCTGCCTTAACCCTAAGGCATTCTGACTGGGAAACGTCCTAGTTCGCATGTTCGTCTCCGAAGAACTCTTCTTCGAACTCCTTTCTTCCATGCCTGGTCAATTAAATAACCAGTGGCAAGCCAATGAGTACTTTGAATGTACTCGCAAGCAACCCATGTTTTGGTTCAAGATACAACAATGCATGATATAGGTAAATTTTTGCAGAAAGCTAGTTTTGAGTGCAATGACATGTTCAACAACTTGTAAGACATGCATCAGGAGAATTCAAGTAACCATGAGGACAGGTTACAGATATCAACATAAATAGAGTGGGCACCAACCCAACTCAATCATGTCAAGTCCTTTGACTTGACCCAAGTAGTTTTATCAACTCACACACACGGTTGTAAAAACTCTGGAAATAGTTTAAGTAGCACCGCCCAACTGTCCTTGATAGTGGACACGGCTATTAGAATAGTTTTACACTCTGCAGAGGTTGCACACTTTACCCACAAGATCCGGGGAACTTCCGTGTCGTCCAGGACCCGCGGTACCTCAAGTACCCGGGGTAAGCACCCGATCACTACCTTTCCCTAGACGACACTAACATGGAGTCCACTCGATTGGTAGTCACCCCCGTGCCAAACATTATCACATAACATTTTTGTGGAGCCACGCTCCTAAATCATCTCACATCACAAGCACGGGGTACCAACGGTGTGTCCGGTGCCCCATAAAAATGTTCTTGGCCGCCCTACCTGGCACGACCCCGTCCCGAGAGAGAGCACCAACTCTCCCCCATCACTAGTAATGCGGGCTCCAAGCTAGTATCGGCCTAGGTAATCAATAATGCCCTTTCCCATATAAGGGTAGAGTGATTGCGCATGTAAGGTTGGGACAGTCATCAAATCTTAAATCTAATCCGTTTTCAAAAACAACACACACACTTGCCTTGGTACACCATTTTGTCATCAAGTGGTTACCCATCTCATCATCTCCCTCGGGCATAAGTGGCACCCGACGAGGTTTTCGAAAAGTCTTTTGAAAATGCTTTGTCTCCTTCACCATGCATATACCCGTCCCTTTTTGTGTAGCATCTACTTTAGCATCCTATCTACTCCCACCGGCATAACCCTCATAAGAAGGTAGGGTCATGCACAATGCAAGTATCAACAAGGAAGTACGGTGGCAAACCATCAAAGTGGTTACTACCTCAGCATGATTCCGTTGCAACAACAATATGGTGCTATATGACATGCATAAAAAGGGTTTCATAGACATGGTCAAAGGGCTGCTTGCCTGGTTCATCAGAGTCTTCAAGTCTTCGGGTCCTTCTCCATGTACTCTGTCTACTTCGTCAACTAACGTCGGAAACAATCACAATAAGCAATACAACAAGGCAAAAATAAAAGTGCTCTAAAATTGCAAGTTGGACCTTTCTAGGATATCTTTGGTCATATGAGGTATGACCAAAGTGGTTTCAATGGGATTTGATCAATGGATATCTCTGAATATTTCAATATGATGGAATCAAGGCATTTGTGGATTTGCAAGAAGTGTACAGAAATATATTTTTTGAAAAATGAGAAGAGGCACCCATTTAGCAAACCATGATTTTAGAAGCATCTAGGAGTTGGTTTCACTGGATTTGGAGTTCAAATGAATATTCTATGGATTTGCAAAGTTGGCAAACATGAAGAAATGGCTCATTATTTTGTGGGGTACAGAAAGTATTAAGCAAAATGTTCATAAACTAAGTTATGAACTTAGAAGCATCTAGGAATTTGAATCATGGCATTTGGATCAATTTTGAGCTCTCTGTGATTTTCTAAAGTTCATTACAGAAATGGAAAAACAAGGTTTGATAAATATTTATGAAGAAAAAGTCTCTGCAAAAATGTGCATGTTGCACCAACAGGTAGATCATGATTTATAGAGTCACTATAAATTTGAATCATCAAATTTGGAGGTAATATGAATATTTGGGATATTTTACAAGTTTCTGGAAAAAGAAAAAGACAAAGGAAGGGGGTTATACCTATACTGCGCACCGAGCGCAGCATAGCGCCACAGTGCATTGGGCCGGCCCAGCTACCTGGCCACGCGGCTAAGGAGGGCCACGCCAGAGGCGAACAAGCGGAGTACGCTTCTCTGCGGGGGAGACGGTTAACCCGGATCCCGCCTCCACTTAAACGTCGGGGCCCGCCGGCTGAGTCGCTGACCTGCGGGGCCCACCCACAGGGTCGTTTCCTTCCTCCCATGCCCGCAACAGAGGGGATCGAGGTCGCAGTTGACCGCCGGCCATCGCTTGCCGCCGGCGGCACAAGCCACCCCCGGCCAAGCTCCGGCCACCGGAGGGGTCGCCGGGGAGAGGCTGTTCTTTTGGAGGGGAGAGGAGGTGGGGAGGACCTCATCCTTGTCCGAATCGGAGCGGAGGCTAGCGGCGGCATTCCGGCCATGGGGGGAGTGCTGGAGGGCACGAGAGGGAGGGGGAGGCTGTCCAGGAGGTGCACGGGAGAGAGAGGGGTAAACCGAGGCGGGAGAAAGCTCGGTGGATGGATTATGTGGAGGAGGCACCGGTGCTCCGTGGGCAGCGTCCCCGGACGCACTTTGTGAGCTTTGCAGAGGGGGGAGGAGAGAGGTCCTGGAGGGGCCCGACCACTTGCCGTGTCTCGGATGCCGAGGCGACCTCTGGGGACACCACCCCGCCGCCCAAGGCCGTCTTATGTCCTTGGCATGGGTGAGCTACAGTGCAGGAGAGCATTGTAGCGTGCTCCAGAGCACGAGCTCTGCACGCCATGGCATTGTTTATGTTCTAGGGGCGTGTCTACTAGTGTATGGGGCTTTGTGGGGTGAGTAAACAAAGGGGAGGTGGCCTTGGATGCCCTGGTGAACCACTAGGAGAGGAGAGAGGTTGAGGGAGAGAGAGAAAAGGGCTGTCCAGAGAGGGAAAGTGGGGTTTACCCCTCCAATAATTGATCTATGGATTTGCCATTGCTACTGGAGGTGCAAAGGGACTAGGAGGGGCTGTGGTAAAAAGTTGAGATCATGGAGAATAGTGGAAGTGGTCAAAATGATGATTTTGGAAAAATTGTAGAAGGTGTTTGTTGTTGGTTTGGGCAAGAAAATTAATTCCACTTGCCATGAGAATTAAGAGGATGGAATGGCACATAGAATTTGGGTGTTCCACCAAGTTTGAGCTCATTTGGGCAAAGTACCCAATGTAACTTTGGTAAACCCTAGAAATCAGCAGAAATGGCTTTGCCAAAATTTAGTCATGCAAATATATTCTCCTTGATGCACCACTTGGTGTAGTGTCATCATTTGGGGATTTGAACATGTCCACAAAAATTCAGATCAAAAGGACACACTTGGCAATGTAGAGTTGTCCAAATTTGGTTCTGGACAGAAAAGGTTTTGAGGCACTTTGATCAACATAACATTTTCTCCAACTTGTGCCATTTGGTATAGATGAATGATTAGACCATTTGAGCATGTGCACCAAGTTTGAGAGCATTTGGACATGTTTTACAGTGCAATGTTGTTCAAACTTGAAAAAGGACATAAGTGGTCTTGAGAGGGTTTCATGGGGTTATACTGTTCTACATGACATGAGACTTGGCAAGATCATCAAACATGTCATATTTGACATGATAGAATTTTCTTGGAATTTTTGGGGAATATTTCCTTTGTAAATATTTCAAAAGCTTGAAATATCCAGAAAGGGGTTTTGAGGGATTTGACCAATATTTTGAACATGACCATGTGTTGAAACTCTTATATATGGACAATATATGTCCACTGAGATTCCCTAGGTTTTTGTCAAATATTTTTGAAACAATAAAATAATTTTTCTCTATTAAAGACCATTTCTGGCCTTAAGAAAAAGCTTTTAAATAAAATAGGAAAATAACTTTTAAAATTACATTTTTGTGGTTTATGGGTATTCTATATCTAATAGGAGTCAAATATATTTTTGGAAAGATTTTTACTGCCCTTAATTAAGTACTTGCAGTGCAAACCTCAATTCAGGGGTTTTTGAAAAACTCATTTTAGAAAATACTTTTTGGCCAAATTATTTTTATAAGAAAATATTATATTGTTCTATACACATGGCATGATCTTTGGGCAGAAGTTTGGGGCAAGGAAATGAAGTATCAAAGTTGGAGGATTTATTTGATTTTTAGAGCACTTGCAAACAGCAGACAAAAACCAATCAAGGCAAGGTCCAAAACACTCAAAAGTTTTTGTCAAACCACATTTTATCATGATTGTTAGCTTAAGTGTAGTGGCATGAAAATCAGGGTGTGACAGGCCTACCCCCCTTACAAGAATCTCGTCCCCGAGATTCCCAAACTAGGAGCGGAAAGGGATACAGAAACTTGGATCTGGGGTAGTCTTCAAGTCCTCATGTTGCTTCTGCTTCCGTGTAGTGCTCCATTGAGCTTGAAGTACTTGATGGTGCGGCTTCGTGTATGACACTCTTCTTGATCCAGGTGTCTAATGGGTAGCTCGCAGTAGGTTAGATTGGGCTAGGGGTCGATGGCTCGGTGGTCAATGCCCTCGTAGAGATCGGGCAAGTTAGGAAGTTGGAAACACTTCCGGGGTTGTGATGCATGGAAAGCGTTGTGCACAATGGGTAACTCAGGTGGTAACTCCAGCTGGTAACTGTCTTCTCTTCGTCTCGTAGTGATCTCAGAGGGGGTTGTTAAATCTTGGAGTGATCTCAAAGGGGCCGATGAATCTTGGTGTGGGTCTCCTTGTCATGGAAATGCTTGGTTCCTTAGAGAGGAGTGGCTTGCAGATACATACGGTCTTTGACGCGGAGTCCTTGGCATGGCGGTCTTCAAATGTTCCTTGACAAGCTGAATGGCTCTTCTTCCGTCTTCGGGTGGACAGGTAGGTCACCAAATGATGATGACAACTATCTTGTCTAAGCACTCCATGAAGTCTATGGGGTACGTAAAGTGGGCTGAGGCATTGGTGATGGTCATGGTTGAGTATTGGCCAAGGTCTTATCGATCTAGAGCCAAAACCCAAGGTCATGATCCGACCATGTTGTCGCTTGGTAGGGCGTAAGGGTTTCAAGGATTCTAGTGTGGGAGTGAACATTTGTCATCTTATCTTTAAGCACAATTTCTGAGATGCCAATAGTCTATCTAGTCCTTTAAACAAATCACATCATATCACTGATAGCATCATTATGCATAGGTCAACTCCAATCATCACTCATGTGATTCATATCCTCATGGCTCCCGAGAGGAGGTCTAACAAAATCATATATGTCTACAATCCCCAAACTCATATGTATGTCTACCCCTAAAAATCCATGGGTAGAATATACAAGCTGCTAAGCTTGAACGTGACAATCCAAGTGCTCAACCTATTCTTCCAAGGTCTAAGATAAAGCATCATTATCCTAAGGAAACACGTCGTAAGCCACTCCAAGATCTGTTTCCTTCCTATGAATCAACTCCAACAACCCATTAACTTCCATTAATCACTACATAATCCATTAATTCTACAAATCCAACGCCTATGCTGGTGTTCCACATGATCTCCTAAAGTCCTTATAATCCCCAAATACTTGAAAAGGCTATCTCTACTATAGTCAGTCCACCAATTCCCGTTATTGTGATCTAGTAATACTCCAAGGTCAAGCTCACAAAGATGCCTAAATAAACTCCGACAATTAGTCCAATCTCCTAGTTTAACATCCACCGAGAAACATGGTATCATGATCGACATCATCAGTCTAAATCCAATTTACTCCGAACCATGTAGACATACTCAGCATCTATATTCAACTAGAATCACCTACTCAAATCCAAATCTCTTGTCCAACGAGAATTCCTACATGTTCCCCCAAGTCATTTACGTAATATCAACTGTCTCCTATCAATGTCATCTGATCAAGTCAAACCTTTGCACTTCCAGGAGTTTCAGCTTGCGGTCATAATTGTCCTATAAATCCAATTTACTCAGGGGTAATGAAACCTATGCTACTCTATAATCATGATCCCACCAAGTTCATCTACCAACATGGTAGCCTTATAATCCACCAAAGAGTCTCAGATAATTCCTCAAGGTCACTGATATAAACTCATCAAGTCATTTGTCCTCTGTTCCTATACCCTTAAATTGGTCTTCCCTATGGCATCGTCAGCTTTGGTGCTATCTTAGGATGATAGTGTGTTCGTTCACTATGTCCACTAGTTCCCTAATGAACCCAGTGATAAGCAAGGTGACAGAGGATTAACAGGTTCTCTTGCAATTTGGGGGTTAAGCACATGGTTAAGGATTCGAGATGGGGTATCTTATGAAATCTCGAAGGGTCTAGGAATGGGTTGCTAATCTTGAGGTGCAAACATACGGGGTTGCACTTGGTGGAGGAGGTTGTAGCAAAAGTCTTCAGTGCTTGTGGGTCGCCGAGGTGGAATCCATGGTGTAACTTGTCTTGATTGTCTTCAGTTGAGGAGAGGGATGAGAGGGAAAAGTAGCATAGAGGAGGGATGCCTAAAGGGCTTTCTATAGTGCAAGTGCAAACAAACAGGTGCAAAAAGGGCCAAACCAAAGAAACAGGGTAAGGATGTGATATAGTCGCGTACTTGTCGCTTAGGGCAAAAGTGTGACCTATATCAAAACACAAACAAATAAAAACAAACAACACACAGTCATGGTTCTATTCGAACCATCATACGGACTCGACTGCGCATAGGGGGTACACGACTCATCCTACCCTAGGGGTTCTCGGACTCAGTAGTCGTGCCTTGTGCCTCATGCAGTCTTCTGACTTTTCCTCAGGTGTTGCTACGTCTTTTGTAGTTGTTCAATGAGACAATCCGGGTTGAGCCTGAAGATTCTTCAACAACTTCTTGCCTGTTGAAGTGATGGGGTGAAGGTGGCTCCTCGTAACAGGCATTGACTTGGTCTTCTATTGTCTTCTTAATCACGACGATCCCTTTTTGTCTTTTTAAGGTTTTGGCGGTTCCAGGTGGCACTCCTTTATGCAATGACATTAACAAGGCATAATAGAGGCCCAATCTATCGGACACATTGTTAACAATATTGTCACCGAGAGCGGGGGATGTAGAGAACCGTTTTCCTGCTCACTATAGTGAGGCGGACCAAATGGCTAGGTTCTCATCCACCGGTGGTTGCCGATACATCAACGGTAGTGACAGGGTTACCCTATTAGCGATGTACATCATGATCTTGCATATCCTATGCCCTGATCATCGTAGGCTAAGGTTGCATCATCCTGGGGCAGTGTCAAGGATGTCACCATCTCCTGGGTCTTCAGGTCCTCATTCCTCGAGGATGTATCTTCTGTTGGTATCGTCTTGTTGTGATGTCGCTAATCTTGTGTTCAGGAGATATGGGTGAATGTCTGGCAAGGCGTCTTCCTTCTGGATTATCCTTGAGGGTTACAAGGAATCCAGTGGTCAGGGGCATAAGGGTTCTAGCGACCAAAGGTTTTGAAGGGGAAGAGATCAATAAGGAAAGTATACCTTAGTTTTCGAAAAAATGAGAAGGGAAGAGAAGTATAGATTGTTTTGAAAACTAGTAGTAGTTTTTGGAAATATTTTACCCTAACTAACGACCATGCTAACTAAGGCTTCCTACAGTCAGGATGGCTCTGATACCAGCTCTGTGGGGACCCCGACTCATAAGTCGTGATCACCGAATGCACGTGTACAATGATCCCAGAGATCAATGCTCACTGAACACACAGAAGCTGAATAACAAGAGGCTTACATCCACATGTACCGTATTACACAAGTAGTACCATTATGGTCAAGTCTTGAGTATAACATTGCAGCGGAAATCTTCGTCAATAACTTGGGCCCATGCCATCTGCCTTAACCCTACAAGCATTCTGACTGGGAAACGTCCTAGTTCACATGTTCGTCTCCGAAGAACTCTTCTTCGAACTCCGGTTCTTCCATGCCTGGTCAATTAAATAACCAGTGGCAAGCCAATGAGTACTTTGAATGTACTCGCAAGCAACCCATGTTTTGGTTCAAGATACAACAATGCATGATATAGGTAAATTTTTGCAGAAAGCTAGTTTTGAGTGCAATGACATGTTCAACAACTTGCAAGACATGCATCAGGAGAATTCAAGTAACCATGAGGACAGGTTACAGATATCAACATAAATAGAGTGGGCACCAACCCAACTTAATCATGTCAAGTCCTTTGACTTGACCCAAGTAGTTTTATCAACTCACACACACGGTTGTAAAAACTCTGGACATAGTTTAAGCAGCACCGCCCAACTGTCCTTGACCGTCGACACGGCTATTCGAATAGTTCTACACTCTGCAGAGGTTGCACACTTTACACACAAGATCTAGGGAACTTCCGTGTCGTCCACGACCCGCGGTACCTCAAGTACCCGGGGTAAGCACCCAATCACTACCTTTCCCTAGACGACACTAACATGGAGTCCACTCGATTGGTAGTAACCCCCGTGCCCAACATTATCACATAACATTTTCGTGGAGCCACGCTCCTAAATCATCTCACATCACAAGCACGGGGTACCAACGGTGTGTCCAGTGCCCCATAAAAATGTTCTTGGCCGCCCTACCTAGCACGACCCCATCCCGAGAGAGAGCACCAACTCTCCCCCGTCACTAGTAATGCGGGCTCCAAGCTAGTATCAGCCTAGGTAATCAATAATGCCCTTTCCCATATAAGGGTAGAGTGGTTGCGCATGTAAGGTTGGGACAGTCATCAAATCTTAAATCTAATCCGTTTTCGAAAACAACACACACACTTGCCTTGGTACACCATTTTGTCATCAAGTGGTTACCCATCTCATCATCTCCCTCGGGCATAAGTGGCACCCGACGAGGTTTTTGAAAAGTCTTTTGAAAATGCTTTGTCTCCTTTAGCATGGATATACTCGTCCCTTTTTGCGTAGCATCTACTTTAGCATCCTATCTACTCCCACCGGCATAACCCTCATAAGAAGGTAGGGTCATGCACAATGCAAGTATCAACGAGGAAGTACGGTGGCAAACCATCAAAGTGGTTACTACCTCAGCATGATTCCATTGCAACAACAATATGGTGCTATATGACATGCATAAAAAGGGTTTCATAGACATGGTCAAAGGGCTGCTTGCCTGGTTCATCAGAGTCTTCAAGTCTTCAGGTCCTTCTCCAAGTACTCTGTCTACTTCGTCAACTAGCGTCGGAAACAATCACAATAAGCAATACAACAAGGCAAAAATAACAGTGCTCTAAAATTGCAAGTTGGACCTTTCTAGGATACCTTTGGCCATATGAGGTATGACCAAAGTGGTTTCAATGGGATTTGATCAATAGATATCTCTGAATATTTCAATATGATGGAATCAAGGGATTTGTGGATTTGCAAGAAGTGTATAGAAATATATTTTTGAAAAATGAGAAGAGGCACCCATTTAGCAAACCATGATTTTAGAAGCATCTAGGAGTTGGTTTCACTGGATTTGGAGTTCAAATGAATATTCTATGGATTTGCAAAGTTGACAAACATGAAGAAATGGCTCATTATTTTGTGGGGTACAGAAAGTATTAAGCAAAATGTTCATAAACTAAGTTATGAACTTAGAAGCATCTAGGAATTTGAATCATGGCATTTGGATCAATTTTGAGCTCTCTGTGATTTTCTAAAGTTCATTACAGAAATGGAAAAACAAGATTTGATAAATATTTATGAAGAAAAAGTCTCTGCAAAAATGTGCATGTTGCACCAACAGGTAGATCATGATTTATAGAGTCACTATAAATTTGAATCATCAAATTTGGAGGTAATATGAATATTTGGGATATTTTACAAGTTTCTGGACAAAGAAAAAGACAAAGGAAGGGGGTTATACCTATACTGCGCACCGAGCACAGCATAGCACCACAACGCATTGGGCCGGCCCAGCTGCCTGGGCACGCGGCTAAGGAGGGCCACGCCAGAGGCGGACAAGTGGAGTACGCTTCTCTGCGGGGGAGACGGTTAACCCGGATCCCGCCTCCACTTAAACGCCGGGGCCCGCCGGCTGAGTCGATGACCCGCAGGGCCCACCCGCAGGGTCGTCTCCTTCCTCCTGCGCCCGTGACAGAGGGGATCGAGGTCGCGGTTGAGCGCCGGCCGTTGCTTGCCCCCGGCGGCACAGGCCACCCCCGGCCAAGCTCCGGCCATTGGGGGGGTCACCGGGGAGAGGCGGTTCTTCTAGAGGGGAGAGGAGGTGGGGAGGACCTCGTCCTTGTCCGAATCGAAGCGGAGGCCAGCGGTGGCATTCCGACCAAGGGGGGAGTGCTGGAGGGCACGAGAGGGAGGGGGAGGCTGTCCAGGAGGTGCACGGGAGAGAGAGGGGTCCAACCGAGGTGGGAGAAAGCTTGGGGGATGGATTATATGGAGGAGGCGTCGGTGCTCCGTGGGCAGCGTCCACGGACGCGCTCTGTGAGCTTTGTAGAGGGGGGAGGAGAGAGGTCCAGGAGGGGCCCGACACCTTGCCGTGTCTCGGACGCCGAGGCGACCTCGGGGGACACCACCCCGCCGCCCAAGGCCGTCTTATGCCCTTGGCATGGGTGAGCTACAGTGCGGGAGAGCACTGTAGCGTGCTCCAGAGCACGAGCTCTGCACGCCATGGCATTGTTTATGTTCTAGGGGCGTGTCTACTAGTGTATGGGGCTTTGTGGGGTGAGTAAACAAAGGGGAGGTGGCCTTGGATGCCCTGGTGAACCACTAGGAGAGGAGAGAGGTTGAGGGAGAGAGAGAAAAGGGCTGTCCAGAGAGGGAAAGTGGGGTTTTATCCCTCCAATAATTGAGCTATGGATTTTCCATTGTTACTGGAGGTGCAAGGGGACTAGGAGGGGTTGTGGTAAAAAGTTGAGCTCATGGAGAATAGTGGAAGTGGTCAAAATGATGATTTTGGAAAAATGGCAGAAGGTGTTTGTTGTTGGTTTGGGCAAGAAAATTAATTCCACTTGCCATGAGAATTAAGAGGATGGAATGGCACATAGAATGTCATCCTAGGGGCCCACCCGCGGGGCCCACCCGCAGGGTCGTCTCCTTCCTCCCGCGCCCGCGACAAAGGGGATCGAGGTCGTGGTTGAGCGCCGGCCGTCGCTTGCCCCCGGCGGCACAGGCCACCCCCGGCCAAGCTCCGGCCACCGGAGGGGTCGCCGGGGAGAGGCGGTTCTTCTGGAGGGGAGAGGAGGTGGGGAGGACCTCGTCCTTGTCCGAATCGGAGTGGAGGCCAGCGGCGGCATTCCGGCCATGGGGGGAGTGCTGGAGGGCACGAGAGGGAGGGGGAGGCTGTCACGACCGACTTTTTCAATAAATAAATATTGAGAAAATCGATCTTTAATTCCCATTATAGGAAAAAGTCATCCTTTCTGGTAGACAAATGCTTGATAAACAGAGAACCAGTAGCATCAATATATTATAGGGTTGAGCTGAGACTGCTCAACAATTTATTACAAACTCGCCAATATCTTACATATGGGAGATTATGACATAGGTGTGTGGTGGCATGCTACTAGCTCGAGGAAAAAGTGGTGGTTAACTTGACTCCTAACTGGCAGATCATCGAGCGTCGGGGGAGGTTCGATGAATTTATTCGGGGGATGCGGAAGCGGATAATACAATGACCAAAATAGGATCGCACGGGACTGACTAGGACTCCTCTAGGCGTCGGACTCGCTATCAAACTCTTCATCCATGAGATCGCCTTCATCAATATATGGCCAAATCAACAAGCCAGGTGAGTACTTTGAAAGTACTCGCAAGACAGTTCGGACAAAAGATATAATCAATGAATGCATGAATGCGTCATGAATAAAAAAATGATGCTCATACAACAACAACAATATTATTTCATGACTTGTTAAATAAAATAAATAACTGAAAACCGATCGGGTGTCTGGAGCGACGCCTCGAAAGGTAAACAAATAAAATGTGTGCCGCAGTCGGGCGTCTAAGCGACACCACATAAAGGGCTTAAAGGAGAATACCACTGTCGGATATCTGAGCGACGTCACAGACAGGGTTTATAAAAGAAATGCGACAGTCGGACGTCTGAGCAACATCACATAAAGGGCTTTAAAAGAAATGCCACAGTCGGACGTCTGAGCGACATCACATAAAGGGCTTTAAAAGAAATGCCACAGTCGGACGTCTGAGCGACATCACAAAAAGGGATTTAAAAGAAATGCCACAGTCGGACGTCTGAGCGACATCACGTAAAGGGCTATAAGAGAAATGCCACAGTCGGACGTCTGAGCGACATCACAAAAAGGGCTTTAAAAGAAATGCCACAGTCGGACGTCTGAGCGACATCACATAAAGGGCTTTAAAAGAAATGCCACAGTCGGACGTCTGAGCGATATCACATAAAGGGCTTCAAAAGAAATGCCACAGTCGGACGTCTGAGCGACATCGCAGACAGGGCTTGCAACAAATGTAAATAACAGGTATGCCACCGTCGAACGTCTGAGCTACATCACAGACAGGGCTTGTAATAAATGTAAATAACAAGATTAGTCCATCCACAAGAATAATCTTTTAACCAGATTTATCACACATAAATCCCACCGGAGTTTTGTCACTGAGGCTGATACCTGAGAAGATAGGATGAATATAGTACTTGAACAAAGTACAAGATAATTGAAAGATTTGAGACTCTGCAGAGTTTGGATGAACTGACCACGGCCAACGGATTTCCGTAGTCACGAAGGACTAGTTCCGTTTACGGTACTTAAGTAGAAACACATTTAACTAGTACACACCCATTTCACCTCACGATGTCAGGAATCACCCTGGACAACGTCCAAGAAAAACTTTGAGACGGGGAGGCCACAACCTCGAATAGCATGGGATCAAATTTCTGTACGCGCGCTCTAAGGTGTTCCCCCCTCTCGGTCCCAACCAGAAACACCCATGCCCCCTGACCGGATGACGGGCTTTAATCCAGGGCCATGGAACCCTCATCCCGGCCTCTCTATTTGGTGTGTACCAGGAAAACGATTTGCAACTTACTATACCATATTCCTTTCGGAAAACATGTGACAGTATAGGAAGGAATGAATGGAAATGTGATTTCTTTCACGATGACACGGAGGTCAAATAATCTAGCATAAGACTGGCATGTCACAACACTACCATCTTACCCATCCTCACGCCAACACATGGCTATGCAAATATGTATCCAACAACATAATGCTTTCCGAAACATACTTTCCGCTTATGTGCATGAAATATAACATTCAAAGTAATGTTCATAAACATGCCATGACTATACTAAAATGCAAACATGCAACAACACTCATCATATCAAGAGTTCAAACATGCTTGCCTGTTTCGGAGTAGTCGGAGTTTAACTGTGTGAAGTTTGCAGCTCCGTCACCTCCTCCGGTATCTACGGTATAAGAAAAATACGTACGCAACGTAAATACCGTGAGTGTACAGAAAAGTGTTCCAAATATTTTTCAAATAAATATGAAAAAAACTAGACAGAAAAATAAAGATGACAGAAAAGGAATCAATCAAAAATAATTTTCTGTTTAAAAGTTATAAGAGTTTTGGTCCAAGGACCCATCTGTAATGAAACAGAAAGTTTCTAGGGGGCTCTACGGAAAAGTCCAGAATAACGTTTCGTTTAAAAGAAACGGCTGTGAGGCTGACAGGCGGGCTCCACCTGTCGGGTTTGAAATTTCAAACGGAGAAACAGAGCGCGACGGCGCCCGAAAGGTGCGGTGGTCGCCGGCGGCGATCCACATCGAGGCAAGGTGATCAGGGGTTACCTTCGAGATCAGTGCACCATTCTGCGTCTGTGGGTGGTGGTGGTGGTCGCCGCTGAGCCCTGTGTCGACGGCGGCCCTTGCTCCGGCGGACGATGGTTCATGCAATCGTGGATCTCGCCGGAGGGAGCTGCGGGGATCAAATAGGAGTGGGGGTTAGTCTCCTAGTTGCTTGAGAGGGTTGCTGAGGAAGTTAGGGCGCCGGAGACGGCCTCACCGGAGCGAATCGAGGTGGAGGCGGAGGCGGAACGGGGCGGCCGGAGTTAGGGAAGAAGGGCCCCTCGAGGCTCTCCAAGTGGCTAGGCGGGGTCTAGTGAGGTGGTGGAGTCGTGCGGGGGTGAGAGCAGGCTCGGGGGTGCTATATATAGCCGGCCCGAGTCGGTTGCCGTGAACGGATAAGTCCGGCGAGTTGATTACGGCGGCGCTGTGGCTGGATGGTCGGCTTAGGAGCTTGAGCATCGCCTAGGTGGAGTAGTGGTGCCATTTTAGGGTCCAGCTCAGCACAGGAGGGAGGTTTACGGCCTGCCCTCAACGGAACGGCCGCACGGCCCGTCGGCGGCAGAGAACGCGCTCTGCGCGTGCCAGGCCACGGCGACGGTGCCGCATGCGTGCGGTGGCAAGGAGGTGGCCACGCGCAACTACCAGGACGCTTGGGGGGCGCCGAACGGCGTTACGCCGCATTTTTGCTCCCTGTCGGCCGCTACGGTGGTTCTGCCGCCGCAAAGCACGCCGGCGCAGGCGGGCCAGGGCGCCACCGACGCCAGGAACGCGCCAAGCGTTCGTGTGAAGCTCCGGACAAGAGGGATAGGCTGCGAGCAACGTGCCAAGGGCACTGTGGACATGTGACTGAAGTTTACTGACGGAGAACGACAATGAACTCTGAATTTACTGAATATGAACAGTACTAGTGCATGCAAGGTGTTCGACAGAATGATTCTGGCATCTAGGGATTTTTCCTTGAGCTGATTTTCGGTGGAGCGGTCTCTCATTGCAACTAGATGTTGCCTGAATTTTGGTAGAATTTTTGGAGAAGTGTAGATATGAATTTCACCAAATTTGGCAAATCTAGTCCAAACTTGCAGTGAGTGAAATTTGAAATATTTGAAAAGAAGAAGAGTGGATCAAGATGGTTCTAGGTTGTGGGTACAAAGGACTATCCATAGGTGTTGAGTTGAGGTCAAAAATCAAATGCATTAGGGTACTTGCTTTGCAAATCACCTAGGCTCAAAAGAAAGAAAGAATTATTTTGGAAAGAGAAATAATTGGAATAAAATCCAAAAATGGATTTTGTTAGTTTGGACAGAATGTTTGGGTTGTACCAAAGTGGGAGGAGGGGTTTTTGGGGGAGTTTTACCATAGGAGGCATGGTAAACCAGCGTGGATCAAAATCAAAGGAAAGACCAAAATTCAAAAAGGTTTTCTTTTTAAAAGAAACTAAATCCAAGAAAAAGATTTTTGAGAGGGCAAACTAATAAGATGGTTTTTAGGAAGGGTTTAAATGACCTTCTTTCAAACCAAGAAAGGCTCTTTCTGAAAACAAAAATCACAAAAGTTTTGGAGTGTCACAGCACCTACCCCCTTAGGAAAAATCTCGTCCCCGAGATTTTAGCTGATCCTTAAAAAGGTGTGGGTGCTCTGTCCGAAGAAAATCCCCGCTCTCCCAAGTTGCTTCATTCTCAGTGTGATTACTCCATTGAACTCTGAAAAACTTAATGGTTTTCTGTCGGGTCCTCCTTTCAGACTCTTCTAATATTTTTATTGGGTGCTCCCGGTAAGTGAGGTCCGGTTGCATGTCAATATTCTCATGTGAAACTTGCTTCTCTGGGTTGCTCACGTATTTTCTCAACTGTGAGATGTGAAACACGTTGTGGATACCAGATAAGTCTCCGGGTAGGTCTAGCTGGTAGGCTACCGTGCCTCTTCGGGCCACTATATGAAATGGTACGATGAATCTTGGTGCTAGTTTCCCCTTAATATTGAATCGTTGCAGACCCTTCATAGGAGAAACTCTCAGGTATACCAATTCTCCAGGTTCAAAACTGATTTCCTGATGCTTTCGGTCATAATAACTCTTTTGCCGACTTTGAGCTGTTTTGAGTCGTTCTCTAATTGTCTTAACTTTCTCCTCGGCCTCCTTGAGCATATCTGGGCCAAAGATATGGCTGTCTCCAGTCTCTGACCAATTTAGCGGGGTACGACATCTTCTCCCATATAGAGCTTCAAAGGGTGCCATTTGCAAGCTGGCTTGATAGCTGTTGTTGTATGCGAACTCTACATATGGCAAACTTTCTTCCCAACTATTCCCGTAGGTGAGGACACAGGCTCTTAGCATGTCTTCTAGGATTTGGTTTACGCGTTCCGTCTGCCCATCAGTCTGGGGATGGTATGCGGTACTGAAGGCTAGTTGGCTTCCCAGTGCCTGTTGTAGGTGATCCCAAAATATAGAGACGAACTGTGTGCCTCTATCGAAGATGATAGTCTTAGGGACTCCATGCAGGCAGACAATACGGGCAAGATAGAGTCTGGCCAGTCTCTGAGTGGTGTAAGTTGTCTTTACCGGAATAAAATGTGCCACCTTGGTTAATCTGTCGGTTATGACCCATATGGCATCGTTTCCGTGTCGTGACCGTGGCAGTCCAACGATAAAGTCCATTCCAATCTCGTCCCATTTCCACTCGGGTATCTTATTTGGCTGTAACAGTCCGGCTGGTTTCTGGTGTTCGGCCTTGATACGTTGACAAGAGTCACAGCATGCATTGAACGTGGCTATATCTCTCTTCATACCGTGCCACCAAAAATTTTCCTGAAGATCTTTGTACATTTTTGTCCCTCCAGGATGGATTGAATACGGAGATGTTTGACTTTCAGTCAATATCTGCTGTTTGAGGTCCTTAACATTAGGTATGCATAGCCTCTCTCCGTACCACAATATCCCTTGCTCATCTACGTTGAATTCTGAGGCTCTTCCCAAATTCACTTTTCTTTTTTATGCCCTCAATGCTGGGGTGTCCGTGCTGGGCTGCCTTGATCCTTTCCATCAGGGTAGGCTGTATTTCTATATTTGACACACTGCCTTCGGTAACCATTATTAGATTGAGTCGGGCAAAGTCCTACTGAAATTCTGGCGTCAACTTTGGTATACTGTTGTCGTCCAGGCTGGGATTTCGACTAAGTGCATCTGCCACAACATTTCCTTTTCCGGGATGATAGTGGATTCCAACATCATAATCCTTCACCAACTCTAACCAGCGTCGTTGCCGTAAATTTAACTCTAGCTGTGTGAAAATATACTTAAGACTCTTATGGTCTGTGTATATCTCACAACGATTCCCAAGTAGAAAGTGTCTCCATTCCTTGAGTGCATGGATGACCGCTGCTAATTCCAAGTCATGAGTGGGATAATTCTCCTCATGCTTGCTTAGTTGTCTAGA
The DNA here is from genome assembly GCF_018294505.1 of Triticum aestivum. NCBI lineage: Eukaryota > Viridiplantae > Streptophyta > Magnoliopsida > Poales > Poaceae > Triticum > Triticum aestivum. The sequence goes on along the minus strand of NC_057798.1, from coordinate 301,214,457 downwards.
GACATACGCAACTACCTTGCCTTCTTGCATCAATACGCATCCGAGGCCTTTCCGGGATGCGTCACAATATACCTCAAAATTCTTGTGTATATGTGGCACAATTAGTACTGGTGCCATTGTTAATTTGCTTTTCAGCTCTTGGAAGCTTTTCTCACATGCTTCTGTCCATTCAAACTTCTTGCCTTTCTTGAGCAATTGTGTCATGGGCTTTGCTATTGTGGAGAATCCTTCAATAAATATCTGATAATAGCCTGCCATTCCCAAGAAACTCCGTACGTCCGTTACGTTAGCTGGTGGTTTCCAGCCAAGTACGGCCTTGACTTTTTCTGGGTCTACTGCAATACCTTCTTGGGTTAGCACGTGGCCCGGAAAACCCACCTGCCTCAGCCAAAATTCACATTTGCTGAATTTGGCATACAGTTGATGTTTCCTGAGTTCTCCGAGTACAATCCTGAGATGTTCAGCGTGCTCTTCTGGTGTTTTGGAATATATCAGAATATCATCGATGAATACCACAACAAACTTGTCCATATACTTCATAAATACTTTGTTCATGTGGTGAACAAAATATGCGGGGGCGTTGGTTAGCCCGAATGGCATCACTGTGAACTCATACATCCCATATCTGGAGGTGAAGGCGTTCTTGGGAATATCTTCTGTTCGTACTTTTAATTGGTGGTATCCTGATCTCAAGTCAATTTTTGAGAAGACTTTGGCCTGTGCGAGCTGATCGAATAAATCATTTATTCGGGGCATTGGGTATTTGTTCTTGATTGTGACCATGTTGAGAGCTCGATAATCAATACACAACCTCATTGTTCCATCCTTCTTCTTGGCAAATAAAATTGGAGAACCCCAAGGTGAGGAGCTGGCTCGTATGTATCCTTTCTCCAACAATTCTTTTATTTGCTTCTTCAACTCTACCAATTCGGATGGTGCCATTCTGTAAGGTTTCTTGTAAAGAGGAGCGGTTCCGGGTGCTAGCTCAATGCTGAATTCTATCTCTCGGTCCGGTGGCATGCCTGGTAGTTCTTCTGGAAATACGTCTGGGAATTCACATACTACTGGAACCTTGTTCAGCTCGGAAATGTCCACCTTGTTTAATCTAGGTTGCCGAGGTATTTGTCTCTCTTTGGCTGAAACTTTTATTTTCTTCCCATGATGGTGTGTGAGCATCACGGTATAGTTGAAGCAGTCAATAAAACCTTTGTTGGTGGTTAACCAATCCATTCCTAGGATGACATCCAGTCCTTTGCTTTCCAGTACAATAAGGTTGGCGTAAAACTTCAATCCTTCAAATTCAATAACCACACCTTGACAGTAACTCTGGGTCACTTGCTTAATTCCAGGGGACTTGATGATCATTGATTTTTCCAAGGGAAGCATCAAAAAGTTATTTTGCAAAGCAAAACTTTTCGAAACGAATGAGTGAGAAGCTCCAGAATCAAACAAAACCATGGCAGGTACTGTGTTGACGGGGTACGTACCGAGTACGATATCTGGAGCGTTCTGTGCTTCCTCTCGGTTCACGTGGTTCAAGTGACCTTTCCAGTGGTTGTTGTTGGGGTTGAAATTGCTTCGCTTTGGTGCTGAATTATTGCCACCATTATTGAGCTTCGGGGTTGAGCTCCTTGGCTTGGGGCACTGCTTGGCATAGTGCCCTTCTTCTCCACAAGCATAACAGGTAACGCCTGGGCGATAGGTGAACTCTTTGTCTCTTGCATGGAAATTCTTGATTGGACGTGAATTTTCCGTCGGGGTTTTGTGTGTTCTACCCTTCTGAATTTCCATCTTGTTTCTGGGGTTGCGAGCAAAAGTAGTCTGGTCCCTTTTGCGTTTGCGGAAATCTTACAGGCTACGTCGCTCATTTTCCAAAGTAATGGCCTTATCCACCAGTGTTTTAAAATATGGAAAGGTATGCACAACTAGCTGGCACTTAAGGGCGGGTGCTAGGCCTTCCAAGAATTTTTCCATCTTCTTGCTCTTGGTCATGCATTCTTCATTGGCGTAGCGAGACAGCAGAGTGAATTGGCTATTGTATTCTGACACTGTCATGGCCCTTTGCTTGAGTTCATCAAATTCTTTCTTCTTGATTTTCATAACACTCTTAGGAATATGTGCCCCACGAAAACCTTCTTTGAAATTCTCCCAGGTGATTTCATTTTCGTTGGGGTGCATGTGCAGGAAGTTTTCCCACCACGATGCTGCTGCTCCTGTGAGATAATGTGGTGCATACAATACTTTCTCACGGTCTGAACACTGTGCGATGATTAATTTTCTCTCCATGTCTCGAAGCCAGTCATCGGCCTCAAGAGGCTTGTCAGTATGAGAAAATGTTGGAGGACGCGTCTTTTGTAACTCAGATAATTTGGATTGCGGTTGATACTGACCACGGTTACTTCCCATATTGATGAATTGGTTCATCATTTCCTGGTGTTGCTGCTGACTCTGTTCATACAAACGACAAACTTGTGTAAAAGCTGTTTCACTGTCATGTTGACTTGTCTGACCCTGATTAAAATTGTGGTTCTGCAGTGTGCCATAATTTTCCTCTGGCTGAGTTGGCATGGAGCGCGTCCAAGGACGAGACATCTTTCACTCTGGGGATATATTTGTGAACTCGTAAGATAAGAAAGAGAGTCGCAAAAGTCAATAAAATCACACACAAAGAACATTTTTAAACTCCAGGATATTTTTGGAAACACACGATTGTGTGCGGAGAAGGACTATTACATATCTTACACGTTGGGATAATTATACATTACATCACTCAGGATATGCGTACATAATCCTGACATGTTATTTAAACTAGTGCACTCCTCCAGATCCTACATGATGCGCAAACAGGCTACTTCTCACAACCTATGTACATATACACATATTACACAAGTCGATACATCGCATGGCGTCTACGCGTGCTCAGTCGGAGATGGTGAGGATCTCCCTTGGCCTGCCGAGGGTGAGACGCAGTGACGTTGGGGAATCAACTTCCTCCTTGCTAATAGGTTCCAGACAAGGAATGCTGCGCTGAGCTGATGGAGCAGGTGCCGTAGGCGGAGTAACCTGAATAAGAGTGGGCGGAATAGGTGGAGTAGCACGTATGGGAGTGGGTGCAAAAAGTGGTGCAGCACGAACGGGAGTGGGTGCAATAGCCTGGTTAAATTCCTCAGTGGTAGGCAGACGACGTGCAGTGGCGAGAATGGTAGGTGAATGAGAAGCTGAGGATGAGATAAAAGTCAGCGGTGGAGCGGTGTGTAGGAGTTCCCTCCTGTTAGCAGCACAGCCATGAACTGAGTCCATGCGGGCAGCTAGGAGGTCGTCCACCATGCTGTCAAAGGCTGCCTCCAGGGCTCGGAGGTACTCGACAAGCATCTCAAAGGCCTCGTCTCGCTCTCCTCTGGGGCAAGAGAATGAGTAGTGACAGGTGTAAGGCACATGGCATGGAAGGTAGCGGTAGCAACGGGTCTTCATTGCAGGAAGGACATACCGAAGACGAGCTATCGCCTCGCGGGCTGCCATCTGCATAGCATGCCTCTCTATAGGCATGGCTCTCCCCAAGAAACGGAAGAGGCGCATCTCAACACGCCCTCCCCTGAATTGCACCGCGGCTTGGTGCATGGTCAGACTGTCGTTGATCTTGTGTGGATAAAGCATGAAGACTGGGCGCACGGATGGCCCCATCGCGACCTGAATGATGAAGGAGAGGAGTTTGACGAACCCCTCTGGCACATTGGCGAACATTTGAGACTCGCAGTCACTGCCGGCCATCTACAAAAGTAGGCAAAAATTCTGAGTGATCAGATCATAAATTTTTATGCTGACTGTCAGAAAGATGACTACATTTTGTAAAAACAAGAATAAACACTGTCATGCTAATACTCAAATTAGCGATCGCACCTAGTGGCTTCCTACAGTCAGCCTGGCTCTGGTTACCAAGTCTGTCACGACCGACTTTTTCAATAAATAAATATTGAGAAAATCGATCTTTAATTCCCAGTATAGGAAAAAGTAATTGTCCTGGTAGACAAATGCTTGATAAACAGAGAACCAGTAGCATCAATATATTACAGGGTTGAGCTGAGGCTGCTCAACAATTTATTACAAACTCTCCAATATCTTACATATGGGCGATTATGACACAGGGGTGTGGTGGCATGCTACTAGCTCGAGGAAAAAGTGGTGGATAATTTGACTCCTAACTGGCAGCTCATCGAGCGTCGGGGGAGGCTCGATGAATTTATTCGGGGGATGCGGAAGCGGATAATACAATGACCAAAACAGGATCGCACAGGACTGACTGGGACTCCTCTAGGCGTCGGACTCGCTATCAAACTCTTCATCCATGAGATCGCCTTCATCAACATCTGGCCAAATCAACAAGCCAAGTGAGTACTTTGAAAGTACTCGCAAGACAGTTCGGACAAAAGATATAATCAATGAATGCATGAATGCGTCATGAATAAAAAAAATGATGCTCATACAATAACAACAATATTATTTCATGACTTGTTAAATAAAATAAATAACTGAAAACCGATCGGGTGTCTGGAGCGACGCCTCGAAAGGTAAACAAATAAAATGCATGCCGCAGTCGGGCGTCTAAGCGACACCACATAAAGGGCTTAAAAGAGAATACCACTGTCGGATATCTGAGCGACGTCACAGACAGGGTTTATAAAAGACTCGCTAAGCAAAACTTACAGGTGTTTAGAATCACTCACGACACTCGCTAAGCAAAACTCTAAGTGGGGAGGCTACAACCTCGATTAGCATTGGATCACAAAATTTATAACACACGCAAACTAGGGGAGCTACCCCCTCGGCTACAACCGGAAACACCCATGCCCCCGGACCAGGTGGCATGCCTACCGGATGCAGCCGGTATCTTCCACCATGGCCTCTCTGTACGGTGTGTGCTAGGAAGGGGTTGACAATTTATTGAACCGTACCCTACCTATGGCAGGGACAAGTGGTAGCACGAAACAAGTATGGGGGCTACTAGAACAAGACTCGATCTATGGCCGACTCAGGAGGTTTAAGTGTTTCCTGCATGATTAGCACAACAAATATGTTTCAACCAACAGACAGAATCACCACTCATCATACCTCGCTATGCCATACCGGACACAACCGTCTCGACGAAGATGGGAGACAAGCTTGTGTCTGCCAAAGACAGAGGCTTTCCCGGATTCCTTCCGATAGGCATGAAAGGCATACGAGGGTGATTACTATCACGAGCATATCAAATTCCAACAGCAAGGAACATTCATTATGCACTCATGAGTATGATCCTATCATCATATGAAATAACGAATACTTCGAGACAAGGGGTGTTGTAATCATATCAAACAACACACAAAACTATTATGCTAGGGTTCAGAATGCTTGCCTTCATGTTGTGGAGAGGCAGGGTGCATTCCAAAACTTTTGAAAGTTTTCTTCTCTCTCCAACAAATCCTATTTTTGAAAATATTCAAATTAAGAACAACTTTAAAAACAGTACAAAAGGTTTTCCTAATTATTTTTGAAATAAATCTTAAAATAAACTAGGTGAAATTTGAGAGAGGTAGGAAAAAGAATCAACTCATTTGGAGTTATATTTAAAAAGTTATAGCCAATCAAAGTTTAGTCAAATTTCTGTTTTTAAATAGAACAGAAAAATAAAAAAAGTTTCAAATAAAAGAACACGTAGGAGACATTCTCTGGTTTTACGCCTCCACTTATGCCAGCATGGACCGGCTCGGGATCACTGACGGTGGGTCCCTTGGGCCCAGTGGTCAGGTTTGACCAGTCGCCCGCCTCCTTCCTCTCTTCCGTCCGAGCAGAGGTGAGGCTCCGGCGATCAACGCTGGCGAACAGCGGCTCCCCGCAGGGTTCTGAAGGTGGGGATGGATCCGCCAGTCCAGGGCGGTACTCCCGGTGGTCGCTGGGCAGGTGGGGACGAAGGGAGTCACCGGCGGCGAGCTCCGCGACGGAGGTGGCTTTGGGAGGATTTGGGGGTTCGGGCTACGGTGGTTCTCGATCGAAGCTGAGAGGCTGGGCGGCTCCGCACGGCTGAGGGGAAGAGGATGGAAGCACTGGATGGACGGGGGGAGGGCCTGCTCGCGATGAACGGAGCCAGAGCACGGCGGCGGCGGAACTGATCAGAGTCGAGGAAGAAAGCCTTCCTCCGTCGATTGCTGGCCGTGGGGGCTCTAAAGAGATGGCCTGAGGCGTCCTGGGGGGCTTGGATGAGCTCGGGGGCCTCCATTTATAGGCGGCCAAGGTCGGTTCCGACGGCAGCCGTGGATAAGAATGACGGACCGCCGTTCTGTAGCTTGCAGGGCGACGTGGCAGCGACGGGCGCTAGCAGACGGCTCGTGGATGAGCTCGAGCTGCTCTAGAGGGCAGCTGGCGCATGTGTATGGCTTGGGCGGCACCTCCATGGCAGCAACCTACTGTGGCCGGCCGCTAGCCGTCATGGCCGACCTGACGGCGGCCCTGTGGGGCTCCACGGGCGGCCTGGAGTGTTCTGGTGAGCGGGCGTGGCCAGGGCGCGGCCCTGCGGGTGAGCAAAGGCCAGGGGCGCGACGCAGCGGCTCGGCTGCGCGCGCGTGCAAAACATGCGCTCTGGGCGCGCCCAGAGCACGCATGCTACGTGTTCGGCAAAATGCCAAGGCATGCCAGGGGGCTCCAATCCACAAGAGGTTTAGCAGGGTGGGGCTATAGGCTAGGGTAAAGCCATGGGACATGCTGGTTAGGCAAAGCAAGCAAGTCCAATGTGCAAACTAAAAACCATGCCAAAACTGGCCATGCACACAAGGTGTTTGACAAAATTCTAAGGGCATCTAGGCAACTCTTGGGGTGGCCAAAATCTCCAGATCCTAGTCTCTTTATATGATAAAGAGGGTGGCAAGGTTAGTTGGGAAAAACCAGAAACTTGTTAGTGCAAATTTTTGAGAAAACCAATTCTAGGCAGAAACTAAACGCTATCATTTCATGGACCAAAAATACTCCAATGGGTCCACTCTCTTGGAATTAAGGGTTTTTTAGGGTGGTTTATAAGTAGGAGAAGGAATCATGGGCAACAGAGCAAAATAAAATGGGGTTGCAGTAGAAAATGCCAAACTGGACCAGAGAGCAAAAGAGGATGATTTGCTCAAAATTTTCAAAGGACACCAGTGGATTTTTGCATAAAGTTGAAAAATATACTCCTACTGACCTCCCCTAATTTTGGTGGAGGTTTCTAAATAATATTTAAATAGGTTGTAGTGCAAAAGTGCAAACTGGACTAGATTTGAAAACTTGGGGTAGAGCTCAAAATCTCCAAATGACTAAAAGATATTTTTGCATAAAAGTGATTTAGAAACATCACATGTCATCCCCAAATTTTGGTGAAAATTTTAAATGCATTTATCAAATGGTTGTAGTGCAAAAGAGGCTCTAAAACTTATGAGAACCTATTTTAAAGGAATAAAGCTCAGGAAAAATAATTATGCAAATAAATCCATTGATAAAAGAATTGTTTTATTGAGAGAGTATACAAGTCCAATAATATTTTTGGAAAGTTTTCACTTGAGGTAAAAACTCCACAATATTAAAGAAAAGAGGGGTTCTGAAATCAAAAGAAAATCAAGAAAGTAAAATTTTTAATCTCCTGGCAAAATTTTAATATACAAATCATGGTGAAATTTTTGGGGGGTTACACAGGGGGAGTATTCATTTTTTTTGTGCGTAAAAAGGAGGCACTTCCTTGCGTGCGAAGATAGCTGGTGGGTCCGACCTGTCAGCGATGGGAACATTTTTTTCGCGAAATACAGAGGCCCTTCCGATGGGTCGCAGATGTCAGGTGGAGGAATCATTATTTTGCACGTAATAAGGAGGCATTTCCTTGTGTGCGGCCGTGGACCCAGCTATCAGCTCTCCACGCACAGTCTACTTCCGATGGTGTCGTTCGTTGACCATGTTGACCATGCCGTGTCGAGCGCATCCAAGGTGGTGGATGAAGGCGAGGCCCCGGACAGCAACAAGCCAGAGATGGGAAGACGCGGGAGTAGAGTCGTAGACGGAGAGGTGTACGAGGGTTAACTAGTTCTAGTGCGGTTTGGTTCAGCAGTCGGTGGAGAAGAACAGGAGGTGTGGAGGGGTGGAGGATGGCCTGGCCAACGGTGGAGTAGCGCTTCATAGGGAAGCATGTTAAGCAGAGCTGCTAGCAGTAGGAGGCGGGAGGTGGTCCCCGTGGCGCTGGAGGAAGAAGACGAGAGATTGAAGATGGATGCCGGTCATTGGATGTAAATCCAACGGCTAGAATGTCAGAATCATTTGTTGACTAAATTGACAACGACTTGAGTTGGCTTCGACCTATTGGCCCACATTTCAGCCTCCAAAAATGTGGCACGTCTTCAACCCATTTTTCTAGAATTTGCAATCTTTTTTTTGCGCGGTAGAATTTACAGTCAATTTGATATTTTTTTTGAATTACAGTCCATTAGCTGGGCTGGGTGAACAAATAATGAAGCGTCCATGCGGCCCATTTATTTTATTTCCTAATAAATTACATGCCATTTGCACTTTCTTGAAATACACGATTTTGCTGGGGTGATTCTAATTATAATGTTGGGTTGGGCCAGCAATGTTATCAAAAATTAAAAAGGGGCTGAGCATTTTGTTATAAATATATTTAAATAATAAGTGATATTATTCCATTCGTCCTTAAATCTTACCAAGCTTTTGTACACAATCACTAGGATTTTCGTGCCAAAACAATCCAGGATTTTATTGTTAAGAAATTATTTTTATAAGTTAATAAGATGTGGGATATTGTTTTCTTACATATCTAAGTATCTGTTAAATATATGATGACAACAAAAATAATGTATAATAACATATAAAATAATTTAAATATATATAATATAGTTAGAAGGGAAACATAAGTTGGACCTGGCGTTCCTATTCTTATATAGAAAAATAGAACAGACCTGTGCATTTTCTTCAAAAAAATACATAAATTGGGCTACCGATATTCAGGAAAAATAAAAACTCGGATGGGAGGTCCATAGGGCGGTTGATACATGACGGCCCTAAAGAAAATACAAACAAGCCTATGGACCTCCCATGCGAGGTCATGGGATGCGCATGTTAAAAATGAAAGCCTAGACGGGGCAACCCAAAACCCAACTGATACTTGCTGCCCCAGTGATAATAAATGATATCTGCCAGCTCCCCGGCTTCGTTGTGAATTTATCTCCTATAGTAACTACGTTGAAGCACCTAAAAAATGTAACTATGTTGACAAAACCGTGGGCCCCAATGTCAGTATAGCATTAGGAGGAAGTATTTTTTCGATGAGGCACTTGCTTGCGTAAGGCCATAGACCTGGAGGGTCCCAACTGTCTGCCTCTCCACGTACAGTCCTCTCCAGATTCCTCTCGTTTGTTCAGCATGTTCACAACGGTAGACAGTGGCGTCGCGGTGAGCGCACAAAGGCGCAGGAGGGGATCCGACCACCTGAGGAAGTGCCTTATTATTAACGAAACTACTGAACTAGCCTAGTGGCCAAGTGACACTACCCGACAGTCGTTCCGCCCGGGTTCGATTCCACCTGTGCAGGGAAAATATCTCCAAATTTTTTGCCTCTGCCTTTATTGACTTGTGGGTCCCATTGTCACCTATGCACACCACGTCCAACACTTGTCAAAACTTCGTCCCTCATTTTCTCTGTGTTTCGCAAACTCGACATTTTGTGGGCATTTTGTGGGCATTCTGACTGTACATTCTGAAAGTTAGAGTTTCTTATCTGAAACTGAACTTGTAGTTTCTTATCTGAAACTGAAACTTGAAGTTTCTTCTCTGAGAATCACATTGTCTGCACTTTTATACTCCTATGAAACTACTTTTTTAAGTGCTAAAAACAGATCTCTAGAATTCATAAAATACATCATATGCTCAATACTGCAAATCTAAAATTCAAAAGACATTCATATATGAAAGTACTCTCAAAATACACAACACAAAACACAATTCACAACCTGCAAATACTGACAACCCTAAGCTCCTCCTGACAATTCACAACCTGCCCGACTATTGGGCTGGGGGGGAAGTCCTCTCCTATTCGTCAGCGGCAGATAGCCGGCCCGTGAGATGATGTGAACGGCGAGGGAGAGGATGGAGGGGAAGCGTCGTCGGGCCAACTGCTTTTCTCCTCTTGCTGTTGGGTTCGGTCGACGAAGACTCCACCGGCTCGCTCTGGCAGGACACCCTCACAAACGGCACCTTGTAGACGCTCGATCCTTCAATCTCTGGTGGATGCTCCATCTAGGATCGATACTCCCACCACCGCTCCCTCACGATCTGATTTGGTGAATCTGTTTGCTCCATGGCCCAGAGGAGCAGCTCTATGTACTCCCACGCGACTCCCTCTGGGAGTATAGCGGCCTTTTCACTATGTCGCAGAAATTTGGCAATGGATGTCACCGTCGCTGCTAGTTGGTCCTTGTTGTCAAACCAAGACTGTATCTCCAACATCCTAGCTAGCTTCACAGGGTCGCCATCTGCGATCCTCACATATCGGTGGTACTCCTCCATCGATGTACTTCTCCACAACACCTTGACTCGCCGGTGGTGGTTTTTGAATGGAAGAGGAGAGGAGCAGCGCTGGTTTTGGATTAGAATGGGAGAGGAGCAACGTTGGTTTTGGACTGGAACAGGAGAGGAGGGTGGTGGTTTTGAAATGGAACAGAGGAGCGATGCTGGATTTAGATTGGAACAGGAGAGGAGCGGCGGTGGTTTAAGAGGAGAAGAGTGGAACAACGGCGCTGGTCTTGGAAGTATTTTTTTGTTGTTTTGCGTATTTTGGGTCAAAGTTTGACCACTTACTGTATTTGACAAGCAAAATGTGAATGCATGTCACCAAAAATTGTATCGTTTGGTTCACATCTGAATGTACTTTCAAATTATATTATTTTTGCAACATATAACATATATTTTATGTGCGAAAATCATGGTCAATTATGACCCAGAATAAAACGGATACTAGTTAATGTGGGGTCGCTTTCTTAATTGAAGGGTAAATTGATTTTGATTTTGATCCAGTCACAGCGCGCCGGTCCTCTCGTCCAATCCTAAATCGCTGTCGCATGCTCCTCTCCCTCTTTTCCACTGCAAAACCACCTCTTCTCCTCTCCATCATCTCCATTCCAAAACCACCGTCTCACCTCTCCCTCTTCTGATCTTCTCCATTGCAAAACCGCCTCCTCTCCTCTCCATCATCTCCATTCCAAAACCACCGTCTCGCCTCTCCCTCTTCTCTATTGCAAGACCACCGTCTCTCCTCCCATGTTCCAAAGCTAGCACCAGACCACTCAGAAGGACATCTATGGAGAGGATGCATCAGCGAATCAGGCAGATCGCCGGCCGCGACCAGGCAAAGGTAAGCTTCGCACTAACCTAATCTTCCACCTGCTCATGATTACAATCAGTGTGACAACTAATGAAAATCATGCTTACAATCAGTCTTCGAGTACTACGCCAATCACCCTAAAATAGCTCTAGACCTTTGGAACAAAGTTGTGACACAATGTACAAATAAAGAAAAATAGATTGGTGCTTCTTTCAGAAAAGAGTACTCCATAGAAAACTGCCAATATTAGCTACTAGTATTTGGTTAGAGGATTTGCTGCCGAGAAAGATCGGTCCACAAAGAGCGCCACACATCCCACTAGTGGTTTTGGATGCCAATACGTGCATGCAGCATGGTTGGTGTCGGTAGGTTTTACTTGGCACACCTCGCACTCTGCATATATGTCGGTTCCATACGTACATTTGTGCAGTTCCACCAAAATGCAGCTGAATAACCCTATTTGCAAAGATAATGAAAAAGCGTGATTACATTATAGTGGCACTAGTTTATGAAACACACAAAATAAATAGAAGAAAATATTGCGATAGTATCAGTATACCATGCTGCGAGGGCGAGATGGGCCCTGCGATGCCTCATACGGTACGCCTCATACTAGAAATCGTCCCAAGTCTCCCAGATACACCTTCTACCAGTGATGAACATCAGTGTACAGCGGTAGTACAAGGAGGTGCCTTAAGAAATTCAAATCTCTATTTTTGTACAGATCAGCTAAAATTAAGGACCCCAGTTTGCAGAAGCGCTTAAACATTAACAATGGGACTAGTTGATGAAACAAAGAGAAGCACTTTCTTCATCTACATTGGAAATGAAATGATAGAGAGGACACTCGCTATATTTTAACTGTATTATTACTTCATTTTATCAGTGACACTAGGGTCAAGCAGGTGGCAAATGAGGTGTACCGTGCGTCGCAAGGATGGAGGCCAGGGGTGCTTAGACTGGGATGCTGAAGCTGGCTCTTTTAGTCACTAACATGGATGATTAAATTCATGGGACCTTTCGGTGCAGTTCACCTAAAATGAAGCAATGTCCCGTGAGCTAGCAGCTTCTTCTTCGATTTTTTTTAAGAAAAGGGCTCCAGCCCCGGTTCCATTTCCATCAGAAAATGAAACCCAGAGAGCTTCTTCTTCATTAGTTGCCATAAAATTGAGCAACATAAAGGTTGGTTGTGAAGCTCCTGGAATGTTCAACTATAATTTGGATATCATTTGTGTAGTTCAACTAAGATCGAACATGAAATGTATATCTCTGTTTGCACAAAAAAGGTGGAAAGGAGGGTGACTAACAAGTGATGAAACATGCATTAAATGAAAAGAAGCTTGTTCCTTATCTGAATGGCAATCCTACAAGGACGGTAGCAATTTCTAAAGCAGTAGCATTGCTAGATATTAGTGTGGGCATTAGGATTAACTATGACAACCGTTAAATACGACATTACTTTGGGCATGGGAGTGTAGGCGGACCAGGACAGTTGCATTTCTAACAAAAAGAACCAACTTATCTTAATGGGAAATTTAGCAGGACATGTAAAAAAGTGCCATTGATTCATATTACTTGAGGCATTACATTGAAAACAACATTGGTTTAACGTGTCCTTACTTTTAAAAGCGCGACTACTACATTTTACCAGTGGCATTACATAAGACTGGTTCGGGGCAACAAACATCAGAACAAGATATCTGGGTTGGTCCCATTTTTGTTCGGTATAGCCACCTTATACTGTGTGAAGCTAGCAAATCTAGTGCTGGACTTACTCTGTTGACTTGTCCCCTAGTCCCCACTTTCTTTCCTTTTTCAACCAATAGATCGGGTTTATATTGAGTTTGTATTGCGTTTCCCATTATTTCCCTATTAGACCTAGAGATCAGTTGGATAGCCAGTCTCTGCTACTTTTCGCCCCCATTGTTTCCTCTTTCGACCAAGTCCTAGATTCAGGTAACAAATCCTCCCCCACCACACCCGCTTTCTTCCTTGTTTGAACCAAGTAGTGCTAGATTCGAGTGCATGAACTAGTTTTACCTCATAGACGTGAAACAATTAGGTAGTTTTCGAACAGCCGATCGATCCTATCTACGAGGGGGCCTGAGAAATAGTAAAATATAAAAATGCAGCGATGTCAGGATCTCGGGAAGTAGAGCAAGGCTGGTTTCGAAGGAAGTTATACCTGATGGTCGTTGTCGCTAGGTGGGCGGCGGGAGGCCGGATTTGCCCACACTACGGCAACGAGGAAGAAGGGGTCGGAGGCCCTCCCTCTCCAGCGGTGCTTGGGAGAGAACGACAAGGCAGGCTGATCGAGACGCGCCAGCAGTGGGTAAGAGATGTCGCCGAGGATGACTGCGTGAACATTGCACCTTCTCACCTTCCCCGACGGATAGGATCCGGCTGGATCTATGACCAGCGGTGAGCAGAGAGATGGAGAGTGTGTGGCCACCGCTGTCGTGTTTAGATCTAGAGAGAACGAGACAGTGTGAAGAGAGCAACACTAGCAAGCAAGCGCGGAGGAACCTGCCTATATAGTGGAGTAGTACTAGTTTTCTTTTGTCTACCGGAGCCGGCTTGACCTCGCCAATGACTATCGAGAAGTCTTCATGCACGTGGCACGGAGGCGCAGTTGTCGTCATTTTGATCTGAAGCACCGTATTATAACATATAACACGAAAAAATGCCACATGACAAGAAATCATAACCTCACTGCCCAAAGGAGACAACATGAATCCCGACGGACAAACTAGACGAGGAACAAAGCTCAAATTAAAGATAAACTCGTAGAAAAGGGGTCCGTCGATAGATGTCCTAATTAACATAGCCGGCTTGACCTCGATGGCAATCGAGTAGTCTTCGTGCATGTGCCCCAATGACTAGCCCAACTCAGTTGTCGCTGTTTAACCCTCGCAGTGATCCAAAGCACATGACACCTAATTTTGCGAGATGACAAGAAACCTTTTTTTAGATTTCTCACCACAACTACAGCCATGTACAACACAACCTGCACGATATGTAGACGATAGCCAATCCAGGTATGTCTGCTGGAGTCTAGTCACATGCGTGGAATAACTGATCTTCCGTGTCTGGCAGGGATCGTCTAGGCACCAACATAGTACAACACATCTCTAGTACTATCGCTCGTCTCCCTCTTCTATTAAGTGACCCAACTTGCGGGGCCGGGGAGTGTGCCTATGGTCGATTCTCAATTGAGGTCCGACATGTGTGTGCAAACACAATATGACGCGCGTTCAATTCGGATAGCAGCGTGCTAGACCGACCGACCGACTAGGGTGCGACGTGAGCGCGACGGGCATGTTGTATACTCCGTACATGTGTACCGCCGTTTTCTAGAGGCTTTGCTCCACGGCGCAATCCATGGATACAAACTTAGTATACTTTACTATTTAAAAGTCGAGTGCGGGACTTTTCCTGCGCGGTAGGCGGGGCAGTTCCTCCTAGTCGGTTCGACAGAGACACGAGAAGATGAGAGAGTAGGCTAGTGCAAACGTAGGGCTGTGTGATTTGACAGCGAGTTACTGTTGGACAGGTGGGGCCCTGTGATTTGATTTGCCATTATCATTTTAACTGTTGTGCTACGACCGTCGTGAGTCTCCCGATTCCTGACCACCTCCATACTGGTGCCTCTCCCAATGCTCCACCATGTAGTAGAGGCTGGCTCTTGCATGAGAGCCCACTTCTCCACTTTTTCCTTGCCTCTCTTTCCTCCACATATGCAAAAATGCCATGTAAAGTGCACTATTGTACTTACTTGCTCCTATAGGTGCTAAGCTTGCCACATAGGCATAAAGTCTGACGTGGCAAGTTAATCAAGAAGAGAGAGACTAGTTTGGTGACCCAAGGAACAAATGGTGCTAAGTGTGTGTACCTAGGTGAAAAGACAATTTTGAGTCTATAGCTAATTAAATGAAGCAAACTTAGCAACAAAAAACTAATAAGCACACCATTTCATTGGAAGAGGTCACTCCTTGGCAAATGCAATAAATACTACTCCCGGTGTCCCATAATATAAGAACGTTTTTGGCACTACACTAGTGTCAAAAATGTTCTTATATTGTGGGACGGAGGTAGTACGAAGAAAGAGAGAGAGAGAGAAGTAAAAAAATACACTTATAACCAACCTTATAGCTAACCTTGTTGTGGTATGAGTGACTAAGTGATGACTATGTATGACATGCCAACATCAGATAGCCTAACACATCGTGTTAAATCACCAAGGGCGCGACCGCGCGAGCGATGCGAAGGTCATGGTAGGCGCGACCATGATACAGGCTACTTGCAGCCCTTGGATCTGAGATCAAACGGTCGCATGCTAAGTTGCTGAAAATTTGCAGAATAACCCTCCAGGATAGGATATTCACCCATAGGTCTAGAATCACGCAATGCAACCGTTCGACCTCAGATCCAAGGTCTCTCTAAAGCCCATATCATGGGAGAATGGAAAGCCACTACCCGGCTGTTCACACGCTGGCAGTTTGCTCCTACTCGTCCCCGCACGTCCTTTAATACTATGGCGGTTCGCTCCTAGTCATCCCGTCCTGTCACATTACGGTAGTTCCACTAATCCTAACCCTCCTCCCAAATCCATGGCGTCCCAAATCTCCATGATCGGCGGTGAGTACAAGGTTAGAACCATCACCAGCGATGAGTTTGACGTCATCTACACCCGTTCTTCCGCGACGGTGAAAGGATGCCTTTCTCGCTTCAGACACATGTTTGAAAACTCAGATGATGAGTGGGTCACTGGGCTAGATGTTGAGTACACCACAGTCCTGGGACGAGAGAAGGATCTAAAGGACGAAGAGAGGAAGAAGCCCGCCGTGATCCAGGTTTGCGTGCATGACTTATGCTTGGTCTACCACATATGCCATGCCGATGTTCAATGCCTGGATTTTAAGAACTTCCTCGAGAGCAACCTAGTCAAATTCATTACTGTAGACTTTACGAACAACGAAGAAGTCCTGGGCCAGATAGGCCTCATTGTAGGCAACCCCTTCGACCTCCAGAAGAATCGGCTGCTACCCTCCGGTGGCCAGCATGCAATGCTGACCCTGGCATGAGCCATGGTTCATCCTTCGTATCGTAAACTGGAGAAACCTCCATACATGTTTCATCGTAATGCATGGCAGCGGAATGTACTAGATATAGACCACATCCACTATGCTGCAATGGATGGCTACCTTTGTTTCAATATCTACAAGGGTTGGATGAAGAGCAAGAGCCAAGTGTGTGGTTCAAGCAAAGAAGTACCAGCCAAGAGGAAGAGGGACAAGGACGAAGTCGAGGACATGGACGAGGACTCCGAGTAAGGTGGCAGTGTCATTGCTCATGGTGGTTTTAATGTAGTGTCTACCGGAATAGTTGCAAATTTTAATTTCCGGTGTGCTTAATTTAATTTGAGGGGTGTGTTGTGCTGAGCCCCCAGCAGAACTATGTTATGTTTCTTCTCATTACTTTAACTCTTCAGTACGTACATACTAGTATTTCTTACATTTCATCTTTTAGTTTGTATAGTACTACCACTCGTTTCTTCACATTATATATGTACAATATATATGGCTAACATCATATAGCCAGCAGTTTAGTTGTCAAAGAATTTCAGGGTGCTTAGTTTTGTCAAAGAATTCTAGGATGCTTAGTTTTATTTGAGGGGTGGGTTGTGCTGGAAACCATTATCGTGACTAGCCTTTTTAATACTACCTCCGTCCGGGTTTATTGGTCCCCATTGTATTTCGTGCCAAATTTTGACCATAGATTAAACTAACAAATTTTTTGCGCATGTCACCAAACATTATATTTTTGAAAACTATGTTCAAATACGGATCCGAGATAGTTTTTCTTGACATGCATTAACATTTTGTTAGTTAAATCTTTACTCAAAATTTGGCACAAACTACAAAGGTGACATATAAACCAGGACAGAGGTAGTAGTACTATGTGCATAATTTGGCGACGAGCGCTCCCTATATGTACCACGTTTTTTTTAATTTCAAGTTTTGCTCCATGGCGCAATCCATCGATACTACTACTATACAAAAATATACATTTTAAAAAGGCTAGAGGGCGGGGCAGTCTAGCTTCATCGGTTTCACGAGAGGCGAGGGCCTTTGTGATTTGACGGCTCATTACTGCCGGAAGGCAGGGCCTTGTGATTTGACTGCTCGTATAAATGCACCGACGACCTGAGGAGGAGCAAAGAACCGTGCGATATACTCAAGTTTTCCACTGGAGTAGTACTACGACGGAGGAGCATGAAACACGGAGCCCAGTGCCATATGGCGATAAAAAATGATCTAATTTTCTAGTCATCTCATTGTTAGCATTGTTCTATTCATTCCCTAAAAAAAGCATTGTTCTATTCATGCCTCACAGAGAACGTGACACGTGTGGCGAAACACCCGAAGCAAAAGATAAAACACAGGAGCAAAAGAAGAAGGAATATTATCACCCCAAATGATCTAATTTGCCGCGGAGTCGTAACTGCCTCTTCATCGCCTCCACGACCTCCATCTCCTTGCGCATCTCCTACGCCATCTTCTTCATGCTGTCCATGACGCGGGATTTCTCGACGCGAGCTTTCATCATATGTTCCACGGCCGCATTACGTACCTTGACAGCAGCCGGGTGCTCGATGCGGAGCTTCGCCAACTCCTCCTTCTATTCCATGACGAGGGCCTGTAGCATCTTCATCAAGGAACTACTATTCTCATGCAGCTTCTTCCAGCCGGCGTTCTTTCCTTCAATAGGTCGAGTTGGAGGCAGAGCTTAGCCTTGTCCTCCTGAAGTCGCAGGATTTTGCCAGTCTCTTTCTTCTCCGAGGCAATGCTCTTATTCAGTAGCATCACCAAGCCGGCGGTCAACTCCCCCTGCTTATTGAGCTCAGCCGGCATGTCGTCGAGGCTCTCCTTCAGCAGCTCCACCAAGCCTTGGATGAACTCCTTCTGCTTATTGAGGTGCTTATTGAGCTGATCGGGCATGCCGTCGAGGGATAACGACTCCAGCGGCGCCGGCTCGGCATGTTCGCCTCCACGGCTAGGGCGCTCCTGGGAGCCATCGCCTGCCCGTGAGAGATCTTTCGAGGTATCTGCGTGGCGGCGAGACCTCTTTTTTTTCGCAGCCTTGGTTGCCGCTCCCTTGTTACGAGTAGTTCTCGACCTAGAGCTCTGCTCACCGGTCATGGCAAGGACGGACGAAGTAGAAGAACTTATGAGGAGGAAAGGTAGAGTAATTTTCGGTTAGGTAGTTACCCTTTTTATAACCTAAGTACTAGCACTAGTACTAATACCTACATAGTGGGAACACATTCAGGTTTGGTATGTACTAGTAGGTGTGAGCAGGCTTTCGAACGGGAGGGAACAAGGTAAATATTAATTGATGGTTTTGGTTTCAAGGCCCAAAACGGCGCCCGATGAGTTTAGTGGAACATAAATTTCAAGTAGACTACACTGCTCAAATGCGTAAATATTATGTACTGTCAAAAATTGGCACAAAATACGAAGGATACCAATGGAAGTACTACTAGCAATCCTTGATTTAACTACTCGCATGCGCGCAGTGGAGTAGTAATGTCTTTCTTCCGCGCTCACGTCCACTCAATTTGCATGCGCTGTATTAATTGACCATCAATGAAGTGAATGACTTTACACGCGTCAAATTATCACATGGGGTGGATCTTGATACAAAATTGCATCCGCCCGTGTACCTGCATGTGCGTGCGAGGGAATGAGTGCGTGTGTGCCATGCGTGCACATCTTTGCTTCGTGCATGTACCGACAATATGGCTCAGGGATGACGAGTACATTCTTCTGGAACCAGCAGCACGTCACTGTGATCAATCCACAAAAGGAGGTCGTGACAACGCCTCCACATGTGCCACGTGGCTTCATGAATGTAGCGTGCCATTGGAATTTTACGTGTTTTGCACGTACTCGAAGTACTAGTAAGGTACGCGTGCATTGCACGCATCAGATTTTGCAACCAAATTATGAATAAATACCACACTATAGCATGTAAGCTCTGAGTCATATATGCCTGATGTCGACGACGACTCCTACTACACTGGAGGTGCCTACTACTATGTGCAGGCCGCTGACGACGACCAGGAGTAGTTAGGAGGATACCAGGCAGGAGGCCTGCGCCTTTTTCGATATGTATCCCAGTTTGTGCTAGCCATCTTATGGCAACTTGTTTAACTTATGTCTGTACTTAGATATTGTTGCTTCCGCTGACTTGTCTATGATCGAGCACTTGTATTCGAGCCCTCGAGGCCCCTGGCTTGTAATATGATGCTTGTATGACTTATTTATGTTTTTAGAGTTGTGTTGTGACATCTTCCCGTGAGTCCCTGATCTTGATCATACACGTTTGCGTGCATGATTAGTGTAGATTGCTTTAATACCTTTTTCTTTCATTGATTTCTTTGCCTCTTGCATATCTTCAGGACTAAGAAATAAAACACCTCTCTTCTTCGGAGTGGGTTTAGGAACAGGCTCAGGAGTTGGCTCAATTGGTTTAGGAATTACTTCAGGAACTGGCTCGGGAAGAGTCCAATTATTTTCATTAGTCAACATATTATTCAATAGTATTTCAGCTTCGTCGACTGTTCTTTCCCTGAAAACACAACCAGCACAACTATCCATGTAGTCCTTGGAAGCATCGGTTAGTCCATTATAAAAGATATCAAGTATTTCATTTTTCTTAAGAGGATGATCGGGCAAAGCATTAAGTAACTGGAGAAGCCTCCCCCAAGCTTGTGGGAGACTCTCTTCTTTGATTTGCACAAAATTATATATTTCCTGCAAGGCAGCTTGTTTCTGATGAGCAGGGAAATATTTAGCAGAGGAGTAATAAATCATATCCTGGGGACTACGCACACAACCAGGAGCAAGAGAATTATACCAAGTCTTAGCATCACCCTTTAATGAGAACGGAAATATCTTAAGGATATATAAATAGAGAGACTTCTCATCATGAGTAAATAGGGTGGCTATATCATTCAACTTGGTAAGATGTGCCACAACAGTTTCAGATTCAAGGCCATAAAAAGGATCAGATTCAACTAAAGTAATAATATCAGGATCAACAGAGAATTCATAATCCTTATCAGTAACACAGATAGGTGAAGTAGCAAAACCAGGATCGGGTTTCATTCTAGCATTAAGAGACTGTTGCTTCCATTTAGCTAATAATTTCTTAAGATCATTTCTATCGATCATTGCAAGCAAGAATTTCCATAGCAGCTGTTTCATGCATAACATAACCCTTAGGAACAAGAGGTAAAACATAATCATTGGGGGGACCTTCATCATCACTATCATCAATAATATGTTCTTCAATATTTTCATTCCCCCTAAATCTAGCAAGTTGTTCATCTATAAATTCACCTAATGGCCAGTAGTATCAAGCACAGAAGTAGTTTCATCATGCATAGCAGAAGTGGCATCATCAATAACATGCGACATATCAGAATTCATAGCAGTAGCAGGTTTAGGTGCCGCAAGCTTACTTATAATGGAAGGAGAATCTAGTGTAGAGCTAGATGGCAGTTCCTTACCTCCCCTCGTAGTTGAGGGCAAAATAGTAGTTTGATCGTCTTTCAAGTTCTTCATAGTGATCAACAGATATAAATCCCAAGTGACTCAGAGAATAGAGCTATGCTCCCCGGCAACGGCGCCAAAAATTAATCTTGATAACCCACAAGTATAGGGGATCGCAACAGCTTTCGAGGGTAGAGTATTCAACCCAAAATTATTGATTCGACACAAGGGGAGCCAAAGAATATTCTTGAGTATTAGCAGTTGAGTTGTCAATTTAACCACACCTGGATAACTTAGTATCTGTAGCAAAGTGTTTACTAGCAAAAGTGGTATGATAATAATAGTAGCGGTAGCAAACGTAAAGATAAATGTTTTTGGGTTTTTGTAGTAGTTGTAACAGTAGCAACGAAAAAGTAAATAAGCGAAGAACAATATGTGAAAAGCTCGTAGGCAATGGACCAATGATGGATAATTATGCCAGATGCGATTCCTCATGCAATAGTTATAACATACGTGATATAGAACTAGCTCTAATTCATCAATCTAATTTAGGGATGTATTATGTAAATAGTCATACGTGCTTATGGAAAAGAACTTGCATGACATCTTTTGTCCTACCCTCCGGTGTTCAGCGGGGTCCTTACGGAAACTAAGGGATATTAAGGCCTCCTTTTAATAGAGAACTGGCACAAAGCATTAGCACATAGTGAATACGTGAACTCCTCAAACTACAGTCATCACCGAGAAGTATCCCGATTATTGTCACTTCAGGGTTGTCGGATCATAACACATAATAAGTGACTATAGACTTGCAAGATAGGAGCAAGAACACACATATATTCATGAAAACATAATAGGTTTAGATATGAAATCATGGCACTCGGGCCCTAGTGACAAGCATTAAGCATAGCAAAGTCATAGCAACATCAATCTCAGAACATAGTGGATACTAGGGATCAAACCCTAACAAAACTAACTTGATTACATGGTAAATCTCATCCAACCCATCACCGTCCAGCAAGCCTACAATGGAATTACTCACGCACGGCGGTGAGCATCATGAAATTGGTAATGGAGGATGGTTGATGATGATGACGACGACGAATCCCCCTCTCCGGAGCCTCGAACGGAGTCCACAGCCCTCCCGAGAGAGATTAGGGCTTGGCGGCGGCTCCGTGTCGTGAAATGCGATGAAACGTTTTCCTTGATTTTTTTCTCCCCGAGACGGTATATATGGAGTTGGAGTTGAGGTCGGGAGGTGTCTAGGGGGCCCACGAGATAGGAGGGCGCGCCCTAGGGGGGGGGGCGCCCCCTGTCTTGTGGACAGCCCGTGGGCCCCCTGGCCTTGATTCTTTCGCCAAAAAATCTTATTAATTCTGAAAAGTGCCTCCGTGGATTTCCTGGACATTCCGAGAACTTTTCTTTTCTACACATAAAACAACATCATGGCAGTTCTGCTGAAAACAACGTTAGTCCGAGTTAGTTTCATTCAAATCATGCAAGTTAGAGTCCAAAACAAGGGCAAAAGTGTTTGGAAAAGTAGATACGTTGGAGACGTATCAGCCCCCGAGGCCCGAGGGCAGCTCTCCGGAGACTCCAGGGCGTGTACAACCCCAACTCATTATTACGTGAGAGTGTCACGGGCGGCGAGCTTCACAGGTACCGGCCTTGCTTCATATCACGAGACAAGGGCCCCGCCTTGCGCCACCCTCGACCACCATTGACGGTGGCCGGAGACCAAGGATGACTCCAATGGGGCAAAGGGGACACTAGCGGTTCCCTCGGCAACTATGGGTCCTCTGCCGGGGGCAGGCTTGGCAGCACCTCCCCGGCAGAGGACCTACCTCTGAGAAATGCCTTGCTCCGTGCACCGTGGGGAGGGGCCTGGCTCCAGCGCCCTATCCTGCAGCCCCCAGTGCGCCCCTCCTTGCGGAAGGGAGGCTGCTGAGCTGGGGCAGCCTTCCGTTGTAGTAACCTGAACTTCCTGCTACCCATGGTTAGCATAAGCTTGCTCCTGAGTAATTAGTGGTACCCGATAGCTGCCGCTGTCAGCGCGGTTGGTGAGGCTTCCTTGGGGCTCCTAAAAAGGCTCGGCTTCTAGCGTCTCTTCCTCCCAGCCTGACCCGAGAAATGAGCCAGGGTCTTCTTCTAGTGCGTACTCCCGATCCACCATGTGGGGCACGTAAGCATTGGAGGTCGCCACCCCGAAGACTTCGCCGTAGTGCCCCATGCTCCATATGGCCTGGCCTAGCGCGCCGTCTTGGGGATGGTAGGGCGGCGGCCCACCCGGGCCATGGGCGGCGATGCGCATGCCCTCACTCACCGGGGGTGGTGCTGGTGTAGCCCGACGCCTGGCGCCAATGGTTGAGCTGGTGTCGATGAAGCCTTGGGGCACGCCCGAGGGCTCACGAGCGTGAATGGGCCCGCCGCATGATCCAACCGGGGCCTAGGGTGGAAGATAGACACATAAGGGAGGCGCCCCCGAAACTGCGGCATCCAGGAGTTCGCCAACACGCTCTAGCAGCACGTCTCGGCCGCTCTCGTACAACCTGCACCACAGTAGCTCCCGAGCCACAGGTGTGTGGCGCCGTGGCTGCGGCATGGTTTGAGGCCCTTGCGGCTAATCGCACCTGCTACGGAGTGAGGGCAGCTATGCTTGATCGTGTCGCCCACGCCCCGCAACGTTCTGCGGAGCGCGGGCCGCCTGAGGCTTGGGGTTGAGATCACCTTGGGCAGGAAGCGCAGCATGGGCTGGCCATGCCGCCCAACGGTTGGCGTT
Source organism: Triticum aestivum (assembly GCF_018294505.1). Classification (NCBI taxonomy): domain Eukaryota; kingdom Viridiplantae; phylum Streptophyta; class Magnoliopsida; order Poales; family Poaceae; genus Triticum; species Triticum aestivum. The sequence goes on along the minus strand of NC_057798.1, from coordinate 301,190,741 downwards.
GGTCGTCGGGTTACAGGACATGGATGCGACGAAGCAGCGGAATGCAGATCGGCGGAAAGAAGATTTCGGTGCACCCCTACTTGGCACACCAAATGTCGGATATCGGGTTCCGACAAAACTCTTAAGGTTCGAACTCTGGGGTGCGCACGAAGATCTTCTCCCTACCGAAACACGCCCACAACCTCGCCGTGATTCTAAGCTAGAACGATGAACACAAGAGACACGAGGTTTATACTGGTTCGGCCCACCATTGTGGTGTAATACCCTAATCCATTATGTGGTGTGGTGGATTGCCTCTTGGGCTGATGATGAACAGTACAGAAGAAGAACAGCTTCGCGAGGAGAGGTGTTCTTGTGGTGGTGTGTTGGTGAGCTAGGTTTGGATCCTCTTCTTGGCTCTAGATCTCCCTCCTCCCCTTTCTACGGTGGTGGCTAGCCCTATTTATAGAGGCCCTGGTCCTCTTCCCAAATATTGAGCGGGAAGGGAGCCAAAATGGCCATTTTGAAGGGGGACAGCTAGTACAAGCTATCCTGACTAAAGGTGGTCTTCAACTGCCAAAGGCGCTGGTGGTGACGCCGTCTTGGGCTCCACGGTGACCTCCTCCTGCCGCTCTGCTAGTCTTAGTCTCGTTGCACCGATATGGAAACCTTTGCCTGATGCCTCGGTACTCTGCGCCTGCGCTTGCCCCCTTTGCACCAAAGAGGAAACGAGGACACTGCGCGGGCTGGCGCCCGCCTGGTCTTGATCATCATGGCTTGCGTCATGAGCACCTCGCGAGGTACCCCTTGCCTTGATCTCTCTGCCTCCTCGCGAGCCTGCCTGGTGAGGCCGCCCCTGAGGAGGCCTTGCGTCGTCTGCCCCGCGATGCTTCGCCCCTCACGAGGGTCTTGAGTGTTTGTTGATGAAGACGGGCCGTACTGGGCCACTGGTTGAGCCACGTTGTAGGCCGTAGGCAGGCAGGTCTGGGGACCCCCGTTCCCAGAACACCGACAGTATGCAAGTGGTAGTAGTTTCTTGGCAATATTAGGGGTTTCTTGTAAGGAACAATGTACTACTAGCGAGAAAAGGCGATTCTAGGTTGCATTGTACTCCAACGAGTACTACTAGTGATCACGGGAGTCTATACCTCGTTTTGTGGGTTCGATCCCGGCCGAACGCATGGTGGCCTTTTTTAAATAGTAACTTTGATGCGAGCCAATATTTTACATGGGTAGTTTGAGTTTTGAAGTCAAACGGACGTGCGGCACCACAATCTGGGTGCACTAGATAGCCTAGCCACATAAAAGGGTTTTCCTTCCCAGCATCTCGTGGCTCGCGTGCTCGCCCTAGCCGGACCTTGATTGCTGCTTCCTCATCAGCTAGTAGCATATTTAAACTAGTGCCTCCCAATTAAGCCTGAGGAGCCGGAAAAGCCTAGCGGGGCATTGGGAACTGTGCAATATGTCCCTGTACGTAAAGTGCTCTAATACTACTCTGGATCTTGTGGCATTGCACGCATGGACTTCACTCCATTATCGATTGTACTATAAAAGAAATTCCTCTTGACGTGCTTTTTTTGAAACGGAGGCAAAAGCTTTGCCTCATCTCATTCGTAAAGAAGGAACTACTAACAAAGTTCGACGAGATCCATTACAGCTCCACAAATGGAAGTGAAAAGCCTAGTCTCGCTGTATCAAATAACTCAAATGTTCTGCCCCTGCAGTAACCATTGCTGATAAATAGGCTGCTAGTGTGTGCGTGAGAGGAGCGGCTGAGTAGGCCAGCTATGTGAGAGGAGCGGCTGAATAGAGCACCGAGAGTACCCACTAGGCCACTACACAGGTGTACTTTCCCTGCATTGATAGTACAGCGATGGGTTCTAGAGAACAGTAGTACCCTCCACTTCCAACTGTAGCTCCTTGGCCCTGAGATTCAAGAGTTCAAAACTGGTGCACTATAGCAGAAGTACAGTACATCGCACTACTAGTTGAGAAAGTAGTACTAGTACTGCTGCAGTACGAGTACGTACTCCTCCGTCACATAATGTAAGATGTTTTTTGACACTAGTTGGCGTGTACAAAAAATAGCAAAAACATACCCAAAATTTCTTAATCCATGCCAAAAACTACTACCTAGTGCCAAATATTTCTTACTAGTGATATTATTTACAGTATAATGCAATCCCATAACGTTCCATAATGCTAGTACTAGTAGTAAATAATAGCCTCACCCCTTCGCTAAGGAACGATCTACAGTTGGAACGGACGAGGCCCTGCAGTTACTATGCTCTTATCTCCTCCTCGCCAGTTCCCCTCCCCCGAAGAGAAGGCAGTTCGTCGCTGCTCCCATGGATTCTTCAGGCGGTTTTCCTCCTCGTCGGTGCTGGGAGACCTTGGACGACGATCCTCTGGGAGAAATCGCACGCCGCTCCGACATCCTCACCGCTGCAAGATCGGTGCTTCCTGTTCCAACTTTTACAAGACGGTACTTAAATAGGCTTGGGAAAAGGCCATGCTTGTTGGTCTTCCATGTGTCCTCGAGGAGAAGGTTCTTCTATGGGACAATCCTTCGAACATTCCACCACTCCCTGGCCATGGTTGCACGTTGACTCCGCTAGAGTTGCCGACGTTGAGAGGTAGTCGGATTTTGTTTGATGAGCAGGTTAGTAATGGAGTTTGATCATGTAGTACTTAGTTATTCCATTTCCATCCCACCGCCAATATATAGGTCTGGGTCGGTGCCAACGAAGAATGGCTTGCATACCTCCGGTAGGATACCACCATCATTTTGCACAACATCCACAACAATGTGGCCGTTCCCGTAGACCCCTTCTCCACCATTGGGATCGGCCTTTCGGACTGGCTGCACTTGAGTACGTATGATGATGCCTACATGAGATTGAAGAAGATAGCAATTGCGGACCCACCGACAAAGCGACGCGGCTACAATGATTACTATCTCATTGCGGTGTTCAACATAAGGATTTCCATCAATGCAAGAGGAAGTAACGACAGAGGCTGGCGCATGTTGGCGGCGGCAGATTTGTACCCCTACATGTTTGAAAACGTCATGTACCATCTAGGCCGCATCTTCACGGTGACAAGCCATGGGACTTGTTTCATCTCGTTGCCATCCTACGGTACGGGAGATTACAAACACAATGCACAAATAATCATTTGCATCCCTAACAGTACTCCATTATTTTGCAGGGACCAGTCATCCCCCGATCAAAATAAGATCACCGATCTTGTATGTGCATTTGCATCTGTGATTAGGTCTCACCTGGAACCTTGTAGGTGACTTTGGCATATTGGGATCAACTATCTTAGCAGTCGTTACCCATGGTACCACTGATGTGCAACATGGTCACACAATCTACCACGATCGGACCGTCACCATCTACCCAGGTATTCCATTTTTTAACTCTCTCATCTTCTCTTTCATTGTTGTCTACATACTAGTACTAGCAGAGTACTTTTTACCTTGGAAGACGTGTATAGCTAGCTAGGCCCTTTCAGACTTGAACCCACTAGTTTTCACCATTTTTGTTTTTCCATGTCTTACTATCTCATCCATGTATCCAAGAGTGGCTATATATAATAAGCTGGTTATTTTACGTCCTTTATACCGGAGTAGTACTATTTGTTGCATGGTATTACTGACCGCCATATTTGAGCACAACATTATTATGCATGGACCTTGACTATGTACGTCACCTTGTGTCCAGATCTGAGATGCCGTGTCTACCAGATGAACGACCCCAAGTTCGACCCTCGTGATGCTACGTGGGTGCCGAGGAACACTCTTGGAAAGTACTCGCTTTTCATTGGGGACAGCTACCCCATTCTGAAGCGGATGCCACCTTCCGTGCACGACACGGAAGGCCTGCCGTTTATGAAGCATGGTTGCATCTTCAGTGCGCACCGCCGGATGATCGACATGCTGGGACACGCTATCCCTGATTTATGGCGCTTCAGCTTGGATGAGTCTCCATCGTGTGGAACCGGACTTGAAAGCTGCGACAATGATTCCCGTTGCCCACCACTATGGATCGTGCCATCCATGAAGAACACCTGGGACTGGAACCAGGAGGAGGACATGTAGCCCATCTATAACATGTAAGTGGAGTACGGTAAATTGTGAATAGTAGCGCTGTGAATATATGTAGACTAGTCGTGCACAAATTTATCACATGAATTGGAGAGGAAATTGTGTGGCATACTGGCATTTGTCCTTTTGAATTTATTACTAGTAAATGTGTTATGTGTACATGCAACTTGTGTGGTTGTTGCACGGGCTCCAACATGCTCTTTGAGAAAGAAAGGTGGCACAGCTTTAGATATAGGTGACATGGCGGCATCATACAGTAGCATCGTTCGCTATAGTTGTAGTACAAACCTACTAGGACGACAACTCCTATAAAACCTTGCGCTAGGCTCTTTGCCTCTCCGGAAGGTCCAACAATGATGATACTACAGTACAATATGCTTCTGGCAATCTGACACCGATTGAACTGCTGCATGTCCACCGCGAGGGTGAGGGCGAGGGAGAGGGAGAGGGCACTGTAGTCAAAACCCTCTCCTCGTCCTGTGAGCCACCGCGCGCGTGGGTGAGGGAGAGGCATAGTAAGAAAGCTTCTCCTCGTTCGGCGAGATGACGAGACACATCAAATCAGTACTAGTACTAGTCCATACTGCGTCCTTTCCGGTTAATATGGCTAAATTTGAAACAAGAAGAATACACTGGGGGTCAACGTTTGTAACAATACACTCTTTACAATCACTATATATAGTTTTGCGGTGATTATACGATCACTAGCTCATCGTAGAGCACCGTATTGAACCCTACCGACCGGACACATAGTCGACGTGGCACTTTGTTGACTAGTTAAATTGTCACCTGGTTTCTGGGTCCCACCTGTCAGTTGGCAGAGCAAAGAAATCAGTTAAACAAAACTTTACACTAGCGTGACAAGAGTCCAACCCTTGCACGCGAACCACCCTGGCTGTGTATGTGAGTGCATGCACGTGTACTCCCTCGGTCTTCCAACAAAGAGTGTACATCGGCTAAAAAACAAAGAGTGTAGTACATCCACAGTTCCAATGCATTTAGCGTTTATTCTAAATCCATATTGATTGACTAATGCGCCAACTTGTGCTCTAGGTATAGGCTACATGCCTATCCTTAATTACGGCATGCAACAAACTTCATTTAATCTTCTTCTCTCAATGGTCACATGCACACATAAGTCTGCTACTTTTGGGCATTAATTATGGCTTGGTCAATGTGTAAATCTCTGAATGTAGAGTCTTTCACGGACATCGGGAGTAGGTTGAGAACTTGAGTGTGAGCGTGTGTGTTGCGTCGTGTGTTGTGTGTCGCATGGGTGCGTGAGTGTTGCGTGCGTCCATGTGTACGTGTGAGTGTTGCATGTTGCATGCATGGGGTTTACTCCCTCCCATTGACATGTTCATATTTCAAGCTTCCTTTGTTCCCTCCATATGTTGATACTCCCTCTATTCCCAAATATGGAGTAAAAGCCTCCCTCTGTTCCCAAATACGGATATTTGTCTTTCTAGAGATTTCAACAAGTGACTACGTACGGAGCAAAATGAGTTAGGTGAGTGTAGAGGCATAGGGATACTGCAGAAAGGAAGTCTTCGCGATCCATTATTCCCCATCTCGGTCAGAGAGAACTATTCAACTATTCTTTGCAGTGAGGTGACAAATACACGCTGCAGCAGATGCGACACTTAATTAATAAGCTGAAACCACTGTGTTGGTGTAACTAAATCAGCCTTACCCAGTACTGCCATCATGTGTAGCAGTAGAGCACGCTTCCGCAAATACGCCTACGCACCTTTGTCCTCCATTAACTGACATATGGGCCCTCTTGTGGTAGACCCACATGTCAACGGCGTAACTATTTACACTCTGTAGGACGGTATATCCTAGTAGTAGTACTAGTAGAATTGAGATTTAATTCACTTTCTTTCCCGTCTTCCACTATTCTTCCTCCTCTCTTCTTCTTCCTCCTCTCTTCCCCATCGTCGGCCGCACCATTTCCCCCCGCTCACTGCTTGGCCGCCCACGCCATCTTCCTTGGTAGCTTGCACGTACCATACCCCCCTGCTCACTGCTCGGCCATACGAGGAGAAGCTTCTTCGCTCACCCGCGCAAATCTACTTCCCCATTGGCTCGCAGGCACTGAAAATCCTAATGGCAGAACCGACTGACACGCAGAGCCGATATTGCAATTCCCTCCCTGATGTTCTCCTGGAGCAGATTTGTAATCGTATGGACCTACTCAGCACCGTCCGTCTGGCCGCATGCTTGGTGTCTTTGTACCGTCTACTCGTCTGCAACTGGCCGACTCTTTTCAAGACACCCTCCTCGCAGGTGGCCCAAACACTGACTTGAAAATCCTACGGAGGTTGCCGTGGTGCCCCTCGACATGCTACCACTACCCATCCACCTGTCCTTCATGCGCGGCCACTACTGGGCGGGCATGAAGGCCAACTGGATAATCATCATCCACAATTCCGGTAGTCCGTGGCGTCTCGTGGATATCCACACCCAGCGAGAGATCACCCTTCCATCGCTGGATAGCACCGCTATCGAGCCTCACGGCCCGCCGGACACTCCTACCTACTACGCACGAGACGCGTCAAGCTTTTGGCTCGACCTCTGTTTACTGAAATTTGTAATCTGCGAAGTGCCGACACTATCAGAAGACTACATGGATTACAATCCCATTGCCTTGTTCAACATGGGATTAGTCTATCTGGAATCCGGTTGCCATCCATGGTTATGGCTCATCGTCAATCCTGTTGAGGCAACATTTCTTTCTGATGCTATACCGCACAATGGCATCGTTTACGCGGTCGACGCACAGATTGGGTGCCTATACAGGTGGAATATATCGTCGTGTAATTGTTCTATCTCATCTCATCTTTACCTAGTGAATACGACTGCCTATTCATTGTTACAAATTTAGAGTAGATAGTATGTCTATAACCACATCATTGCTATATGTTCCTCTCATTTCCTAGATTTTTATGACCACACATGTCATTGTTAGAGTTGATGTGAGAACAATCAGCATATAATGATTGTTAGAATAGATATTATGAGCATAACATCATGATTGCTATATGTTACTCTCATTTCCAACATTTTAATAACAACGCATGTTATGGCTTAGAGTTGATATGAGAACAGTAGTAATAAGTGCTATGGTAGAATATGAGTAGGCTCTGTCATAGTTGTTTTCCTCTCATTGTTACATGATGTTTGAACCATGACATATTGCAAGAATATGAAAGCCATTGGCTTATTTTTTTAACTTGGGGTATGATTATGACCACGGCATTGCAATTCTCTGTCTATGATATGTGTCACTGTTATAATAATCTTAATTCCACAAATACACTAAACATGATTGTTTATTTTTGTCCTTTTGGTCTCCAGTTTGAATTTTTGCAGCAGACGAAAATGCGCTGGCCTTCATGGTTCCAGGACCTGGAATCATACCAGTCGATGGGTGGTGGTTTATCGCTCGTTCAGCTGACGGCGGTCATTTGATGCTCATTCACACGTACCAAATTGACCAAACCATTACATCAAACCACATGCAGTACAATGCATGGGGCGTTCGTGACATTAATGGCTATGGCTTTTTGTGTTTGAGAAAGATCCCAGCTCGGTTGGGCCAGGCGTATTCAACTGGAGGCAGGTTTCGAGCCTCGACAACCACTCCATGTTACTAGGGCTCAATTATCAGATCATCCAACCAATCATCGTTATATCACCGGCGATGATTACCGTGTTATGCAACTTCCATTCGCCAGGGGGGACTGTGTTTACACATCATACCATGGGTTTCATGAATCACCATATCCAGAGATTCATCGACACAACTTGTTGCCAGATAATCTTCAGTGTGTGAAAGGCATCAAGCTTCCATGCGATGGATGGCTTTTGCAAACCCGACATGTGGCGATGTGGTTCATGCCAACAGCAAAGATGCACAAATTGATTTGTACTGATATCCAGACTGAGCCATGTATTCTGCTGCTGTAGCACGACCCTGTTTTGTTGGCTATTATGTACTGTTGTTAGTTTGAAGCACTCCTCAGGTTTGAAGGATAGATACCTTTCTGGGAACAAGTGCATCCTAACTCACCAGTGTAGGATGTACTGATAATGATGATGGAGATGCTGTGCAGAAGCCATATATATATATATATATATATATATATATATATATATATATATATATATATATATATATATATATATACATCTGGGCTATTCTGTTTCACGAAACAGAATATTATTCTGTTACCCTACTAGAACTGACGAACGTGACATGTTGGACTGACATAGGTTTTCAGCATGAACTGATCTTCCTGCTTGTTCGACGGGCGGAAACGGGTGACTCAATGGGGAACTTTCGGGGTTTCTCCTGCATGGTGCTGCTAGCCATTTGTTGCCAGGGGAGACATGTGAGGGGTTCCGCACGTGCGCGCGCTCAGCTGCTCGTGTTTCCTGATCTCAATTCATCGGAATTACGGCTTGGGCATTTGGCGGCAAATGTGTTGTGGGCGTTGGTGTTTACTGTAGTGTTTATAGCGGTCAAATTTACGTCTGTTTTGTTGTTTTGTTTGTTATTTGGTGTGAGAATTATCGGTGTGTTAGAGTTTTTCGCAAATTCTTTCACTTTCATTTTTATTAGAAGTTTCTATGTTCTTGGTTGTTTTCGATGTCCTCCATGCAAATGCGTTCTTGTTTTTCTGATATTTTATTTTCAAATTGGCCTCGCAGGGAGGGAGATGTGGAATGTATGAATAGATTTCTGTTGTCAATTTTGTTTCTAGAATTGTTTCTATGTCGGATTCCCATGTGATTTGGTGGTGGGCGGAGGTGGTTGGCAGATGTGGTGTATGGTGGCTGAGTGTAGGCTGTGATTTCTTGTAATCTGGTCAAATTGTGTAATTAAGTTTCGTGTTTTTCAGTGTTGTTTTTGAATTGCTGCCGTATGTGTAGTTGGACTGCTCCATGTGAAAATTGTATTTACTGTGCGTTGACATCGACAACATTCCTCTGCACTTTGAGTATAAAGCACAAGCCGTTTGTCACTTTCATTTCACTAGCTGCCACAAAAGATAAGCCAGATGGATGTTGAGCTGGGAGAGGTCACAGAGGAGGAGGGGGATGTCGTCGATGTGACGGTTGCAGTAGCAGAGCAAAGGAGGAGGAGGAGGCGTAGGCGCAGCAGAGGGCATGACGTGCTGCCGAGGATGAAGTGGAGGCAGAATTCAACAGACGCCTTACGCGCGAGGTAATGGATACTTGCAACTCCAATGAACTAGAGCTTCTTTTCCCAGAGGGCAGGGGAAGGAACCATATTCATATCATCATTTGGGCTAGGGAGAGAGCAGCCACGGCTCCACATCCATCCACCAGGGCTAAATGGCGTCGTTTCTTTGATCATTATGACTGAAGTACTAAATTTTTTATGTTTTAAAGATTGTGTTGTGAGGGATCAGATGTCTTTATCTGAAGTTGAACTGCTGTTTTATTTGAATTTGAACTGATTTGCGGTCAGATGTATAATAACTATTTCCTACCAGATGGTTGCCCACCTACCTATTTATTATTATTATAACCTGTGAGTCTCCCTGGCTATAAATTCTATCCATCTATCTGTCGTGTGTGGCTCAGTATCACCCTCCTTTTTCTTCTTTCTTCCAGAATCAGATCTAGGTTCCCCCCTCTTTTGTCTGTTTGTTTTCTTCCCTATTCCTGTGTTTTCCATGGAGGATTGTTGATTCAGATGTTTGGCAAAGATGGCGCGCATAGCTGACGGGTGTGTCTACGAATCTGGTTTGGAGCTCACCGAGACTCAGCGGCGTGGGTAACTTTCGTGTCTGCTGTACATCAATCATGGGTTTCATGCACACTATGTTTGTCGGCTGTCGGTTGGGGACTTGAAGGAATCATGGGTATGTGTTTCTTTTCGTTTTGTTTTTCTTCTTTTTGTTAGTGTCATTTTGAATCGCATGGATTGAATCTGTAGTTTAGTTTTATCAATAGTTTGTTTATAATTTTTGTTTGGTTTAGTCAGAATTTAAGAGTAGGGATTCGTTTGTGTATTTGTTAAATACTTAACAGTATTTTATCCATTTTTGTATAATCCATGTTCTGTTTTTGTTAGATGTTTTTACTGTAAGTGTATTGATCTGTATATTTCTTCAGTTTAGTCATGTCATATGATTAGTTAGTTTGGTGTTTTTGTTTTGGCTCAGATATTTTTTTTTTCACTTTGTTATGCAAACCGTTCCTAGATCTGTGTAAAAATTCAGTTATGTTAGGTGTTCACTTTGTTTTCTACTCGCATGCCCATTTGCAGAAAATGTCACCCAGAATCAGGATTGTTGCTCCTAGTTCTGGGATACTGAAGATGGAGACTTCAGACAAAAATGGGTATCAGTTGATGGAAGTTGCCTACCACATCGACTTTGATGGTTGCATCAACCTAACTACTGGGTGGAAGGAGTTTGTGGCAGAGTCTGGATTTGAGGATGGTGATGTGGTTATGGTTATGTTCTCCAGGGAAGATGATTCTCTGACGTTCAGAATTTATGTGTTGTAGGTTTAAATGTGGCAAACGACGCTGGTTGTCAGATTTGTGTGCGTTTGTCTATGTTGCCGTAACTTTTTTTAAACAATGTATGTCAGATGGTTGAATTCTATGTAATTACCAGGTGGTTTGAATATTTTTTTCCGTATGTTATTATATGCGGTTATTTTTAATGTAATGCTTCGTGTTTTGGCTAAAGCTGAACTTTTTTTATAATTTTTTTTGAATTGGCACATTTTAAAGTTGAACTGATGTACATAGCTTGTGGACGAAACATATACACGCTGATGATGGATGTTGGACCGCTTGGGTTTAGTTTGTTGAACTTGCATGTTCTTAATAGTAGGACTGAAGTATTTTTGGATGTCAATAGCAAATGCACTGGTTTGCTTTATATCATTTAATCTGAATATTGATAGTTATAGTATTTTTTAAATAAGAAGAACTTTATGTTGCTGCACAGTACATTTTTACTTGAACCTTCTGAATTTTAGTACTTGAACTTTTTAAAATTTTGTTTGTGGAAAATTCGTTTCAATCTTCTACGTTGAAGTATGCTTTTATATAGTTATGTTTCAAAAAAAATGTTTTTTTATTTAGTTTTCTAATATTTTTTACAACTAACATGTGTTTGAACTTTTGTACACTATTTTTTTAGAATAATATTTTATGAGGGTTATTTTTAAATTATCTGCATTTGTTCCTTTTAAATTGGTTGATGTGTGATCGGTAGGAATTTTGTATTTGGGTTGTATTGTTGCATTGGGCCGTTCCCTGGAGGCATTGTTTTCGGACGAGATAGGTCGTCCGCCCGGCTGTGCACTACAACGTGTGCATGTGGTTTGGGTTTAGTCCCACCTCGCTAGGCGAAGGGGCTCTCGACCTTTTTATAAGCGCTATCGAATCCCACCTATCAAACTCCTCTGAACAGTTATCTGAGCACTTATACACGGCGCTCGCTCTCTCTCATGACCTGTGGGCCCTTGACGGCAGGCCCTGCGTTGGGGAGATTTACTAGGGCTTCACCAATGGTATCCCCATGGGCTCGAGTTCAAGTGTCAACCTGGGCTAGGGCCTGTCTTTCTACGGGCGGTCAACTTTTTTTTGGTTTTAAATCTAGTACTTGACTCCATCAGTAACTTGGACTTATAATTTCATTGTAGTTCTTGTGAGTTTTGTCAAACTGTTCTTTTGTCTTTGAGTTTTTGACTCACTTTTTTTGTTGTTGTTGTGATTATTGTCAAAGGTTTTCTTGTTTTATTTGTTAGCATTATAGTACTTGCTTGTAAACTAAGTTGTACTAAGGATTCATTCAAAGTAGAACTTCTGTGTTTAGGCTCACGTTTTTCTGATAGATTTGCAAACTGTTCTTCTTTGTTCCTTATTTATACTAGTAAATCTGTATTGTTTGTTCAATTGTACTTGTACTGTCATTCTTTAGTCTACCAGTGAGTAATATAAGCCGATTCTAATGCTTTTTAACTTTTCTGTTGTAGTACTTGCTAATTTTCTAGCAGCTACATATGGATGAAAAACTAGGACTGCACTGAGTGGCATAGTTGTACTGAAACATCTTCCTTGTATGGTCTTGCCCCCATTATAAATCTTAGGGGGGGTGTGGGTGTTGGGGAACGTAGCAGAAATTCAAAATTTTCCTACGTGTCACCAAGATCTATCTATGGAGAGACCAGCAACGAGTAGAAAGAGAGTGCATCTACATACCCTTGTAGATCGCTAAGCGGAAGCGTTCAAGTGAACGGGGTTGATGGAGTCGTACTCGTCGTGATTCAAATCACCGATGATCAAGTGTCGAACGCACGACACCTCCGCGTTCAACACACGTACAGCCTGGTGACGTCTCCCACGCCTTGATCCAGCAAGGAGAGAGGGAGAGGTTGAGGAAGACTCCATCCAGCAGCAGCACAACGGCGTGGCGGTGATGGAGGAGCGTGGCAATCCAGCAAGGCTTCGCCAAGCACCACGGGAGAGGAGGACGACTTGGGAGAGGGGGAGGGCTGCGCCAGAACTTCGTCTGTAGCTCCCATGCGTCTCCCCACTATATATAGGGGTGGAGGGGCTGGTTTCTTGCCCTCCAAGTCCATTGGGGCGTTGGCCAAGGTGGGAGGAAAGAAATCCCATCATTTCCTTCCCCACCGATTGTTATCCCCCCTTTTTAGGGATCTTGATCTTATCCCTTCGGGATATGATCTTATTCATTCTAAGGGGGGATCTTGGTGCGCCTTGACCAGGGGTGTGGGGCCTTGCCCCCACTACCCACGTTCATGTGGGTCCCCCCATGCAGGTGGGCCCCACTCCGGAACCTTCTAGAACCTTCCCGGTACAATACCGAAAAATCCCGAACATTTTCCGGTGGCCAAAATAGGACTTCCCATATATAAATCTTTACCTCCGGACCATTCCGGAACTCCTCGTGACGTCCGGGATCTCATCCGGGACTCCGAACAACATTCGGTAACCACATACAAACTTCCTTTATAACCCTAGCGTCATCGAACCTTAAGTGTGTAGACCCTACGGGTTCGGGAGACATGCAGACATGACCGAGACGTTCTCCGGTCAATAACCAACAGCGGGATCTGGATACCCATGATGGCTCCCACATGTTCCACGATGATCTCATCGGATGAACCACGATGTCAAGGACTTAATCAATCCCGTATTCAATTCCCTTTGTCTATCGGTATGTTACTTGCCCGAGATTCGATCGTCGGTATCTAATACCTTGTTCAATCTCGTTACCGGCAAGTCACTTTACTCATTCCGTAACAAATCATCCTGTGATCAACTCCTTGGTCACATTGCGCATATGATGATGTCCTACCGAGTGGGCCCAGAGATACCTCTCCGTTTACACGGAGTGACAAATCCCAGTCTCGATCCGCATAAAACAATAGATACTTTCGGAGATACCTGTAGTGCACCTTTATAGTCACCCAATTACGTTGTGACGTTTGATACACCCAAAGCACTCCTACGGTATCCAGGAGTTACACGATCTCATGGTCAAAGGAAGAGATACTTGACATTGGCAAAGCTCTAGCAAATGAACTACACGATCTTTTGTGCTAGTCTTAGGATTGGGTCTTGTCCATCACATCATTCTCCTAATGATGTGATCCCGTTATCAACGACATCCAATGTCCATAGCCAGGAAACCATGACTATCTGTTGATCACAACGAGCTAGTCAACTAGAGGCTCACTAGGGACATATTGTGGTCTATGTATTCACACGTGTATTACGATTTCCGGATAATACAGTTATAGCATGAATAAAAGACAATTATCATGAACAAGGAAATATAATAATAATACTTTTATTATTGCCTCTAGGGCATATTTCCAACAGTCTCCCACTTGCACTAGAGTCAATAATCTAGTTCACATCGCCATGTGATTAACACTCACAGGTCACATTGCCATGTGACTAATACCCAAGAGTTTACTAGAGTCAGTAGTCTAGTTCACATCACTATGTGATTAACACTCAATGAGTTTTATGTTTGATCATGTTGCTTGTGAGAGAGGTTTTAGTCAACAGGTCTGAACCTTTCAGATCCGTGTGTGCTTTACAAATCTCTATGTCATCTCCTAGATGCAGCTACCACGCTCTATTTGGAGCTATTCCAAACAACTGTTCTACTTGGAGCTATTCTAAATTATTGCTCCATTATATGTATCCGGTCTCTCTACTCAGAGCTATCCGGATAGGTGTCAAGCTTGCATCGTCGTAACCTTTACGACGAACTCTTTTACCACCTCCATAATCGAGAAAATTCCTTAGTCCACTAGTTACTAAGGATAACTTTGACCGCTGTCCTGTGAGCCATTCTTGGATCACTCTTGTACCCCTTGATTGACTCATGGCAAGGCACACTTCAGGTGCGGTACACAGCATAGCATACTGAAGAGCCTATGTCTTAAGCATAGGGGACGACCTTCGTCCTTTCTCTATATTCTGCCGTGGTTCAGCTTTAAGTCTTAACTTCGTACCTTACAACTCAGGCAAGAACTCCTTCTTTGACTGATCCATCTTGAACACCTTCAAGATCATGTCAAGGTATGTGCTCATTTGAAAGTATTATTAAGCAATTTGATCTATCCTTATAGATCTTGATGCTCAATGTTCAAGTAGCTTAATCCAGGTTTTCTATTGAAAAACACTTTCAAAATAACCCTATATGCTTTCCAGAAATTCTACGTCATTTCTGATCAATAATATGTCAACAACATATACTCATCAGAAATTCTATAGTGCTCCCACTCACTTCTTTGGAAATACAAGTTTCTCATAAACTTTGTACAAACCCAAAATCTTTGATCATCATCAAAGCATACATTCCAACTCCGAGATGCTTACTCCAGTCCTTAGAAGGATCGCTGGAGCTAGCATACCTTTTAGCATCCTTAGGATCGACAAAACTTTTCTGATTGTATTGCATACAACCTTTCCTTACGAAAACTAGTAAGGAAACTTGTCTTGACATCCGTCTGCCAGATTTCATAAATGCAGCTAATGCTAACATGATTCCGACGGACTTTAAGCATCGCTACGAGTGAGAAAATCTCATCGTAGTCAACTCTTTGAACTTGTCGGAAAACACTTCGCCACAAGTCGAGCTTCATAGATGGTGACATTACCATCCACGTCCGTCTTCTTCTTAAAAGATCCATTTATCTCATTGGATTGCCGATCATCGAGCAAGTCCATCAAAGTCCATGCTTTGTTCTGATATATGGATACTATCTCGGATTTCATGGCTTCTAACCATTTGTCGGAATTCGGGCCCACCATCGCTTCTCCATAGCTCGTAGGTTCATTGTTGTCTAGCAACATGACCTTCAAGACAGGATCACCTTACCACTCCGAAGTAGTACGTGTCCTTGTCGTCCTACGAGGTTTGGTAGTGACTTGATCCGAAGTTTCATGATCAATATCATAAGCTTCCACTTCAATTGGTGTAGGTGCCACAGGAACAACTTCCTGTGCCCTGCCACACACTAGTTGAAGAGACGGTTCAATAACCTCATCAAGTCTCCACCATCCTCCCACTCAACTCTTTCGAGAGAAACCTTTCCTCGAGAAAGGACCCGATTCAAGAAACAATCCATATTGCTTTCGGATCTGAATTAGGAGGTATACCCAACTGTTTTGGGTGTCCTATGAAGATGCATTTTATCCGCTTTGGGTTCGAGCTTAATCCTGAAACTTTTTCACATAAGCGTCGCAGCCCCAGACCTTTAAGAAACGACAACTTAGGTTTCTCCAAACGGTGTCGTCTCAACGGAATTACGTGGTGCCCTATTTAAAGTGAATGTGGTTGTCTTTAATGCCTAACCCATGAACGATAGTGGTAATTCGATAAGAGATATCATGGTACGCACCATATCCAATAGGGTGCAACTATGATGTTCGGACACACCATCACACTATGGTGTTCCAGGCGGTATTAATTGCGAAACAATTTCCACAATGTCTTAATTGTGTGCCAAAACTCGTAACTCAGATATTCATCTCTATGATCATATCATAGACATTCTATCATCTTGTCACGAAGATCTTAAACTTCACTCTGATATTACTTGAACCATTCAATAATTCAGACTTGTGTTTCATCAAGTAAATATTCTCAACATCTACTCAAATCATCCGTGAAGTAAGAACATAACGATATTCACTGCATGCCTCAGCACTCATTGGATTGGACACATCAAAATGTGTTACTTCCAACAAGTTGCTATCTTGTTCCATCTTACTGAAAACGAGGCTTTTCAGTCATTTTGCCCATGTGGTATGATTTGCATATCTCAAGTGATTCAAAATCAAGTGAGTTCAAATGGTCCATTTGCATGGAGTTTCTTCATGCATATATACCAATAGACATGGTTCGCATGTCTCAAACTTTTCAAAAATGAGTGAGTCCAAAGATCCATCAACATGGAGCTTCTTCATGCGTTTTGTACCATTATGACTTACATGGCAGTGCCACAGGTAAGTGGTACTATCATTACTATCTTATATCTTTTGGCATGAAAATGTGTATCACTATGATCGAGATTCAATAAACCATTCAGGTTTAATACTAATCTTGATGGTAGAGGGAGCGTGCGATGTTTGATCACATCAAACTTGAAAACACTTCCAACATATATCGTCAGCTCACCTTTAGCTAGTCTTCGTTTATTCCGTAGCTTTTATTTCGAGTTACTAACACTTAGCAACCGAACCGGTATCTAATACCCTGGTGCTACTAGGAGTAGTAGTAAAGTACACATTAACATAATGTATATCCAATATACTTCTATCGACCTTGCCAGCCTTCTCATCTACCAAGTATCTAGGGTAATCCTGCTCCAGTGGTTGTTCCCCTTATTACAGAAGCACTTAGTCTCGGGTTTGGGTTCAACCTCGGGTTTCTTCACTAGAGCAGCAACTGAATTGCCGTTTCATGAAGTATCCCTTTTTTCCCTTGCCCTTCTTGAAACTAGTGGTTTCACCAACCATCAACAATTGATGCTCCTTCTTGATTTCTACTTTCGTGGTGTCAAACATCGTGAATACCTCAAGGATCATCTTATTTATCCCTGATATGTTATAGTTCATCACGAAGCTCTAGCAGCTCGGTGGCAATGACTTTGGGGAAACATCACTATCTCATCTGGAAGATCAACTCCCACTCGATTCAAGTGATTGTTGCACTCAGACAATCTGGGCACAAGCTCAACGATTGAGCTTTTCTCCCTTAGTTTGCAGGCTCAAGAAAATCGTCGGAGGTCTTATACCTCTTGACGTGGGCACGAGCCTGAAATCCCAATTTCAGCCCTCAAAACATCTCATATGTTTCGCGATGTTTCAAAAACATCTTTGGTGCCTCAATTCTAAACCGTTTAACTGAACTATCACGTAGTTATCAAGACGTGTATGTCCGATGTTCACAACATACACAAACGACGTTTGGGGTTCAGCACACTGAGCGGTGCATTGAGGACATAAGCTTTCTACTGTCCGCATAATTGCTACTATCAACTTTCAACTATATTTTCTCTAGGAACATATCTAAACAGTAGAACTATAGCGTGAGCTACGACATAATTTGCAAAAGGTCTTTTGACTATGTTCAGGATAATTAAGTTCATCTTATGAACTCCCACTCAGATAGACATCCCTCTGGTCATCTAAGTGATCACATGATCCGAGTCAACTAGGCCGTGTCCGATCATCACGTGAGACGGACTAGTCATCATCGGTGAACATCTTCATGCTGATCGTATCTGCTATACGACTCATGCTCAACCTTTCGGCCTCCGTGTTCCGAGGCCATGTCTGCACATGCTAGGCTCGTCAAGTTAACCCTAAGTGTTTTCGCTGTGTAAAACTGTCTTACACCTGTTGTATGTGAACGTAAGAATCCATCACACCCGATCATCACGTGGTGCTTAGAAGCGATGAACTGTAGCAACGGTGCACAGTTAGGGGAGAACACTTCTTGAAATTGTTGTAAGGGATCATCTTATTTACTACCGTCGTTCTAAGCAAACAAGATGCATAAACATGATAAACATCACATGCAATCAAATAGTGACATGATATGGCCAATATCATTTTGCTCCTTTTGATCTTCATCTTCGGGGCTCCATGATCATCATCGTCACCGGCATGACACCATGATCTCCATCATCATGATCTCCATCATCGTGTCTTCATGAAGTTGTCACGCCAACGACTACTTCTACTTCTATGGCTAACGCGTTTAGCAATAAAGTAAAGTAGTTTACATGGCGTTCTTCAATGACACGCAGGTCATACAATAAATAAAGACAACTCCTATGGCTCCTGCCGGTTGTCATACTCATCGACATGCTAGTCGTGAATCCTATTACAAGAACATGATCAATTTCATACATCACATATATCATTCATCACATCCTTTTGGCCATATCACATCACATAGCATACCCTGCAAAAACAAGTTAGACGTCCTCTAATTGTTGTTTGCATGTTTTACGTGGCTGCTATGGGTTTCTAGCAAGAACGTTTCTTACCTATGCAAAACCACAACGTGATATGCCAATTGCTATTTACCCTTCATAAGGACCCTTTTCATCGAATCCGTTCCGACTAAAGTGGGAGAGACTGGCACCCGCTAGCCACCTTATGCACCAAGTGCATGTCAATCGATGGAACCTGTCTCACGTAAGAGTACGTGTAAGGTCGGTCCGGGCCGGTTCATCCCACAATACCGTCGAAACAAGATTGGACTAGTAACGGTAATCATATTGAACAACATCAACGCCCACAACTACTTTGTGTTCTACTCGTGCAAATAATCTACGCAATAGACCTAGCTCATGATGCCACTGTTGGGGAACGTAGCAGAAATTCAAAATTTTCCTACGTGTCACCAAGATCTATCTATGGAGAGACCAGAAACGAGTATAAAGAGAGTGCATCTACATACCCTTGTAGATCGCTAAGCGGAAGCGTTCAAGTGAACGGGGTTGATGGAGTCGTACTCGTCGTGATTCAAATCACCGATGATCAAGTGCCGAACGCACGGCACCTCCGCGTTCAACACACGTACAGCCCGGTGACGTCTCCCACGCCTTGATCCAGCAAGGAGAGAGGGAGAGGTTGAGGAAGACTCCATCCAACAGCAGCACAACGGCGTGGTGGTGATGGAGGAGCGTGGCAATCCAGCAGGGCTTCGCCAAGCACCACGGGAGAGGAGGACGACTTGGGAGAGGGGGAGGGCTGCGCCAGAACTTCGTCTGTAGCTCCCATGCATCTCCCCACTATATATAGGGGTGGAGGGGCTGGTTTCTTGCCCTCCAAGTCCATTGTGGCGTTGGCCAAGGTGGGAGGAAAGAAATCCCATCATTTCCTTCCCGATCGATTGTTATCCCCCCTTTTTAGGGATCTTGATCTTATCCCTTCGGGATATGATCTTATTCCTTCTAAGGGGGGATCTTGGTGCGCCTTGACCAGGGGTGTGGGGCCTTGCCCCCACTACCCACGTTCATGTGGGTCCCCCCATGCAGGTGGGGCCCACTCCGGAACCTTCTAGAACCTTCCCGGTACAATACCGAAAAATCCCGAACATTTTCCGGTGGCCAAAATAGGACTTCCCATATATAAATCTTTACCTCCGGACCATTCCGGAACTCCTCGTGACGTCCGGGATCTCATCCGGGACTCCGAACAACATTCGGTAACCACATACAAACTTCCTTTATAACCCTAGCGTCATCGAACCTTAAGTGTGTAGACCCTACGGGTTCGGGAGACATGCAGACATGACCGAGACGTTCTCCGGTCAATAACCAACAGCGGGATCTGGATACCCATGATGGCTCCCACATGTTCCACGATGATCTCATCGGATGAACCACGATGTCAAGGACTTAATCAATCCCGTATTCAATTCCCTTTGTCTATCGGTATGTTACTTGCCCGAGATTCGATCGTCGATATCTAATACCTTGTTCAATCTCGTTACCGGCAAGTCACTTTACTCGTTCCGTAACACATCATCCCATGATCAACTCCTTGGTCACATTGCGCATATGATGATGTCCTACCGAGTGGGCCCAGAGATACCTCTCCGTTTACACGGAGTGACAAATCCCAGTCTCGATCCGCATAAAACAATAGATACTTTCGGAGATACCTGTAGTGCACCTTTATAGTCACCCAATTACGTTGTGACGTTTGATACACCCAAAGCACTCCTACGGTATCCAGGAGTTACACGATCTCATGGTCAAAGGAAGAGATACTTGACATTGGCAAAGCTCTAGCAAATGAACTACACGATCTTTTGTGCTAGTCTTAGGATTGGGTCTTGTCCATCACATCATTCTCCTAATGATGTGATCCCATTATCAACGACATCCAATGTCCATAGCCAGGAAACCATGACTATCTGTTGATCACAACGAGCTAGTCAACTAGAGGCTCACTAGGGACATATTGTGGTCTATGTATTCACACGTGTATTACGATTTCCGGATAATACAGTTATAGCATGAATAAAAGACAATTATCATGAACAAGGAAATATAATAATAATACTTTTATTATTTCCTCTAGGGCATATTTCCAACAGTGGGTGCATGGGGGTGGGAAACGGAATAACCGCACTGCACTAAGAGTATAGTTATACTGACACATCTTCCTTCTATGGACTTGCCCCCATTATCTATCTAAGGGGGGGTGTGGGTGCGTGTGGGTGGGAAACAGAATAACCGCACTGCACCGAGAGGCATAGTTGTTTTGACACATCTTCCTTGTATGGACTTTCCCCCATTATCTATCTTAGGGGGGTGTGGGTGGGAAATAGAATAACCGCATTGCACC